>NC_090271.1:152598333-153249166 GCF_040414725.1 Anabrus simplex
TCTTATTAATTCAGGTGTAGACAGCACAGAAAGCAACTTCGGTGATGGGACGTAGAGTTTCAGTTTCTATCTCTTGTGCATGTATACAAAATATCATCATTGCTACCATTCATACCAAACAGCAGAAAAGAATGGGCAATATTCTAGAAATTCCCACTGAAATATTAACAAGTACAAGAAACTAAATCCCACACCTTTCTGTAAATAGTAAGCACTATGGTTTTGTTGAGACTTCATGAAGTTCCACTTAGCCCTGAAAAATCTAATGCAGTTTCTGTATGCATGATTTTTAATAGTTTATGAACTACAAATTTAAAATGATGTTTCAAACAGTCAAAAGTATAATTGCGACCCCCTTTTCCCTCCTTTTCTGCATGTACTTCATGACATGTGCCCTTTAAATTTTAGAGTATAAAACTAGTAATATTTTACCTGTACTTAAAAATTCCAGTGTAACAATTTGTGAAAAGTGAAGTGATAAAAATAGCACTTCGCTAATGTTCATTGAGCTTTTATCTCAATAATAATAATGTGATGTCGTAGCCATAAGACCTATCTGTGTCAGTGCGATGTAAAGCCACTAGCAAAAAAAGTAAAAATAATATGATGCCCTATTTTATTAGCATGCCAGTTGCACTTACCGTACATTGTAAATGCTTCCACAGGAGAAATTAATTTTTCTCTTCATTCATGTGTTCAAAACAGAAAACATTTTAAAAAAATGTGACAATAACATTTTTTAAGTTAGTTTTAATGGCTAGTAAATTTTCTTCTTCCACTTACCTTTCATAATTTAATGGTATGTTGAATCGTCTTAATTTCATTTTAGTTTTACTGTATAGAAAGACATGCAGAAAAGTGATACGAGCAGCATTCATTTGCCTGTCATGTCAGTTTCCTTTATGCCCTAACTTCAAAAATGACCTCTGAAGAAAACCAAATAACTGATACATTCCTTAAAGCCTGTGTTCAGAAATTCATGCACTCTTTGTTAGTGATCATAAGTCATGGTTCATACTTTGTTTTGAGTTTGTATTTGCAGTTCATATTCAGCATACATTATAAGCTATACATTTTTCAAAAACCAGCAGACTTTTGAGTATTAGTGAAAAGAGGAACCCTTATGAAGAGGCTCTCAAATTTTTAGTAAATACTTCTATTTTCAAAGGAGTATTAAAAGAAAAGGAAGAATCTTTCCTATATCATCTGTTGGGCTCAGGTGTTTTTAGGCCTTGCTCCTCTTCATACAATGGGTTAGTTGAAGGTCAGGGGCTAGTTTGGCTTCATGTCTTTATTTCTTTTCATTCAACTTCTCAGACCATGTTACCCTTTTAGACTAAACTTCTTCACAGTTGCCTCCTTCACATGAAGTGTGCTTCTGATGCATTCATTTCAGATGTGATCCTTTTCCAAAACTCGTGCTGGAGCATCTTAATCTCAGTGGCATTAATACAATGCTTGTGGTGTTCACAGAATGTCCAGCATTTTGAAGCGTAGATGAGTGTAGCTCCCCCCCCCCGCTAGGAAGAGCTTACACTTCAGTTTTGATAGCATCCTCTTGTCGCAGAACACCTGTGAGCTCTGTTGCCACCTCAGCCAACCTACACTGATCTGAGATTTACATCCTCATTACATTCACTGGGGTTTTCCACCAATGGGGCCAATGTACTTAAAGCGGTCGCATTTTTGTAGTGGTTGAGCCTTCAGAAAAATATCTAGCACCAGAACCAAGGGATCTTTAAAGGTGCAGAGAAGACATTTGGTCTTTGAACAGCTCACTTTAAGCCTATAGTCTTCCAACAAAGCCATAATTATAAGGTATTTCCTATTATCAATATGGCATTGTTGATTGAAATTGCTTGAAGTTTATGTTAATGAAATTTATATAAGTGAAATAGATTTCATAAGCATCTGGCTGAATCTATTCAAACTGTCATTGTTGTTGTTAGGATACCCAAGGTGTTCATGTTGCAGAGGATTAATTTTATCTGTAAAGCTATGAAGAAGAAAGAATCTTCAAAAGAAAGGGGATGATGTCTCCCACTCACCAAGACAAGAATTCATGTAAAGGTATCTAAACGTACAAAGGATCAAACAGTATTTTCACTTGTCAGGTTTTAAATGGAATTTTTATAAAATATTCTCAGCACTAACTAAATTATACATTATGGACAGTGTTTGTTTATTGGAGCTTAGTGTCTGATTACAAATATTATTTTGTCAGTTTGTAATGTATTTTCCTCCAGAGTTTAACGACATATATGTCAATTTGTAACAAAGTTAGTGCCCCAAATGAGACAGAATTTACTGATAGTTATGATCCTTTCCTCTTGTCAGCCCATAGTATACAGTTACCCTACCTAGAACGACAATGTCCAAAGTTGCTCATCTTTGAAGATCCTGTAGTGTTCTATTACGGCTAGGCCAAGGCTTTTTGGAGATTAAAGAACTGTGATAAGGCTGCGAGTTAATAAAAGAGTATGAGAGTCAGTACTTTCTAACATTTTTGCTAAATACATATTAGTTTTTGTCATCATCAGTTATCAGTTTGGATTTTTTATAGTGATTGAAATGAATAAGCACAAATTTGCTGTAAAATATTTAACTGCTAACTGTCTAGTGCCAAGAAATGGACCATAAAGTTTGGATCAGTAATAATCCTTAATTCATTATTGTATGAGTTTGAAATCTACCAGGCAACCTCAAAATCTTGGGGTCAAGAGTATTTATGAAACTCTGGGGAAGAAGAACCAAGATTTACTGGAAAAATATAGGCTATTTATTATTGGCTGTACCGAATGTCCTGGTTGGTGGATTCCTTGCCTGAATAATTTTGAGACTTGTTACCAATTCTCTATTGTTGGTTGATTCATGAAGTATTGCTAACTACCTGCAGTATCCATTTGTTTTCTTTTTCATCAGTCTGTAAGAATTATATTTTGACTCTAGATTTTGACTACATAAATAATTACATATATCTGTAAATATCTGGTTGAAATTTTTAACGTAAAGATTGAACTGGTTCATTGAAATTAGCCATGTAATATTTATAATTTTATTGCTGTCAGGTATTAAAGCAGAATTATTTTGTGTTTTAATTTTGAACTGTATGTTTAAAATATTGCTCGAGAAACGATTGCAAACCCTGCACATAGGCCAAAGAAAAATACAAAAAAAAACTTTGTGGTATTCTGCAGCCAGGGGTGTGTGTGTCTGTTCTTCCATAACTTCCCTCATCTAAAGAACAAAGAAGAAAAATTGTGTGTGTTAGTGTTTGAAGAGCATAGCTAATGCAGTAGACATTCTGATCTGATCTCCAGATGAGAACATTATACCTGAGAAAATAACACGTTTTCCTATGTGATGTAGATGTACAAGTGTACTGCGGAAGACGATAGGATTGTAGATTTTGGATATGTATAGAGACTAGAAGAAAATTCAGTGTTTAAAAAGAAATTATATATATTACCTTTTATAATAACTTGATAATTTAATTTATATATGTGTGTATGGAAATATGTGATGGAGTTTGTGTCAAAGTTGGTGAAGTCTGTTAATATGTGAAGAAAGAAGGTGAGATGACTAGTGAACCAAGGCGTTAGTTTACCCTGCGTTTTAAGTTGTGAATGATGTCTACTTGAGGATGCTGCCACATATCAGAGTAGATCCCTTACTGACCTATAATCATTATAAGCTACTGTAATATATATGCATACATTTTATACAAGGTACCAGTAATGTAAATTCACAGTCAACTACTTGAGATTTATTTTACAATCTAACATCACACATACAGATTTAATGAATTTATAAAAATATGAGCTGAACATGTTACAATCTGCTAATGATTGTCATACATGCTAGGACATGAAATTCTGTCCTGTTGGCACTCTCTTGATATCTTGTTAATTTTATTTGCACGAGTTGTTGTGGCACCCAGTCAACCTATTATGAGATCCATCACTACAATTACATTATGTATGAATTCTTTTGTCACTTGCCAAATGTTTTGGAAACACAGTTCTTTCAAACATCTCCTGTTCTCCATTGTGCTCCACATCTTTTCTGGTTCCTTCATATTTTAATGCACTCTCTTCTGCAATAATATCCCTAGCATCTTTTTGCTTCTATCCTGTATCTGGCTGCTACTTTGAGTATCTTCTCTTTTATTATTTTCAAATGGTTATCCCACAATGGACTTCTAAATCTTGTCTTAAAATAGTTTATTCACAGCCACTTCTCGTACCCTCCCATTCAATAATTTTTTCCATTCTTGTTACTCTCATTCTAAAAACTTTCATTTCATGTAAAGTACCAGTATTTGGAATATTCTTAATGACCAGGATTTTAGCTTATATCATAAAAATTCTTTGTTTTATAGGGAACATTTCATAAAGTAATATAGGGTATCTTTCTTTTTTCTAGACTGTCTACTTATTAGACGCCTGCTAAGAATTAATATTAATTTAAACATATTGTAAGTGGCATTTGATGTTCTAGTATAAGAAGAGGATGGGTAATAGGAAACTTGGTCTTCCATGTTTTAAAAGGTACAGTTTCACAGTTTTATAGGAAAGCAAGTCATTTATATTAATTGAAGAGAGATATATTTAAAATGTATAAAGCATGAACCATGTTAGAGTTTCCCACTTTTCAACACACTATTGTTCCAAGCATTTTCAGTGGATGGATCAATAATAATATAAAATTCCAAACATCTGCTTTAAATGTCTCCTTTGAAAGTAGTTGCTGTGCTGACATATATAAATGTTGATTATTCATTTAAGATATCGCTAATTATTATATGATTAAAATATATTTACTTTTTTTTCTATTTTGTCAGTAAGGGACTTAACTTTTATTGTGTGGACACTTTCTACTGACTGCCTTTTTCCATCTGGTTTCACAGTGACATTCACAATTGTATTCATTCTTTCAGTGAAATATTCTATTCACAACATATCTGAATGCTGAAGATTTATGTTAAGCTTGAGTTTCATTATTCTGGATTTAATATTAAAAACTTGTCTTACATTCATAGTAAATATGCAATATAAAAATATTCTAATTTAGATAAATTAACTTAAAAATAAAGAAAATTAATTACTCGATGAAATCTTTAACTGTGTTGCAACTATGTTACCGGTTTAGTGGGAAATACAAAATATGGGTAGTTTTCAAAAACGAACTGCATAATGCACCCAGTTAGAATTTATGCCAATTAGTGAAATTCATTAAACTGTTTGATGCAGTGCTTTTTTTTTTTTTTTTTTTTTTTTTTTTTTTTTTTTTTTTTTTTTTTTTTTTTTTTTCATCCTTCTGTTTATGTACACCATATTGATGTACAGGTTTGTTTGGGAAGCAACTGGAAAGGAACTTTTTCAAAAATTTCTGTTTGTAATGACTGGGGATAAAACACACTGATTTTGAAATCCTATCCTATCTAAAAAATTTCCAAAGAATTATGGAAGTCTCACTCTTGTAGGAGAAATTTTCTGTTTTATTTTCATAAACATTCAGTGTATACATAGCATTTCATAACTTACAGCTCATTAATTTCATAGAGTCAAAAAATCTTTCTTCGGCTTACCTCAGGTAATTTTGGGGTCACTGGAGCTACCCAGGCTAATTTTGGTTTTGGCAGGGAGTTTAGAACTGGATATCCTTCCTGATGCTACATGATTTTTCAGGTAAATATTCCAACTCAGAATCAATCGGGATATAAACCTCAGCTGTCCGTTTGGAAGAAAGTGAAGCTAATATTTAAGAAAAGTTTCCAAAATTCAAGCAGACCTTTTACTTCCCTTCATTAATAAATATTTTATGATAATGTATTAATACTCTTAATTATAGCCTACTACCATGCCCACTCAGTTTTCGTTGTACTAAAAGGAATAAACATCACGTTACATTCAGCAAGAAACACTATAAAGCATCACAGATAGGGCCTTCCAAGCCTTTAGTATTTAAAAGTTGCTTCTGTTTGAAATTTACATAATTCATCCAGAAATAGTACACTTTAGTATTATTATTATTATTATTATTATTACTGTATCTATGTTTTCTAATAAACTTCAATTCCATTAAAATATGACTTTCTTTAAACATTTGTTTATCAAAACTATTTGCAGTTTTTCAGTAGCCAGTTTTAAATAATGAATGTAATACAGTACTTTGCTCTTCCATTTCCATCTGAAAGAATGCAGCTGTTGTTTAAGTCGCTGTGTACAAATAGTCAGTCTCTTCGGTTGTATATAATATGTTTAAGCAGGGTGAATCATGACTATGTAACATGCTCTTGTTTGTGAATTTCTGTGTATTATCAGTTCCTTTGTCTCTTACTACCTTAATGTTTACTGTACAGTATAAGTAACTGTTAATAAGAAAGAAAGATTTTCTTAAATTTTTAAATACAAACCAATGCTTGATCATTAACAAGTATTAAGTTGACTGTAAACACCATGATTCATAATTTTGCTAAGGAAAGAAATTTTAAATATGAATCACCGGCATTTAATTTTCTTACAAAGCCATGCTTTGTGGAATCTCATAAATTTGACACAATTGGTACATTAATGATCTTAATATGTGTTCTGATTAAGGCATTTTTCTCTATGCTTCCGTATGACCACATCCTGAAAAATATAAAAAAGAAAACATGTATTCACTAAAATGCAAAAAAATTCATTCAACATATCATCAAATTAAAGATCAGAACAGATTTAAATGCTGAGAGAATATTAAAATATATTATTATACAGCCTCCTCCTATCAACCTTCCCTCTTAAAATGTAAACTATGGTTTTAAAATTATATTGTTAGGGTGTCACTGTACAGACAGATTTTCCATTAATCATAGATGGTTCATTATATATATATATATACATATATGTAAGTATATTTATTTTTTCATCGTAGGTAGATTTTCGTTTCCTATTTATATTTGCTTGTCAGTTTTTGTACATAAACATAGGCCTATACATTGAACTGGGGTGCATTGCATTATGTGATGGGCACAGACAAATAAAGAAACAAATATATTTGTTTGGAAAGCCAAAGTCTGCATCACTTGTTTTATTTTTTAAAATCCCTAATGTTGGTGATAATAGTGTACATATAAGGACAATATACAATTATTAGTTAAAGTACTACTTGATTACTATTATGACATGTAAATGCTCCGTTACCCATCAGATGTATCATATCAGTAGTGAAACCTCATTTATAGGCTACTATAGAAGTATGATCTCTCTAAATATTATAAAGAAAACAGTGATGACAAGACTTTGGAATTTCCATATTTATTTTTTTAATACAAGTTAGAGAAAATTTTGTAAATTCCTTTTTTTTTTTCTCCATCGATATTATATGGCAGAGGTTTTCTACAATGTAATTGTGTACATGTAGTTTAATTTGTGCTTCCCCAGAAACTGAAATAGACATATTTATATTATATGGACATTAGCTACTTAATGAATTGTTAAATCCATCTAAACTTAATATTATACAAAAAGTGTATTTCCTAAAAAGGTTATCCTGACCAACCCCTTGCCTTCCCAAACTTATCAGAGAACTTTACTTCCATCTGAAATTATAATTGGATGTTGACAAAATGAAGGGAAAATGTGATAAATAAAGAAGGTGCAGTGTCTATCTGTATATAGAATATGTATTGTATTTATGTAATTACAAGCTAAAAAATAAACCTCCAATTTATGATATCCTTTTTTGGGGAACTATAATCTGAAACTTGCGTTTAGGGACAGTAACTTGCATATTTTAAAAATTCTTTCATTCAGTGTTTCTGATCTTTTTGTTCACGGCACATAATCCTTCATAGTGAGTTCCCATGTCACATTTGTCCTCGGACACTCCCGGCACTAAAAGCCATACACCATTTCATTTCATGTCACATTAACATCATTCAAATTAGCAACAGTGTGGGATACTCAGTCTTGCATGTGCACAGTTTGCCTTCACCAATCTGTTGTTTTACAGGATCGGAAAGGTAATGCCATTTCGACCCTGTTCTGGCATGTATTGATGTTGTTAATTACACTAGTGTTATATGCATTATTGCGCTGATGTTGCTTTTTAAATCTTCTATTGGACATAACAGAACTAACAGATAGTCTTCACGTTCTATCTCCGCTCTTCCTTCCTAGATGGTATTATACCATTGAGGAGCTGTCTCTCTTCTAATGTTTTTTGGATGCATATCGGTCAGCTAGGAGTTTTCTTGAATATCTTTTAATTCTTCTGTTCTAGAATTTTGTATTATTATTATTATTATTATTATTATTATTATTATTATTATTATTATTATTATTATTATTGGGCAAACAAAATGGATAAGTTTCTGCTTAGAAGGAGAAAAGTTGAAGATGCATCTCTGATGATACAGGTAATAATAATAATAATAATAATAATAATAATATGGTCTCAACTGTCATGTGCAAGCATTTTAATTTGATGCCATCTGCTCATCAATTTCAATGTTCTGTTTTACTTTAGGTCTATTAGATGGCAAAGTACTCCGATCTCTCTTTGAGCGTCTATAGCAGAGCTTTTTATTATTAAATGTTAAACCTTTAATTTATTGGAACCACCTATTAAACACTTGTAAAGTCTTTAGGACTACAACACTGCCATTATATTAAGTTTAAGTTGGTACATGTTTCATCTGTCATTGCATGCATCATCAGCCATGAATTCTAACTCCAAGTCAGAGCTCTGAGTGGATGCTATACTAGGATAATTCATAAATCAATATTTTTCACGTAACAATTTGCACTGAAGTACAAGAACATTAGGTCATACTGGAGTGAACAAGCCGTTCATGCCTTAAAGTTCTAATGTGACATCCAACTCAAGTTCACAACCAATGGAAATAATACTAACTGTCACTCTCATAATGCTGGTAATGAGAACGGCATGATACAAGTGGGATTTAAAACATCATGATTGTATTAACATATGGTACAATTTGGAAATGAATTGGCCGATCTTGTCTTAAAGTTCTATGGGACATCCTAATCATGTCCACATCAAATGGAGATAATACAAAATATCAACACTCATAATGCCGCTACTGGGATGGCAATTGTAGTCTACTGGATCATAACATTTAACCATTTCTTTTTACATTTGTAGGAAATCAAACACATTCTGCTTATATGGTTTTTGGGATGGCTTAAATATTCTACAGATCAACATCACTTCCTTGAAGAATGAGAATCACTATTAAAATGGAGTGCCGATTGGTTGGCAAGAATGCTGGTAGAGAGCTTGATCATGTTTTATTATCCTCTTCAGCGGCACACCCGGGTATCGCACGCCTGCCCATAACATCACCGCCCGAGAAATTCTCATTTAGCTGCAGTGTTCATTTCATGATCGCCCAATAATTTCTTGGGTACTGTAATCTCTTTGGAAAATGTTTTCCAGCATTCTCAACAGATGGCGGAAGGATTTCCAACTGTATTCATGAAGCTTCTGGCCTAAAATATGCCTTATCTTCTCTACTTATCATATACAATCTCTGGCCAGCTGACGAGGTAAACAGAAATGGCGAGTGCGAAACGGTAGAGAAGTTTGTCTGAAGACAAAATAAGGAACTACATCAAAGATGAATCTCTAATTAACATTAGTATTTCTGATAGTAGTGATACTAATTCTATTGATTCTTCAGATGATGACCTTCTTAGTAATTCTAGGGAAAGTGAAGAAGATATTACGTCAGAAGCTAAGGTGATGGTAGATGTTGAATATACATTCGTGTGGAAAAAGTGTAAACCTGGAGATAGTGTGCAACCTAATATAATTCCATTTACGAGAAATCCTGGTGTGAGGGTTGGATTATTACCAGAGGTGAGTGCGATCGACTGTTTTGAACTGGTTATAATGTATAACGGATGAAGTTGTAAATTTGACAGTGAACGAAAAAATTCATTGGCCCTATGCTAAACGTGCATTGAAAACTTGTAAATAAATCTCCGCATGCAAGGGCACAGTTTTGAAGAAAACTCTTTAGATAATTTGGAAATGTATTGCGTTAATATTGTTGATGGGAATAATACAAAAGCCTGAAATAAAAATTTTTTTGCTCACAGGACAGTATTCTCAAAACACCAATATTTTATGAAACCATATCACAGGCCTACTGTAAAAAAGTGTAAATAGATTGTAAAGTAAATTTTTTTATTAACCTTGAATAATATATGAATGTGTTCCCTTAATAATTGTTACTCATTCCTTGCTTCCTAAAAATAAATAATTTCCTCCAAAAACCTCATTTTTTCTGGCACAGGAGGTCTGTCAAAACCCGCCACTGAAGGGGTTAAATAACGGATTATTTCATCTCCGTATAAACATGCTGTATGTTATTTGTGTTGTGAAGCTTTCTGAAGTTATTCCATGTAGCCTGAAGAGGAGTTCAACTGGATTCTGGATGTAAGTGTGCGGCTAGTGAGTGTGTTGAAATTATTTAGACGTTAGGAGGAAGTCCGGTTGTGTTGCTTGTGTGAGGCGGTCTGAACAGTCGCTTTATGGCATTGTTATAGTCCTAAAGACTTTACTAGTATTGAATGGGTGGTTCCAATAAATTAATTGTTTAACATTTAATAATTGAATTTCAATACGGTCAAAATGAAAATAATCACTTGTAATACTGCATACTGGCCGCACTTAAGCGATAGTAGCTATCGGGCTTGGTGTTGATGCTGTTGTTGTTCAGGAAGATAATGAAGATGGTTGTCAAAACGAGAAGAAAAATGTGAAGGAGAATGATCACTTGAAGAATGAGGGGAAAAGGAATTACAGAAGTGAGAGGGTTTGAAAACCTATGCCTTGAATGCCATACTGTCAAGAAACGAAGAAAATAAAATTTGATGGCCAACAATGTCCTAAGCACTTAAAATTGCCAACAATAACCTTCCACTGGCATTTTATTGTTGTTAGTTGAGGTACTCTCTCTTTCCTGCTGCAACTCATCTCTGCTAGATGGCACTACTGCTGCACTTACAGAAACCTAACTCTTTAACAACAGGTACACAACAGCTAGTAAATATAAAAATAACAGATCCCAAATTGGACAAATTGGGGCAAAGATCCATTTATAGGACGAGGAATAAGGGATTGGAATACATTATCAAGGGAAATACACTGGAACTTCGGATTGTGAGTAACTTGGTCTATGAGTGTTTTGCAAGACGAAATAAATTGTAACTTGATAAGCGAGTGAGGTTTCGCAATACGAGCGTCATGTGTACGTACGTTTCCACCTCCCCTGCGCCTTTGTTTTCCCCTCCCCCTGCCACTCTCTTTCCTGGGAAAGTGTGTGTAATCATTTCCCGCACTGGACTTCATAGTCAACACCGTACGAGTGTACATGTTTTGTTTCTGTCATTAGTGATATAACTGTTCCGCAACGATGGGCCCTGTGAACGAAAAGAAGGCTAAAAAGGAATTCAGTCGGACAAAGGAGATGATTACAATGGAATTTAAGAAGGAAATGATTGAAAAACACGAACGAGGTATGCGAGTGGCTGATATCGCGAGATTTTATAACAAGTCTACGTCTACAACAGGAGGAGATTATGGAGATCTCGTCCGAGGATGAGGAGGAGGAAAAGTCAATGGAATCTCTCACTTCAACTGAGATTCCCTCACACCAACAATGATTCTATTGTAAGGTAAAGTGCAGTTTAATTGTTTTACGTTATATTTTGTTTTAGAAATGTTAAGCGAATAAATGTTTTTGTGGGCTTGTGTTGTGGACTAATCATCCGAGTTTCAATAGTTTCTTATGGGAAAATTTGCTTTGATATACGAGCGATTTGGATTACGAGCATGTTGCCGGAACAAATTATGCTTGCAATCCAAGGTCCCACTGTATTCAACAAATTTCCAAGTTCTTTGAAAGCGTTTATGAAAAAAAAAAGCTTGGTAAACAACTGATGGAGAATCTACCATCTGGCGAATACTGGCCCTAAATGGAGATCACTGATGACTGATTAACTGGATAAAATGTCTGTTAATGTGGAAGCCATTTCGTATCTACAACTAACTGCTCAGTGAAGAAGACATATGGCAGATGGAGTGCAAAAGGGTGAGTTCAGGAAACATTTTTGCATTTATTAAGGCATAACACAGAATTTTTACATAAAATGGGTTTACACTTGTTCACAATACTCATGGTGGTGATAACTGTTTTAAGAGGAAGAGCAGAGAGGAGAAATGAAGTTTTGGCAAAAGACAGGGAAGAGCCATAAATGACGTGAAAATGAAAGACTCCCTAGGCCTTACAAACCTAATACTGTTAGGGTTGAAATAGAACATGAGTTGACCATGGGAGGTCAGATAGAGAAAATTAAAGTTAGGAGATGACACAATTAAGTGGAAACAATGCCAGACTTAGGAGGCCCCACGTTTGCAGCCCACGCTCCCAAGCTGCGAGCCCCTGGGGTATTTTTAGTCACCTCTTATGACAGGCAGGGGATGTGGATGTATTCTACTGGCCTCGCCCACAATTCTCCAACTCTTAATCAGTAACACATATACAATGTAAATAATATTGAATATACCGGTATACGCATGATAAGTGATTGTGATCGAATATGGTGGTGTTCTTGTAAGAACAAATGTGTCATTCCCAATAAAATATTTTCTTTTCCAGGTATTTTATAATATATTCTGTTATCAGGTAATAAAAATGTTTTCACTTCCAGGTATCATTGGGTGTTTTCCTTATCGTACATTTGTACAGACCAAGAAACTTAGTTAGAGTGGAACCAATTTCTTTTCAGTTTTAACTAAATTAAGCTATAACTATGAGGTTCTTCTTCCTCTTATTATTATTATTATTATTATTATTAATAATTCAGGATAAATAAAATTAGGAAATACCTGAAAAAGAAAACATTTACTGGCAGATTATATCTGAAAATCGGGTGGTGGTGGTGGTGGTGGCGGCGATTGTTTTAAGAGGAAGTACAACTAGGCAACCATCCTCATTACACTAATCAGAGAGAAAAATGGAAGGGATCCAACACTTCGAAAAATTATTATATCAGCCAAACGAAGATAAGGGCCACAAAGAGCATGAAATGAAAGACACTGTAGGATTCGCAACCTAATACCGTCGGGGTCGAAGAGAACAACAGTTAATCAATAGAGGTCGGATAGGAGATGTGAACATAAGAAGCCTGGCACAAGTAAGTGGAAGCAATGCCAGGACACAGCTAAGGGCCCTGTGGTTGCCAATCAAGGCTCCCAAGTTGAGAGCCGCTGGGGCCTTTTTAAGTCGCCTCTTGCGACAGGCATGGGATACTGTGGCTGTTATTCTACCACTCCCACCCACAGGGGGTTAAAAGATATCATTTATTTAAAAGCAGACGGTGTGTTCTTCTTCTTCTTATTATTATTATTATTAAGCACTGCACTCCTAGCTATACTGAGAGTCAACTCAAGACCTAAGCGGTCCCTTTGATGTTAGCCAGACTTCTGGTCAGTGAAGAGGCTTACGCAGCAGTAAATAGTTCCTATGTTTGTTTCTTGTTGCTGCAGTCAGGAGCTTCCGTCAGTTTGGTTAGACATTCTGGTGAACTGACTTGAACAATTAAAAATGTTTGCTGTAAAAATATGGAAAATATTTCGGAAGTTCAATCAATCAATCAATCAATCAATCAATCAATCAATCAATCAATCAATCAATCAATCAATCAATCAATCAATCAACTGATCTGCATTTAGGGCAGTCGCCCAGGTCGCAGATTACCTATCGTTTTCCTAGCATTTTCTTAAGTGATTTCAGAGAGATTGGAAATTTATTGAACATCTCCCTTGGTAAGATATTCCAATCCCTAACTCTTCTTTCTATAAATGAATGTGCCCCAATTTGTCCTCTTGAATTCCAACTTTATCTTCTTTATTACTTTTTTTTACTTCTTTCTTACTTTTAAAGACGCCACTCAAACTTATTTATCTACTAATGTCATTCCATGCCACTTCTCTGCTGACAGATCGGAACTTACTTGAGCCGCTCGTTTTCTTTCTCTCAATTCTTTCCAGCCCAAACTTTGCAACATTTTTGTTACGCTACTCTTTTGTCAGAAATCACCCAGAACAAATCAAGCTGCTTTTCTTTGGATTTTTTCCAGTTCTTGAATCAAGTAATCCTATCATACGTTATGATCTTCATTTCCGTGTTGACGTATAACCAATAAGGTAGAGTTTGAGGGATGTTCCACCATTCAACACATTGTAAAATATAGTAAATTTATTGGGCAAAGACCGGTTTTGACTCCCTTGGAGTCATCATCAGTTCTTGTTGAATACCAAATCAAGGGGAATCTGATAACAATCATCACTAGGTTACCTACATACAGTTCAATTGGTTGACATAAGAACATAATAAAAATTTATATACATAATGGCGATTGCTTGAAAACACATCAATGGGTTGCAAAATATTACCTTGAAATGTAACGTACACATGTTAAGCAATACTTGGAACTTGGCTTAAACTGTCGTGTGTTCGTGGAACACGGAACACTGGAAACATATGCACTGGTTGAAAATATACACAATTATGGCATGAAACACTTATAATGATATGAAACACAAGGTGCCTTAAAAATGTTCTTGGACTTGATAGTCTTGTTTCTATCTGATTAAACTGAATGAAATATACACTGACTTAGCAAATGTAATGGGATAGTCACCTAATAGTGTGTGGGGCCTCCTCTGGCCCTGCGAACTGCAGTAAGATGCCGTGGAAGTGAGTCGACAAGTCCCTGGTAGTCCTCTGGACACAGCTGACACTAAATCGTTTAGAGAGGCCGCCAATGCTGTTCTGTTTGTGGGTGCAGTATCCATGGCACGGAGCCTGCGTTCCAGGACATCCCAGATATGCTCGATAAAGTTCACATCGGGGCTCCTGGGTGGCCATGGCAGTCGTTGGACCTCCGCTGCATGTTCCTGGAACCATTCCCGGGTGACGTGGGAGCGATGTGGCGGTGCGTTATCATCTTGAAACACTGCAGAACTGTCTGGGCGCTGGAAGGCCAAAAATGGGTGGAGACGTCTCCGAGCAGCTCAACATACTGCGTACCATTCAAAGTCTCTTCCAGAACAACTAGGGGGGCCCATTCTATACCAGGAAAATGCACCCCAGACCATAACAGAGATACCAGCGCTATGGACCACACCTTCGAGGCAGGCGGGATCCATTGCTTCATTTGGTCTGCGCCATACACGGTGCCTCCCATCGACATGGTGCAGTTGAAATGGTGATTCGTCCGACCATATCACGTTACACCATTGTTCCAGTGTCCATCCCTGGTGACTGGCAACAAATGCGCATCGTTGTGCCCGATGACGTTGGGTTAACAGTGGCATCCCTGTGGGGCGCCGGCTCTCATACCCCATACAACCCATGTTCCTACGGATTGTCCACTGGGAGACATGTCTAGCATGGCCTGTGTTGAATTGAGCCGTGATTTGTTGCACGGTTGCCCGCCTGTCACTACTGACAATCCGTCTCAGATGTCGCCGGTCACGGTCATCGAGGGTGGCTGGACGGCCGGTCGTTCGTCTGTTGTGGACGGTGACACCCGCATTCAACCATTCACAATACACCCTAGATACGGTTGATCGTGTGAAACCAAATTTCCGACCACTTCCGAAATCGCACTTCCCATCCGTCAGGCACTGACCACCATACCCTGTTCGAACGGTGGCAGCTCATGACGACGTTCCATGTTACACCTGTTACATGCATAGCCACTGCTCGCAAGGTCTCCTATACAACTGCTGCTGGCACAGGGGGCGTGTGGTCCGCAGACAACACACCTGTGCATCAGCGCTCCGCTATCCCATGACATTTGCTCTGTCAGTGTATACACATTGAAATGAAATGTACAAAGACATAAACTACTTGGCACTTAAAAAGTTCTCGGTTTTGGTTTAAAAATCGTCGTGTGTTCATGGAACACAGAATAGACTTGTTGGTCTTGTTTCATTCTATTGGAAACATATGCACTATCTCAGTTGAGAATATACACATTGACTGAAAGTTATACATTGATATGAAAAACTTGGCACTATGATGTTCTTAGTAAAATACTGTCATATGTTTGTATAATTTGGCATAGACTTATCTATCAGTCTTGCCTCAATCATCTGAAAACATGTGAACCTTTTCAATCAAAGCTTAATGGCCAATTATACCACACAATCACATGAAACATTTGGTATTTTTTAAAGTTCCTGGATCTGGGCTAAAACACTATACGTGTGCATGATGGTATGGCCTTGGCTTATGGCTTTCCTCAGACACCCACCTTCAATGCATGTTTCTAAAAGCCAAGGCCATACCATCACCATGTAACATCAACAATAGTTGACAACAGTTACAACTGCATAAGCAAGTGTTCCATAATGAAGGATGTTCCCCCAGCTCTTCAACCAATTTAAACCTACCAATAAGTTTATTCCATATTATCCTAAAACACTGCAAGATTACGTAAACTAAAACCAGCAATTTCTAAATGTTTCATTGTCAAATGTATTTCATTTCAACTATGTCATATATTCAAGTTGATTGAAACAGGACCGACAATTATGTTGAGTGTTCCACAAACACACGGCAATAATTTTAAATCAGATCCAAGAACGTTCTTAAAACACCAAGCATTTCAAGCCAATGTATAAATTTAGCTGATTCATGTATCCATGTAGATCAGGGCCTCTCAAACGCCCAAACTCTCATGCGTGCAGAGCGATGTGCATAGGCTCTGTGCACTGTGCATCGGTCCGACTCGCCTCAACTCGGCTTGAATCGGATGGTGTAGTGTGTTGAGAGCGACGAAGCGTTCGGTGATAGACGGCTTGTTTATCAGTGAAATAGATAAGCGCACAACATAATAAAGGAGCAACCTGTTTCAAAAGTCCATTTCAATCCAACTGGGAACTTGCGTATATTTTTGTCTGTCATGACGATAAAGCCAAATGCTTAATCTGTGGGACGATAATTACGTACGCAAGAAAATAGTCTTTGAAAGACACTACAACAGACTACATTCGGAAAATTATTGTGAAATCATAGGAGACGCCAGAGTGAAAGAATTAAGGAGGTTTGTTCCAGTACTGTAGCATTTTCATTTTAGTTACGGGTTCTGGAATTTTTTTAAAATTATGTTTACATTCCTCTCAAACATGTATGTGAATTTCTAATTCACTTTTTTAATATATCTAATTTAGGGCGAAGAAGATGAAGGGTGTAGTGACACTGCTCTTAGAGCTAGTTATAAAGTTGCTTTACGGCTAGCAAGAGCTGGGAAGCCGTTTAAGGAAGCGCGGTAAAGTAAAAGGGTTCACTGGCTTACTACGGGAAAAGCTTAACATGTCGAATTTGCAATCCATTCATTGTTTTTCTCACTAAGAGGCTCTTTGCGCAAAAGTTATCGGTCTTTAAGACGTGATGAACGTAGTTGTGCGTATCGTGAACTATATTCGTTCTCACGGGCTCACTCATCGCCAATTCAAATAATTTTTGGTTTGACTTGAGGAAGAGTATCCCGATATCCCCTACCATACAGAGGTACGGTGGTTAAACAAGGGAAATGTGATTTTATGACTTTTTCGAATACGCCACGTCGTTGCTGAGTTTTGGGTGGAAAAAGGACGTCCAGAGCCACTTTTACGTGACCCTGAATGGGCAGCTGACTAAGGATTTTTAGCAGATATTATGGCTCTTCTAAATGATTTAAGTCTGAAAACCCAAAAAGAAAATCATCTAATCAACGACACGGTCAGCAAGATTAAGGCTTTCCAACAGAAACTTCAACTCCTCAAACACAACCTTTCGGAAAAAATTCGGAACACTTCCCTGAGCTAGGAAAACGATATATATACATATCATAATCTTTGATAAATACTCCAGGTTTTACAAAGTGGTTTACTCAAAACGTTGCTATGGTTTTGTTTGACAGCACACTTTGAAAAGTACGTCGAGGTGCTACAATCCCTTGAAAATGAGTTTAGCGACCGATTCTATGTAAAGTACCGGTATATCACCAACTGTAAAAAGGTAGATGATTTTAAGTGTACAAGCGTGACATGCAATTAGAAAACATTCGTTCACAATACCTCTTTATGTGAATATGTCACTTTTGGTACTCCAAAGTAATTTTATATATTAAAACTGTAACTTTTAATTTAAAAAATTGTGTTTCTCGTTACAGGATATTACTGACCTGTAGCCAATGCTTGATGTGTTTGTAAAACCCTTTTCGATAGCAGTTGAAAGTGTGTCTCCTAATTTGCAATTTGAATTAACAGATTTGCAAAATGATGATCATCAAAAAGATCTGTTTTTCCATACAAAGACTGACCGAATTCTACCAGAATTTGTCGAAGGAAGATTTTCCTAAGCTACATCGAGAAGCAGCTATAATTATTTCTACGTTTGGTTCCACATGTATATGTGAAATGTTTTTTTCTGTTTTCACTTGTACGAAAACTAGATTGCGTGCTAGTATTTCTGATTGTAATTTAAAGAACGCTCTCAGAATTGCTGTCAGCCGATCCCTTATTCCAGGCATTACTGGTATAATTGCAAGGAAAAAGGAAAAGAAGAGCTAGAGAAGTACACTACTCAAACCAAACGTAATCTGCAGTATATGCCGACAAATATTCAGCATGCCGTGCACCACCTGTAAAGTTGTTTAGTACCCTGGTCCAGCGCCTTTCGGAAATGGGACCCTCAAACTAAACTGAAAGAAGAGGGTTTTTTTTAATAACACTGGTAACATTGTCCCATACAACTGAGCGTCTCGCCTCACCACACGTAAACATTTCGCAGTGGGGGAGAAACAGCGGTGTAGGTGAGGAAAGCGAAGACAGATCGAACGGGTGAGACAGGTGTAGGGAAAGAGGAGTGGGGGGTCTGCACTCTGGTCAACCAAGTGAAGTCGTCTTTTGCATCGTGCACAGTGCATGCACCCTGAGAGGCCCTGATGTAGATGAAAGGTCCAACAAGTCTATTCCGCACCTCCAAACACACGTGCACTGTCTTAGCCCAGATCCCAGAACTTTAAAAAAATACCAAACGTTTCATATGATTGTGTGGTATAATTGGCCATTAAGCTATGATTGAAAAGGTTCACATGTTTTCAGATGATTGAGGCAAGACCGATAGATAAGTCTATGCCAAATTATACAAACATACACCAGTTTTTTACCAAAAACATTATAGTGCCAAGTGTTTCATATCAATATATCACTTTCAGTCAATGTGTATATTCTCAACTAAGATAGTGCATTTGTTTCCAATAGAATGAAACAAGACCAACAGATCTATTCAGTGTTCCACGAACACACAACAGTTTTTAAACCAAAACCAAGAACTTTTTAAGTGCCAAGTAGTTTATGTCTTTGTACATTTCATTTCATTTCATCCAGTTTAATCACATAGAAACAAGACTATCGAGTCCAAGAACATTAAAGCACCATGTGTTTCATATCATTATAAGTGTTTCATGTCATATTTGTGTATATTTTTAACCAGTGCATATGTTTTCAGTGTTCCGTATTCCACGAACATACGACAGTTTAAGTCAGAACTAAAAACTTTTTAAGTTCCAAGTATTACTTAACATGTGTACGTTACATTTCAAGGTAATGTTTTGCAACCCATTGATGCATTTTCAGGCAATCACCATTATGTATATAATTTTTTTATTATGTTCTTATGTCAACCAAACTGTATGTAGGCAACCTAATGATGGTTGTTATCAAATTCCCCTTGATTTGATATTCAACAAGAACTGATGATGACTTCAAGGAAGTCGAAACCGGTCTTCGCCCAATTTAATATATTTTACAATGTGTTGAATGGTGGAACATCCCTCAAACTCGATCTTATCAAGTAATTCTGGTGAGGGCCCCATACTCTAGTTGGGGTCTTACCAGAGACTTATATGCCCTCTCCTTTACATCCTTACTACAACACCTACACACCCTCTTTACCATGTGCAGAGATCTGTACCCTTTATTTACAATCCCATTTATGTGATTACCCCACTGAAGATCTTTCCTTATATTAACACCTAGATACTTACAATGATACCCAAAATGAACTTTCACCCGATCAATGCAGTAATTAATACTGAGAGGACTTTTCCTATTTTTGAAACTCACAACCTGACTTTTAACTCCATTTATCATCATACTATTGCCTGCTGTCCATCTCACAACATTATCGAAGTCATTTTGCAGTTGCTCACAGTCGTAACTTATTTACTACTCTATACAGAATAACATCATCCGCAAAAAGCCTAACCTCTGATTCCACTCCTTTACTCATATCATTTATATATATAAGAAAACATAAAGGTCCAATATTACTGCCTTGAGGAATTCCCCTCTTAATTATTGCAGGTCAGATAAAGCTTCGCCTACTGTAACTGTTTGAGATTTTTTTTTTTTTTTTTTTTTTTTTTTAAGAAATATACCAACCCATTCAGTCACTCTCTTGTCCAGTCCAATTGCACTCATTTTTGCCAGTAGTATCCCATGATTCACCCTATCAAATGCTTTAAGGTCTATTTACATTTAGCAGTGGCATGACCGGACCGTAATCCCACCGTCCATGATTTCACAGTGTTTTCCATTCACACTATAACGTGACGTGATTGGCATCGGTCAGTATTTTCTACAGTACCACAAAAAATGGCGAAACTCTCAAAAACTGGTTTATTGATGATTGCTCTTGTTTTGGATGAAGAGGAGGAGCAACAAGTGACAAAACGGAAGTAGTTTCATCAGGCCTGAAACAAGAGAACAACAGAAGGGGAATTTGCCACTCTTTATAAGGAATTGATGGACAATGGATCAAAGTTTCACGAATACTTCAGAATGTCAGAACATGCATTTAACATTCTATTGAGCAAACTGGAAGCCATTTCTCTGAGGGAACAACTCGCAGTTTGCTTGAGGTACGTAAGGTAGAATAGCATTACAATATAAGCTTTGACATTTTATTTTGAAAACAATAAAAAGACATTTCAACTTCAACTAAGTGTACAAATATTTTGAATAATTTCTATACAATATTTTGTTTTAAATTTAAAATGAAGTGGTATTTTACAAATATTTGGTAACATAAATTATTACTTTAATCAAAGTTTACAAAAAAACATTTTCATACTGTAAAAACACTCATCTGTAAAAATGTATTTTGGTTCAATTTCAGTTTCGATATGTATTTATTCCTGTCGGAAATTTTCAAAATACTGTTGCACTGAATAGTTCAGGGAAGTTGCCGGTTGCCTTTGACCCGTTGTTAACCCTTGATTTTCATTCACTACAACACATTCATTGTAGCTTCCTGTCCGACTCGTTGGCTGAACGGTCAGCGTACTGGCCTTCGGTTCAGAAGGTCCCGGGTTTGATTCCCGGCCGGGTCGGGGATTTTAACCTTAATTGGTTGATTCCAATGGCATGGGGACTGGTTGTATGTGTTGTCTTTATCATAATTTTATCCTCATCATGCCGCGCAGGTCGCCTACGGGCATCAAATAGAAAGACCTGCACCTGGCGAGCCGAACCCGTCCTGGGAAATCCCGGCACTAAAAGCCATACGACATTTCATTATTGTAGCTTCCTGCAGGAGAAGGCTGTCCAGAGTATGTTGGGGTAGAGTAATTAATGAGAATGAGAAACTGCGGATGATCCTGCACCGGGCTCTTCTCCCATGAGCATTTTAAGCTCATACTTTTGCACAGCGGCAAATATATCCGCTTTAGCGTAATGCCAGTAACGTGGGGGCAGCTTTTTCAATGCTGGAGCTATTCCTGATAAAAAGGCGTCAACAGGATCTGGTGACTGGATTGATGGAGATCCCATACTTTCCTTTTCTTTCAGAAGATACTCCATAACAGTAGCAGCGGCACTTTTAGGAGGATTCCTTTTTTGTATTAACAGTTTTCGTTTTTTCGATGGTGTCGAGTATCGTAAGGAACTTATTTGTGTTGTTGGAGTAGACAACGTGTGACATTGAGACTGCTCATTTGCTGGACTGTTGACTTGAGCAGAAAGTTGTTGTGTCTCGTTGTTGTCTATATTGTAATTTTCGTTATCATCTCCTGATAGGTCCTGGTTTCCTACCTCGTCACCAATGTTGCTCCTGGTCTCCCTTGTATTGAAAAATTCTTTCAAAAAACTCAGCTGCTCTGAATATTTGTAGTGTTTCCCTGATTTCACCTTCTGACTGCTCACAGTAGTATTCTTCCTTAGAGACTTCCTAAAATTGTCCCTTATGTTGCTCCATCTGGTTTTACAAGACTGCCCTGAAAAGAAAATCACTGACTATACTGATTTATTATTTATTAAATTGTAAACACATCTGTAGGTTCTGTTATAGGAAAAAATACATTGAACTGTAGACACACACAAATTAGAGCATAGAAATACAAAGTAATTTGTATTCCACGTAAATATGTTTATTGTTGTTATTGTTTGTTTTTTTTGTTTTTTTTGTTTTTTGTTTTTGCCTTGCAGGCATTTGGCCACTGGGGATGTGCTAAACATGATTTCCTTTAGCTAGCGCATGGGTCATAGTACAGTTTACAAGATCGTGCGAGAAACCTGTAAGATTATTACTAAAAATCTGATGGAAGAATTGTTGCCTACACCAACAGTAGAAATGTGGAAGAACATAGCTACTGATTTTTATGATATATGGAACTTTCCTAATTATATTGGTGCTTTGGATGGTAAACACATTATCCAGGACCCTCTGAACTCTGGATCATTATTCTTACAAAAAAAAATTTCCATTGTTTTGTTGCCTCTTGTGGATGCCCACTGCAACTTTATTGCAGTTGATGTAGGGGCATACGATAGGAATAGTGATGGGGGATTTTTTTTTACAAGTTGTTCTACGTCGCACTGACACACACAGGTCTTATGGCGATGATAGGACAGGAAAGGGTTAGGAGTGGGAAGGAATCGGCCATGGCCTTAATAAGGTACAGCCCCAGCATTTGCCTGGTGTGAAAACGGGAAATCATCTTCAGGGCTGCCGACAGTGGGGTTCGAACCCACTGTCTCCCGAATACTGGATATTGGCCGCACTTAAACGACTGCAGCTATCAAGCTCGTTAAGGGGGGAGGCGGAATCTTTGTTAATTCAAATTTAGGTAAAGCACTTAAAGGTCGTTGAATGTAACAGAATTTTTTTTTTTTTTTTTTCTGCTAGTTGCTTTACATCGCACCGACACAGATAGGTCTTATGGCGGCGATGGGATAGGAAAGGCCTAGGAGTTGGAAGGAAGCGGCCGTGGCCTTAAGGTACAGCCCCAGCATTTGCCTATTGTGAAAATGGAAAACCACGGGAAACCATCTTCAGGGCTGCCAACAGTAGGATTCGAACCCACTATCTGCCGGATGCAAGCTCACAGCCGCGTGCCCCTGACCGTACGGCCAACTCGCCCGGTACAGAAAAATCTATGATACCAAATATAGATATTCAAGTTTCATATGTTATTGTCGCTGATGAAGCATTCCCGCTTAAAGACTAAATGATGCGACCATATCCGGGTGATAATTTGGATGATCGTAAGCGAAACTTCAACTACCGGTATCGTTTGAGTAGCGCGCGGAGGACATCAGAAAAAAGTTTTGGTATTTTGTCACAAAAATTCCGGATTTACAATAGGCGTATTCAGGCTTATCCAGAAAACGTTGATAAGGTAATTCTTGCCACGTACTTATTGCATAACTTTGTGAAAATAATATGACAAATGGTTACAATTACACTCCTCAGGATGTTGAGTCGAGGAATGAGGACAGCACACTACAAAATTTAGAATTCCAAGGTGGGAATGCTACGTCACATGCATTTCGGGTCAGAGAGTTGTTCACAGAATAATTCAGCTCTAACAATGGCCATCAACTATGTCAAAGAGACTAAAAACCTCCAGGTGGATTTATAACTCTTTACGTGGATCACATAAGTTTGTAAATTTACTGTATAAAAGTTAGCCATGGTTTCTGTATAGATTCATAAAATTAATAAAAACGTATTTGCTTACCAGTTGTTTTCATTTCTTCTCCTATTTTTCTCCATATATTGTTCTTGAAATCCGTGTCCATGTACTTGGGGTTGGACAGATCATACAGCACAGGATGATTGCGCACTAGTTCAATAAGCTGTTCATCATTCATCTTCAACTTTGACAAAAAGACGTTCGAAATTAATTGTAACTTGTATAAATACGCCCGTGTCACGGCCGTGAAATGAGAAAAATATCGGCGGGAACTAACCTGACTGTCACTGTACGGTGTCGGCCAAAGAGAATGGGGGTACCGGCGGGAGCACTGACCGCACTGTCACGGACCGGCACTGGGCGAGTATGAATACCGTTCGAAGCACGTGCCGGTCACGCCACGGTCACGTCACTGTTAAGTGTAAATAGACCTTTAGACAGGTCAATCGCGATATAGTCCCTTTGACCTCCTAAATCCAAGATATCTGCTACATCTTGCTGGAATCCTACAAGTTGAGCTTCTAACCTTTCCTAAAACCGAACTGCCTTCTATGGAACCAGTTATTAATTTCGCAAATATGTCTAATATAATCATAAAGAATGCCTTCCCAAAGCTTACGTGCAAGTTGTACGATGTTATTCGGGTTCGTTACCAACTCTTATATTTCACACGTAGATGACTGTGAATAGTTATTGTTGTCGGTGGTGTATGCAGCAAAATAAATAAGTATTTAACATGAGTTTGATATCATATTGCATTGTATGCTTTTGAGCTTTGTTCGAGTTAATTCCATTGCTGTTTAGTTCGCAAATTTTTTACAGCGTTGAAGATGAATCAAAGAAAATTGTTGGCAGTACTGGCTGCAATAGCATGATCTATTCTATCCTCTTTGGATCAGTATTCATCATTCTCTTTGGTATTCATAATGGCTGCCAGCCGTGAGCAACGTGTGGGTGATGCTGTGACTAGAGTTGGGAACGGTAGGAGGGGAGCAGAGCAGTTGTTTTCTTTCGACCTCCGGTAGTCCTCCGATTGAATTCACTGGCGGAAAATTCAAATACTTTAATGCGGGCAATGTTGTAACGGTGATCTTAGGAGGAATTACAATTTAGATTTCAGTACTAATTCCACAGACGCATGTGTTCCTCTACGTTTGTCATTCAAATGCTGTAGTCGTTTCAAGATCGCCGCATTATTTGTTACGCTGTGAATAACAGATTTTGATCTGCTGACATTCAGTTTGCAATAGGTGCAGGTGGATAGAATACTGTAGATTGAATTTTGGCATATAGTAGGCCTATACCGTTGCAGATGCATTTACAATATTATTAATAGTAAAAAGGTTTAAGTAATAATTATTATACACTGACTGACAGAGCAAATGCAACACCAAGAAGGAGTGGTCAGAACTTTATGCCAATTGCAGGGTAGACTGACGTCACTGAGGTATTCTCATGATGAGAAATGCGCCGCTGTGCTGCGCACGTAGCGAACGATAAATGGGACACGGCGTTGGCAAATGGCCCACTTCGTACCGTGATTTCTCAGCCGACAGTCATTGTAGAACGTGTTGTCGTGTGCCACAGGACACGTGTATAGCTAAGAATGCCAGGCCGCCGTCAACGGAGGCATTTCCAGCAGACAGACGACGTTACGAGGGATATGGTGATCGGGCTGAGAAGGGCAGGTTGGTCGCTTCGTCAAATCGCAGCCGATACCCATAGGGATGTGTCCACGGTGCAGCGCCTGTGGCGAAGATGGTTGGCGCAGGGACATGTGGCACGTGCGAGGGGTCCAGGCGCAGCCCGAGTGACGTCAGCACGCGAGGATCGGCGCATTCGCCGCCAAGCGGTGGCAGCCCCGCACGCCACGTCAACCGCCATTCTTCAGCATGTGCAAGACACCCTGGCTGTTCCAATATCGACCAGAACAATTTCCCGTCGATTGGTTGAAGGAGGCCTGCACTCCCGGCGTCTGCTCAGAAGACTACCATTGACTCCACAGCATAGACGTGCACGCCTGGCATGGTGCCGGGCTAGAGCGACTTGGATGAGGGAATGGCGGAACGTCGTGTTCTCCGATGAGTCACGCTTCTGTTCTGTCAGTGATAGTCACCGCAGATGAGTGTGGCGCCGGCGTGAAGAAAGGTCAAATCCGGCAGTAACTGTGGAGCGCCCTACCGCTAGACAACGCGGCATCATGGTTTGGGGCGCTATTGCGTATGATTCCACTTCACCTCTAGTGCATATTCAAGGCACGTTAAATGCCCACCGCTACGTGCAGCATGTGCTGCGGCCGGTGGCACTCCCGTACCTTCAGGGGCTGCCCAATGCTCTGTTTCAGCAGGATAATGCCCGCCCACACACTGCTCGCATCTCCCAACAGGCTCTACGAGGTGTACAGATGCTTCCGTGGCCAGCGTACTCTCCGGATCTCTCACCAATCGAACACGTGTGGGATCTCATTGGACGCCGTTTGCAAACTCTGCCCCAGCCTCGTACGGACGACCAACTGTGGCAAATGGTTGACAGAGAATGGAGAACCATCCCTCAGGACACTATCTGCACTCTTATTGACTCTGTACCTCGACGTGTTTCTGCGTGCATCGCCGCTCGCGGTGGTCCTACATCCTACTGAGTCGATGCCGTGCGCATTGTGTAACCTGCATATCGGTTTGAAATAAACATCAATTATTCGTCCATGCCGTCTCTGTCTTTTCCCCAACTTTCATCCCTTTCGAACCACTCCTTCTTGGTGTTGCATTTGCTCTGTCAGTCAGTGTATTCCATTGCATGTAAACATGTATTATATACGATGCTCTTACATTTATTATACTCGTAGCTCATTTATTACGGAAGAATATGTCCGGCTTCATGGCTAAATGGTTAGCGTGCTGGCCTTTGGTCACAGGGGTCCCGGGTTCGATTCCCGGCAGGGTCGGGAATTTAAACCATAACTTGTCCTCGGACACTCCCGGCACTAAAAGCCATATGCCATTTCAATTTTTACTGAAGAGTACGGACTGATTGGAACTGGCTATATGCTGTACTGGGCTGAGTAGTTCAGATGGTAGAGCGCTGGCCTTCTGAGCTCAAGCTTGCGGTTTCAGTTCCGACTTTGCTCGGCGGTACTTGAAGGTGGTCACATACAAGTGTCTCATGTCGGCAGGTGTACCGGCACATGAAAGAATTTACTGTGGGACAAAATGCTGGCCGGCACCTTAATGTCGCAGAAAACCACTGAAGTGGTTATGGGAGTATAATAAATAATAATAATAATCTGTCTATCAATTTCCCCTACAGGGTTGGGTGTTCCCTCGGACACAGAGAGGGATCTGACCTATACCCCCTCAAGGAAGTGTCCTGGAGCGTGAGACTTTGGGTTGGGGATACTTTTTTGTTTTGTTTTACATCGCACCGACACAGACAGGTCTTATGGCGACGGTGGGATAGGGAAGGCCTGGGAGTGGGAAGGAAGTGGCCGTGTCCTTCAGTTAGGTATCATCCCAGCATTTTCCTGGAGGAGAAGTGGAAAACCACAGAAAACCATCTTCAGGGCTCGATAGTGGGTTCGGATGTTGGTGAATGAAGTCCTGGAAATACCTCCGATAAACGTATGAATCCCTGTTCACCTTGGATCCATGGGAGTAGATCTAGACGTATATCCGGTCGTGGAACCATCTATGGAGGTACCTCGCTAAAAGTGCTCAAGGCAACCACCGATATCGATATTCAAAGCTATCAATTCGAAACCCAACTGACCATGTGGCATTCGGCCGACTTTGGTACCTCTGGTGGAATTGGGTACTAAAGATACATTGATAGCCCGGATGTAGCAGCATTTCACGAATTCTGGCAGCGTATATGAGGAATAACTGCTGCCTCCTTATCCGTAAGTGGTGGTGGTGGTGATTATTGTTTTAAGAGGAAGTACAACTGGGCAACCATCCTCTATATAACACTAATGAGAAGGAAAAAATGGAAGGGGTCCGACATTTCGAAATATGAAGGTATCGGCCAAAGGAAGACAAGGGCCACAAAGGGCATGAAAATGAAAGACTCCCTAGGCCTCCGTACGTAATACCATCGGTGTCGGAAAAGAACAAGAGTTGACCAAGAGAGGTTGGATCGTATAGATGAAAGTGAGGAGCCTGGCACAAGTAAGTGGAAGCAATACCAGGACTCAGCTAAGGGCCCCGTAGTCGCCAACCCACGCTCCAAAGTTCAGAGCCCCTGGGGCACCTTTTAGTTGCCTCTTACGACAGGCAGGGGATACTGTGGGTGTTATTCTACCGCCCCCATCCACAGGGGGATGGCTAGTGAATTCCATATCGCCAAGTAGTATCGTAAGCTTTCTCCAGGTCAAAAAATACGTGGCCTCCTGAATGGCGCTCTCCAGTCTGACCAGATGATCAGTGGCAGACCGATGAGAGTGGAAACCACTCTGGTAGTTAGACAAGAGACCTTCCTTTTCCATGGCCCACACAAGACGCCAGTTAACTATTCTTTCAAATTTACAATCAAAGAAAGGGTTTTCCACCTGTTCAATACTACAAAATAAAGAAATTATAAAAACATCACATTTTTGGTACCGGTTTCAGCTACTTTATTTGCCGTCATCAGCCTAGGATATTAATGCAGGACATTTTGACAACTACATTAAAATATTTATAACATATGTATGTACCCAAACTGAACATTCTAAATAAGATGCACATTTAAAGGTTGTATATAGAAAAAAAATCTTATAATTACAATAATAGTAACAATATCACAGATAAAATAATAATACTGACATAATAATAATAATAATAATAATAATAATAATAATAATAATAATAATAATAATAATAATAAAATACAGATAAAATCATACAGTGACTTTTTTAGAACCTCATAAAGAGTGATTTAGTCTCTGTTTTTCAATTACATAAGTTCTACGGTATATACGCAATTGTAAACAACAAGAACTTATAGGAGATCAAAATCACTTCCCTAAAGAAATGAGAATCTATATAAAAAAATTTTTTGAAGTGAAGTGAGCTGGACGTGTTTTATCTCCTATATGTGCTAAAAGAAGTGTGTAGATGTTGTGATTCCAATAGACTTCAACTGCCGTCCCAGTATCGGCATTATGAGTGTTAATATTTTTGTATTATCTCCATTGGATGTGAACCTGAGTAGTATGTTCCATTGGAACTTTAAGACAGGATCGACCAGTTCACTCCAAATGTGACCGTGATGTTCTTGTACATCAGTGCAAATTGTTGTTTAAAAAAAAAAAAAAAAATTGGGGGAACAGTTTTAGTATAACATCCACTCAGAGCTCTGACTTGGAGTTTAGAATTTATGGCTGAAGATGCCTGCAGTGACAGGTGAAACCTGTACCATATGCTTAAACTTTAATATAATGATTGTATCATAGTCTTAAAGACTTTGGTGGTTTTTCAATAAATTAATTGATAAACTTTTTTTTTTTAATATCTTGCTTGCCGATGCTTTCATTGAGATTTGCTCTTTCTTTCCTTGGTTATTGGTGCTGTAAGGAACTGTCTGTTTGCTAGTTGATGATTTCTCGGGAGCAGTTGCTACAAAACTTATTGGTGTAATCGGTACTTTCGCTACCTTCTCAGAAAACGAGACGGAGAATTCTGGAGGGGCCACTGATTTCCTCCGGGCATCTGGATAAGATAGTTTGTGTCTTAATCTCCTGGATCTTCATTTCTTCCTTGAATATGGGACAATTCTGTGCAGTTTACACACACGGGTGGTGGTGTGCTTTCTACATCGGTATGTGCCCCTTTTCCACATTCCCCACAAGTTGCTGAGCCTTGGCAGTGTGGTGATGTCTGACTAAACCGTTGGCAGTTGTAACAGCGCATAGGTGCTGGAATATAAGGTCGAACTGTCAGCATATACATTGAAACTTTACTTCGTTTGGGTAGTGTCTGTCTGTCAAAAGTGAGTATGAAAGCACCTGTGTCGTGAAGATTGGCTCCGACACGCCTCTTGAGCCTCTTAACGTCGGAAACTCCCTGACGTGCAAGGTTTCGGGTGAGATCATCATCAGAGGATTTGACTAAGTACCTGTGAAAGATGACTCCTTTAATGGAGTTCAGGGACTTGTGCTTTTACACCTTAACAGGTACTGGTCCGAACATTGTAGCTTCCAGTAACCTCTTACTCTGTACAACTGTGGTGGTCTTGATAAGTACGGAGCCGTCTCGCAGCTTCCGCATCTCATCAACCTCTCCACCAACAATATCCTCCACAGCATTACTAATTATAAACAGATTTTCTGGAAGGAAGCTCTGTCCATTGACTCTGGAGACAACCAGGAATCGAGGCAGATTTTCCTCAGACGTTTCTCTATTGAACAAATCATTGGCTCGATTGAAATGTTTACGTATTTTTACATTACAATTTAAAGATGCAGTTTTAAGGCCTGCAGCCTTTGATGAATAAAACCAAACTCAAAAACCATGCATAGTCCCACGAGTACTTGGGATATAAAATGTTGATCTTTGCAGAGCCCTGACATACCAATGGCAAGGCTATACACTCCAGAGGGCACCCGGCATCGCTAAGAACTACTCTCCCAGTAGCCATGCATCACCTCGCCACGACCCGAAACTTGCGACTGGAGAAGGGTTAAACCTCCGTAGAACTTTACTACCTGAGGCAGAGAGGTTGGCTAGATAGAAAGAGAAATAAAATTTAAGAAGATGAGAATAAAAGGGTAGAAATAGTAATGAAGAATAAAGAGCGCAGGCACCTCTCATGCAACTCGGGGACACCTTGTTAGTCTGGGCCTACACCGAGGCCGATCCAGTATGGGTAACATTGAAGAATATGCTATATAGGGTAGATGGTGTCCATTCAGAGCACGCTGGAATAGGAGATAAAGAGAGAAGAACAGATTGCCCAGAAGAAATAGTTGTCTCAGTTTCATTCTCAAGAATGATTATCCGCTTAATATCAAGAGGGAAGTAATGGACACTTGTGTTCTCTTTGTTCCCACATATGCTGTTGAAACGGGTGGTGGTGGTGATTATTGTTTTAAGAGGAAGTACAACTAGGCAACCATCCTCTATTAACACTAATCAGAAGGAAAAACTGGAATGGATCTGTCACTTTGAAAAATGAAGGTATCAACCAAAGAAAGGCAAGGGCCACAAAAGTGAAAATGAAAGACTCCCCAGGATTCGTAAATCTAACACCATTGGGGTCGGGAAACAACAAGAGTTTACCAAGGGAAGTAGACAGGATAGATGAAAGTGAGAAGCCTGGCACAAGTAAGTGGAAGCAATGTCATGACTCAGCAAAGTGCCCCGTGGTGCCAACCCACGCTCCCAAGTTAAGAGCCCCTGAGACCCCTTTTAGTTGGTACTTATGATAGGCAGGGGATACCGTGGGTGTTATTCTACTGCCCCCACCCACAGGGAGATGGTGCCGAGACATGGTCTACGAATAACATATAGTTCAACGAACTTCTAGTCTGTCAGTGGAGGATGGAAAGAAGCTTGCTGAGTGTTTCTCTGATGTATCATCTCTGTAACACAGCCAAGGCATAAAAATAGACTACAAGATGCAAAAAAGGAGATGTGGTACTGGGCTGGGCATGAATCAAGATCTGATTCCCAGAAATCGTTGAAGGCAATAACCGAGTGGTATATGGAAGATGGACAGCAAAGAAGAAGATACCCTTTGTATTGGGTAGTCTGATATTCCTAGTGAGGCAAACTGTGTGGCCACTGTGGGTGAAAACTGCTCAAGACAGAAGAACTTGGAAGACCAATATTGGAGGGCTTTGAAAAAACAAGGATTGATCAAGCTGTGTTCATGATAATGGCAAGAAGGTGCAGTAGGTAATTTGTATCTTGGAATTCGGAGAGCATATATTGATCTGAGAAAGTTAATCTTACCGTCTTAGATTCTGGAGGAGGTAAAAATGGTCCACCAACATCAGGCTTTTCCACTTCATCAAAGAACTTTATGGGCTTAAAAGTTGTCTTGAAACCTTCAGTGTGAATGCTATGAAGACTCTCTTGCTGTTGTACCGTCTTGTGGTCCATCCTTAAGTGACCATCATCATACTTGACCCGAGGGAATTGCATTCTGTAATAAGAAAAAATAGGTTCAAGATATATTGTTAATCAATCAATCCATTAATCAATCATCACCGATCTGCATAAAAGCTGCTGCCCAGGTGGCAGATTCAGTTGTTTACCTAGTCTTTTCGTAAATGATTTCAAAGAAGTAGGAAATTTATCGAACATCTCCCTTGGTAAATTATTCCAATCCCTAATTTCTCTACCTATAAACAAATATTTGACCCAATCTGTCCTTGAGAATTCCAACTTCATCTTCATATTGTGAACTTTCCTATTTTTAAAAACTCATTTCCAGCTTATTTTTGTACTAAATCCATTCTCTGGCAGCTCAGAGCATACTACTCAGTAAAGCAGCTTGTCTCCTTACTCCCAAGTCTTCCCAGTCCAAAAAATGCAACATTTTCGTTACACTAATATTTTGTCAGAAATCACCCAGTTCAGGCCTTGCTACATTCCTTTGGATCTCTTCCAGTTCTCAAATGAAGTAATTCTGGTGATGGGCCCCGTACAATGGAAGCACACCCTAACTGGGGTCTTACCAGAGACTTACATGCCCTCTCCTTTACATCCTTACTATAACCTCTGATTAACTGCATAATCATATGAAGAGATCTGTAACCTCATTAATGTGATTATCTCAATGAAGATCTTACCTCATATTATTATTATGTACTTGGAACAATCCTCACAAGGTACCTTCATGTCAACAACGCAGTACCGGTATTGTAATTAAAACTAAGAGAACTGTTTGTGAAATCATGGGAAACTTACAACCTGACTTTTCACCCTGGTCCCCCATGGCTCAATGGTTAGCGTGCTGGCCTTTGGCCACAGGGTTCCCGGGTTCGATTCCCGGCAGGGTCAGGAATTTTAACCTTAATTGGTTAATTTCTCTGGCACGGGGGCTGGGTGTATGTCGTCTTCATCATCATTTCATCCTCATCATGACGTGCAGGTCGCCTACGGGTGTCAAATCAAAAGACCTGCATCTGGCGAGCCGAACTTGTCCTCGGACACTCCCGGCACTAAAAGCCATACGCCATTTCATTTCATTTCATTTCATTTACTCCGTACAGTATAATATCATTAAATAAAAGCCTTATCAGTGACTCCAGTTCTTTACTCATATCATATAGACTATATTTATGAAACATAAAGGTCCAATAATACTGACTACCAGATAAAGCTTCACCTACTCTAATTTTCAGAGTTCTGTTAATAATACTGACTACCAGATAAAACTTCACCTACTCTAATTTTCAGTCAATGGTCATACAGTTGATTTGACCTGAATCTAAAAAATCTGCTATATCTTGCTAACTCCTACAAGTTGAGCCTCACTTAGCCCAAAACAGTTAAAAAGGCTATTTGTTAATTAAGGACCAGTTGTTCATATCTTTTAAAATCCTGCACGCTTGTTCCTTTGGGCATGCACACTGACTCCCAGCATCCCTTGTATACAAACACATGCTTGTTGCCATATTGGTACAGTGTTGTTGCTTCGTAACATGTAACGGAACTCATTAAGACAATCTGGTCCCTGATATCAAGGAATGTGCCAGCAGCGGATTCATCACCAGATCTGTGAACTGTGAAATCGGCCCCAATGCTATACATGATGGGGAAAGTCCCTATGTAGATAAGGTTATTCAAAGTAGGTCAACGCTCTGGTTGACCATCTCTGATCAGCGACGATATGTATGTGAGGTTGACACCAGCCTTTAAGGAAACAGACGATTCAAAAAATCTCACTGTCACATCACTTTCCATATGCTTCAAGCTCAGTTGATAATTACAAGAGAGTCAACTTGATATATGTTGCATGTAAGCTCTGGGAAATGATTGTTCCCAAAGCTACAGAAAAGTGCACAATTGGTGGATTCCGAAGATTATGACCAAGGAACAATTTCATGTTTATCGCCCATTCCTTTGTACACAGAGGCTGCTATAGCAACTCTCCACTTATTTAGTGTAGCTTCTTCATGCAAACAGTAATCAAATAAGAAATTAGATATGGAACTATATCCCAGTCCATTACATTTAGTATATTCCCAGAATTCTTATCAATTCCAGCTGCTTTTCTAGCTTTCAACTTTTGTATCTTCTTGTAAATATATTTTTTTCATCAATGGTAAATTTCAGTACTTAACAAGTATGAATCACCTCCTCTAGCTGGACATTATCCTACATTCAACTTTCATTACATAGATGCCCAATCCTTGTCCCGTTTCTCTATGGGGTCCGATGTGAAGCGAGATGAATCTTCATACCTAGTTTTATGACCAGTTGCCCTTCCTGATGTCAACCTTATCAGAGGAGTTAATGAGATGAGATGAACGATATGATATATGATAGGAAGGGAGAGGGTGAAATCTGAAGACAGCCTACTCCTGTCGAATAGCACCAACGGGAGTACTCAAGGTTTTACGTCCCCATCCGATGAATGGATCACCATCGACAGCGTCATATGCCCTCACTCCATATGAGCACTGCAGAGGGCTTTGGAATTTAATCCAGGCTTTTGGCATGCAATCTAGTGATTAGATATTGTATATCACCACCTCCCATACCCTGCTGGCCAACATTCTGATGGTGAAATTTTTTTCGACCAACGGGACTTGAACCAGTTAACCACGATGTCAGACCATATAGACTTCAATGCCTTAACGATCATGGGCACCAGGTGGGCTCTACGTCCAACTTTCCCAGTAAGTTCCTTCAATCTCTCTGTATTTCCCTAACCATTCTTAACTCTATTCCTTTCTAATCTGCACCTCCTTCTAAAACTCATTCTCTGTTATAATACTGTACAATGTGTCTTTATTGAGCAAGTGGCTGCCCGTTGGGTTGCGTAGCTGTCAACTTTCATACATGAGATAATGGGTTTGAATCCTACAGTTGGCAGCTGTGAAAATGGTTTTCCATGATTTCCCATTTTTATACCACACAAATGCTGGGGCCTTAATTAACACAATGGTTGCTTCCTTCTCACTCCTAGCCCTTTCCTATTCCATCATCACCATAAGAAATATCTGTGTCGGTGTGATGTAAAGCAAATTGTAAAGAATAATGGATCTTCACCATTCCTTACCTCTTTTAATGGTACATACTTGTTTCACTGTACAAGAAAAAGTATTTATTTATTTGTAAAGAGATAACCATCAATACGGAATGAGATTTATAACATGCAACATACTTATTTTCATACTCTCAAACTCCCTCTTTTCAAACATATGGTACTGCTATACAGTTCTGCTTTTACAACCTCCCTTTCTTTCTGTCACATTTATTTTGAACTATGACTAAGACAGCTTCATGATCACCTATATAATCTATCACTTCAGTTTCTCTATAGAATACATCTGGTTTCATCAACACCATGTCTAGAATATTTTTCCCTCTAGTTAGTTCCATCACTTTCTGATTCAACTGCCCTTCCCAGATTACCTTATTTACCATTTGTTGGTCATGCTTTCTGTCATTCACATTACCTTCCCAGTTAACATTTGGTAAATGAGATCACCCACTACAATAACATTCCTTTCTGTGTTGTTCCCCGCATAGATAAAATAATTCTGTATCAGTGTCAGCGCCACACTTTCCAGTTCTGTACACCCCAAAAAGTTCAATTTTCCTATTATATATGAGCCCTATATCCAGAATGTCATGGTTCTCTTTAACTTTTTTGTAGCTTTCAACTTCTTTCACCAGTATGAATACTTCCCCCTCTTTACCATTCCTATCTTGTCTCTACGATAAACACTTCAGTTTTGGAAGACAACTTCTGCTTCCATAATATCACTTCTCAGCCACGATGCCGCTCTTATTACAATATCTTGTAAATATGTACACTACAAAAAATGTTTGGAAAATCACAAAATGCAGTGCAATAAAAAAGTTACAGAATGCTGTTTATTGCATCACAGAGGCACTCAACCTGTAAATAATAGCTTCTATAAATTCAAATGTTTTTATTACAATATCTAACGCAAATGAACAGTAATAATGAAATGGTTACAATTAGTGCTTTAAAAAAAAAAAAAAAAAAGGTGAAGGTTATCTCCCTTCTTGGCTCTACCTTAGTACCATATAGGCCTGGTGAATTAGCTGGTTAATTAATTTAGATGATACCCTGGTCTTTCATGAAGTTGTTCCTCACCGATGCACCTTGATAAGGTTAAGATTTTCATCTTTGAAAATGAATTCAGTATTATATTTGCTCAAAAGGTTTATACAAACAGTTGAAGAATTTAACTGGTATACCAATGGGAAGTTAATGTCCCTCGAATTGGCAACCGTGGTATGTGGTGGCCGTGCCTAACACCAGCCTCAAAACATTACACCATCATCTCTAAATGCATACAATTCTTGAATATGCTGCTATTTTTCACTACGTCCTTTATGTTTCCACAACTTTTTTCGTCTTGTATCTGCTGTAAGTGATATCCGTGTTTCATCTGCAAACATGACATTATGGCATTCATTGAACTCCCAATTGAGATGTTGGATGACATTTTCTCCTCTCAAAATGATGATGATTCTGTAGTAAAACATGTCAAATTGGTCAAAATGACCTTAATTCGCTCAAAAAATCTTCTCATAATTGTTTTGAGCGGTCAAAGTTGGTCTCCTCTGTCACCCTCAGTTGATCTTTCCTTTATCTGTCAGTCACATCATTGGTCTCGTGGTACCTTTGCCAAGTTCTGACAGCTTTCCATAAGGAAGGGTACGTGCCAGTCATTAGTGAATGATTAAATATGTGAGTTATAGTAGGCAAAATTATGTCAATTATTGTCTTACTAAATTCTTTTTCTATTTTGCCTATCCTTTCAAACTTTGATTTTATTCTAAATATGATTTGTTTAACTTGCGAGGGTGTTACATGAGAAAAGTAGAATTTTTCTGTCAAGTGTAAGGGAGTTGTGATTGCTGTGTAGTGTTCTGTGTTTCTTCTCTCTGTCATTTGTATGTTCAGGGGTGGTTAGATATGCATTGAGTGAGTCCAGCGGTATGTCAACAGGATGATCATCTCTTTCTTTACCTAATCCCATGTTTCTTAGTTCTTTCCATGCCATAGCAGGTCTAGTATTTTGTTTTAACAAGGTATGTGCATGTCTGATTCTAACATTGCATACTGCTTGCAACATTTTATTTCATTTTATTGTCTTGTGTCGATTGTTGCTTCAACTTTCTGTAACTTTCTGTGTGCAGCATCTCGTCTTGCCATTAGCTCCTTTAAGCTCCAGGTTTAGCCATGGTGCTGGGGCTCATGTTGCTCATATTGTTTCCAGCAGGGCGTGTCGATCATAGAGTGTGGTCAGATATTTCTTAAATTTGTTTACTTTAATGTCGAAGTCGTCACCTGTCAGTACATGGTGCCATGGGACATCTACTGTGTCTTCATTAAACATACTGTAGTCAATTTTAGAGAGATCTCGAATGTGATAGTTCTTGGTTTAGTTTTTTTTGGTCTTTAAGGAATAGGACATATATTAAGTCATGAGCTGTTATTTCTGGTACAGATGTCTGTCAGTGTTGAAGTACTTTGTCCGTCCTCTTTACAGTCATTAAGTCGATTGTCTTGTGTGATGTGGGGGTGTGGTGTATAGGGAAAATTTGCAAAATGCTCATATCACATGACGTAGTCATGTTTATAAGCTGCCAGCATTTGGCATTGTTGTTTCTGGTGTCTGTGTTAAAGTCACCCGTGAAAATTACAAGTTCATATTGTGAAAGTACTTGTAATAATGCGTTCTCTATAGCCTCCAAATGCCCAATTGTAGGTGGCTGTACACCACACAGACGTCTCATTTCTGATGGGCTATATTTTATTCCAAAAGCATGAACTCAGGTTGTCTATTGTCTATTGCATTCACTATCCTAGGCTTTAAACTGGTTTTAACTATCACTGCCACACCCCTTCCCCTCTTTCTTGCTCTGTCGTTCTGGAGTAGACAGTAACCAGGTATGTTGAAAGTCTTCAAATGGATCAGATCACAAAGCCAGGTTTCAGAAAGAAGGCAAATATATCTAATACATCTGGGACAAGTTCTTTAAGTTCGGGGAAATGAGAAAACAATAAGTGATTGTTAAGATGTGCTATATGATGACTAGAGACGAGAATTATAGGCACTAAAAACAGTTAAAATAGGCAGGCATATAGGCTCTTAAATTAGCCAAAATGGGCATTTAAATAGGCACTAATGTGTAAAAGGCAACAAAATAGGCATGAAAAAATTACTTATAATTTGATAACACACTAAATTACTATAAAAGGAATTTACAAGCAACATTTCAATGTTTTCCGGTAAAAATCTTGTTCTCCTCTCATGCATAATGTTTTTGTACTGAGAGAAAGATCTCTCAGCATCACATGAAGTGACTGGACAAAACTTCAATGAAGTCACTTCATCTGGTTTTATTTCGCTGACAGCGGCTGCCTTTCCCTAACTTCTTCCACAATCCTAAGTGACTCCACTAGGGGCATGCCACTTTTCTCCAACTAGGTGATTGCTCCCGGCAGCTTGTTAAATGAAGATGCTCCGGTTTATGCAGGGGCATATTAGCTTCCAACATTGCAGCGCATAGGTCTGAAGAAAATGGTTGTTGGTTGCTGCACAAAGTGGACTGGTAGAAAGGCTGCGTTGATACAGATTTCTGTACTCGTATCAGATGCATCGCAGTATTTCTAAGTTGAACTATGAGGTATTTTTCTCATGTTTGATCTGAAAAATAATAAAATTGACATAAATTGCATTGTCCCTCTATCTTAAATTTCTGCAGTTGTGCTAATTGGCAATAATGCTTAGTATATGTCATGCATTTGTTTCATAAAAAATACTATTAGAGATATTGTTTCCAGAAGTAAAAAACTTTAAAGTAGGAACAAGGGAATGAGTAATTTACATGGAAATATGTCCTCAAGGATTTTCAGTTATAATTTGGCAGTATCGTGTCGAGTTCACCGGGAGAAAAATATAATAAAAAGACATGAAATATACCTGAGTCACGTAGAGGAGATATCCGTTCTTTATGCTTGCCAAGAACCCACCAAGCTGGCCCTAGCAGTACTCTTACTTCAGAAGAATGAAAACAGTGGCACTATAAATATCAGATTTGTGAGCATTTTATTTGTTTGTATTCGCTGGCTTTGGCCAGCCGGTTCAGCTGTCGTGAAGACTATTTTCTGTTACCTGCAATAGATCCTGCATAATATGTGCCCAAAAGGCCGCTACACCTCGTTGAAAATTAAAAACCGCGTAATTTGAAATTGTCATGACATGTGCCCATAATCTTATTTTACTGGGCGAGTTGGCCATGCAGTTAGGGGCGCGCAGCTGTAAGCTTGTATCCAGGAGATAGTGGGTTCGAATCCCACTGTCGGCAGCCCTGAAGATGGTTTTCCGTGGTTTCCCCATTTTCACACCAGGCAAATGCTGGGGTTGTACCTTAATTAAGGCCACGGCTGCTTTCTTTCCACTCCTAGCCCTTTCCTATCCCATCGTTGCCATAAGACATCTCTGTGTCGGTGTGATGTAAAGCCACTAGCAAAAAAACCTTATTTTTGTCACAATTTAGCAAGACTCTAGAGGGGATGCTAGAGGCTTGTTAACCTGGGAGCTTACGCCCCTCAGACTCTCTTTGCTTCCCCCATCGCCGCTCCTCCCGCCCAAGCACAACGGTTACTAACCAGACCTCACCAATCCAGACCAATAATCTTTTCGCTGGCCTGGACATGTAAAGATAGGCTTGGCAACCTTGTAAAACACTCTGTGGCATAGTCCTAGCCAGGCTACACTGGAACTGCAACCTGTGCTTCGTGAAGGCTTAGCGGATGTGTAATAGAATTCATGATTTTTTTTTAAAGGGAGTTTTAAAAATTGCATTTCAGTTGTAAATCTCTATTTTCACACGAAATGAATCACAGTTCAAAATACTGATTTAATTTTCATCCATGCTGTGACAAGAGACCACCGGCATTCTAACTCCTCGTTCAGTAATTTAATGATTATTTACATTTTAGCAATATCAATTATTGAAGGTTCACGACTAATACAGCACTGCAACAAAACAACTTGCCACAATACGTAAATTAATAGGCCTATTGTATGCTACAATGAAATGCGATCATTGTTCTCAATCACAAAAAAGATAAAAGGAACAAAAGAACTTACCTCCTTACAGCAAGCTTGACAGACTACCCTTCCATCTGTAGTGCAATTGGGATCCCCTGTGATCCACTGCTTCAGCCAGTAGGACTTCGATGATTTTTCTTTGGGAATTGCCGCAAACACACTCCTTCTTCTTCTTCTTCTTCCACTTCACAATAAATCACAACACGTTCTGAACGTAATGCGTATGCGTACAACAGTTCGCATCGAAAGGGAGGAACGGGGCATATGGATAGTGCAACAGTTCGACGTTGACTGGTTCTCGCATATGTCTTAGGAGGTTGGAGGGGTTGAAGGCTTCGAGGTCAAATTGTTCCTTGTTTCTCCTGATGGAAATTTCCCTAGAACTATTTCTGGTGTCTTCTGAGAATTCCCAGTTTTGTTCGTGGGGTAAACAGATATTGAGAAAAGAGAAGATAATTCTGTCGAGCACACTAGCTACAACATAATGCTCTGGAAGAAAATCAGTTTTTTTAAAAATACAGTCAAAAGGCATCAAATAGGCAATTATACTCCGAATAGGCACAAACTGCTGAAATAGGCATTTATAGGCATAATAAAACCAACTAAATATAGCTAAAATGACCCTAAAAAAGATTTATGTCTCAAAAGCCTACGTTTCTGAACACAGGAATAAAATAGGCAAATAGGCAAATTCACATCTTTAATGATGACCTGTTGGGAAAGAGGAAACTTTAGCTAGGGGCAGGTCTCCATTTGAGATAGAAGGAAGGGGAATAATTCCAGGAAAGATCCGTGGACAGTTGTCCTTAGGTCGTGGAGAGAGGACGGGTGAGGGGGGCCTTGAAGGAGGTTGAAACTGGGAAAGAATGTCTGCTACCGTCAGAGCAGAGTGACCTGTTAGTTCTCACAGCCACAGTGAATGAATAATCTAACCTACAGTGAGCTATACTCTAATTGAATTACACAAAGTTAGTATTTAAGTAAAATGAAATATGATGAATAGAGATCAAAACAGTCAAGTGAATTTTCCATTTAGTTGCTATCTCTGTCCTTTGGTATGTCACACAGCAGTTAATGTGCACTTTGCCCCCATTGGGTTTCTTACCCGTCTGCTGTCCAAGAGTTACTTTGTGAATGGTGGCCTTCAGTATGGAGAGTCTAGTAGATATGAGGTCTTTGCAAATGTAACACGAGTGCCATTTAGACTCCTTTTGTTATGGAATACTTCCTGCCGCATACGATAAGAAGTAAACTTGATAATGATAGGCCGAGTTTTCCCCACTGATTTAGGCCCAACATGGTGGCTTCTTTCTATCAATGTCGTTAATATTCCCACTGATGCCTATCTCCCTGAGGACGTTTGTGGCAAGTTTTTCAGTGTTCTCATGTGAGCTCTCCTTCATTCGAAAGATTCTAATATTATTCCTCCTACTATATTGTTCAAAAGAGTCACTTCTAGCTTCAAATGTTTTCCTTAACCCAACACCCAAGTTCATTCCTTAAGTCTGCTACAAATTCAGCACTGAAATGGAGAGGTTTCTCTAGTTCCTTTACGTCAAGTGTGGTCACTCGCTCTGATATCATCTCTATAATTTTATCCAGAAACTTACCCGAGCTGAGAGTCTCATTGAGGAACCTTGTGATGGTCTTTCTACAAGGTTGGCACTACCACTCGCTTCCTTACTGTTGCGTGTATTACTCCTGGTCATCTTGGTTCACAGTGGAATATTTTAATAAAATGAAGAAAATATGACCACAACAGGGAGACACTTCCACTTTCAAAATGGTCAGATGATGATTACACACATGAACACAACTTTTGATATGTATTACTAGGAAATAACACCTGCTGATTCACTGATCTGATCACAGGAGCTGATCTCAGGCATGTCCATCAGCCAGCATACCCTATATCGTATCTAATAAAATAACTGCACTATTATTCTAAACTGTGCTCATAAGTCATTAAAACATCTGTCACAGGAGAGTGCACCAATGTACTTTATGTGACAAAGATCTGTGCAGAAGGTACAGCTAAAGCCATATAGGGTAACAGCATTTCTGGAGCCCGATGAGGCTAAGAAAGTGTAATATTGCCGTTGGTTCCAGGCAATCACTATTCAGAACCCTGGTGTACTATCCATTCCATGGTTCACAAATGAAGTATGGTTCCATTTGAGTGTCTATGCGAACTCACAAAACACATGCATGTGGGTTGCACACCATCCACATGACATTTGTGAAAAGCCTGTACACAAACCAAAAGTTGGGGTTTTATGTGCAGTATCAGTAGAGAGGTCTCCCAGAAGACCAATCCCTCATCCAAACTGTGGGAGATGGGCAACGGCATGAAGTAGGGGATAGCCTGGAGGAGTGATGTATAAGGGGACTTTGTGTGCTCTGAAACTAATACGGTAGCTATGAAGACCTTATAGAAAACCTCAAAAGTGATGGCTAACGGGGCTCTGGTATAGTCCTCTACAGCAAGGATGGTGGAGAAGACATGCTTCGGTACAGCGTAACTGGTATTGGAGGCACGCTGCCACCTTGCAGTTAGGAAGGGGGCTCCAAAGGCTATGGGAGAAAACCGAGAGACAAAATCCCATAGTCTGGAGTGGTTAGGAGGCAACACCTTCCTGGGCTAGGGTGCAATGGGCTAATAACTTGTTCACCTGAATTTCCCTTCATTACAAGTCAAAAAGAGAAATACACAGGACAGATTCTACAATGATGAGTCTGGCATGGATTACCAGCTATGAATTTTGGTACATGGAATGTTCGACCCATAAATGGAAAAGAGGTCGAAGTGGTTAACAAAATCCTGAAGACTAAGGGAAATATCTTGCTGTAACTGAGGTGAAGAAAGGTGGAAGGTGATGTGACTTTTCTGTACAGTGGGGTACCTATGGGTGAAAGAGCTTAGGTTGTACGGTAACCAAGGATCATCTGCATACATGAAATAGAAGGATGGAAGTTTGTCAGTGAGAGGATTATGGTTGTGAATATCAAACAAGACCTGTTAGAGATGGCACCCATCATAAGTATGCACCAAATGAAGATGAAAATGTGAATGATAAGGATGAATGCTTTAAACTATTGTAATGGACAATAGATAAAACAATTATTGTGAGAATGATAACCCTTGGAGATCTGAATCAATGTCTTGGGTAATGAACCGGAAAGGTGGAAGCATCAGATAGGTAAAGGAGAGGATGTTCTTAACAATAAAGGACAGTGATTTCTTCATTTATGTTTAGCAAATGACTTGGTCGTTGCTAACACTAAGTTCATCCATAAGGGCATTCACAAATCCACCAGAGTTGAGCCATTTAAAGATGAGAGATCCATTATTGACTATACAGCGAAGAGAAACCAGATGAAATATTTGATGCTAGGGTCAGAAATGGTCCCGAAATTGTCAGCGAACATTTCTTACAGATAAGAAAGAGGAGATAGAAACAAAATGGAGGGGACAAGATCAAATTGTATAAACTGAAGTATACAGATACCAGGAAGCTCAGAGATCCACGAATGTAGCAATTTGCATCCAGGAGATGGTTGGTTCGAATCCCACTGTTGGCAGCCCTGAAGATGGTTTTCCGTGGTCTCCCATTTTCACACCAGGCAAATGCTGGGGCTGTACTTTAATTAAGGCCACGGCCCTTCCTTCCAACCCCTAGGCCTTTCCTATCCCATCGTCGCCATAAGACCTATCTGTGTCGGTGCGACGTAAAGCCACTAGCAGAAAAAAAAATTTAAGTAGCAATAGAAGATATAGAGGAAGCATGGGTGAATTTTAAGATCATTCTGGTGAAGGCAGCAAAGAAAACTTGTGGAACATCAACATTCGGACAAAGAAACAGACAGCATGATGGAACAACTCTGTGAAAACTGGGGTTAGAAAGAAGGTGCTATGGAAGAAATACCTGGGAACAGGGCAATCTGAGGACTATTATCCATATAAGACTCAGAGGATTGTCACCAAGTGAGCTGTGGAGGGAGCCAAGAAGAGTTCCTGGGAGGAGTTTGATAAATTCATGGAGAAGTCACACTATTAAAACCAAGAATTGTTTTATAAGTCCTTCAAGAATCTCTGAAAGAAAAAGGAATGTCCTCTAATATGTATTAAGTTTGAAGAAAGGAACCTCCTGACTGATGAGAAACAGATTATGAAAAGATGGAGAGAGTACTTCAAGAAATAATTATTGACTTATGAAGAAGATATACTAGAGGATGACCCATATGAAGAAGTGCAACCGAATGAAACAGAATGTATTATTCGTCAAGAACTGGGAACAGCTATTAAAACAATGAAGCAAGAAAAGCTGCTGGCAATGACAAAATTATACCGGAAATGGTAAAGTTCATGGCGGGAGTTGGGAAAGATCTCCTGTTTCATATAATTCAACTAACGTGGAAGCACAAGAAAATGTCTGCAGACTGGAGCATCTCAGTCACTGTTCTAATCTTCAAGAAGGGTGATAACCTAAAGAGCCTTAATCATCGAGGCATTTCCCTATTGAGTGTAGGCCCACCAGGGAAAATCTATTCAAGAAAAATTGAGATGAGACTTGGAAGAGAAGTTGATGACAGTTGGAAGAAGAACAGAGTGGTTTTTGACAAGGAAGAAATACCCAGGATGTGATTTTCATGCTCAGACAGATAACTGAGAAGACATCGATCTGCTAAAAGCTTTTGATAAGGTTCCATGGAGTGGGATAAGGAAGGTACTGGAGAAGAAGCATGTCATCCAGAATTTAATTCAAGCCATCCAGAGTTTCTACAAGAACTGTCATGAGACTGGAAACAAGGAGTCTAAATAGTTCCTCACAACAATGGGTGTTCACCAAGAAGACATTTTGTCCCTACTTGTTCATTATTATTATGGATGACATCATCAGAGATTTAAAATATGCACCCATCCCTTTACTTTGGGCTACTGGATGATGAGACCAGTCATGTTTTCCAAACTTGCATTTCAATCAATCACCACTGATCTGCATTTAGGGAAAATTCCCTACAGTATCTGTTGTTTACCTAGTCTTTTCTTAAATAATTGCAAATTTGGAAATTTAAAAAAAATTGTTGAGTTATTTTGTTAAAGTGGTTGATGTCTTTGCTGGCAGGACATAGTGTTTACAGTGCACTATGTCTTCTGGTATAGGCTAGAGCAATTTTGTTACTTTCATAGATCTGTCTCTGTCTTATCCTTGGCTTTGATAATATGAAAGTGATTGAGGTATGAGCGATGCTAGTAATGCCAATTCCTTATGCAGCCAGTCCCTTCTATGAATGGTGTGAAAATGTTCTCATAGGGTTGGTTGATGCATTTCAGTGGGCTTGGCAGACTGATATATAATAGCAACTCTGGCTCGGTGAGGAAAGCAACGGGAAACTACCTAACTCCTCATTTTCCTAGTACGCCTCTTCAGTGATGCCTAAGCCATCTATGGCAGCTGATGGTAGAGCTGTTGAGGATCCCACCAGCGGAAGCGCTGACGGACTGAACATACATACATAAGGTGGTTGAATGTTGGTGTTTATGTTTATTAATGATTTTCTCTATAAAGGAGCTGTTGTAGCCATTAAATTTAGCTATAAACACCAACCTTCAACCACCTTAACAAAAAAAATTCAAAACAATTTTTTACCTATCCTTCATTTAATAATATACAAATCTACCAAATCACTAACATATTTAAAAACCATGACATCAAAACTTGTACCGTAACAGAAACACAGATATTTTACACAATACCAATTCTATTAATCATTGCAATAAGTTCACCAAGACAGGTGTTTATAGACTCAATTTTAATAATTGTAACACATCTTAATCAGTCAAACTGGTAGGAACTTCCATGCAAGATACTTAGAGCATGTTAACGCCCTGAAATATAATAAATTTTTGGCCATGGGACAGCACATGGGTGATACTAACCATAAGTTCACTAATATCAAGCAAGACATGAAAATTCTCAAAGTTACTGGTATACAAACAGGCCCCCTGCTCAATATTATGGAAAGTGATTTCCTTTACCCTGATCCAAAGAACTGCTTTGGTGGCTTCAAGTGTTTTTTTTAGATCACTAGTATTTTTATGGTTATGATAAAATTGATGAAACTTTTAATATTGTCGATGGAAATTTCTGTTAGTGCTATCCTAGCTAGCATTAGTTGGACATTTTGTATTATTTTAAACTAAATCATATCTTTATGAATACCCATTTCTTACAATGTAATATTTCTGAAAATATTAACTCAATTTAGAGGTTATCTTATCATGTTTAGGCCGAAAGTTTAATCAATCCATTGCTGCATAAGGAGATGCAATCCATAGTAGGTTCTTCTTCACTCCACTTCTGTTTTTTGTTCAGATCTTTCATGGAGATGACATTTCTTTTTATAAAACAATTATTTTTCCGTCATTTTCAGAAAAAAGTGTACCGTAGCCTATGATAGATGTTAGTGTTTCAGTCATCCTGCTTCCTTTCAAACTACACTGTCCCTGGAAGAAAGTAAAAATAAATATAGGCCTACCAGGCGAGTTAGCCATGCGGTTAGAGGTGCGCAGCTGTGAGCTTGCATCCAGGAGATAGTGGGTTCGAACCCCACTATCAGCTGCCCTGAAGATGGTTTTTCATGGTTTCCCATTTTCACACTAAGCAAGTGATGGGACCGTACCTTAATTAAAACCACGGCCACTTCCTTCTTACTCCTAGGCATTTCCTATCCCATCGTCGCCATAAGACCTAGCTCCACCGGGCAAGTTGGCCGTGCAGTTAGGGGCGCGCAGCTGTGAGCTCGCATCCTGGAGGTAGTGGGTTCTGAAGATGGTTTACCGTGATTTCCCATTTTCACACCAGGCAAATGCTGGGAGCTGTGCCTTAATTAAGGCCACGGACGCTTCCTTCCCATTCCTAGGCCTTTCCTCTCCCATCGTCGCCATAAGACCTATCTGTGTCGGTGCGACGTAAAGAAAAAAAAAACCTATCTGTGTCGATGCAACGTAAAGCAAATTGTACGGTATTTAAAAAGAGTAAAAATAATTTCAGCTATTCAGGAGACGGTCTTAAAAATCATCTTCAGAAATTACAGTAATCTGTTCTTGTTCAGCGGATAGTTTCGGATCGGAATTGACTTTATCTGTTAGAGTTCCTATAGAACTGTCAATGTGTGACACTTTTTTTTTTTGCTGGTGGTTTAACGCTGCACTAACATATCAAAGGTCTTTGGCGTCGGAAGGATGGGGAAGGGCTAGGATTGGGAATGTAGTGGCCTTGGCCTTAATTAAGGTACAGCCTGGTGTAAAAATGGGAAATCACGGGAAGCCATCTTCAGGGCTGCCGACGGTGGAATTTGAACCCACCATCTCCCGAATGCAAGCTCACGCCTACGCGACCCTAACTGACGACCAGTTCGCTCGGTCGTGTGATCCTTGACTTGTTTGCCTCACTGACATCAGTAGTTCAACCGTAGGACAAGTAGCCAGTCACTTCGATGCTTTTTACATCTCCAGCGAGTCCAAAAAGTGAATTACCAGTATGGACATTACAAAAAGTAATTTCTGAAATGGAAGGAGAATTACTTTTTTTCTCCAGTCGCGTAACTGAACACAGGTCTATAACCCATTTAAGGTTATCTTTTACTTCGATTGTTGACGCCATAATCTTTCCTACGGTGATCTTTCTTGTCCTTAAGAACTCTTGAGATGACAATATCGAATACATCGCTTATTAATTCAATAATATCTCTTACGATATTTAATTACAGCATAAATTCACAGCCAGGGAAAACTGTGTGCAGCCATTCCAGCATTTCTAAGAGGACGTCTAATAACCGAAATATTGAAAGGCCATTTCTCTGATGCTTTAGGAGATTTACTACGGCAGATTCTTTTTAACAGTGTTTCATTCAACCGGGAAATGATTCCTCAACAGTTTCAGCAAGTGAGGATATTGTGGAATACTGAAACTTTTCTCGGTATTTCCTGGTACAGAACAATGCCTTCCTTACTGGGACATCTAGTAGTTCATTTTTCAGATTCCGTAAATAGTTCTCTCGAAATATGGTCTTGCTCTGTTAACTTTTAGTTTATCAGATCGTTTCCACCGAGTTGCCAACTTGCCAACTTACTTTAGGGATTCCTGTCACAATTAGTCTTATTTTTAATAATTTCATTTAATGAATATTTAGAGCACATAAGAAACAAATTGACCAGTGAACAGGTATTTGAGGGTCTGCCTAGCCAAGGGGGTAAAGGCGTGCTCGGTTCACTCGGAAGGAAGTGGGTTCGATTACATGTCAGAAAGTCGAAAAATTTAAGAAACTAGATTATTATTTTTTTTTTTTGCTATTTGCTTTACGTCGCACCGACACAGATATGTCTTATGGCGACGATACTAGATTTCTACTTCCGGAGGTGCCGTTCACTCGCCTACACCAAAAATGAGTACCAGGTTAATTCCTGGGGACAAATGAGGCCGGGTGTAGAGCTAACCACTCTACCCCATCAAGTGCCGGGGTTATGTATAGTGGAAGCCTTTAACTTTCACCCCTCCAAGGGCCTTCATGGCCTGTACGAGGTGACTTTGCTTTTTTTTTTTTTTTTTGAACAGGTAATTGAATATTTCCACAAAACGTATCTAACCTACAACTGATCACGCTCAGCGAGAGGCGAGTGCCGTTTTTTCCAATGGCGTCACATTAATCAATGCTCGTTGACTATCACACGCGCGAGAAACCGGAATACACCCGCCGACTTGATATTTGTGACCATCTAGCTTTGTTACCCTTCCCGCGGAAGGTAGGTTAGAGATCCAATATGGCAGGGCTCGGACAACCTTACAATTTTTAGTATATTGTACTCAACAGGTTTGTCAACGTCGGCACATTATACACAGCTATTAAATGACTCGGTTTTTTGCCATGTGTTCAGTATCGTGACGGCAGTAGAAGAGAGCCAAAACCAACAAAGAAAATTATCACAATATATTCCCGATTTTACACCGCCTTCGTTTTAATTGTTTTACATAAGTAATACTATTTCTTGGAGCGTGTTGGTAGGTCCTTGGCAAGGATGAAGGAAGGACCTCTCCTCTTTACTACTTCAGGGATCGTGAAACATTGTTTCTATGTTTTAAAACATGTGCGGTAGTTACCAAAGTACTATTCTAATTCAGCGATTTATCATTACTACAAAAGCCAACGTAATGGATGTCAACATCGAAGAATTAATTTACGGCATATATTTTTTGCTAACTTGTGAAAAGATCCTTGAAGCGCAAACTGAAGAAAAAATAATTCCACATTATTTTTGCACTGAAATCCTTACCTTTTAAGGCTCTATAATCCAATCTTTGATGATGGACCGTATAAGTGGGCCTACGGGTTCTGTCTACTACTACCTTTCATTAGATTAGGCTATTAATCAAATAATAGTTCAATTTTAGTGGTCTTTTATGTTAAACAACATTATACCACCAATACGTGTTAGCTAAATTATATAGTTATAATAATATAAAATGTCGTACTCACGGCTTGTCATGTATTCGTAAAGCTTTTTCTTTAAGATGTTCTTCCTCCCTTTCTTTCCGTAGCATATACTCATCTTTATATTTATCTGATGCTGTCATTGATGGTTGATCAACTCTTATACGTTTATACCAGAAGGTATTGCAGCGATGATGGTTACCCTTGAAACAAAATGAGTTAATAATTATTGCGCCAATCTACACTATTCTTTCAACAGTGAAACACAGGCCACAAATACGTGTTTTGCTTTAAACTCTCTGAAACTCATCTACTTAGATAAAACTTCCGCGAGTACTCCATCATTCTCATAATCTCCTTGTACTGTGAAAGGTAGGATTAACCACAGACATGATTTAGACTGTCATTAAGCAGCAGGATTCTGAAGCCGCAAGCGAGCGGCCGCCTCCACCTTACGTCACTACACTACCCCGATGCATTAATGTAAAATAGTAGACGTAAAGGGAATACTGGACAGAAGATAATTCAAGTAATTAAAAGCACTTAAAAATAATAGCTAAAATTCTGATTAATTAGACATTTTAGGTCCTTTATTTTAATGTTAAGAAAAAGAAACACTGGTATATCAATTTACAAATGCTTAAAAATAGCCACCTCTTTTAGACCTATCTATGGTCAAATATGTTTCCGTTAAAGTCTCTTACAGCATGATCCACACGTATCTTCAAGTACAGTGATGAAATTACACTCGTGAGGCGATAAACGCACGTGTCCTTTGGGTTTAGATCTAAAGCATGTGAGCTTAAACTTATGAAAAAATGGTTCGTACAACTGAGCTGTTACTTCATTAGGTGTGTTCCCTTTCACGACTCAGCTTAAACCATTACATGTACTTTCTCTGAAATACATATCAGTAAGTTTGCCACGTGAACAACCTCTTTCGTAGGAACATGCAGGTTACCTATATACTTGAAAGAAATGAATGGATAAGGATTTTCTTTCAGGTACTACCGCTTCCTTACACTTGTCACATTGTAGAGAATTGACTAACATCTTTACCACAAATCCTGAGATATATTTAATATTATTCTGTGATAATAAACCTAACATCTATTTCGATTGATGCAAGCTTACCAATCCTTCCACTCTAATTTTAAGTCATTTTGACATTCTTAAAATATAGCTTTAAAATGAGAAGAGACCGAGACCACTATTGTTCAGTTACTAACAAAATTAAAACTTAACCAAATATTGTAGTAACATTATTATTATTATTATTATTATTATTATTATTATTATTATTATTATTATTATTATTATTATTATTTTCTTCTTCTTCTTCTTCTTTCTTAATCCGTTTACCTTCCAGGGTTGGTTTTTCCCTCGGACTGAGCGAGGGATCCCACCTCTACCGCCTCAAGGGCAGTGTCCTGGAGCGTGAGACTTTGGGATCGGGGATAAAACTGGGAAGGAGGACCAGTACCTCGCCCAGGCTGCCTCACTTGCTATGCTGAACAGGGGCCTTGGTTGGGGATGGGCAGACTGGAAGGGACAGACAAAGAAGAGGGAAGGAAGCGGCCGTGGCCTTAAGTTAGGTACCATCCCGGCATTTGCCTGGAGAAGAAGTGGGAAACCACGGAAAACCATTTTGAGGATGGCTAAGGTGGGAATTGAACTCCACTCTACTCAGTTGATCTCATGAGGCTGAGAGGACCCCATTCCAACCCCCGTACCACTTTTCAAATTTCGTGGCAGAGCCGGGAATTGAACCCGGACCTCCAGGGATGGCAGCTAATTACACTAATCGGAGATTTCATGGAAGCGGTTTGTGATAAAATATAAATATAGAAGAAAAGAGAGGAATAAGGGACGAGCACCAGGAGGGATGATAGTTCTAATTAGGGAAGAAATTAGTGAAAGAGTAGAGGATATAGAGACCGATATGATGGAAACCATATGGTTGAGATTGAATATGGGAGGGGGTGAGGGAAGGAGGAAGAAAATAAATCTAGCTTTTGTTTACTGCCATCCTAGTATTTCAGCATATGCAAATAAATATTTTTTTGGAGAGTTATTGGTAGATATTGGTAGGATAAGGGGAATGTTTCCAGGTGAAGAGGATATGTTGTTATTCGGGGATTGGAACGCGAGAATAGGGGAACAGAGCCCAGTATGTAGTAGGGAGGATGGAATGTGTTTGTTGGAAAGTAGAAGGAGTGAGGACAAAATTACAAATAGTTATGGAGAGAAGCTCGTTGAGATGTGTGCTGTGGGAAATTTGTATATTCTGAATGGGTGGATAGAGGGTGACAGGACGGGGAAATTGACATATGTTACTGAGAAGGGTGGTAGTGTGATAGATATGGTTTTAAGTTCGGAAGGGATGATTGAGAAGGTTGTAAGAATGGAAATAAGAGACTGGATTCAATCACACCATTTCCCGGTGAGGGTTATGCTGAAAAGGGGGGGGAGAGAAGTGTACAGTGAAGGAAGATGAGATAAATGATAAACGAGGGAGTGGTTATAATAAGTATAAATGGACAGAGAAGGTGGGCCGGGATTGGAATAAGGTAGTAAAAGAGGAGTTACAACTTCTGAAATATGGGAAGGGGCGTTAGAAGAGAATAATACTGATAAAGCCTTGGAATTGCTGCTACATCCAATAAAGATAATAGCGCAGAAGGCGAAAGCTAGAAAGGGAAATAAGAAAGAGGGAGAAGAATGGTTTAATAGGGAGTGTGAAGGAATGCGGAGGAAGGTGATGGACGCGTTAGGAGAATATAGAAGGAAAGGTGGGAGCCAAGAAAGGGAGTTTTTCTGTAGATTGAGGAAGGAGTATAAAAAGAAAATTTGTGAGACAAAAAAGACGTGGTTAGAGGAACAAATGGAAGCCATAAATAATGACTGCAAGACAAATAATTTTGAGAGAGTTTGGGACAAGATTAATACAATTATTAAGGGTGGAAGGAATATAGAGAGAACGAGTATGGAGGAAGTGCAATGGGTCAGACACTTTGATGAATTACTAGGGAAAAAAGGGGGATGAAAGATGGAGAGGTTCGGGAGAAGAAGTAATTTGGAGGAATAGGAGAGTGGCAATTTCCAAACCAAACCAAACCCCATGGCACTACAGCCCTTGAAGGGCCTTGGCCTACCAAGCGACCGCTGCTCAGCCCGAAGGCCTGCAGATTACTAGGTGTCGTGTGGTCAGCACGACGAATCCTCTCGGCCGTTATTCTTGGCTTTCTAGACCGGGACCGCTATCTCACCGTCAGATAGCTCCTCAATTCTAATCACGTAGGCTGAGTGGACCTCGTACCAGCCCTCAGGTCCAGGTAAAAATCCCTGACCTGGCCGGGAATCGAACCCGGAGCCTCCGGGTAAGAGAGAGTGGCAATTTATGACCTGGATAAAGAAATCACAAGGGAGGAAATCCTGAGAGTGATAAGCAGAGCCAAAGCGAAGTCGGCCGGGGGGGTGTAATGGTATAAATAACAAGTTTTGGAAGGAAATTAGCAAAAATGAGATAGAGGGCATGGTTAAACTATTCAATAAGATATTTGAGGGAGGTATTTACCCTAAAGAATGGGAAACAGGAATTATATGCCCTATATACAAGGGGAAGGGTAGTAGCAACAATGTGAACAGTTATAGAGGTATATCTTTGTTGGATTCTTTGAGTAAAATATATACTGGGGTGTTAGCGAACAGAATAAGCGGGTGGGCGGAAGAAAAAGAAATTTTGACAGATTACCAAGGGGGATTTAGGAAAAAGAAAAGAACAGTGGATAATATAATGATAGTAAAGACTATTCTAGAAAAGTATATGAATATGGCTAGAAGTACGGTTTATGTAGCAGCAATAGATTCTGAGAAAGCTTTTGACAAGGTGAATAGAGAGACCCTATTAGAGAAATTAGGCAGGCTAGGGATTTCGGAGAAGATGTTGAGGGCAGTGGAAGGAATATATAGGGTTGTCAGATTTTGTGTAAAATTGGGAGAAGAGAGATTGAGTGGACCCTTAGAGTCCAAGGTGGGTTTAAAACAAGGATGCAAGTTATCGCCAATACTGTTTATTTTATTTATCAACGATATTTTAGAGGGGTTTGGGGCAGAAAATTGGGTTGTGCCGGTGATTAATGGTTTAGAGGTACCAGGACTGATATTTGCGGATGATGTGTTATTGATGACGATAACTTCAGGGGCGATGAATAGGGCCTTAAAGTCAGTGACGCTATTTGCGAGGAAATGGGGATTGAGAATTAATGGAAATAAGTCTAAAATATTAGTAGTCCAGGTGGACAAAAGAAGAAAGATAGAAGGTAATTGGGTAATTCAGGGAGAAAGACTGGAACAGGTAAGGAAGTTGGAATATCTAGGAGTTATTTTTAATGATAAAGGAACGTGGAATGACCAGATCAAAAGGGTGAAATATAGAGGATTGGCAGCCTTAGCCTCAGTCAGAAATTTGCTAGCCAAATACCCGGGGATCAGTTATAAAACACTGAGGATAGTGTTGTGGTCGGTAATTTTTGGGAGGGTATTATACGGCGCAGAAGTTTGGGGGCTGGATGAGAAAAGAGAGGAACTAAGAAGGGTTGTTAGTAGTTTTGCTAAGTTAGTAATGGGCTTACCGATGTGCACAGCAAATGTAGGGGCGGAATTAATGTGTGGAGAGGATTTGGAATCAGAGGGTGTGAAAAGAAGTTAGATACGGGATGAATTTAAAAAGACAGGAAGGTGGGAGGGTATTACAGGCAGCGTATGAGCAGCAATGTAAGAGCATGTATAGGGGTGGATAGTTAGAAAAAATAAAGGGATATTTGGAGAGGATAGGATTAGGACACCTGTGGGGGGGAGGTTTGGTCGAAAACAGAAGTGAGAGGGATGAAGATACTGGAAAGGAGAATTAGAGATATCCATAGGCAGAAATTATTGGGGGAAAGCAGACTAAGAAACTCGCTGACTGTTTTGATGAAAATAGAGGAGATAGCAGGGTTGAATAGTAGATACGTTGATAGGTCAAAACGGTATGGGATGATGTGGTGGCTTTTAGGTTTGCAAAGGAATACAGGGTGGCTACAGGGGAAGGATAAGACAAGGTGTGTACTTTGCGGAGATATGAATGATGATTTTCACTTGCTAAGAGACTGTGAGGTAACGAGGGAGATAAGACATGGATTATTGAGTGTCGAGCATCGGGAAATATTGGGGAGAGGGGATGAGAACGCAATCCTGAGATGGATTATTAAACAATGGGGAAAAGGGGATGAATTGAAACAGGTATTTATGTGCAACAAAAAAGGCCTGCGAGAGTAAAATGAAGGAGAGTGAGTTAGAGGGTGGGCAGGGGTATAGGGGGGTGGAGTAGTTATGTATAAGGGAAGGGGATAGTATGATAAAATTCTAATGGATTAGAGAATATAGGGGTCCAGTACTTAGTCATATGGAGTTGGGTAATGATACGGGATTGCATGGTCTGTTTGTTTTAAAGTTGGCTGGAATGCAAGTGCTGAAATGCTGAGTGTGGTTGTTTGATTTATTGATTAGGTGTAGGTCAGGAACAATAATGTGACGCAAGTACAGAGCACAATAAGGACACTGGATGAGCATGTTTGAACATTGAGTGAGTGACTGCTACAGCTAATGACTGCTAGAAGAATACTATATTATTATTATTATCCTTATTATTATTATTATTATTATTATTCTTTATTATTTATTTTACTCTGCATGTGAACATGTATAGGGGCGAAGTCGCCTGTTATGTTCAATAAATGTATGTATAAATGTAATTACACTAATCACTACACCACGGAGGCGGACATTATTATTATTATTATTATTATTATTATTATTATTATTATTATTATTATTATTATTATTCCCTATGCCACACTGCATCACAAGGGGGGCTAACGCCAACAAATATATATCGAAAGGAAGTGATCTGCTAAATAATTAAGCATCTTTAATAGTGAATTTATTTACATTAATAAGTAGACAACAAGTGTACACGAGCACATGCAAGCCACTTACCAGTGTATTGAAACTCCTACTCTTTCCTTCTTTACCAGACGAGTTGGCCGTGCGGTTAGGAGCTCGCATCCGGGAGAGAGTGGGTTCGAACCCCACTGTCGGCAGCCCTGAAGATGGTTTTCCGTGGTTTCCCATTTTTACACCACGCAAATGTTGGGGCTGTACCTTAAATAAGGCGACGGCCGCTTCCTTCCCATTCCTAAGCCTTTCCTATCCCATCGTCGCCATAAGACCTATCTGTGTCGGTGCGACGTAAAGCAATTAGCGAAAGAAACCCTTCCTTCTTTCGCTGTGAATAGGAGGAACCACACCCAAAGACTGCGCAGGTATTCACCATTCTGCCACACAGTAGTTTGCCGACAAATTAAGGTGAAATGTACATAAAAACAACATAAACCAAAACTGCACGTAACACAGAAACATGTATGTTTACAGTAGATCTGTAGTGACGTAAGATGGTGGCGGCCGGAAGTTTCTGGCTTCACTTGCACCAGTGCTACGAGATAGGGCGCTGCCTATCTATTTTCTATATGTCTGTGGGATTAACGAGCACAGAATAGGAATCGCTTCGTGCAGAAAGAGCCTTAGTCCAAAACCATTTTCGGGGAAACATAAAAATAATTTGAAGCAATATATCACCCAAATCACATTTAAAACACGTGCGTGAGGTAGGTTAGAGCTCAGGTATGGATTTCGTAACAGCATGTAGATGTTCAATTATTTCCATGGGCTGTAACATTCACTGGACCAAGGCCCCTTCAGTACAAATCACATATATTTATAGGCAAACAGTTAAAATATTGGGAAAAAATGTCAAGGATAAAACAAACATGTACCTTGTTGTAAAATGGTAATCAGATACCGGTACATTAAATATGATTCGCAGTTACAATTACTGATTAACGTAAGCTCTCAACTTTCCTGAGTCACTGGACTGTTGTCCCCTTCTAAACAAATCAGAAACATTTCTAATCAAACATTGAAAATACTTTTAAAAAGTCAAGGTTAGCACAATATTGTATTTTAAAATACTATTCAGATACATAAAATGTGTTTCACAGTTACAGTTATAAACTGGGATGTCCGGAAAATGAAAGTATTAAGATATATTAGCCTGATTGCCTCAGGTGGAAGGTATGCCTTACCACTGCTTTCGTGATGTACAGGCCGTACTGTAGCTGCGATGACGTCACGGAAAGAGGCGAACTGTTTCTTCCGTCCGAACCATGCAATGCAAGGCCATGATACGCCTTTACCTTTTAATGACGAAATATTCACAAATGTTGCATTAATATAACAGGTAAGATCCTTAACACCTGTAATTGTATCATATCACGTAAGTTATGTCTATGTAATTTTAGGAGAAGGAGGTTTAAAGTGTGATCCATGCCGTCAAATCTTGATTGTTTTTTACGTCAATGTACCCAACAAATATGCATTAACAAAAATATGGATACAAGGAACGCACAATATAATAATAATAATAATAATAATAATAATAATAATAATAATAATAATGATTTTCTTTAGCGTTTATTCCGCCTGGTGGCAGGGTCCGCTGTGTGGATTCGTTGTCTCCATTTAATTCGGTCACGGACCATGTCTGGATGTAGTCTTACAGCTTTCAGGTCGTTGTGCACTGTATCGATCCATCGCTGTCTTGGTCGTCCCTTGAGCCTCTTTCCAGCGACTTCCAATGTATACGCTGACTTTGCCAGTGTATTGTCTTCTGCACGCAACACATGTCCAAACCAGCGCAGACAGTTTTCCTTCATTTTCTTCTGGAACGGTGCAACGCCAAAGCGTTTCCTAATATTGTCGTTTGAAATATGATCCAGTCTAGTGATGCCAGCTGTCCACCTAAGCATCTTTGAATAATAATGATAATAATAAGAAGGAGATCTCCATACCTCTAGATGGCCATAACTATAGCAGCTTTCGTTGTTTTTACCTTGACCCTTCTGGCTCGGGATCCTACGAAGATTTTTTGAGCCCCTTTCTTTCACACAAACATTTTTATCAAGTTTTGTTTAGGAATAGGCGATATTTTCCCCAAATATTAATGCACTGACAAGCAAGATCTGTTACTTGCTTCCCACGTTAATGGAAATTGCCTGGGAATTAAGTTGCATTGCTTCTAACACCTAAATATAATCTACCAGAAATATTTAGCAGAAGGTTATGTTTTATAAACTGCTTTTATTTCAACATTTTTAGACTGAGTTTTGCTTTTACTCGCATTACTTTTGGAGGGGAAAGCCAGCAACATTACTTAACCAAGACATGACTCATTTAAACGCCTAGGTTCACTTGATTACTTTTACTGGTTACTTTTATGCTTGTCCTGTACCAACAATAAAACGCCCTATTATACATGTAATAAGAAGAAAGTCAAAAGCAGAAGTCACCATCAGCTGGGAAAGATGGTGGTAAAGCAAAACAAAGTCATCTCCGTACAGGCCATGAAGGCCCTTGGAGGAGTGGAAGGTAAAGGCTTCCACCATTTTTAACCTCGGCACGTGATGGGGTAGAGTGGTTAGCTCTACGCCCGGCGTAGGCTGAGTGAACCTCAGGGCCATATGCACCTCCGGAAGTGGAAATATCGTTTCTTAAATTTTACGACTTCCTGACGGGGATTCGAACCCACGTCCTTCCGGGCGAACCGAGCACGCCTTTACCGCCTCGGCCAGGCAGCCCCTGAAAGGTGGTGGTGGTGTTGATTATCGTTTTAAGAGGAAGTACAAATAGGCAACCATCCCCTACATAACACAAATGAAAGAGAAAATCGAAGGGACCTGACGTTTCGAAAAATGAAGGTATCGGCCAAAAAAGACAACGGCCACGAAGGGCGTGAAAATGAAAGACTCTCTATCCCTCGAAAACCTAACAGCGTCGGGGTCGGAAAAGAACAAGAGTTGACCAAGGAAGGTCGGATAGGATAGATGGAAGTGAGGAGCCTGGCACAAGAAAGTGGAAGCATTACTAGGCCTCAGCTAAGAGCCCCGTGGTTGCCAACTCACTTTTCAAAGTACAGGTTCTCTGGGGCCCTTTTTAGACGCCTCTTACGAGAGGCAGGGGATACCTTAGGTGTTATTCTACTGCCCCCCACCCACAGTTGGGTCAGCTCGGAAAAATGAGTGAAATATTTACTTGTATTCTTCGTAACAGATATATGTTCGATTGGTACTTTTGTCTTCCATAAATACATCATGCCTTCATACGTAGAAAATTAGAATACTGGTGTACATTGGTCGTGGTACGCACGAGTTCTTACCGTAGAGGTAATTGGGAACTTCCACGCTTTTAACTCCCAACACATTATATTTCCACAAAAACATGTTATACTGTAACAATTCAATGATTAAATTCCACGCGAAATATTACGCACTTTGAATTTACATCACACATTACGTGACGTTAACATACCTAATCTAAACTATCAAGTCTCATTAACGTATGAGCTGTTTACGTGATACATTATAGAACTAGCATGCTACATACATAAAAATAAGGCCTGTCTTTCAATAGCCACAATTATCCAAAGAATGCTCCCGATCTGTATGTACTATGGCATGGGCATAGCCCTAGTGTAGGCACTCCACTCACTCCGTTGCTGTACACGGAAGCTCCGCGGCCGGTGATGCTCTTTTATTTTTAGTTCACGGGATTGCCGATAGAAGCGTCCTTTACGATCTGCCAGGGATCTGCGAACTGTTGTCAACTGTTAAGGAAATGTCCAGCGGACTGCTGCGAAATTTGTTTTAGGTTACAACCACTAAATTACTTTTTTCTTGCCGTGCGGGCAGTATGCACCGCGGCGATAGTTAAGAGCCTCTCGAAGGGAGTGTGGCCCCGAAGGGGGCCACTGTTCTAATGACAGAGCTTGGCCTGGATTTGCAATGATAGGTTTCAGCTACTAAATTACTGAAATTTGTTTTAGGTTCCAACCACTATTTTTTTTTTCTTGCCGTGGGGGCAGTATGCGCCGCGGCGATAGTTAAGAGTCTCTTGAAGGGAGTGTGGCCCCGAAAGGGGCCACTGTTCTCATGGCAGAGCTTGGCCTGGATTTGGAAAAATAGGTTACAGCTACTAAATTACATATTTTTCATGGTGTGTTTCTTGCTGCGTTTTTATTCTGCGCGGGTTGGTAACGGAACCAGCGAGTTACGAATTATGGGAATGGCGTCATGTCGGCCAATGGCCGTGCTCGTAGCTGGCCGGCTAATGGTCGATGGCGCGTGAAAACTTTCGTTGTGTTATAAAAGTAAACAAACATTTTTGAGCGGGTTGGTGGGTCCCTGGCATTGGTAATGAACCATGAACACATCTCTCTTCTAAAAGGATTTTAAGCTACAATTCATATATATATTTCTTCGCGAAGTTGTGTGTTATATACTGGAGTGTCTAGGTAGGGCGCTACCATGTACTACATTCACAAATGCAGTATAGACAATACAGGGCACTTCCAGACAACCTAGTTAAATTGGGAGACAAGTCGCAAGTGGCGCTCGTAGTGGCGTGACTTGGAAATTCGAGCTAAATTCAAATATCAATGAAAATTCATATACGGAAATGGAGAAATAAATTACGTCTAGAAAGAAAGCGTTAGTAAGGTATTAACTTTAAAGTTTCTAAAGCAAATCTGCCACGAACCTGCTACGCAGGCGTAGCAGGGGGAGAGGTGATACTCTCACGTGGCGCGTCCCAGGTGGCGGATAGGGGGGTCCTAACCGGCTTGCCGGCGGACTTGAGGGAAATAAAATACCTCTCGCGGACCAAGCACACACCCCCTGTGGGTGGGGGAGGCTGACGAATAATACACCCACGGTATCCCCTGCCTGTCGTGTGAGGCGACTAAAAGGGGCGACCAAGGGATGAATGAATTAGAACCATGAAACTACTCTTGATTCGTACCATCATGCGGGGAACACCATGGGTTGCATGTACTTGCGAGTAGTATCACTAACATGGTACGAAATATGTTTGTGATTCGTTGCAGTAAAAAGCCTGGCCGGGTGGATTCCAGTACCCGTGCGTTGTACCCATGTGGGCAACACCGCGGGTCTGGGCGTAGCCTGTGAGTTGTACCACTATATGAGCGACAGCGTGGGTCTGCGTTGCCTGTGATTAGTACTCACTATGTGCGGAACACCACGGGGCCCTTGGGACCGGCACCCGTGACTAGTACCCTAGGTGGGGAAACTCATCGGTTTGCGTTGGCTGTAAGTGGCGCCATTGTGTGAGAAACACCATAGGTCTGCGTTACCTGTACGAAGTACAATACTTGTGAGTAGTACCATCTTTTGTGGAACACCGTGAGTCTTCGCTACTTCTGATTAATACCCCAACATGACACATACCATGGTTCTATTTTACTCGCGACATGTACCATTCTGTGGGGCCTTAGACGTGGATTTTGCACCCCCTTTAGACACCAAGCATCATTGTGCTTTATAAGTGGTTCCTTGGTCGGTAATAATGTTATTTTCGTTCTCTATTGAATCCGATCCACTGGTTTTTGTTTTTGTTTGTTTGTTTTGTGTTTTGTTAGGTTCCTGTCCATCCATTCATTCTTCATGACATTTTTTATTTTTATTTTGTTCAGTGGATGCCTTTGTAATTTTTGTTCTTTCATTTCGTATCATTAGGGGCAGATGACCTTCGATGTTAGGCCCCTTAAAACAATAAGCATCATCATCATCAAAGCAAATCTGGATAGATTAAAGAAGAATTATATGTAACAGGTTATTATTGAAAGACTGAAATTAGACATATAATCAAGATATGAAATGCACTGCTGTGAAAGGGCGTGATCTTTCATTTATGCATTACTTTTTCTGCTTTAGCATTCCTGTCTGAACCTTTACGGTTAGATTCGTGTATTCCCTAATTTTAAAACATTGTATCATCACATTAAGACACTTGTCAATAAACAGATCGGCACATTCCTGTATTTTTCTCTTGGAAGGGGCGGTAACATTTGATTGTCTTATATTTTGGGGAGATTCTGTGTTGGTACAGACCCGGCTTTAATCTGAGAAGAGGGATAAAATAAAGAAAATCATGAAAATGTTGTCGATAGTTATGTTTTGAGGAATATTTACGTACAATTACAGCGTCAATGTCAATTCGTGTCCTCATCCTGAGGTGGTGCAGCTCTTTTCAGGCCCACCCCCATTGGAGGTGAGCTGCATGTACCATATCAACCACATACCAGCCCTCTTGCCAGTTTTAAACTCCTGGCAGTACCGGGAATCGAACCCGGGCCCCCGAGGACGGCAGCTAATAACACTAACCGTTACGCTACAGAGGCGGACGTACAATTACAGTAAAAATATAACATACACTTGGCTATATAGTCGGAGATTTCTAAAATCGCTGCTGCTGGTGGTGGTGATTATTGTTTTAAGAGGAAGTACAACTAGGCAATCATCCTCTATATAACACTAATCAGAGGGAAAAACGGGAAGGGGGGTGGTGGTGGTGGTGGTGGTGATTTTTGTTTTAAGAGGAAGTACAACGAGGTAATCTCTGAACAAATAAGTGGAAGAGAATTTTAAAATATAAAAACAAAATTATTTATTCAACAAGGTAATTTGGAAACGCAGTACAAAACAAAACAAAACAAAACAAAAAAACCAATTATAGAATTAGGCCGAAAGGATTACTAACGTATCAAAAGGGAACGTACGCTCCCTGAGTAACAGTACACTTGTAATTTATATACCCTTGATAAGTCCACTGTCGCACATAAAGCGGACGACGAGATCAGCAGTAGTCGCGTCATCGGCTAGTATGCGTTCGAGTGTTTCCTGCAGGCCGAGGCTCCGTCTTAGGCCAGAGAGATCGGCGCACTCTGTGAGGATGTGGGCCACGGTGAAGTCGGCACCACAAGAACACACTGGGGGTCTTCCCTCTTTAGGAGATAAGAGTGCGTGGATCGTAAATGAGCTATCCTCAGCCTGCATAGTACTATGGCCTCTCTCCGTGAAGGTCGGAAAGAGGACCGCCACACGGTAGTTGTCTTCTTAATTGCTCTCAGCTTGTTGGGAGTTCGGATATCTAGCCACTCCGATTCCCAGGACGCCAAGATGGTTCGACGTAGCTGAGAACAAATATCCTTAACAGGTACATTGACAGGTCTTGGAGGTAAAAGTACAGCTTCCTTTGCAGCTTCATCCGCAAGTTCGTTTCCCGCAATCCCAACGTGGCTTGGAAGCCAAGTGAAGGTGATTCTGGTGCCAGCATCCCATAACCTGGCTAGAAGGTCATGTATCTGCTGCACCAGTGGGTGTTGCGAGAAACAGGTTTCAATAGACTGCAGAGAGCTTGACGAATCGGTACACAACAGAAAGTGGCTTCTTTCGTCACGCAGTGCAAACTGCAGAGCCTCTAAGATGGCGTAAAGCTCTGCAGTATACACGCTACATACTTTAGGGAGCGAGATCTTCGTGCTCATATCATCAGTGACGAAAGAGCAACCAACATTATCTCCGAGTTTTGAACCATCCGTGAAGATAAGTCTCGCAGCCGGGTATTGGTGAACGAAGTCCTGGAAATACCTCCGATAAACGGAGGAATCCGTGTACACCTTGGGTCCACGCAGCAGATCTAGACGTATATCCGGTCGCGGAACCGACCACGGAGGTACCTCGCTAAGAGTTCGTTCAAGACAACCACCGATATCAATATTCAAATCATGACACAAGCTATCAATCCGAAACCCAACCGGCCGTGTGGCATTCGGCCGGTCTTGGCACCGCTGGTGGTATTGGGTACGATAGATGCATTGATAGCTTGGATGTAGCGGCATTTCACGAATTTTGGCAGCGTACGTGAGGAGTAACTGCTGCCTCCTTATTCGTAAAGGTGGAACTCCCGCTTCAGCGAGTAGGCTGGGAATGGGGCTAGTACGGAAAGCACCCGTTGCCAGACTTAGTCCACTATGGTGAATAATGTCTAAAAGGCTCAGCATAGATTTTGATGCTGAGCCATAAGCCGCACTTCCATAGTCAATCCGGGAGAGGACCGTAGCCGTGTAAAATAGCAGCAGTACCGTACGGTCTGTCCCCCACGAAGTGCGGCTGAGAAACTTAAGCATGTTAAGTCTCTTGATGCAGGCAACCTTCAACTGACGGATGTGGGGCTGCCACGTAAGTCTCTTATCAAAATGGAGACCCAGGAATCTGCAGGTGTAAACCACTGGTAAGACACTGTTTCGCAAGCGAAGCTCTGGTTCGCGATGCAAAGGCCGACGTCGACAGAAGTGTACAACAGAGGTTTTCGCTGCTGAAAACCGAAAACAGTGTTGCAGGGCCCATCTGTCGACTCGGTTAATAGCTTGCTGTAGCTGTCTTTCAGCAAACGCCACCCTTCCGGAGCTGTAATGTAGAGCTAAGTCGTCTACATACAGCGAAGGAACGACTGCGGGCCCAGCAGCGGCAACTATGCCGTTGATGGCGATTGCGAACAGCGTGACACTCAGTACCGATCCCTGAGGTACTCCATTTTCCTGAACGTAATATTGAGAAAATCGCTGGCGTGGAAGTTATCTGAACATACCTTATAATAAGTACGGTACTCAAGTGTAACGTCTCTTCTTTCTTGTACACCCTACCTTATCCAAATTACTCCTCTCACATTTCAAAACCCACAGATCACACCTAAAATAACACATCGGCATTGAAGGTTAACTGCTGCGCTATACAATAAAATAAGCTTATTATAATTTAAGCCAATTGAAATATGGGTCCCACAGGTCAGGAGTTTAGGAAGTACTAAAAAAAATCTTTGTCACTGGAAGAATATATCCGTATGTAAACACAATATTTATTTACATTTTCTTGTCACGAGGGAAGTGGAAAAAAAGACCGTGAATCCTTCTGCACTTCATAATTATTGCAGCCAAACACAGCACAAATCCTTCCACTCATGTTGAGAGGAGATACAAATGAAAGACACGCGCTACTATTTGCTTATGTCAACTTACTTCAAACGCACAAATGACACCAAAAACTTCACAAACTAATACACGTGCTCTTATAACAGAATCAGTAACTCCAGCTTCCACCGCTATACAGAGCTGTCTCGCAGACTGTCCTGTATTACCGTATCAAATACACTAGACAGAATATGTGACACTTTGCGAGATACCGCAAGACACTGATTGCTAGCGAACCTAGTGGGACGGCCTCGAAACGGAGTGTAGTATTAAGACCAGTCAGGTGATATATTATGACATTTTGGTCCTGGATTTGCGTTAAGAAGGAAATTTAGGTGGACATTTAATTTATCCGGTGACAAAAAAGTTTTTGGAATTACGATCATACAAGCATTGAACCATGTTTCGTAAGGTTTGAGCTGTTTTTGGCTGCAATAACTGTGAACATGTTCAGGTATCGAAATTTTTCTTCCCACTTTCCTCGAGACAAAGCATTCTAAGTAAATACCAATACTGTAAAATATTAGTGTACAAATCACGTTGGGTTTAACATGTAGTTGTCAACAAGTATTCCTACCTTAGATGAATTACATGAAGAAAATTAAAACAAAATACATAAAACAAAAATTCTTCTTCCACCACTTTTCCCAGATCTGTGGATTCGCAGGTAAGAGCTGTGTCGCACATGTTGATTTGGCCCTATTTTACTGCCGGATGCCCTTCCTGACGCCAACGCTATATGGAGGGATGTAATCACTAGACTTCGGATTTTAGAGAAAGTTCTATTCTTTCTTGAAGAGAGAACTTAAAATGAAGCTGTATTTACACGTTTCTTGTATTTATATAGTTAGAAACAGTGGTCATACCAGGTGGCTCAAGGACGCCGTACTTTCTACTTATAAATGTCCCACATGCATAAGTGATGTGTGGGGTGTCTACCAACTGATTTTAACAGGGGAACTACTGCCAGCGGGCAGGTTACGTCAGAATACGAAGAGATACGAAAAAGAGTCACACTCGCAGCATGTTACTCAGCGCTGCCGGTCGATTACACCCCTTGCATTAGTAAACGTTTTCGACCGCATAGTTGTAGGCTGGTGTGTGCTACAGCCGCACTATATTTGCTGTCTGCATATCGGCAGTTGCTAGTGTGATCATTAGCGGTGAATACACAGACATTATCTTAATCTGGACAATCTGGTCGGAATTCAACAGAAGGTCCAAACAGACGTATCCCTTCTACATACGTACTTCACCGAACAGTATTAGTTTTTGTTTCATACATGCAACTCTTCCATCGAGTGGGATGTCTACACGTGTATAAATAAATAAGTTATTAGATTTCCTTTTCTACACCTTTGGCATATCTACAAACAGTAGCGGCGATTAGGGGGTGCGGCGAGGAGGGACAGTCGCTCCCCCTCCCCCACCATTTTGTGGAGTACACATTACATTTTCATTCCACTTTAGCCAGCTGGAACTAGGAATTATTTTAAAAAGCTGTTTGTACAAACCTTGTTATCTTATCTGCTAATTCCTTCGTTTATTTTCTTTAATTATTAACATAATTATTGACGGAAATACGCACAAAATGCTGTTCGTCGCCGCTAACCAATTTGTATAGCACTACGGCAGGTAATAGAGACTTTGCCTGTGCTGTGAGGAAGGGTAGTAGGGGTATATAGTGTTTGCCGAGGTCGTGGCCACTGAGTTATAATTCACCCACTTGTCGCGCGCATTCATCAGTCTGGCAGTCTCTTTAGTGTCTGTTAGTTTCTTAGTGAGTATTCAAATACTAAATTATTTTTAATTGCATAATCATGCCGTACTTCTATGTAATTATACCAGGCGAGGTGGCGGTGGGGTTACGGGCGTGCAGATCTGAGTTTGCACTCGGGAGATAGTAGTTTTGAATCCTGTCAGCAGCCCTGAATATGGTTGTCCGTGGTTTCCCATTTTCACACCAGGCAAGTGCTGGGGCTGTACCTTATTTAAGACCACGGTCGCTTTCTTTCCACGCGTAGCCCTTTTCTGTCTCATCGTCGCCATAAATCCTATCTATATCGGTGCGACGTAAATCCAATTGTAAAAAAAAAATATTCAGTTGTAATCGTATTTCAACAGGAGCTAATACCAACGTTCCTAAGTTATTTCTTTGTGTTATGTTATTTATTAAGTAAATGCCCCGTAGTATGTTTGTGAGACCTGGTGAAAATTTTATTATACAGCATTGAATCAAAATCTCAAAAAAACTATTATTACGAATAGGCCTAATCCACGGGGCTGATTAATTACATTTACTTATAAAAAGCATAATACAAACGAAATAATTTAGTCCACTGAATGTAAAGTTGGTATTCTCTCGCGTTGAAATTACAATTACAATTAAATATATATGTTTTTACAATTGACTTTATGTCGCACCGACACAGATAGAACTTATGGGAAGGAAGCAACCGTGGCCTTAATTAAGGTACAGCCTCAGCGTTTGCCTGGTATGAAAATGGGATGCCACGAAAAACCATCTTCAGTGGTGTAGACAATGGGATTCGAAACCACAATCTCCCGAGTGTAAGCTTACAACTGCGCACCCGTAACCCCACGGCCATATCGCCCTGTACTATTACATAGATGTACGGCATGATTATGCAATTAATAATCATTTAGTATTTGAATAAACACTAAGAAACTAACAGACAATAAAGAGACTGCCAGACTGACGAATGCGCGCGGCAAGCGGGTGAATTATAACTCCGTGGCCACGACCTCGGCAAAAATTTGTACCCCTACTATCCTTCCTCACAGCACATGCAACGTCTCCACTACTTGCCGTAGCGCTATACAATAAAGGAAAGATTTAGCATATAAGACAACAAGGCTTGTACAAATAGCTTTTTTAAAATAATTCCTAGTTCCAGCTGGCTAAAATGGAATAAATGTCATATTTACTCTACAAAGTGCGGGTGGGAGCGACTGTTCCTCCTCACCCCACCCCCTAACCGCCACTACTGTTTGTAGACACACCAAAGATGCAGTACATGAAATCTAATAACTTATTAATTTAGACACGTATAGACATTCAATTCGATAAAAGAAATGATTGCATGGAACAAAAACGAATACTGTTCCGCGAAATATGTGTGTAGAAGGCGTACGTCTGTTTGGAGCTTCTGTTGCATTCCGACCAGGTTGTCCAGATTAAAATACTGTAATGTTTATATATTCACGCTGCTAATCACACTAGCCATTTCCGATATGCAGACAGCAAATATAGTGCGGCTTTACCATACACCAGCCTAGAACTATGCGGTCGAAAACGATGTTTACTAATGCAAGGGATGCATTCGACCGGCAGCGCTGAGTAACATGCTGCGAGTGTGACTCTGTTTCTTATCTCTTCATATTCTGACGTAACCTGCCCGTTGGCAGTAGTTCCCCTGTTAAAATCAGTTGGTAGACACCCCACACATCACTTACGCTTGCGGGGCATTTATAAGTAGAAAGTACGGCGTCCGTGAGTCACCTGGTATACTGCCTAAACTGCCTGAATTGACGTTAGAACCTGTATTTGCCTACATTCCTATTTTATTCCTAAATCGGATAAAATACTTTTAATATATTCAGAGAAAATAAACTATTTGCGGACTCGTTTTCAATATATTCAACAAAACCTTAAGCCGTAAGAACCTCCCGCAGAGAACACTCCCGTAGTCTGTCACCAGCCAGTAGACAGTGTCCATTATCCTCTGGCAAAAACAAAAAGAATCCACTCCACTAAGTGAGAATGTTTCGGTATTACCGTTTGTTCAGTGTGTGAATTATGCTGAAAGTGTCAGGTTCCAAGTCGTCTTTAGTTAAATAGTGGTTACATGAGTTTCTCCATTTCACACTGCTGCTGCTGATCGTTATTTCACTCTCCCTGTTTGGGAGCGGGCCACCAGTCCTACTAGGGACCCTTTGGCCGGTGTATTGGTTAGTTTTGGGTATTTTATATGTTATTGAAAGTGTGCTATGGCACACGTGTTTTATGTTGTTGATTGAAGTGTTTACTGGCGTGTGGATTTCACAACAAGGCGTCCCCCAGTGTGAGTCCCGCACCGCGCCCGCCCGGCTTTTGCCCTGCTATCCCCCGTTTATTGAAGCTTTTTGAGATACAGTTTTTACAATTTTACATTATATGTTGTATTATGTTATCTTCTTTTAGAGTTTTTGCTCTTGATGAATTGATCATTATTAGTATATTAATTTCACTTAATTAATTTCACATTATTTCTATTATTACACTTTCGACTGTGAGTTCGTTCTTGATGCTGCTTTACTTTTTTTAATTTTCGTGTTGTGTATTTGTGACATTTTGAGGAGTGCAATGTGTTGTATCGTAGTGTCACATATTCCAATCAATTCATCGTAATAGTCTTATTTACTTTTCAGTTTTTGAGTTTTGATATTTGATGTTTTATTATTTAACATTTATTCTAGTTGTGTTATGTGTTGTTACATTTGGTAGTCATGTAGTGTGTTGTTTGTATGTTTGTGTGACATATATATTCCAATCTGATTCACTGTAATATATTTTCATTTTCAGTTTTTTTGAGTTCTTTGCTTGCTGTATTTAATATTTAACAATTATTATGATTGTATATGTGTTGATGTTACATTTTATATTAGTGTAGTGTGTTGTTTGTGTGTAGGGATATAATTATCTCATTTTTGTGTAATGAGTGGCTGGGTGTTTATTTTAATTGGCGTGTTTGTTCTTTAAGTGATGGCGATGGTGTCGCCTTCAGTCAGTACTATGTGTTGCCAATGGAAGGGTTTTGTGTGGCCTTCGCCCTTTTTGCGTCATTTGCAGTGGTTTGTTATAGTTTTTAATCGGTGTTTAATTTCGGGCGATGGCTGGGGTTGGGAATAGGTAGGTAATAGCGGGTGTTGGCTGTTGGTTAAGGATGGATTGAGCAAGCGGGGTTAGGCTGATGGCTTCGGTGATTGTGGGAGGTTGCGGGAATTAGCATTTTTAAGGTATTATAATCTGAGAGAATGGAGGTAGGAGCGAATGGTAGGGAAAGTGTATAAATAATTTATTGCTTCTATTCTAGTTTTAGGTCCGAGGCTGTACGCAAGTCGAATGGCGTATCGGTCTAATTTTAGTATGTCTAAGTAGTGTATGGGATGGGCTGCGATCCAGGTCAGAGGGGCATAGGCCGAACGAAGACTTTATAAGTGTTTATAATTTGATTGCCTTTTAGTCCCCAGGTTTGACCTTTCAACCAGCGTAAGAGGTTGAACCTGCTGTATGCCTTTTTATAAATATTATTAAAGTGTACATTCCATTTTAGGTTGTTTTGAAACGTGATACCTAGGTATTTCAGGGTTGAGGTTTCTCTAAGCGGTTGATTATTAAGTGTGAGGTGAATTTTGTTAGTGGGTCGGTATCTAGGGTTGCCGTTTCTAAAAACTATAAATTGGGTTTTGTTAACGTTAATTTTGATTTGCCACGAACCTACTACGCTGGCGTAGCAGGGGGAGAGGTGATATTCCCACGTGGCGCGTCCCAGGTGGCGGATAGGGGGGTCCTAACCGGCTTGCCGGCGGACTTGAGGGAAATAAAATACCTCTCGCGGACCAAACACACTACCCCCTGCGAGTGGGGGACGCACATGTAGAATACAGCCGCGGTATCCCCTGCCTGTCGTAAGAGACGACTACAAGGGGCGACCAAGGGATGATTGAATTAGAACCATGAAACTACTCTTGATTCGTACCATCATGCGGGGAACACCATGGGTTGCATGTACTTGCGAATAGTATCACTAAATTGGTACGAAATAGGTTTGTGATTAGTTGCAGTAAAAAGCCTGGCCTGGTGGATTCCAGTACCCGTGCGTTGTACACATGTGAGCAACACCGCGGGTCTGGGCGTAGCCTGTGAGTTGTACCGCTATATGAGCGGCACCGTGGGTCAGCGTTGCCTGTGATTGGTACGCACTATGTGAGGAACACCAGGGAATACCGGCGCCCGTGACTAGTACACCTAGGTGAGGAACCATACCGGTTTGCGTTGGCTATGAGTGGCGCCATTGTGTGAGAAACACCATAGGTCTGCGTTCCCTGTACGAATTGCAATGCTTGTGAATAGTACCATCTTGTGTGGACCACCGTGAGTCTTCGCTACTTTTGATCAGTACCCCAAAATGATAAATACCATGGTTCTACTTTACTCGCGGCATGTACCATTCTGTGGGGCCTTAGGCGTGAATTTAGCACCCCTTCAGACATCAAGCATCATTGTGCTTTATAAATAGTCCCTTGGTCAGTAATACTCTAATTAACTACCTTCTTTTTGAGTCTGATCCACTGTTTTTGTTTGTTTGTTTGTTTTTGTTTTTTGTAGGGTTCATGTCCATCCATTCATTCTTCATGACATTTTTTATTTTATTTTAGTCAGTGGATGAATTTGAATTTTTGTTATTTCATTTCGTACCATTAGGGGCCGATGACCTCTTTAAACAAAATCATCATCATCATCATCATCAATTTTGATTTGCCAAAGATTCAGCCACTGTTCGAGTTGGTGGAGGTAGGGTTGTATGCGTGTTTGGAGGGAGCGGTTGTTAGATCCAAGGGCGAGGATTGCCGTATCATCTGCAAATTGATATAATTTGAGTGGGGGTGAGGGTTGGAGGATGTCTATACAATATAGGACGTATAATAGGGGGCTCAGAGGGCTGCCTTGTAGTACTCCAACTAATAAGGGAAATTTATATGATAGGGTGTTGTGGATGGTCATTTGAGCACTATGTCGGTTGAGGACGTTAGCTAGGAAACGGATGATTGTGGTAGGTAGTGGTAGATGTCGCAATTTAAAAATGAGTCCTGAGATCCATACTTTGTCGAATGCTTTTTCTACGTCTAAACTGATTAATGCGGCTCGTTTCTTAGGTGGGAGATATGCTGTAAGGGATGCTGAGATATGAAGGTGATCTTGTGTAGAATGTTGTGGACGGAAACCTGCTTGTGATTGTGGAATAAGTTGGAGGGAATTTAAGAAGGAATAGATTCTGCGGGCTAGGATGCTTTCTAATATTTTACTTAGTACTGGTAGCAAGCTTATTGGACGGTATGAAGTTATCTGGGAAGGTAGTTTATTAGGCTTTAAGAATAGTAGGATTTTTGCATGTCCCCAGTTGGGTGGAAAGGAACCTGTTTGTATTATAATATTGTATATATTGCATAGTATTTGGAGAAAAAGGAGTGGTGCTTCTTTGATATGTCTATACGTAATTTGGTCGAGGCCAGGAGCACTGTTCTTTTTGTATTTTAAAAGCTTGTAAATGTCTTGTACTGTGATTGGTGTGTTTAGTGGGAGTTGTTGTTCTATTGGTGGAGGGGGGTCGAACGTGGTGTGTAGTGGTGCTTTAGTAATGTCCGTGTATTCAGTTATTGTTTCATGATCTGGATGGTAGAATTTAGGGTCGGTAGAAGGTGAAAAGACTTGTCTATAGTGATCTGCGAAGAGATCAGCTTTTGCTTTTGGATTGTTGAGTGAGGAGTTGTTGTGTATTATTGGGTAGTGAGGAAATGATATTTTTGTGTGAGTTGTTCAATTTAGTCCAGTATTTACGTGCGTCGGTTGTATTGGATAGTTCAGTGCAAGTGTTATTCCAGGCGTTTCGTTTTATGGCTTTAATGAATGAGCGTGCGTGTCGTAGTGTTGTTCTGTGTTCCCGAAGAGTGTTGGGGTCTCGTGTTCGAAGGTAGGCTTTGTATAGGTCATGTGAGTATTGCAGTAGTTGAAGGGCTCTAGGTGGGAGTGGTGGCTTTGAGGGGTGTGAAGTATGGCGGGGTATGTGTAGTTGGTCTGCAGTGGTTAAGGCTGTTTCCAGTTGTTTTATTGTGTTGTGTAATTCTTCTTGATTTGTTGGTGTCGTAATATTTTGTATCATGTCTGTGATAGTTTGTCTGTAGGCTGACCAATCAGTGCGGTTATATTGTCGTACTGGTGGGGGTCGTTGGTTGTGTTGAAATGGGTTGGTTCGTAGGTTTGGTAGTGTTAGTATGCATGGTATATGATCACTTCCGATAGATGGTAGCATAAGTATATCACTATTGTTTGCTAGTGTTGGTGAAAGGATTATGATGTCAGGGGTGTTATTGGATATAGGTCGTGTGGGGGAAGGGAAAGGGATGTCCACTCCCCGGATTTCATGTAGAATTTGTTCATAAGTTCTTTTTTAAGCGCTATCATATGATGTGACGTTAAAGTATGCCATAATTAAATAGGTTGTAAAATTTTGCTTGATGTATTCTACAAATTTTTTTAGGTGGGGGTGACCCTGGAGGAGTGTATATGGTAGCTATTGCGATGTTTGGATTGCCAATAGTTACCTCAATTATTAGGTTTTCTGTTTGGTATTCTTGTAATTGATGGTAGTGTATTATTGATGGAATTGATTTGTATACACTGATTGCTACCCCTCCACGGCTCCTGTTAGGGCGATCGGAGCGGCAGAGTGTGTGATTTTTGATTTGTGGTTTTTGTTTTTTAGTTAGAAACGTTTCATTAAAAATTATGACATCCGGGTTGTGTTGGTCGATCTGTAGTTCAATGAGCGGTCGGTTGGTTCTTAACGAGCATATATTACCATAGTAGATTTTCACTTTTTAAAGTAGTGGAGTTGGATTTAGTGGAAAGAATGTGCAGTGCATTTTAGATCCTGAATACGTGGCATCCAGATGAGTCTGGAATACCAACCGAGCAGCTAATTGAACCTGATCGAGTACATGGGCACGTTGGTAAGGTAGAACATTCTGTAGGACTAGGGTGATGAATCTGAGGATGTTCTCCGTGGAGGGGGGAGGGAGACTGGAGGTAAAGGTTGGGGTGGGTAGGTCAATGGGTGTTATAGGTAGGATGGTTTCAGGTTGGGATGGGATGGGTTGAGGTTTACCCCTACATTTAGCGGAAAATGTTGGGTGGTTTTCCTGGCATGTACTACACTTCGGTGAAGCCTTATTAGTGCAGCTAGCTGATGAGTGATTACCACTGCAGATGGCGCACACTTGGTCTCGGAAACACGGCTGGTTGGGTGGATGGTCGTATCCTTGGCAGCGTTCACAGCGTCTACGTTGTGGCGGGGACGACCTTGACGGCTCCACACGGTGGCGTTTGGCGTAGATGAGGGCGCCATCTCGTAGCAGCTGGTCCAGGGTTGAGGTTTCACGTGACAGGATTCGAATTAGTGAGGTTGGTTCTCTGTCGTTCCTGATCCTCGTTGGATCATATCTCGCAGCGAGAGCGCCTGGTCCTTTCTCGCCTCCCTGCTGCTTATTTTCATTTTCTAGCTTTTTGTTAGTTCCCGTATTACTTGCCATCTTGACCACTGGACTAGACAGCGGAATACTGACTTGGATTTCCATTTCACATCGGATGGTAAAATTATATTCTGTGACGTTTGCAATAAAGAGGTGAGTGAAACTTGTTTTATACATCCCCCTAACTAGTTATCAATTTAAAATAAACATGGTGTTTTACTTGTATTTGATGCCTATTTCAATACGTAAAATTGATGCTACCTACAATATTTGAGAGCCTAATTTAGGCAGCTAAATAACATTTTAGCACCTAAAAATCCGAGGTCTAGTAATCACTATTTCATGTTTCTCTGGTGGTTGGAAGTGTAGTGTGTTGTCTGAATACGAAGAGAAACGTGTTTGAACAAACACAAACACCAAGTCCCTCAGCCAGAAGAATTAATTAGACGCGATGAAAATCCCCGAACGCCCGGAATCGAATCCGTGACCTTCTGAACAGAGGGCCTCGTTACCGAACATTCAGCCAAGGATTCGTACAAAACTAAATTATTATTATTATTATTATTATTATTATTATTATTATTATTATTATTATTATTATTATTATTATTATTATTATTATTATTATTATTATTATTAATGCGTTTCAGTGTTTCTATCAGTATAAACATTCAACTTTCGCTGTAGAACAAAGCAAAATAATTACTTAGCTTCATTATTTCTTTCAGTTTTAACATGCAGTTTTAGTAGTTTCAATCTTGCCGCCTGATGTGTAAGGTCGGGCCACTAGGTGCACCACTGTTAATATGTCTCACAGTTTAGTACGGAAGAATACGGAAGTGTTCGATATTGTCTATAGTGTATTTGATATTATCTCTACTGTATTTGACTTAACTCTTCTCAATCGATCTGCTGATGGGCTTGGCGCGCTTTCTACAGTACGACCTGTACATTACAAAAGTGGTGATGGTGGTGGTGGTGTACATTACGATGGCAGTGTCTTACACAAAGCATACACAACTATCTTCTTCTTCTCCTTTTTTTACTTCTTCTTGGTTCTTTACAAGACCGACTCCAATACTCAGACCGTAATATAAAAAACTTGGCGGCCGAAGTAGCCGGATTGCTGGTATTGGCTAACACGAAAATATCACGTACATATTATATAAACGGCGATAATTTAACATGATAAATGTAACATCACAGGGAAAATCACTTTTACACGTATGAAAACGCTTCGTCAACAAGTACGCATCACAAGAAACAACTAGAATCACATATTTTCTACTAGAAAAGAGCCCAACAAGGTGATTATTTAGAAATTTCAATTCGTTAAATAACGTTTCCTCTTAGAATTCACTTCGCTGGATATATGAAATTACATTATAAAACTGTTAAAATGATATTTCTAACATTTAGAATGTTTTAAAATAAATTAAGGTGCGGAATTTCTCGATTTATTCGCTGTCGTGAGAACTTTGAAACATAATTTGTTACCTTAGTTTTGAAGTGGTGGAAAAGTTCTTAAATTCAGCACCCAATGAATGGAAAGTGCACCCGAAATAATAATGTTATTGGCTTTACGTACCACTAACTACATTTTTTACGGTTTTCGGAGACGTCGAAGTGCCGAAATTTAGTCTGCAGTAGTTCTTTTACGTGCCAGTAAATTTACCGACACAAGGCTGACGTATTTGAGCACCTTCAAATACCACCGGACTGAGCCAGGATCGAATCTGCCAACTTGGGGTCAGAAGACCAGCGCCGTAACCGTCTGAGTCACTCAGCCCAAGTACATCCGAAATGATTATGGTAACCCAATGAACGGCCCTGGTAATGCTAAAAATGTTGACGTATGGCATATGAGCAATTCACGCAATGATAGTAACCTTAGTAGTGAAACGTTCAGACACTAAAGATATAATAGGTTTTTAACTAAACATTGATATTTAACCACATGGACGAGCTTCAGTTCGGCGCTGTCTGGTTGATAACAGATAACCACAGCATGAATCTGAAAGTGTTGGTAGTGTAAAACCCTACGTTACAAACCAAGCTAATCCCTCAAGTCACTATATCTTCTGTGTAACAGTATACAGATTGCTCCATCTGTCACACTTATAAGTTCTGTTATACTCCAAGATCCAGCCAAACATTTCTGCAGGCAAAGCACAGATTATTGTAAAATACACTTGCATCTAAATCGTTCGACATTTCGAAGCACACAGACACTGACGGAATAACACAATATCAGTTATATTCTATCTAAATTAATATTTTTCAAGAAACACGAATAGTTTGGAAGTAGAGAAATGGCTCCCTGAACCTCAGACTTATTCTCAATATGATGTACGCAAGTTACAGTTTTCTCATGGACTTCAAAATAATCACGATGTATATACCTAATCCATTTCTCTCTTAATGTCTTATTCCGTAGAAAACTTAAGAATACTTGTATGAGAGGCATTGCCATAGTTAGACTAAAACCTGGTCCACCTAGTGCACTCATGTTCTTTAATGGTTATAAACACGATCAAAACAAGCACATTCTCACATTACTGTGTATAATTACAGATCCTATGTGTCCACTGACTCATATAAATACACTCGCACACTTATATTCTACAAAGAAACTAAAATTTATCGTCAACTTCCGTAAAATTACACCGACTACATACGATAACAACAAACCAAAACAAACCCGCATTTCCAACAATTCCGGCTACTAGATTCGCCATCTTTGAACGATCGAGAGTAGCATTAAGGTCTGAGCAAGACCAACTACAATTACATCAGACCGTAATCCAGGAAAAACATGGCGGTCATCGGTGGGCGATATGAGAGGTTTAGGGTAAGGTTATGCATGTTTATTCAGAGTCACCTACAGAAAAGATCACAAGTCGAACGTCATAAAATGCAACTCATTAACTCGAAATATGAATAATTAAACACCAAAAGTAGCGTAATGCGTATTGTAAGTCTAAATGTAATTTCAGAGGGGAAAATAATAACGAAGGGAGAATTATTGTATCAACGTCAGGTTGAAAAAGACACAGAGTAGGGCCTACTGTGTAAAAATATTTCACATATGAATCTCCGGTCAGCAAATACGATATATAGATGTCAACAAAGCATTATTATCCTTACATGAAATACTATGACACCATCATTAACCACAGCCCATTATGTAAAACACGCAAACAAATTTCTCCAACAATATTTCAACCCTCCAAAATCCACCTGTATTGTTGAGTAGGTACAAGCTATATTTGTATGATACACTTGACCATCTAAAGCACTCGTCACCTTAAAACTCACCAGAATTGATGGCATAATTGTATATTATATAAAAAAGAACACAATCCTCATGTTCACTCACGGGAAATGGGGTTAGGTTTAGTTTACGCACGTTCATTGTAAAACGTTGAATATTAATTACAACATTCTTGCACCACCGTTTAAGATTAATTTCGTCTCTGAGTCATACATCTTGATCATGATTTTCCGGATCTTTCTGGGACTGATTTAATTTTCTTTGTAGTAAGGTACGTTGGCTGATAGGGCATCATTAGTTTAAACTTCGGAAGTCTGCGCGGCACTCGAATTAGATCATCACCTTCTATGGGTATATAATGTCTTCCCTAACAATACATTTGATTTCAAAAATGATTAATGCACAGAACATTATTAGACCTATGATTTGGTTCGAAGTTTTCCTTACGAATTCTCTTAACCCAACTTTGCCTTAATACTAGGTCTTTTGGAAACGGGAACACTGAAACTCTTATACTTACATCCAGGCATACAGCACATTAAACTATACACATCGATACACATATTGCATAGGTAACTAAAAATGAAGAAAATACTTTCAGAGAACAACACGAGAATGAACATTAACCTAATCACTACCGATATTGTTGGAATAAATAACCTCTTTGAGAACAAACAACTTCTTACGGCACTGCAAGAGGATCTATAACCTTCTTAAGACTATAAATAAATATAATGTACGATTAATAATATTCAAATTTCCGTAAATATTTGGTAACAACACGACTTTCACAAATCAAAACAAACGCATGCTAGCACTCCAGCTGCCGCCATTATGGACAGTTTCGATAGGTCGGTTAAGGTCTGAGATATTGTAGTTGGTCTTAGTCTGAGGATTGGAGTCGGTCGTGGTCAACGAGCTAGTCTAGCTCGTTGGCCATGGTTCTTTATTGGGCTTTGCTTGCGCACTGTACGGTACCCATTCGCCATTTGCTGTAATTGGTTGTTTGAATTGTTAATCTCTTTTCACACCTCCTCTTTGTTCTTTACTATGTTTACTTTGAGAGTACTTCCTAATTGTGTTGTTTTTATTTGGACTTTTGAGTATTATTGTGTATCAGACTGATGTAATTTAAACATTATTGATGCCTGGGGTGGAAAGATTATGTGTTGTTAGTATTCTTTCTTCTGAGATCTTTAGAGGCGCTTTACTATTAAGGGGACCAAAGATTTTGTTGACATAGGTAAAGCTGATGATAAGTTATAGGGTTAAATTGCAATTGTATAAACATTCTGTTATTATTTTAATCTTGGGCACTATAGGAGTGGATACCAGGCAAGCAATATTGTTTGGTAGGGGTATATCATTATCTATTAATTGCTTATAGAATTTCGTACGTTGAGACTCATAAGGTGTGTAACCGTATTAGCTTATGATGATAATAATAATAATAATAAGAAGAAGAAGAAGAAGAAGAAGAAGATAGACAGTTTAACCTTACGGTAGTAAAAGCTTGGAGTCAACAAAAGCACCCCAACACAAAATGTAAACAAACAGGTTAGGAAACGACCACTACAGAATGGATGTGGAAAGCGGCATGGAATCCTGAGAGGTAATGGAACGTAAGAACGTAAGAAAACGTAGAGGGAAATTGCCCTTGGATTACAACATTTATTTATTAAAAGAGAGGGACAAAATCAGTAACTCAAAAACTGAAAGACCTTAAGGCCGGTCTTCACTGATTAACATTTAACAACAACAGTTAAATGTTAACTGGTGACACCATCAATATGTTAAATGTTGAATACTGTTTCATTTAACATTGTGTCCACACTTAATAAACATGTTAAACTTGACTTTTTTGTTTATATATATATAGGTAGTTCATCATATCAATTTGCGGTAATACATTTAGGTGGTGTCTAGTATTTTCACGTAAAAGAGTAGTTAGTGGGACGTAAAACAAATACCGTATTATTATTATTATTATTATTATTATTATTATTATTATTATTATTATTATTATTATTTTCAAACAAGGACAATGCACTGAGATAAAGAGGATTTGGCCTTTGTTACTCCCACTGTTGCTTCTTGTTATGATTTAGAAATGCAGTTTTATTAGACACATTTCCTCCCCTCATCCTGCTCATTGCTTCAAAAGCAAACCTCTTTGAAGTATAAACTTCTTCCGCCCCCGCCTCCGACTTTCGACTTTTCTGATTTTTTTTGCAATACTCGACTGTACCGGGAAAAGAGGGACGCTAGTTTTTTTCCGATCCATTCGCGGGAATAATAATAGATTATTTCGAGTTCCTGGAAACTGTCGGCTTTCTTCGCTTTATCTCTCTATTAGTTTGATCAGACATCCCACAAACAATGCCTTTCAATGATATCATTAATTAAGTCTAGAGTAATCTCCTTGCTTCTAGTCCGGCCCCGCGGTCTAGGGGGAAACGCGTCCGCCTGTCACCCGACGGCCCCAGGTTCGAGTCCCGGCCGGATCAGGGGTTTTTAATTGTAAATGATTAATATCCCTGGCCTGGGGACTGGGTGTTTGTGTCGTTCTCAATGTTCCTTTCCTCACATTCAACACTTTACACTTCCGCCATTTACAAAATACACGCAGGTTCCTCGCATATGATGCAAGGTCGACGCCCCGAACAAATAGCATTTTAAAATAAAAAATAAATAAAATCTCCTTGCTCCACTCCATTTCTGACTATAAATTTTAATATAGTGCAGAGACAACGGCATACGTGCACGTGCGTGCCCGTACTGTATTTGTAGCTGATAACGAAGAGGATGAATGTTGCGGAGTGTTGTAACTATAATCCTACTTCACGAGAAGCACGTCGTTTGCGTCGTTTAGGCTATCCGTTGGCATGGAAACAGCACGGAAGTTGCCGATGCTGTGCCGACATCTCTAAACAACGAATTGACTTAACATGTTTTCCACTTGGAGCGGGAAACACGCCAACATGTTAAAAGTGTTAACCTCAACATTCTGAGTTAACATGCAAAGTCAATTGGAACACGCAATCACAATATACATGTCAATTGTAACATGTTAAATTAAACATGTTGATGTTAAATGTTTATCAGTGGAAACTGGCCTTTAGACACATAGTGCAAGGGAAATTACGTGTTATAAGATATAATTACAGATATGTGCAGCGCGCTAAAATAAATTTTGGTCACTAAATTCAAAACTACAGAAACTCTAATCTGACGGTACATGTCGACTATAATGAGGGCTAGTCCCATTCTACACAAACAAATATAGAAATCAAACCAAACATAGAGGTACAGTAAACTTGCATCGTTATCTAAAACACTTCAGATAATGTGCATAGATTTTCCGTACGTATGACACAGAAATGCCGGGAGCAGCGTTGCCAGCCGTACGATCTGGATCGTGCATGTACGATAATTCCATGCCGTTTACTATCGTTCGATCCAACCCACGGACCGAACACCTATAGTACGATCCCATGACTATCGTAAATTTTATCTTGTTTTCTTTTTAAAATACGTAGATTTCTGCTCCTTCTTTTATTCATGCTAGTTTTGTTCTGTCATACTTGACGAGTTGGAAAGAGAGGGAGTGGCTTTTCGAATGTGAGATTCCCAAAGGGAATTTACCTAGAGTAGGCTCATTCCTTTCTGAGTTACTTCGCCCCTTTACTGTAGATCATAGCATTCGCCTTCTGTAGATTGACGGTGACTGGACGAAATTACGCTTTATCAACATCAACGATGTTATTAAAGCCTCCTCTAAAGTAAATGAATTCACGTTTGGTGAATGTGAGTTTCCCCGCACTTCCCTAATTTTCACTCTCTGTTTTGGCACCCCTTCACTCGAATGCTGAATGTGAAAGATTGTTGAACAAAATTAATATCACTGAAGTCAAAAACAGGAATAGACGACTACTTCTACGGTAAATGGATGGTTTCTGGCCAGTCGTGTGTTCGAGTCAGTGGTCCGTGTAAAGATGTCAAACCGTCGGTGAACTATGACTGGAGGAATTACGCTCTATCAACATCAAGGACGATATTAAAGCCTGCTCTAAAGAACGTTAGGCTAAGTGAAAACACGTTTGGTGAATGTGAGTTTCCCGCACTTCCAGAATTTTCACTCTCTGTTTTGTCACCCCTTCACTCGAATGCAGATTGTGAAAGAATATTATGCAAAATTAATATCACTGAAGTCAAAAACAGGAATAGGCGATTACTTCTACGGTGAATGGATGCTTGCTGGCCAGTCGTATGTTCGAGTCAGTGTACGTGAAAAGACTTCAAACCGTCGGAGAACAAGCTCAGAAGGATGACGAATGCACAGCAAACTCAAGAACCGTTACTTCAGAACCTTCTACTGCGAAAGTGCCTAGAGGTCCATAGAAGATGACGATGATGAGGATTTCCAGCTATGAAATGCAGTGGCGTATGCTGCAATCAAGACATGGGCTATCACTAGACTTAGGTTACCCAGTTTCGATAGTTGGTTTAGTGAACGTCAAGCCTTAAGGGTTTTGAGCTGCAGCTAATGGCCATCGGAGTAGCCTGCTGTGTTAAGGATGGTTCACAAGACCTAGCCTCTGCTACTGCCAATACTCAACGCCTGAGCAATGTAGATGGTAGCCACCGAATCAGCCTCATCGTACTCTTAATTCCCCTAGCTCGGGGACTGGGTGCTAATGACGTCTTCACCATTCATTTCATCAGGTCACCATTAAACCTTTCCAGATGCTATGCATATTATTATTATTATTATTGTTATTGTTATTTTTAAATCCGTTTGTCCTCCAGGGTTGGGTTTTCCCTCGGACTCAGTGAGAGATCCCATCTCTACGCTCAAGGCCAGTGTCCTGGAACGTGAGACTTTGGGTCGAGGGATACAACTGGGAAGGAGGAACAGTACCTCGTCTAGGCGGCCATACCTGCTATGCTGAACAGGGACCTTGTGGGGCATGGGAAGATCGGAAGGGATAGACAAGGAAGAGGGAAGGAAGCGCTCATGGTCTTAAGTTAGTTACCAACCCGGAGGAGAAGTGGGAAACCACGGAAAACCACTTCGATGATGGCTGAGGTAGGAATCGAACCCTCCTCTACTTAGTTGACCTGCCGAGGCTGAGTGGACCCCGTTCCAGCCCTCGCACCACTTTTCAAATTTCGTTGCAGTGTCGGGATTCGAACCTGGGTCTCCGGGGGTGGCAGCCAAACACACTAACCACTACACCACAGAGGCGGATATTATTATTATTATTATTATTATTATTATTATTATTATTATTATTATTATTTTCTCAGTTGCAAACAATAAGCATGGCCAACAATAAAGTTTGTGAAGTTCGCATGAGCCACATAACCACAAATACTTTTAATACTTACTTAGGTTGAAATACCCTTTGTATGGATTCTTGTTTTTCTCCTCCTGTTCACACTGTAACTGTGTAAGAGGTGGACTGGGCTTACCATTTTAATTATCAGCAATTTATCTTCATATTTCAGTTGCGAGAATGGTTTATCCAACAACTTACAACCGGTTCAGCCATTTCACAAAAGTAACATCACAAGGTCATAGTCACGTTAAACACTATAACTTCGGATAAACTAAAATTTTTCTGAGATCAACTGAAATATACCAATAATTTCCAACTATAAGCAACCCGTAAGATGTCCTGCACATGCAAAAACAAACTCGTGATATTGTAGCACATGGATGAATCCCATCAATTCGGACACTTCCGGAGAACTTCCAGTCTTTGGGCCTTCTCTTTCCACCGCTGTCTCTCTCGTTAGCTGCGGCGATTTGACGGACCGAAGCCTAGCCCAGCCCAAGGTTAGGATCCCCTCGTTCCCCGTACCATTCCGACATTCGCCAGCAAGCCTCGCGCGGCGGGTCGAGGGGAGTGGGCCGAAGGTCTGGGCTGCGATATTAGTCTCCAATGCCTTGCTCTCAGAAATACGAGCGACGTTCTTTCTCAATGCTTTCAAGTTTTGTAAATGGAAGAATGTGTCAGATGCTTACATTATAATAAGCTTTCGATTTCCATCGTTCTCATTTGAGGCTTGGGCTTCACTGATAGCCTTGGTAGCCCTCAGTATACGCCACTGATGAAATGACGTTATATGGCATGCGGATTGCTTCTTTATAAATTATCCTATTCTTGAGCGATCTAAATAAAATTAGTGGCAGTGGGACACCTAGCTATCGTGTTAAACGTAATCCGCGGAACTTGGAGTTTTACGTGCGGCCTGAACCATATGCACGCGACTTTTCGAAAATCTCATATTATTAACCAAGAATTGTACCTGTCAGCTTCCTGAAAAGCAAGCTGCTCCTATTGCATCTGCAGAGAGACTTACAACGAATATTTTAATGGTTATTTTAACTTGTACGATCCTCTCTTTAAACAATACGATCTTTTTGGGGGTTATTGTACAATACTGACTATCTCAGACGTTGGCAACGTTGATCGGAAGGCAAACCCGGGGGATAATTACAACATAATACAAGGGTTAAGAAAAGGGGTATTGCCTCTAAACAAATAGTATATGATCTTAGGTGAGAAGCTAAGCCATTTTGACAAAACTAGCGGTGAACCTAAATTTCGAGGGCAAACTCCTGCGTAACAAAGGGGTAAATTATCACTTCTGAATGAAGTTAAGACCGAAATAAAGTAAGAAAGAGTGCTTACCCTGAGACCTGGTTTGCCCACGAGGGAACCGAAGGACGAGCACGTCCGCTCGCTAAGATGGTCAGATGATCAAAGACAGAGATGCTACCTCGCTCCCACCGAAGGAGCGGAGTAAGATCGAGAAACAGGCAATGGTGCAACCACCTAAGAAAACCAATCAGAATATAGAATTTACCTTCGACTTTCACATTCACAAATTACATTTACTTTTATTTACTCCAATCAAAAGTATCTTCTTTCTTGCCGACACAATGATAATAAATGTTCGAGAAAAATCTCCGTTTACGCAACAAGAAACGCGCCTCCAGAGTTGCGCGTGTAGGTAGACGGTGTTTCAAACGAATTCGTCGGAATCCAAAATATTAAAATTCACAGATACCGGTAAATGATAACTTTTTATACAACCCATAAATAAGAGTTAAAACAGACAATTTAAAGTGATCAATTTCAGATCAATTCCCACTGTTGACTTTATACTGCCACAAGTTGGACATGAAAAGAATAAGTGATTTGTTGTACAAACATCCTGCTGCATGGACACCTGTTTGTTTCATTAAAATGAAGTCTAAATTTTTGATCCGGTGTAAGTACGCGATTAAATCTTAATCTAATGATCGTGATTATGTGCCTTCTAGAGTAGTTAGTAACTACAAACCAGGGTTTGTGTAACTGTTTTTTCTGTATCTGGGAATAATGTTTTGTACCCGTCCATATTAGTCATTAATAGGAAAGAAAAGGAAAACTTCATTGTTTTCACGAATTTATTGTGACATTTTTCCACTAAGCGATCGGTTTGTGATAGAGCTTGGCCTTAGGAGTTTGTCAGCCAGCAAGCAGTCGCATAGCGAGGGGTGAGATCGTCGTATTTTTTTTCAAGAGAAAGTCACAGTCGAGATTGATAGCACGTGACATGGCTTGTGTAGATGTCAATGCGCACTTTTACAACTTTTAGTCTTAACATTTCTGGAATTATCGTTCGCTGTGTGTTTAAACCAATGAAAATTAAGAAGTGATATTCGTACTAATCAGTGTTAATCACATGGGGTTACACCTACTTGTTGTGACTAGGTGATAAAAGCAGTGTCCGGTCAAGAAATCACTCTCTTACATCTTAAATTCTTTAACTGACCCTCATACAGTTCCACGCCAGTAACATTGGGGAAGGCGAGATTCCTGTGGAAATTCAGCCACCTGTGGCTATGCAATGTACGGGACCTGACCTGTATTCTAGCGGCGTGCGGCCGACAAAGGTGCACTATTACGAGATTTAGCTCGACTCGCCACCATGAGCCCCACTCTCATCCCTGACGACTACTCAAACACTTTATTTAACTCTAGGAAGAGAACTGAGATTGGAATGGAAACGTTTTCATCGAACCAAGTTACGTATAATTCAATAGCACTTTTTGAAAGTGTAATTTTGTGTTCGTGTACAGTTCTAAATATCAGATATCCACGAGCAGAAACTACCAGGATGTCTGTCATGAAATATACTATTCAACGAGAGATATTCGACAACATGAAGACGACAATTTCGAGTAAACTATATGAGACGTGGAACCTAACTTCCAGAATGAACGCTTAAACCACAGAAACGCAGCCGGGCGATGAAACTCCACAACCATCCACGAGCCACACAGCTGCCCGCATCATCAGAACCTGACCTGGGAAATCGATCAACATCTAGCATTAAGCACAAATTGATGTTCAATACATTCATTTCAGTATATTAGATTATTACTTTCTTTTTGAGATAAATATTTCTATGCCTCGTAGTTAGAAAATAGTTTAGATTTATTTTCTTATGTCTCTATTTGGTGTTGGGATAGTGACATGTGTGCTGTAGCCTATCCAGTAAACTGTGTGGAAGCGAAATCTTCAATTTGTATTCATTATTGGCTTTCTAAAAATCACTAAAATTAGGAATAACATGCAGTTGATTTTGAGGTTAGTCTCCGTAAATGATCGTAGGTGTGTAACTTTGTATTCCCATCACTTTTAACACTCGTGAATATGTAATTATTACGTGGTTCCAAACCACTATTTGCACATACAAATTTTGACCACTATTTATAATTCATTAGAACCGCGATTTAAACAATAAATTTAGACCATTATTTAGAATTTATTAGAACGGGCGGCAGCATTCTGACATATTAATTAACACATTATTATTATTATTATTATTATTATTATTATTATTATTATTATTATTATTAACACAAATTTAATTAACACATCACTTTGAACCCAATCCGAAATTTTAGTATGACATTAATGATTCCTAGTTATCCTAGTATTTTATCCATTTAAGGTTCAAAGTTTAACACTGTTTATATTTGAACTGCTAACTGTGGAAAGGCAACAAGTCCTCAAAATACACAAATTCACTCTTCAGCCCAAATCAGTTCTAAATGCGTAGACACATCATTTACTGCATATAGATATTGTAATAGTATGAATTTTGCTTTTACAGCAGATAGCAAAACACGTTTGGGACTTGTTCCTCTCCTGCTGTAAACAATAGTTCTAAAGCACTGTTTACTGTTCTCAACACCAGTGGAGTTAGTGGCAACTACTCTCAGCTGATAAATGATTCCATTTTCTCTCGATATTTCTACCAAGCTTAACCCAAAATAATAACATTGTGGTTGTGACTTACGAATTTCTTTATAGTTTATAATTTTTATTTGTGAAAAATGAGTTGGTTCGGATGAAGATGAGATTTCTTTAAAGAGAAGAAAGGAATAATGAATGCAGACAGATATAAAAGGAATGTAATTACGAAGGTTAAAGTGACAGGAAAAGAACATAGTATCAAGACCGACTCCAATCCTCAGACCGTAATATAAAAAATATGGCGGCCGAAGTAGCCGGATTGCTAGTAATGGCTAACACGAAAATATCACGTACATATTATACAAACGGCGGTAATTTAACATGATAAATGTAACATCATAGGGAAAATCACTTTTTCACGCATGAAAACGCTTCGCCAACAGGTATGCACCACATATAATCAACTAGAGTAACATATATTCTACTAGAAAAGAGAACAACAAGCTGATTATTTAGAAATGTCATTTAGTCAAGTAACGTTTTCTAGTAGATTTCACTTCGCTGGATAGATGAAAATTTATGATAAAACTGTTAAAATGATATTTATAACATAATTTTGAACGTTGCAACATAAATTAAGGTGCGATATTCCTCAATTTATTCGCTGTCATGAGAATGAAACACAATTAGTTGCCGTAGTCTTGAAGTGGTGGACAATTTATTCTATACAGCACCCAATGAAAGGGAAGTACACCCAAAATGATAATGTTATTGGCTTTACTTCCCACTAAGTACTTTTTAACGGTTTTCGGAGATTCCGAGATGCCAGAATCTGTCCCGCCGGAGTAACCTGTTTCTCACAGCACACTATGTGTTATTTCGTCTGCTAATTCAGTCAACCTGTACGATGTACAAGTAATTTATTAGGGTGCATGAACATTCGAGGATTAATTTGCCAATGGAGAAGATGTTTCCCGTATAAGTGATGAGCTATTTTCCCGGATAAGGCCAAATCTTCTGTGTTGGTACCGATCCTATACCTTTTGAGGTTTTAAAAAGTGAGGTTATAAAAGTGATAAACCTATTTATTTTATTTGTGAATTAAGATTATTTTCCGTATTTTAAATTAGGGGACAAGGTTTCAACTGATATACTTTCACTTACAGTACGTATTTCCGTTGCCAACGATTTAGGTGTTGAAGTGCTTTATACGAAAATGCATACGCTACCAGAGAACTTCAAATCGATTCACCTACCCTAGTGATTATCTGAAGTGAAGCAGATGTAGTACAGCAGTTTGATGAATCATTATTAATCATTGTTATGAGAAAATTGAAATTCGGGACAAGGTATTGTTTCTCGTACATTTCTTGAACGAGGAAGGCTATTTAAAAGCTATGCTAATAGAAAGGTCATTCAAATAAATGTATTTCAAAAATAAGTTTTGATTTACAGGATAAATAATTACGGTGTGGAATCATTTAACAGGGGTGCCCCGTACTATATCTACACCAATTCCATAAATTTCCAACTTCTTTGAAATCATTGAAGAAAAGTCTATTTAAACAATTGATACGTAATCTGCCACTTGGACGACAGCCCTAGGTTCAGATTATTGGTGACTGATTGATTAATGATTGAATGATTGATTGACCGATTGAAACTGCCACACTTTGAAATGCATGAGATATTCCCCTAGGACTGTCGTTTTAGAATGCAATCCTATATTACCTATTTCCTGGACCATACTATTTCAAAGAAAAGACTTACAGTTTGAATTTTTCCACATATTGCTTATCTAAATATAGGTATTTCCAGATAGTATTGGTCTATTACCCAAAGTAAAGTAATCTGTTCGTTATTACAGACAACTTAGCAATTCAATACGGTAATCAAAATGTTATGTTTGTATATCACAGGCTTGTTTACGTTCAACCGATGCGTCGGTCATTTTGATTTTGTATTAAGGTCTGATACTATTGTAGATGGTCTTGCTGTCACATTGGGCCACGTGTAGACGGCGTGTGAGGTAATGTTTACATTCAGTTTGGTTTTTACCCGTGACGTGTATGGTTGATTGAGGTTATCTTGCTACTGGATTTCGCGATTGAATTTTCCACCGAATATCTTTTTGTGTTAAATAGTGTTGCAGTGTCCTTTTTTGGTTATCTAGATATTTTTAATGTGTTAGTGACGTTGTTATTATTGAGACGTTATTTCAGTAAGTGGTGTGAAAGTGACGACATTACGGTACAGATTTTACCTCATTCATCTGTGAAGTTCTGAAGAAATTCGTTAAACCATTCACTGTAATAGTGAAGGAAGATTATGTGTTGTTTGTGAAGGTGGATGAGGAGTCAGTTATTAACGTTCCATCAGTGAGTTTTAAAGTTTCAAGTTCATTTGCAGTTCAAGTGTTTCACAAAAATGTGTGTTTGCCTACAGAGCATTTTCGGTTTATCTTGGAATCTGATATTTGTGAAGATCTGAAATATGACAGATGGACGAAGTTTGATACTTTGGTAAGTCATCTCACAAGTTTCTCTTTTGATGAACCTCTTGAAAGAATGCACTTGAGTTAGACTGTGAGTTTAATGCAGAAGAAACTAGTAAAATAAAATTTGTCCTGGAACAGTTGGATGTTTCTGATGGCACAATCCAGTTTCTAAAATTAATTCACAAGTGGTGGTCAGCCTGTAATGTACAACATCCCATTAAAGGTATATTAACCAGAAATGAAGATGCTAGTCCAGTTTCTGGTCCTGATAACATGAACCTTTCATTCCTTGCATGTTTAAAACATACATAGATGTATGGCACATGTCAACAGATGGAAGGTTGACAAGTGAAACATACACTGCCTTGAAATACACATTTACCACAGTAGTAGAACGGTGTAAATATATTTTAAATAAGTACCATTGGTCTTACGTGCTAAGTGCCAAATTGCAGACAGACAGTTTAAAGGGAATATTTGGTGTTAGCAGGAGATGGAGTTGTTGCCCTTATAATGCATGTGTGAAACAAATTCTTGAATCTGAAATGGTATTGAATAGGTGGACCCTTCTCTACCCTTTGATAGTGATAAATTGTCAATACGGACCATAATGAAATTCATAACTTATTAACTGAAAGAAAGATCAATATATTAGGTGTATTAAAGATGAGGTCCGCAAAACTTGGTGAATTTTCTTTGAAATATTTTGCTCGTAATGTCTATATTAAGAGCCATGATGCAACTACCGTATTGATAATTTAGATGTGTTACAGCCTGCATTAGAAGTAGTAGTTCACACCACAATTCCCCTTGAAACACTGTGGATTTTGGTCTGTATTTCTAGTTACACCAGTTTGCAAGTGATTGAAATATTATATAAAAGTGTGATGTATGTACCGCACCTGATTACCTTCATATCTTCCTTTACTGATATCGCATCTTTACGATGTTATAGATCAGTCAGTTGTGACTGGTTGGTATTCCCTTGCCTAACTGGATGTGTAGTTCATCCCGATGTAACGAAGGATTCCCAAAGCATTTCTTTCTATCTTATCTTTGATTCGTGCGATCTCTGATCTGGCGACAATAATGGCTTGGATAAAAAAGATGGATACATTAGTCTACGAGATGATTTTCATCTCATATAAATGGTATATCAAAATGATTCATACTTTACCTTGTATGCCTCTCTCAGTTCAGAGTCACTGAATATGATTACTTAGAATGAAAGCAATTGATCTCTTCAATCTCCAGATATTTATCCTATTTACCCTTCCTTGGCTTGCCGTAGTTATGCTGGTTTTGTTTACTGAGAGATCCCTGTTCTGTGTATTATTCTTTTATTTATTTGCTGCAAATTTATTTCAGCGTCCTTCCTTTTTCTTCATGTCTGCTTGTTATGTTATCGTTCCTACGTTGTGCGAAAGGTAGATCTGATCCGATTGTTTCGTGTGTGTGATGAGTTTGTTTGTGTTTTTTGATTGGAGACTTTCTATTTCTCTTCGGCTTCGACGTCTGGATTGAGCGTAAATGTTCTGTAATATTACTAACGCTGATGCTGTACGATTCATGTTCGCCTTGATGTGCGATATGAATGCGTGATATGCGGCGTGTAAGTTATTTTGGTTATGGTGTCGACTGGGTGAGCTAGGCCTATTTGCGGCGACCCAGATATCTGATCTGTGTTCTCAGATCAAGCTCATGAGCCACTGACTGATTCTTGTCGTGCTGTTACGTATCTTGACATTATATTATTTACGCATTCTGCTTCGCATATTTGGGATCCCTCTCTCTCTCTCTTTGTGTGTGTGTGTGTGTGTGTGTGTGTGTGTGTGTGTGTGTGTGTGTGTGTGTGTGTAGAATGGTTATCAGATCTGTGTTATTTTTCAGTATGTTATGGACATTTGCAATCATTATCCTTATTTTATCTCGCTGTTGTTTCCGGCTTGCTCAGCCGATTTACATACTTATCTCGGGATTTTACTCTCATTTTACTTGTTTCATTTGGATCATATTTATTTGTTTCCTTAACTATGGCAACTCCTTTTTATCCTCCTTTTGTTCCATATTTGTTCCATATTTGTTTCCTTTTCTGCCAGCATTGCTTCACTGGCGTTTTTTATTTCTGGGAATACAGCTCTATGGAGATTGTTGGGAGCCATGTTTCTTTTTATAAAGCCTTGTTTTTATCTGGGGAGCGTTATAATATTTTTCTTGTGTAAAAGCTGCCACTTTCACCTGGTCCCTAAGAAAGAATTACTTTGGATCACGTTTTAATTACCATTGTCTTTTAATGACTTATCCCTGTAATGGACTTCTCCCCGATACGAATATGAATTTTGTAGAGCAGATTTCTCATTCTGTTACAAATAGGCCATCCCATTTTAATCCTGCTTTGGACATTGTTCGTAAATGGAATTTAAAATTCTCTCGAGAGGAAAAAGGACTTTCAGTTGTAGAATTCTTGGAAAGGGTTGAAGACATAGCGGCATGTACCTCAACGTCCCTAGATCTATTTGTTCCCGTCATTCCTGGTATGTTAGAAGGGTGTGCTAGTAAATGGTTTCGGTTGCACAGATACGAAATTCGATGCTGGGCTGATTTCACAAAAGAACTTAAGGTTAATAATAAAAATAATTGTACCGGGCGGTACACCTCTACACCGCACATTTAAATCTTGCGCCAATTAGAACTCCTCTACAGGAGAAACACAGAACTTGGAATTTGATCTACTTAAACTTTTACTCAGAAGATGTCACTAACTTCATTTTGTGATGATTAAGTTTCCAGTACTGTGTGTATTTCAACTTGTGTTTGTTTTCCGTTCATCAAGAAATTTGGACATTCTCTCGTAGAGGTCACTACAAAAAACTATGATCATGCACCCTGGTGCGAAGTGAAGGAACCTTATTTGAAGAAATTTTGTATTCATAAGTTTGTTCTTTACTAAATTATGTTCATTCATTTTTGGGTTGGCGATACTGACCTTTTCTTTCCGCCAGTTTTGAATTCAGCCAATCCCTAATTTCTGTAATTAATTTTCAGCATATACAGGCTTCTTCTCCGATTTTGTGTGTAACTTTTTCATCTACCAATAAAAGTGATTATTCATGAAAGGTCTCGAACTTTCCCCGATGGTTTATAAGCTACGGATTTTCACGTCTCTTGGCCACTTGATCAACATCTAACTGAGTGTATGTATGTGAAGCAGGAGGTGGGTGGTGCCTCTTTCATCAGGCAGCAGTTCTTCAGCAAGGTAATGGCCGTTTAACATCTTTATTTCTTCCTAGCTCAGCAGTTTAACCCGCGGGAAAGGTCCGAAAGTTTTACAATGTAACCTACTTTTATAAATCTCTAATTTTCTGCTGGCATATGTAAAAACTGAATAAAATCTGCAACTGTAATTCAGGGATAGAAAGTGATTTACCCTCTCGAGCTCCCCTTCATATTGGTTTGAGGTGACTACGTTTTGTAACTGGTTTTCTTCCTTTCTGTAATGTCTTTATTCTTATATGAGTCACCTCCATAGTTTGGGAATAGCCCCTGTTTCATCGGCCTAGTGCCTTTTAGGTTTTAAGAATGCATATTTAGGAGTGCAAGTACTCGCCTCCATTCAACTTGGTGTTTCGGGCCATTTACTTAACCTTTTCTTTTTCTGCTAAGGCCCAGTAGGTTGGGTACGAGATACCCCCGTTTCATTTGTGTAACTTGTGCCTTGATGGCAAGTAATTGTAAAGTCTGATATTGCCTTGAATAGGCTTGAAAAAAACTGAGAGCATGTCAGCTCTTTTCTAGTGTTGTAAGAATGCCTCTGGGAGGCTTGACATTGTAAAGTGGGAGCAAGTGCTCCATGTTATTAGGGGATTTTTGCCCGTGAACAATTTGGGCGTTGAGTTAGGAGCTCGAAATTATAATACTAGGGGCTTGTAGCCCAAGAGAGTTAAAATTATTGGATCCTCCTAAGTTTTGTTTTTAGATTGCTATGTCTTTGTAATTGCTCTAAAGTGAAAAGCTATCAAATTTCTATTGTTTTCTGGAAAATATAACCTTTGTTAAAATTTTAAATTAACTTTGAATCTGTAGTTAGACCCATTCATCCTGGCACCTTCTTTCACCTCTGCTGTTCCTCAGATATCCCGGAATAATAATAATAATAATAATAATAATAATAATAATAATAATAATAATAATAATAATAATAATAATAATAATAATAATAATAATAATAATAATAATAATAATAATAATAATCTGCAGAACAAAGATTCTCCCTTTACAAATGCAGTTCCAAAGATATATGCACATTATAAACAGGTACATGAACATCATATTGGTTTTCAACAAAGAAAATTAACGTAGGAAATTCCAAATGTACAGACATTTCCCATTCAAGCTAAACAATTCTCTAGTCTCACTATACCGCCGTCCAAAAATTCACCCTAAATATGATCATTGGTAGAAATTCTTTAGTCACTTTGAAACACATACTATAATATTGGTGGAAATTTTAATGCATACAATCCTATTTGAGGAAGGTTTCATGTTGTAAAAATTGTACTCATATTGAGGATATTACAAACAGGGCCCATTTCATAATATTAGATGATGGATCCCGAACATGGGTCACTGCACCTAATATTAATTTTAATGATAGATATCGCACATAAAATTCAGTGGCAAACCTTGAATGATACACAATAAAGTGACTATTCTCTCATCGTTATTGAATGTAGCTCTAATTAAATAAGATGGATGTATAAATGTCCAGTTAGTACAAGAAATATGAAATATTTTGATTATTCACTTTTTCATAGTTATATCAAAGGTAAATTACAAAATGCAGGAAGAATTGGGGATTATGTCAATATAAAATATTAGTGAACATTATAAAGACTTATTTAGATACATAGAAGTCAAATAGCCTATCATAAAGAAAGGTCTCACAAAATTCACTGGTGGGATAGGGTACGTTCCGATTGGGTTCAGCAATGAAATATACACAAAAAGAATTTAAAGTAAAAGGAACAATAGAACCCTCTCTCAGATATGAGAAAATCATTGCAGACATTCAAAAATTATTTAATGAAAAAAGGCAATGGGCATGGAGGGTACGTACTGCATCACGAAATAGCCAAACTCCCCTTCACGAAATTTGGTAAGCTGACCGAAACTTATGTAACACCCACTTCAATGTTGAGAAAAATATTGTATGGAATAATCAGTCACAATCTTATCAATCAATCAATCAATCAATCAATCAATCAATCAATCAATCAATCAATCAATCAATCAATCAATCAATCAATCAATCAATCAATCAATCAATCAATCAATCAATCAATCAATCAATCAATCAATCAATCAATCAATCAATCAATCAATCAATCAATCAATCAATCAATCAATCAATCAATCAATCAATCAATCAATCAATCAATCAATCAATCAATCAATCAATCAATCAATCAATCAATCAATCAATCAATCAATCAATCAATCAATCAATCAATCAATCAATCAATCAATCAATCAATCAATCAATCAATCAATCAATCAATCAATCAATCAATCAATCAATCAATCAATCAATCAATCAATCAATCAATCAATCAATCAATCAATCAATCAATCAATCAATCAATCAATCAATCAATCAATCAATCAATCAATCAATCAATCAATCAATCAATCAATCAATCAATCAATCAATCAATCAATCAATCAATCAATCAATCAATCAATCAATCAATCAATCAATCAATCAATCAATCAATCAATCAATCAATCAATCAATCAATCAATCAATCAATCAATCAATCAATCAATCAATCAATCAATCAATCAATCAATCAATCAATCAATCAATCAATCAATCAATCAATCAATCAATCAATCAATCAATCAATCAATCAATCAATCAATCAATCAATCAATCAATCAATCAATCAATCAATCAATCAATCAATCAATCAATCAATGATTTAGGGTGCATTTAGGATGCTCCCCGGGTGGCAGATTCCCTATCAATTGTTTACCTAGCCATTGGAAATTTATCGAATATTTCCCTTGATAAATTATTCCACTCCCTTACTCCTTGTCCTATAAACAATTATTTGCCCCAATTAGTCCCTTTGGATTGTAACTTTCTCTTCATATTATGATCTCCCTTAATTTTAAAAGCTCTGCTCAAGCTTATTCATCTATTAATGTCATTCCATGCCACCTCTCCACAGGGAGCTCAGAACATACTATTTATTACAAGTTGTCATATCGACTACTCCTGGTGTGGGTTCAATACATTTCAACCACACTCTAATTGGGGGGCTTACCTGAGATTTATGTGCCCTTTCCTTTACATCCTTACTACAACCCCTACATATACTCATAACCATGTGAAGAGATCTGTATACTTTCTTTACAACGTGATTACCCCAATGGCGATTATTCCTTATATTAACTCCGAGGTACTAACAGTGATCCCCATGAAGTACTATCCCCCCATAAACACAGTAATTAAAACAGAGAGGACTTTTCCTCTTGGTGAAACTTACAACATGACTTTTCATCCCATTTACCATCCTACCATTGTCCGCTGTCCACCTCACAACATTGTGTAGGTGCCCCTGCCTTCTCACTATACAGTATAGCATCATCTGCAAATAGCCCTATCTCTGAATTCTGTTCTTTACTCATATCATTTATATATATAAGAAAACATAAAGGTCCAATAATACTGCCTGTGGGACCTCTCTTTTATTCATTACAGGATCAGATAACACTTCTAATTCTCTGAGTTCCTTCTGTGACACATCTGAATGATCCTATACTCTGGTTATATACCTTCACATGGAATCTGACAATGATGAGACAGTCCAACTAGTTGCAGCAAAGCAAAGCTCCAATAAAGAGCATCACACTGCCTTGTATGGGATTACTTGCAGTCCCAGTGGGAGAGAAACTCCTACAGTATGTCTGCCATTCCATCAGCTGTAATATTATGAAGACAACACTATGGACAGCCTCTACCATTAAAATTAGCTGGATCCACAGTGTACCACACCATCGGAAAAATTTTGTTTGCAATTGTGTCTTGCACTCCACAATTGCAATGGATATACTGTCCAGGCCCAGTCAGATCAGGAATATCCTGCTACCGTATGTGACAGTAAACAGTAGACGGTACAACCTGCGACTGTCTGGCCGAGGGTCAGGCGGCCGTTACCAAACCTGACAACCAGAAGGGGGGCCAACGGCTACGGGTGGAGGAGTTCCCCTTTTGGAGGCCAGATGAAGCCTTTGTGCAGGAAATGGCACATAAATTCATCAGAAGTTGGCAGTCAATGGCTATGAAGGCGGAAGAAGGAACCTTCCTTGTAAACACCTCAACGGCGGAGTAGGCAGAGGAACTGCGAACTACAAACTGCTGCCTTGCAAATAGGGAGTGGACCCCAAAGGCTAAGGAAAGATACCCTGATAGAAAATGAGCTGGCATGACAGCTAAGAGGGCAGCCCCCTCATCAAGCTATCTTCTGTAGGGCTAATAACCCATGTGGAGCGGAATTAACTATTCAGAGAAACATGAGAGTAGCCAGACAGATAACAAGGGAACAATCTGGCGCAAAAAGGTATATGAGAATTGGTACTTGGAATGTAACCTCGTTGTCAGGGAAGGAGGTAGAAATAGTCGAAGAAATGGAAAAGTACAAGCTTGCCATACTTGGAGTCAGTGAAACCAAGAGGAAAGGTAGTGGCCAAATAAATTTAGATAAGGGACTTGTAATGAGATGAGCAGACAAAAGAAGGAGTAGCCATCATTATGTCCGAAGCAGTGGAAAACAAAGTGACAGAATGGGAACCTATTAACTCCAGACTTATCACAGTGGATGTGGGACTAGAAGAAAGTATTACGCCGGTGCAGATCTATGCCCCCACTGAAGATATGCAAGAATTACTGTAGGTAAGGAGCAATTTTATATTTAAATGCAAAAAGCTATAGACAAAGCCAGGGAAAGAAGTAGACATGTTATTGTGATGGGGGACTGGAATGCCAGGATTGGAAATAAATTACGTCGAGGACATGGATGTATGGGCCAAAATGGAGCAGAACGAACCATCAATACCAATGGTGAAAGAATGCTGGAATTCTGTATTGATAATGAGCTAAGGATTGGCAACACCTTTTACCCCCATAAAAGTATCCATAAAATAATTTTTGAGGCAGTAGGCCGAGGAGCAAAGAGTTGCATTGACTACTTTTGTTACACTAAGAACATGACTTGTGCAGCACTAGATGTAAGGGTCTTCCACAGTGCAGAAACGAGTACAGAACATCGGCTTCTGGTTATGAAAACAAGGTTCAAGGCTACACCCATACCCTTTCATCTTCGATTTGAGAAAATAAGAATTTATGCATTTAGACAGGAAGAGGTAAGGCAGAATTATGTTCAGAAGTTGGGAGAAAAACTTCAGCAAACAGAAAGAGAAGAACCTGAGAGAGGTTGGAACTTAAGAGAGATGGAGGAAATTTAAGACAAGTATTATCAAAGTAGCAGAAGAGGTCTGTGGGAAAACTACAGTAAACACACGAAGTAAACGAACAAAGTGGTGGACTGAGGAAGTCAAGGAAGGTGTAAGGAAGAAAAAGGTAGCTTGGAAGGAGTACATGAGAACAAGAAGGGTAGAGGACTCAAGGAATTATGTTGAAGCATGTAATGAAGCTAAGCGGCAAGTACAAGAGGCAAAAGAAAGGAACTGGCAGGAATTTGGTGAGGAAATGGAATCAGAATACAGAAATAATCAGAAGAAGTTTTGGAAGATACTAAGATCCCTCCAAGGCAAAACTGGAAAGAGAATCAGAAACATTAAAGACAGGAACCAGAATATCCAAACTAGGCCATGGGACATCCTTGATACATGGAGCACGTGCTATAAGGATGTGTTCCGCGCAGACCAGAATTCACAAGACAACGCCAGTAACGGGGCAGAAGAAGAACTAGAAGAAGGGGAGTCAGTTATGCAGAGTGAAGTAAGAGAGGCTGTCACTGAAATGAAGGTGGGCAAGGCAGCTGGTTGGGATGGAATTTCACCGGAATTGATGAAGTATGGAGGAGAGGCTGTGGTGAAATGGATGACAAGGATATGCCAACCAGCATGGAGCATTCAGAAGATTCCAAAGGATTGGGAGGAGAACATTATTGTTCCTATCTATAAGAAGGGCAGCACTCTGGACTGTGCAAACTATTGAGCAATTTGTCTTTCCAGTGTGGCTAGAAAGATATACTCTCGCATATTGGAGAGGAGGCTGAGACAAGTAGAGGAAAAGTTGGAAGAAGAACAATGTGCTTTCAGGCCAAGTCGACAAACACACGACCATATATACACACTTAGAACCATTATAGAGAAACGACTTAGTCAAGGGAAGGATGTTCTAGCTGCATTTTTCGACCTAAAGGCCACATTTGACTCGGTCCCCAGGGAACAGCTTTGGGCAGCACTTGAAGACGAAAAGGTAACCAAGACTCTCTTATGCCACATTAGGAGCATGTACAGTACAGTCGTAGGAGTCGTGAGAATAGCTGGTGAATGCTCAGGGAATTTGAAATGGCAAAGGGAGTAAAGCAGGGTGACAGCTTGAGCCCTCTTCTCTTTGTGATCTTCATGAACGAAGTCATTAAGCAGTGTAAAAGAAGAACTAGAAAAGAATTAAGGTTGGCAACTGGAACATGAGACCAATATATGTCCAATCCCTGGTCTATGCAAATGACATTCTGATTTTGGCTGGGAAAGAGGAGGATCTCCAACAAGCTCTTACTGAATGGGCTTATGCCTTCCAGGACAGTAGGATGGAAGTGAATGCAAGGAAAACTAAGGTCATGCAGTTCACCAAAGGAGAAAAAGTACAGCTTCAGATCTAGTGGAACAATATGGATATTGAGCAAGTAGAACAATTTGAGTATCTGGGCACCATTTTCAGAGAGGATGGAAAATTAGAGGCAGAAATAAACAACAGAATTAGAAAAGCTAATCAAGTTTACTATGGTACAAACAAACAACTATAGAGAAGAAAGAAATTATTAGAAACACAAAAATGTGGGTATATCATGCCGTGTACCTGCCAATCCTCTTATATGGTGCAGAGAGTTGGATAGTGCATAAAAAACTAGAGAGCCGTTTGGTTGCCACTGACATGAGATATTTGCGGAAAGTTGCCGGGAAAACTCGAAGAGACCATATTAGAAACACCACAGTAAGAGATGAGCTTCAGCAGGAGCCAATAATGGATGTCATTGAGGATGTCATTTACGTCTGTGAATATTTTGTAGATATGACGTAACTTCGTCCCAGTTGTTCTTCGAATGTACAACAGCACATTTAAGGAGCAAGCATATATTGAATTCCTTGACCTACAACTAAAAGATTTCCATCCCTAACAACTTTTTAATGCTGTACGGCGCACTGGACTTTCATTGTAAATAAACGACGTGACTTCGGCCAAGTTGTTCTTCAATTGGAAAACAGCATCTTAAAGGAGCTAGTATATACTAATCTCCTTATCCAGCAACTCAAGGATTCCTATCTTTAACATCTTTTTAATGTGCACTGGACTTTTTACGTCTATGAATATCTAGAAAAAAACTACGTAACTTCATCCCAGTTGTTGTTCGAATGTACATCAGCACATTTAAGGAGCAAGCATATTATATTTAATTTCTTGACCTACAACTGAAAGATTTCCATCCCTAACAACTTTTTAATGCTGTATGGTGCACTGGACTTAAATCGTAAATAAATGACGGGACTTCGGCTCAGTTGTTCTTCAGATGGATAACAGCATCTTAAAGGAGCCAGCATATACTAATCCAGCAACTCAAGGATTCCTATCTTTAACATCTTTTTAATGCGCACTGGACTTTTTATGAATCTCTGTCATGGAGTTATTTTTTAACATAGTGCTGCACGTCTCTATAATTCTTTTCTCAGTATCTCACATGGTATTTACATTTACGAGACCTTCTGTGTCTTTACATTGTTTGATTTCTCCGGTATTTATGTTTTAATTTTGCTTTAGTCTGATGATGACCTAATATTAGGTCGAAACTAGTCCCTAATCTTTTATGTAATTTAAACTCTGTATATTTTCTATATGAAAAGGTGGACCTTAATAATACAATAGTTTAACTCTATTGTAATCACAGTTCAATATGGATTCTATCATAATGAAATTTTTTTCATTTAATTCAGTACTATCAGTCCCAAAGGGAAAATTGCATTCCATTTTCATCTCCAAAGCATTCGACATGATTAACAGGAAGATTCTCTTACAGAAATTGGATAGGAAATCACAGCAACATAACTAGACACATTAAAAACATACTAGTCTCTGACAGAACAATGACATCTGAGCCTATAGAACAGTCCACTGGCAGCGTAACCCGCTGAACCTGCTGTTGTTCATCATTGCTACAGCAAATATTGTAGAAATAATTCCAGGTCAAGTAATATTGTATATAATGGGCGAGTTGGCCATGTGGTTAGGGACGTGCAGCTGTGAGCTAGCATTGGATTATAGTGAGTTCAAGCCCCACGGTTGGCAGCCCTGAAGATGGTTTTCTGTATTTTCCCATTTTCACACCAGGCAAATGCCGGGGTTATAACTTAATTAAGGCCAAGGCTGCTTTCTTCCCACTCTAGCCCTCTCCTATCCCATCATCGCCATAATACCTGTCTGTGTTGGTGCGGCGATAAGCCAGTTTTTTTTAAGTACATGGATGCTGACGACATGGTGTTGGCCTCGAGATCAGAGCAAGAGCTGTAATTGGCATTCAACTTATTGATAAAATAGGTGGAAAAGAATGAGCTTCATTTCAACGAAGAAAAAACAACATCTATGACATTCAGGAAGGGAGGAAGGCCAGCAATATTACACACAAGAACAGGTCCATTAAAAGTGTAAGCAGCTTCAATTAACTCGGCGTCACATATCAGACGCTGGCACTGTAGGTATTTACACTACATATCAGAGACCAATTAAACTTGGCAATCAAGGCAATAACAGATGTCAGGCATCCGAATAGACTATCCCTTATGACAACAATGACACTGTTTTTTTTTTTTTTTTGCTAGGGGCTTTACATCGCACCGACACAGATAGGTCTTATGGCGACGATAGGATAGGAAAAGCCTAGGAGTTGGAAGGAAGCGGCCGTGGCCTTAATTAAGGTACAGCCCCAGCATTTGCCTGGTGTGAAAATGGGAAACCACGGAAAACCATCTTCAGGGCTGCCGATAGTGGGATTCGAACCTACTATCTCCCGGATGCAAGCTCACAGCCGCGCGCCTCTACGCGCACGGCCAACTCGCCCAGTAATGACACTGTTTCACCTCAAGATAATGAAGATCTAGAAGAAAAACTTGGCAATGTTAGAACAGGTTAAAGCAATCTATCTGAAGAAGGTTCTGTTTGTTTCAAAGTACGCACTTTCACAACTGACCTATGAATTGATAAGAGAACTATTTCATATTTTATATAGAGGAACTTTGGCTCCGATTATCTCTTCTATCCACACCAACATATGAACAACTTTTACAAGAATTAACGTCAAAAAAGAACAACATATGGATAGATTTTTATGCCACTGATACAATGGTTTATAGTGACTGGATATGTAAGGGGTATGATATAAGACACGTAGTCACTCGATTCACCATACATGATTTCAACTATAAATTGTGTGTATCAAAATGGTTCCACCAGCCAGGTTCAGACTGCATATGTGATCATTGTGGAAATCACTGTGAATGTTATCATGTAATGTACTGTCAACTCAGAGGCAAATCTTTACTGAAATTCTGTTGTGACAAGTGTGCACTCTGATAGAGTGCATCATGTATTTATTCTGTGTATACAATGGCCATTGGCTGCAATAAATGTTCCATTCAGATCTTTGTTCTGATCCACTTCAATGCTTCATATAGGCTATTATAACAATGGGTTCACCACACCCAAAGGCATTTTATATGTGACTGCCAAGTTTCAATGAAGCTGCCCTTAACCCGGAGAACAGATGCTGCCTGCTAGGTTTTGGTGGCATTTCCTCCACTGGGGGACCAGCACCAAACTAGAGGAGCTCCTCTGCCCAAAACTGTTGATCCCTTTAGATAGTCAGGTTATTTACTGCCACCCAACACTCGGCGTCGAGTTGTTGGTTGTAGAGTCTACTTCATCTTATAGCAGGTAGAGTTACCTGGCCAGAGTTACCTGGCTGGCCAGACAATCCTTCTTTCAATTATCAAATATAATTCATTAAATATTACCTCTGGAGGTGGTGAGCGTCGTCTTTTCTCATACTCCTTCCTCATTTCACGCCGCTTTTCTTTTAGGCTGTTCATGTAATCTACAAATTTCAGTGATTTTAGTTGTTTTTCCAATGCAGAGAGTTTTCTGAAATTTAAGCATACTCGAATAAGTATGATGGTTATAATTAACACAAAACAGGGAATGTAACAGTTGCACACAAGAATAAATGATGGCTCTATGGAAAAAAGAAGTCCCATTCTCCTCAACATGTTAATTAAGAGAAAATATTTCTATTAAGCATACTTTTTATCTCAAAGTGACAATCATACAAAATAAAGACAAATCACAAGTACTTGGATATATATATATATTTATACAACCAAACATACTCAACAGAGTATAGAATATAGTATAGAATATAGTATAGAATATACCAATAGAGCTGTTCACCTCTCAAAAGAACCAGAGAAACTGGGAAATGACTTTTGATCCCAGTTTCAATGACGGTGAAATCCTGACATTAACCTCCCCATGGTAGAGTGGGGCAACAGCTGTATATATATATATATATATTATATACAGGCAGCTAATGAATGCAGAGACTGAGTGTCACCCAGTATAAGGAGACCACCTTCTACCAAATGCCAACAGCTTCCTAGGAGGGTGGATGAGCGGGTAGAAGTAAGGGCACTATCTTGCCCTTGGAATGAGAAACTGCTCCTAAAGGCGGAAGAACCACTAGATGGACAATGGCAAAGGATTGGGAAGGGAATGGGAAACCACTCCATTAAAGACCTGAATGGGTATCCCAAGCATTGGCTGGTTGAGAACCTTGGGGCGTACACCCATGTCGAGTAAGAGTACCTGCTAAAACTCAAGAAATATTTGCCTGACGGACCACCTGCAATACATTATAACAAGCAAATCCTATTCTAATAGAAGGGGTGAGGGTGAGTACCTGGCGAATTAAAACTGGGACTACTCGACTAAGGAATGGCAATCCGGACAGAAAAGTCTCTGGCCCTCCAGGTTGGGGGTTGCACTTAGGGTTAATGGCTCTATTGAGTAAAAAAATTTTTATGAATATTTAACTTTTGCCTCGGATGAATAAGAATAGATATCAAAATATGATGACCGTGCAATGGAAATCGGCTTTACGAATAGGAACTTAGAATGTAAGAACCCTGTATAAACCTGGATCTTTCAAAATCCTCAGTCAACAGTTGGAGAAGTAAAGAGTGGGAATTGCTGCAATTCAAGAGACTAGATTATTAGATTAGTAATGAAAGTGATACCAAATACGTTAGTAAGAAAAGAAATGGTTCAATGAGGCATGTCAAGATGCAGTTAAAGAAGTGGTAATATGGTGTAATAAGTTGCTGCAGTCTAATAAGAATATAGATGTTGAGGAACTCTACAGAGAGAAACAGAAAGAATGTAGTAAATTAATTTGTAGAAAGAAAAAAGTCTACCTGAGTAATTTTGTGTCCAAAATTCACTAGTATCGTCAGTGCTGTCCTTTGAACATATGAATGAAAGACTATGCTATTTGTGGGTACATTCTAAATGGTTTAACATATCACTGGTGAACTGCCATGCCCCCACAAATGACAAGGATGACCATGTTGAAGACTCCTTTCATGAGGATTTGGTAGAACTAAGGAATAAATTACCCAAACATGATGTCAAAATGATTTTGGGTGATTTCAATGCAAAAGTTGGAAAGTAAGAAATTTTTGTGCCAACAATAGGAAGGGAAAGTCTGCATGATGAAAGGAATGATAATGCCACTAGGCTAATCAATTTTGCTACATCCACAAACACGAATGTGCAGAGTACCACCTTCCCACATAAACAAATACATAAGCAAACGTGATATTCGTGTAACAGTAAGATTGCCAATCAGAGAGATCATGTACTAATTGATAACAGGCATTGAAGCTCCATAACTGATATAAGATCTTACAGAGGAGCTGAGATGGGATCTAGTCACAATATGATAATTGCTTTTGTTATAATTAAATTGAAAACCTCATGCAAGTCACAGACTGAGGAAAGATGCAAAGCTGACACTGAGAAACTGAAGCAGGAGGATGAAAGCATGAAGTATAATGTGCAAATTACAAACAGATTTGATATTCTGGGAGAAGATCCTATAGAAGACATTGATGAAACAAATGACAATGTTTGTGAACGAATGTGGATAACGCGAAACAAATCATGACAACAGTAGCAATGAAAGTGATACCAAATGTGTTAGTAAGAAAAAAGAAATGGTTCAATGAGGCATGTCAAGATGCAGTTAAAGAAGTGGCAATATGGCATAATAAGTTGCTGCAATCTAATAAGAATATAAATGTTGAGGAACTCTACAGAGAAAAACAGAAAGAATGTAGTAAATTAATTTGTAGAAAGAAGAAAAGTCTACCTGAGACAACTAATAGAATCAAACCAAGATGACTACATAAACAGGAACATCCGCAAGATGTATGGAACTGACAACACAATTAAAACAGGATTTCAACCAAGTTTGAGAATTATGAGAGATAAGTCTGGAAATTTAATTGCTGATCAGGACAAATTATTAAATTACTATAAGGAATACTTCGTTTCCTTGCTGAATTGTGCAGATCCAGAAACCTGTATTGGTAAACCACCCCATCAGAAGAACAAATACCAGAGCCATGATATCAAGAGGTATTACAAAGTATTATAAAAACAATAAAGCTTCAGGTAGTGACAACATTCCTGCTGAGATTAAATATGGTGGAGAAAGATTACATGAATACATATATAAGGATATGGAACAATGAAGTTATTCCAAAAGAATGGTAGGAATAACTTATTGTCCCAACTTATAAAGGAGGGGATAAGGAAGAACTTCAAAATTACCGTGGTATGTCTCTTGTAAACTCAGCCTACAAAATTCTGTCTTTTATTCTTTTACAGCATTTAAAACCATTTGCTGAAAATGTTACTGGGGACTATCAGAATGGTTTTCGTAGTAACAGATCCACTACAGACAACATATTTGCACTTAAGACCATTAATGATGAAATGAAATGGAAATGGTGTATGGCTTTTAGTGCCGGGAGTGTCCGAGGACAACTTTGGCTTGCCAGGTGCAGGTCTTTTGATTTGACTCCCGTGGGCGACCTGCACGTCGTGATGAGGATGAAATGGTGATGAAGACGACATATACACTCAGCCCCTGTGCCAGTGAAATTAACCAATTGTGGTTAAATTCCCGACCCTGCCAGGAATTGAACCCAGTACCCCTGTGACCAAAGGCCAGCATGCTAACCATTTAGCCATGGAGCCAGACATATGTAGATTAATGTTGATGTTCAATTGTTTAATATCATACCAGATTATTTCATAAACTGCAATTACTGACAGTCACCTAGCATCTGTTATTACCGGAAATTTCTGTAAACAATTTAATGTTGCTGATGTTATATTGGTTCTTATATTCAAGAAAATTGTTAATGTGCACCCCCCTGGAAAAGATCCTGTGGGCGCCCATGCCTAGATGTTAATATAAAGTAAGATCTTCATTGGGGAAATCACATAAATATGATTGTAAATAAAGGGTACAGATCTCTGTACATGGTTATGAGGGTATTTAGGGGTTATATTAAGGATGTAAAGGAGAGGGCATATAAGTCTCTGGTAGGAGCCCAACTAGATCATGGTTCCAGTGTATGGGATCCTCACCAGGATTACTTGATTCAAGAAATGGAAGAAATGCAAAGAAAAGAAGCTCAATTTGTTTTGGGTGATTTATGACAAAAGAATAGCGTTACAAAAATGTTGCAAAATTTGGGCTGGGAAGACTTGGGAGAAAGAAGACAAGCTGCTTGACTAAGTGGTATGTTTACTTAAAAGTTTTTATTTAAAATGACCACCTTTTCAATATATAATACTTTTTGTTCCACATCAAAACTTTACATTGTTATTGATTTTATTATGGGACATGTTTTGCCCATGTTTAGGGCATCATCAGCCATGTTTCTTAATTCAATGAGTCAAAATATCCAGGATCCTGGTTATTTTTATCCTTATATAATCTTTAAAATTAATGCTGTCTTGGAAGTTGTTTAAAAAATATGCTTTTTGTATAACTATATGATTAATATAGACATCTGACTAGTTTTTTGATGGCTGGTGGATTATGCAAAACAATGATAATAAGTACTCTTATTCTGCTAAAAAGTAAGCATTGGTTAAAAATAATAGCTATGTTTAATATTTGTTAAAAGACTTCGGCAGGTTTAATTGCTCAGTCTCTACTGTCCACTCGTATGTTATTACTTTGTTGTTTGAACACGTAATCTTGAAGTCACAATCTTTGTGCTCCCATTGGAATATTGTCTAACTAGGGTGTCACAAATGAATAATGCCTAATAATTCTGTTAAAAATGTACATTACACTTGACAAAACATTTGTAATTTTTATGTTTATATTTTATTCAAAGTGACTAGTTTATGCTCGTCTGGTGGCCATGTTCGTTAAGGCAGGGTAGGGAAAGGGGTGGTATACAATTTCTAATCACTAGATTGCGTGCCAAGAGCCTGGATTAAATTCCAAAGCTCTCTGCAGTGCTCATATGGAGTGAGGGCATATGACGCTGTTGATGGCGATTCGTTCGGATGGAGACGTTAAGCCTTGAGCAGATCGCTTGATGTTATTCGACAGGTGTAGGCTATGTGCCGGCACCAGATTTCACCCTCTCCCTACTATCATATATCACGTCATTCATTTCATCTCATTAACTCCTCTGATGAGCATTAAGGAGTGAGGGTAATTGTTTCCACCTATTCAATACTAGTATTGAATGTAAATCTGGATTCAATACAGACTAAAAATGAAGTTTCTGACATCCTCTGATGAGGTTGACATCAGGAAGGGCACCCAGTCACAAAAACCCGCCACGACAGATTCATCTCACCTCATACCCGACCCCGTAGGGAAACGGGACAAGGGTTGGACAAACAAAAACATTGACTAGTTTAATTCTGCAAGCTTTAATGTTCAAAGGGTGTATTATTTTAAAGTTGATTGAATATGAATTCTTGAAATGTCACTATATTTTGTGCTCCCATTATCAATGTTGTCGAATCTGGGTCACCTTCTGAATTTAATTTAGCAAGCATATTAGTAAAATATTTTCGAGGTTATTAAGTTGCTTGTGTTGACGAAATTGTGGAGTAGCATGCCGCTTGTCGCTGTAGAGGTTCGAATAGGGGACTTCTTAATTTGTTAACAATAAAGTAGGAATCTTGTAGCTTCAATTTGAAGATTGAAGTTAGTTGATTGAGCGTCTGTAACGAGAAAAAATGTATGTCTTAGCAGTGGAGTGTGTGGGGATTTAAGTATGAATGGGGAATCAAGCTGGCTTTTACTTATCCCCTCGCCTTGCTTCCGGCTGGCTTGCCTTGATGACACTATCAGTTTGACTGGCTGTAGCTAACCCTGTGCGCCTCGTATTGTGTCTGTGTGGGGTACACGGAGGGGGATGGGTAGGGGGAGCGAGGGCGGGTGATGTATTGATTGTTCAGGGAGGAGTTTTTTCTGTGGTTGGAGCTTTCATGTGTGGCGATTTGTCAAAGTTTTGAAAGGTACGGTACTCTCTTTTATTTTTAATATTTTTAATAATTGTGGGATTTTATCGTATAGAGAGTTTTTTATGTCTACTGTAACATTTAAATTTAGATTTTTAATAAAATATTGGTCTATAAAAATGTAGATGTTTTCATACTTTTTCATTAATTTTCCCTTTTTTATATTCTTTAGAATTGTTAAATCTTGTTCTGTTGTCATATATGTTTGTCCAGTTTCCCTCATATGTACGCTCATGGCTGAAAAACTAGTCAGATGTCTACATTAATCATATAGTTATACAAAAAGCATATTTTTTAAACAACTTCCAAGACAGCATTAATTTTAAAGATTTTATATGGATATAAATAACCAGGATCCTAGATATTTTGATTCATTGAGTTATGAAACATGGCTGATGATGGCCAAAATATGGGTGAAACATGTCCCATAATGAAATCAATAACAATGTAAAGTTTTAATGTGGAACAAAAAATATAATGTATTGAAAAGGTGGTCATTTTCAAATAAAAGTTTTAAGTAAATAATATTTTGTCGCTCAATACGGGCCTAATAATGAGATTCATAACTTGTAGTAAGTAGTATGTTCTGAACTGTCAGTGGAGAGATAGTGTGGAATGACATCAGTAGATGAATAAGTTTGAGCGGTGTCTTTAAAAGTAGGAAAAATCACAATATGAAGATAAAGCTGGAATTAAAGAGGACAAATTTGGGCAAATATTTGTTTATAGGAAGGGGAGTTAGGTATTGGAATAACTTACCAAGTGAGATGTTCAATAAATTTCCAGTTTCTTAGCAATCATTTAAGAAAAGGCTAAGAAAGCAACAGATAGGGAATCTGCCACCTGGGTGACTGCCCTAAATGCTGATCAGTATTGATTGATTGATTGATTGATTGATGGATTGATTGATCCTTCAAGGCATATAATTCAATCCATAGAGAAGGGCTGTGGAACATCATGATGGAGTTTGGTTTTCCCATAGAATTAATTAACATGTGCAAACTGTGTATGGATGGTAATGTTAGCTGTGTTTTGCTCAAGGGTAGAAAATCAAGTTCCTTCCAAAATAAAACTGGATTGACACAACAGGATGCAACATCTCCTCGTCTATTCAACATTGCACTGTAGAAGATTATCAAGAAATTAGCTCTCATACCTGCTGGCATCATATTGGGAAGACAACATAAAGTCCTTGCATATGAGGATGATATTGCTCTTATTGGCTGCAAAAATTAGAAATTAGGCAGTTATTTGTAGAACTAGAAGAAATGGCAGCCAACATTGGCTTATGGGTGAATGATAAAAAGACATATTACATGGTTGTACAGAGACTGAATCATGAGGAGGTTGACAGATTGCCTTTGAAGATAGCAAAATATATATTTAAAAGAGTAGAGAAGTTTAAATTCCTTGGTTTATTAATCGATGAGCAACATCGAAGACAACAGGAACACTAAGCTAGAATTAAGAATGCAAATAAGGCATTTTACTTTATGAGCCCTATATTATGCTCCAAGTTTTTAACAAGGAATGCAAAAATGATTATCTACAATACAACCATTCGACCAGTACTTCTGTATGGTTCCGAGACATGGGGTATAACCAAGAAAGAGCAGCAGCATTTACAAGTTCGATCCTATCTCCCAAAGCTGGCGGAAAAGATCTAATTATGAGATTTACACCTTCTCTCAACAACACACTATAATGGGTGTGATAGAATCCAACAGACTGCGCTGGGCTGGACACGTACTGAGGATACAGGATAACAGAGCACCAGTAGATCTATCCAAAGGCTCTCCTAATGGAAAGACCTTCAGGAAGACCCCAAAGTACCTGGAAGAAGGAGATCAACAAAGTATGCCGGACCCTTGAAATTGATGACTGGGAAGAGCGGGCTCAAGATCGAGGAAGAGGATTGTGAGACCGGCACAGGAACTTCACATCCCTCAGAAGCCTATGGAGTAAGTAAGTGAGTGAGTATAGAGCTGTTCATACTGAACCGTATGAACAATTGCTAGAAATCTGTCATGAGATTATATTACCTTCTGTTTTTTCTAAGTAAAGTTTATAATGGTAGCAATAAAAACAGACTATTAGTGTCTACACATATACTAATCCTGTTTGAAAGCCACCAAGAAAGCAGCTCAAGGATGTTTGACAAATTAATGTCATTAGAATTTTATTCTTCCACTCTATGCATTCACCAGATTGTACCTATTTGGTACACCGTCTAGTTAGGAACTATACATTGCTTCTTCTCATACACTAAACAACAGTTATTTAAGTTACAATTCCTGACATATGAATTATTTAAAACTGAACAACAAAGAATTAGATCCTTCAAGGTGGTATAGAAGCAGTTGGATAAAATATTGCTGTCACTTGTTCGCATATGTGGAAGTACAGTAGTGGGATAGGTTGTGTAGAATTTGTCTCAATTTCTGTGGCAGGTTTGTCCAGAACAGTTGTAAATAGCACTGTGATTCCTAAAGATTCTATGATAGCTATAGCTAGCTATAGCTGATACTCTAACTGAACCCTATTGGAGGTCAAGGGAGCAGATCAACATTATATAAGCATCTAATGAGCACTAGATCAATATGCCAGTGAATTCTGGGTACTACATATTGAGGAGCAATAAATGAAGGTATCAGATGTCGTTAATGTATCTTTCGCTGTCACTGACCCCAATAGCATAAAAATTGATGACAGCATATTGTAAAAGGTGATCCTCCACACAAAAAATACACCCATAGAAATACACCTATACTTTCATGAGTGAAGCTAAGATACTCCTCCTCCTCTCTAAGTTTCTACTATATTAATACATTGCTGAGGACAATAGCGTAGCAAACAGCTGAAAGCATTTCCATGAGGGTATTTATCTATTCAAAAATTTTACTAAAACAGTCTATTCTACTGGAATTTGTTTCATTTTTGTTTTATTCTCATCAGAATTACCTGCTGGTGAATTATCAGGCATTGATAGGTCTCTCAGTTCTGTCAGCATCAAGTAATTGTAAAATTAAATGACCACTACAATTATAGCAGGCAAAGGTTTACCCTAGCCTGCAATATATTCTGTAGGTACTTTACATAAAGATATTGGCGAAGCTAAATGATTAAACGATTAAAAATGATGGTGACTATAGTCAAACCTGCATTTTTAATCAAACTTGGTACACATATGACTTAATACTATCTGGAAATAAATACAGTAATGTGGGAGTAAGACACACCTAGCACCCCTATGGGTGGAGTGGGGAGGGAGTAACATATAAAAATTATTGAAAACGACCTATATTGGTGTTGAATCCATACTTTTCAGTGTTGCTGGGATGAATTGTGACATTACAGATGCCGTTTATGTCTAAGTTCAGCCTCCATTGGCATGAGGTGGGGGGTGAAAAGGGGTGAAAATGCAAATGTCCCAAATGATCAAGATTAGTGCTGAATCCACAGTTTTTGGGTTCGCTAGGCTGATTGGTGATACAGTAGTTTCAATGACAGTTGGAATCATGTACATCATATCCATATTATGTAAATACATACAGATACCACTTAATTTTATTATCTATTTGAAGGGATCAACTACTTCCCAGACAATATGGACTGCAAAAGTGAATCACTTAATCACTACTGATCTGCATTTAAGGCAGTTGCCCAGGTGGCAGATTCCCTATCTCTTGTTTTCCTAGTCTTTTCTTAAATGATCACAAAGAAATTGGAAATTTATTGAACATCACCCAAGGTAAGTTATTCCAATTCCAACTCCCCTTCCTATAAACGAATATTTGCCCCAATTTGTCCTCTTGAATTCGAGCTTTATCTTCATATTTTGATCTTTCCTACTTTTAAAGACATCACTGAAACTTATTCGTCTACTGATGTCATTCCATGCCATCTCTAGACTGACAGCTCGGAACACACCACTTATGATATGGATAGGGAACCTGATATATTTGTCCCGAATGAGTAAATTTATAATACCAATATAAATGGTCCGTTATTGGACATTATAAATTTTCCGGCTAACTCATTCCTAGTTGCCAGCGTTTTGCCCAAGTGTGGTAAGTTGGGTTCATCAGTTGGTAAATAGCACACCCACCAAGACGCATGGCTAGTGCATACCGTGGAGGCCGCCGCGTAGGCTACTCAGAGCCACCGGTATAGCCAATGTACTATGAGAGACTTTGTCTCATTACCAAAAACTAATGCCTGTGTGGCCACCAGATGATATGGATGTTGATTTCCATAGGGAAACTGATATAATTGTCCGGAATGAGGAAATTTATAATACCAATATAAATGGTCCGTTATTGATCATTATAAATTTTCCAGCTGAGTCATTCCTAGTTGCCAGCGCTTCACCCCAGAGTGCCAAGTTGGGCTCATCAGTCAGTAAATAGCACACCCACTAAGACGTATGGCTAGTGCATACCACGCAGTCTACTCGGAGCCACCGGAAGTGCCAATGCACTATGAGAGACTTTGTCTCATACCCAAAAATTGATGACTCCTGGCCATCAGATGCTATGGATGTTGATTCCCATAGGGAACCTGATATAATTGTCCCGAATGAGGAAATTTATAATACCAATATAAATGGTCCATTATTGGACATTATAAATTTTCCAGCTAATTCATTCCTAGTTGCCAGCGTTTCGCTCCAGTGTGCCAAGTTGGGCTCATCAGTCGGTAAATAGCACACCCATCAAGGCGCATGGCTAGTGCAGACCGTGGAGGCCACCGCGTAGGCTACTTGGAGCCACCGGCAGTGCCAATGCACTATGAGAGACTTTGTCTCATTACCAAAAATTGATGCCTGCCTGGCCATCAGATGATATGGATGTTGATTCCCATAGGGAACCTGATATATTTGTCCTGAATGAGTAAATTTATAATACCAATATAAATGGTCCATTATTGGACATCATAAATTTTCCAGCTAACTCATTCCTGGCAACAAAGTTCAATTTAATGCAGAATTAACTGTTCTTATAGAACATTATAATTATGGCTGCTTACTATCAAGCATTTTTTCTTGCTCCTACAATGTAATTTAAGAAGGCAGCAGACTTATCTCATCACAAAAGATTAACAACAAACTAGCAACTATAAAAATTTATTTAAACTCCACTTGGAGTAATCAGTAACACTTTTCTTTGTTATTATTCTAATTAAGAGGTTTAAGCTCTAAGCTTATTTCTTAAAGGGTGTGACTTCCCCTCTCGGAGAACAATCATCAAACGAGAAATGCAACCAAGCAAGCAAAGGGCGCCAATCTTTAAGTTGAGGACTTAAAGATAAAAATTTATAATCAAGCTTGGACGGACTCTTATCAAAGGGGTGGGGTGATAGTACACTAATCATTAAGCAGGAGAATTAGAAATCAAAAGGCTAATTAAGGCAGATTGATTAAAGTGAACTAGAAAAATACTATTTATTATATTTACTATAAATGACGACGGTTTAACGAGAACTGAATTTAAAATAGAAAATGAATTTAATAAAAAAATTGAATGACTCTACTTCGCGAAAACTTGCAATATCTTTAACTCGCTTGCTCACCATGTAGTCTTGTTCTGCTGGTCCTTGGAAAGCTTCCCTCCTTGTAGCTGGAACATCACCGGTCGTCTTTGAGATCTCTTCATCTGCAGCTAAGTACCATTCCTGCCTTGCAAATTGCACCCACCACTAATTGGAAGATGACTTCAAAACTAACACTCCCTATTATGCTTTATCCCATATATTGGAGATAAGCCCTAAGTCATAGTTAGAAGAACCACCTTGGGTTTTATGGAGAGGATACTCAATTAAGAATCCTTCCAACTTTACTGAAAATGTGCTCTGAAGTTTCATTTCTATCTGGTTTAATACTACCTATTGACTTAGACTGGTTCAAACCGGTCTCGTAGCCGAGCTGTACGTACTTCCTGATGAGAGTGGCTATACACCCCTCATTCAGAATTTCTAAGTATCGAGACGAAGAATCGAGTAGAGGATCAAGTAGAATAATGTAGAATAATATCGATCAGATCAATAAGAAAATCACGTAGAAGTCTCGTAGAAGATCCGTAGAAGATGAAGCCAAGAGCTCCAACACGCCCTTTTATAACCTTCTCTCGCGCTAATTACAGGTCGCTACACGTGGTCCAATCAGATGACACGTCTCTCCCCACTCCAGATATTAGAGTTGACGGGTCTTAACCATGATATCAACTGTTCTTCTATTAGTCCTTTCACTCAGTATCCATGGCAACATGACGCTCCTTTGAAAATATAGGCGGTGATCAGTTTGAATAATTCTGGTCGAAATACGGTAGCTTACGTTAGAACGCTTGAACACGTGCTCGCTTTTCCCAGAACTTGGTGTCTAAATTTGTCCTTCCTTCTTCCTCGGTGATGTGGCAAGATAGAGGAAATCTACTGCAAGTTAATTTTAACCGACTGTCGCAAGAATCTAAGTGAATATTAGGATATTCAGCCCTCGTTTACAAGTCGTAGTTACAAAGTAATGAAATGATAGTGAGCAAATGATTAAACATGAATTATAATACAATTACATACCAAGATAAATATCATGACGTTAAATTCCTGAATTAATTACACATAATAAAATTAACATAATTACCCTGTAACGTCTGGAACGTTACATACGCCCCCATGAGTTCTTAACAAATATCACATGAGTTGAGAACTCACACACTTACTCCCACATTGACTTGAAATACCTCTATTACCTGCCCATTACGAGCGACAGTATTTTCATACAATTAATTATATCTCACTGTTTCCATATCTCTCTTAGACTGCTTACCATTGTGAATGTCTGTTATTTCAGTTCATCTTGAGGTTTAGATGCTAAATTATGCCCAACATGAGCAACTTTTCACTTTTGTAAAAAACAAGATTATCCTAGAGAATATAACATAATATATATACAATTCAGATTACAAACTCTGCCGAGTGTCTATTTGTCCTTTTACTCCCCATCTCTCCGACATTCTTTGCTAGATAGCAGTAACACGTTCTCTTCCAATCTTTTACATTAAAACCATGGAAAACTAATGATACAAACAATTTACACTTTTATCACTCTTTCGAATGTTTCAACCTTATCTTGAAGCATTATGCAATACACTTCACACAAATACACACGTGATTTAAGCTCACGGTAAAATTATTGCAAGTTAGAAATGCACATACGGGAAAATTAATTATTTGCCGTCGTCAGCTTTAATTAGCCTTCTGTAACATCTCAGAAAACAAATATATAAAATTTCATGGCCTCACATACGGAAAACAGATGATCTATCGTCAATGAACGAGCGTAAATCTACCGCCACACAAACACCTCCCTATTTTACAAACACAACTAGGAAATACCACCACAATTGCGACGTAAACTCATTCCGCTCGTAGTCTGACATAACAAGTAGCAACTTCCCCGAGTTACTGACCTATATCTCACAATCCGGTTCAGCCACCTCACACGACAGGTATCTCCGTAAACTACTAATGTTATATGAACCATTCATTACGCTCTCGCCATCCGCTAACTTGTAAGCACAGGGTCCTAGTTTTCTATGTACTTTGTAAGGGCCTCGATATAAAAGAAAAAATTTCTTTGTTACCTTATCCTCACTATTTGACAACATTGAAACTCTCACCAAAACCATATCACCTACCTCAAAGTTATCCAGTACCTTACGTTTCTGCTGCCTTTTACGTTTATCTCCAGATTTAATCAAGTTCTCCCGTGCCAGTCGGACGTAAAATTCAGCATTACGAGGTGGTTCCTCAGGCAAACCTAACACTCTCACTACGCTCTCGCATTCAATACACAAACGTATTGATCCATCAGACTTCGGCACGACAATTAAGGGATTAACATATTGACTGTTTGATAATTCAATCACATCGTCTGCTAACATAGCTTGAATTTGATCCTCTACGGCTTTGGCATATTTGTGTGGTTTCGGATACCGCGGTCCACTGAATGGAGTCTTATCCAGCACAGAAAAAGAATGTTCATACAGATGGGTAACACCAGGTTTCTCGGAGAAAATCTCCACGTGTTCACATAACACTTCAAATAACTTGTCCTTCTGGATTTCATTTAACTCATTTCTACTTACGGCTTCTTTCAAGCCACATATTTTATCCTCATTAATCCACAACTGACACAACTTCAGGCCCTCACTAGCCTCTTCATTTACTTTAGAAACCTCTCTCATTCTCCACACTGTACTAACTTCCGTTTTCCTCTGAATTTCCTCCTCAAACTTGACCTTGATATCCTCATTATTCCACCTCAAATTTAGCACTAGATCATTGTAATTTAACTGAGCCAATTTTAACGTTAACCAGTCAGATCCCAAGATAAGATCAAATATCAAATGCGGAATTACCAAACATATCTGAACGCTAATAGAATTATTAATGCAGATCGGGACAGCTACTTGTTTACAAATTTGCTTAGACCTCTTTCCAACAGCCGTAATGATGAAAGTAGACTTAACAGGCATTTCCTCCAACTGAATACCCTGTTTCACTAATGACTCATACCACTGAGAACTAATACATGATATTTGGCTACCAGAATCAATCAAAACTTTAACCCACGCCCCCCAGACTTTCAATTTAACAACGGGATTGACTACTTTATTACTTGAATCTCCATTATTCTGCTCGGGTTCATACAACAAATCGTCTCTAACATCTAGGTCATATGGTAACACTTTCATGGCAAGACACTTCGCTACCTTCGCACTAGGCTGGAATTCTGACCTAACATTACAGCCTCTAGTTAGTTTAAAGGTTCCCTTTGTGTATTGACGTTGGACTCATTAGTACATTGCTCTGGCCTCCGTTGGGAATTTCCTGTCCTATATTCAGGTGCTCCGCTCCTGCTGTTCTGCTGAGGTCTGAACTGATTGCGAGCTTTGTGATTCTGTGTTCTACCGTTATGTCTCATTCCGTTGTGATGACTAAAGTTCTGAATATTCTCCGTTCTACTCCTAAGGTTACCTAAAGCATCAAAACTGCCTAGTAGGTTCTCCATCTCCTGAATAGTTCCAACTTTTTGCATGCAGGCCGCTTCTCTCACCCTGTCCGGAAAATGTCTCAAAAGTAGTCTTACTACATCAGACCCCTCGGTTATACCATCTAAGTTCTGACAAATCATGACATGTGCCAGGAAGTACTCGGTCATAGTAACTCCTTCATGCTGTTTGTACCTCCCAAATACCACCCTTTCTCTCTCCCGAGCTTGTATCGCTTCATTCCAGAATTTCTCTCTAAACTTATTTCTGAATTCTTTCAGGTTCGTCATCGTCTGCCTATATACCATGAACCAAGACCGAGTTTCTCCTACAAAAGCATGGTCAATATTTTCCATAACGTCTTCCCAGTCCATAGACCCTTCCTCAAGACGCTTTTCAAATCGTTTTTCTATCATCTTAAGGAAATCTAGCGGGTTCGTTTTTTTCCCATTAAATTTAGGTAGTTCAATTTCCCTAATGTAGCTATTTCCTAGACATTGCCTTCCCGTGAAAACCTGTTTATCCTTTGCCACCTGTTTTAACTTATTTTCTGCTTTCTCCATCCGGCATTCTACATCTCTGTCTCTACTATCAATTTCTCTCTCCAAATTAACCTGCTTCTCTTTCAATGTCCTAATTTCAATCTTATTCTCTTCAGCTATCGCAAACCTTTCTTCACTTGCCCGGGTCTCATCTTCTATTCTAAGCTTTACCTTGTCAATCTCTTGTTGGACGTGGTCTTTAAATATCCGTATTTCCTTTCTTTGAGTCTCAACTCTCTTATCAATACTAGTGACTTGCCTCATTACTTCCTCCCTAGTAGAGTTGTTTTCCTTCCCCATTAATTCCAGGAATTCACTTCTCTGTTCCGCAAACTTTTCTTCTACCTCTTTCCCTTGCCGTACATATTCATTTTTCTGGTCCTCTAATCGCTTATTAAAATGTTCATTTTTTACCACCAGATCGCGTAACTGCCTACTGTGTTCGTCCATTCTCCGATTCGCTTCCTCCTTATTTTCCCTCATCTCCCTGCTTAATTCAGCTTTAGTTTGTTCTAACTGTTCTTTCAGTTCAGATTTAGTTTGTTCTAATTCACTTTTTATTTCAGTTTTACTGTCCTCTATCTTACTTAACATTAACTGCATCATTCCCATTAACTGATCATTATTATTATTTTCATTGTTAGTGTTTACTTCCGCTTCGCCCCCCATCCTACTATCATCTGACTCCATACTGACTTCTTTCTGCTTGCCTTCACTCTCCATACCACTTACACTTCTATCTTCAATTTCCTCTCCTAGACTACACAACTCTTCCTCTGAACTGAATACATTATTGCCTTTTATCGCCCGTCCACTGCGCAACATCCTCTCCTCTTTCGTCTGATCAGCCATGACCCTTCCCACAATCAAACACTCCTAATGAAACGTGGATATCCAAATTTTGCCCATAATACGAATTCTGATATCGTTACTGTCATTAACTGCTCCGTACTTAATGATTTTCTCGCCACACGTTGGAGCGGCATTTATGTGACTTCCCCTCTCGGAGAACAATCATCGAACGAGAAATGCAACCAAGCAAGCAAAGGGCGCCAATCTTTAAGTTGAGGACTTAAAGATAAAAATTTATAATCAAGCTTGGACGGACTCTTATCAAAGGGGTGGGGTGATAGTACACTAATCATTAAGCAGGAGAATTAGAAATCAAAAGGCTAATTAAGGCAGATTGATTAAAGTGAACTAGAAAAATACTATTTATTATATTTACTATAAATGACGACGGTTTAACGAGAACTGAATTTAAAATAGAAAATGAATTTAATAAAAAAATTGAATGACTCTACTTCGCGAAAACTTGCAATATCTTTAACTCGCTTGCTCACCATGTAGTCTTGTTCTGCTGGTCCTTGGAAAGCTTCCCTCCTTGTAGCTGGAACATCACCGGTCGTCTTTGAGATCTCTTCATCTGCAGCTAAGTACCATTCCTGCCTTGCAAATTGCACCCACCACTAATTGGAAGATGACTTCAAAACTAACACTCCCTATTATGCTTTATCCCATATATTGGAGATAAGCCCTAAGTCATAGTTAGAAGAACCACCTTGGGTTTTATGGAGAGGATACTCAATTAAGAATCCTTCCAACTTTACTGAAAATGTGCTCTGAAGTTTCATTTCTATCTGGTTTAATACTACCTATTGACTTAGACTGGTTCAAACCGGTCTCGTAGCCGAGCTGTACGTACTTCCTGATGAGAGTGGCTATACACCCCTCATTCAGAATTTCTAAGTATCGAGACGAAGAATCGAGTAGAGGATCAAGTAGAATAATGTAGAATAATATCGATCAGATCAATAAGAAAATCACGTAGAAGTCTCGTAGAAGATCCGTAGAAGATGAAGCCAAGAGCTCCAACACGCCCTTTTATAACCTTCTCTCGCGCTAATTACAGGTCGCTACACGTGGTCCAATCAGATGACACGTCTCTCCCCACTCCAGATATTAGAGTTGACGGGTCTTAACCATGATATCAACTGTTCTTCTATTAGTCCTTTCACTCAGTATCCATGGCAACATGACGCTCCTTTGAAAATATAGGCGGTGATCAGTTTGAATAATTCTGGTCGAAATACGGTAGCTTACGTTAGAACGCTTGAACACGTGCTCGCTTTTCCCAGAACTTGGTGTCTAAATTTGTCCTTCCTTCTTCCTCGGTGATGTGGCAGGATAGAGGAAATCTACTGCAAGTTAATTTTAACCGACTGTCGCAAGAATCTAAGTGAATATTAGGATATTCAGCCCTCGTTTACAAGTCGTAGTTACAAAGTAATGAAATGATAGTGAGCAAATGATTAAACATGAATTATAATACAATTACATACCAAGATAAATATCATGACGTTAAATTCCTGAATTAATTACACATAATAAAATTAACATAATTACCCTGTAACGTCTGGAACGTTACAAGGGTACCTTTTAACAAGGTTCAATTCAATGCCGCAATAATTGTGTTATTTTAGAACTACTAATATGTAAGTTGTTACCACATTTTTAGACAAGGACATTCATAAAAGTATATAAATTAGGACTGTCTGTAAGGCTTTATAAGATGTTAGACCCCTTTAAACAACAAGTATCATCATCATCATAATCATCATCATCATCATCATCATCATCATCATCATCATCATCATCAAGGCTTTATAAAGGCTTTATTATAAGAATATTACAACTACAGTCAGCCCTCTTGCTCATTTTTTGACGCATGTACCCACAATATTAATCCTCACATTTATAATTTTCCTTGAAAAACTACAATTAAGAGTAATCAAGATCCTGATTTATTATCTTTCAGGTTTGAGATTAAGGCTGAAGGTGCCCTTAAAAAAGGATGAAACATGTCCCTATAGTTTACTTTGTAAGTTTTAATTCTTAATTAAAATTACTCTTTATGTACCGGTATTGAATATGCGGAATTCAATAAACATTAATATTTCTTTGACTTTAATGTACAATTCAATACAGACCAAAATATGAGAATTATAACGTGTAAGTGGTATGTTCCGAGCTGTCAGTGGAGAGATGGCCTGGAATGACATTAATAGATGAATAAGTTTGAGTGATGTCTTTAAAAGTAGGAAAGATCACAATATGAATGTAAAGTTGGAATTCAAGAGGGCAACTTACCAAGGGAGTTGTTCAATAAATTTCCCATTTCTGTTCATTGATCATATCGTTATACACACTCATCTGTTCCATCTGCCTCCAATGCTATCTGATGTAGTGGTAGGCCAATAGCCAGGCACAGAGCTATTCCGCATCTACCAAGCATGAATTTCTGTTGGTTACAACATATAAACTTCATTCTCTGTTCCATTTTGACTTTGACATAAAATGATTTTATTCCGTATGGTATGTGACACTTTGAGTTTCCACCTATTCATACTTTGTCACTATTCATGTTAAATAGCTACATACATATTTTATAGGACATGTTTTATAGGCCTGCATTGTTGGATGCGCTTGAGAACGGTTGGCTGTTGAGAGAGCTCTTGCATTATTGTAGTGATAAAGTAGTGAAAACCTATTGAAATAGCTTAATTTTGTGTATATCTGATTCATTTAGTGCTGTTTATATAGTGGTGTTTAGTGCTTGTTGGTAGAAATTGGGAGTAGTAATAATTATTTAAATTTTGTAACAGGTAATTCAGTTGGTCTTCAGTAAATTACGTTTTCTAGGTTAAGTAGGCTAGCTAGGTGCACCTTGTTTCGAATTTAGGTTTAGGTAATACTTTAGGTAACAATATTAACTTTAAAAATATTTGTAAATATCTGTAGGTTCGTTGGTTGTACTTACAAAGGCAGATTATCATAAGGAATAGTACCGTAACTTCTCCGGTATTGCGTATAGATATACGTTCAAACTATCGCGAAGGTAATAATTTACTACATTAAAAAACACGATACGCCTGTAAAGTTCCATTTAAAAAGAAGTTAAAGAGATTACACGGTAATAGTTAACAGTCGTATTGTTAATGGTTATTGTCGCTCCTCATATTCAAATATTGCATTGTTGGCTACAGTCGTGAACAAAGGGTGAAGTGTAGTCAAGTAAATATAAATAAAAGTCAGCTGACCTTGTATTCCATTCATTTGTACTTCTGAGTAGGTAGTTAGTATCCGTAATTTATATTTCGCTCCCTCAATCTTTCAGTATTTATGAGCGGTTAGCTAATAATAATAAAGTTCATATATCCCAGTAATTGCAGTTCAAGTCTCTGGAGTACCGGTAGTAATAGTAGTAGTAGTAGTAGTAGTTTTGACAGAAATATTTGAGAAATTATTATAGACAACCTCGTATTTTTCAGTAGGCCTAATTAAGGACACTTTTTTTTTCTCTGTCCCGTGGAGTAGGGAAAATAACACTAGGTAACAAATTTAAACTTTTCTTTTGCATCTGGTTTGTAAATGGGTGGATTTACCTAATTTTGGGGTGCTGAATACACTGGTAAAATCAGGTTTTCTCTATGACGTCACATTTCCTAGGTATACAACAGAATAAAAAACGGCAATAGCGAAAATTGACACAATTAAGTCAAACAAAAATACACATTCAGAACGTTTGAAATCAATACTGTTTTGTATGTATATATGGGCATGATACCAATGAAAGGTCCAAATTAGTTCAGAAGATATTTTTACCTTTAATCGTCTTAAACCAAAAAATGCGACGACGGAGCTCTTCTTTTGTTTGCCGTTTCACAACTCTCCCTAACAAGACCCCAGCAGTAGTCACCCATCATCGAAGGGTTCCAATGGCCTTGGTAACGGTGTTCCATGGTAAGAATGTCTTGGTGAAAGTGTTCACCATGCTCATCGCTTACGGCTCCCAAATTTTCCGGGAAGAAATCAAGGTGAGAATGTAAAAAGTGAATTTTAAGCGACATTCTACACCCCATGTTCTTATAGTTGTCCAACAGATCATTCACAATGGTAACATAGTTTTTGTCTTTCCTGTTACCCAAAAAGCCCTTGACAATTGCTTTAAAAGAAGACTAAGCAGTTAATTGGATATCTGTGAGTTTGGTATCAAAGGTTGGGTCTTTCAGCAATTTTCTTATTTGTGGTCCAACAAATATACCTCTTTCAGCTTTGCCTCACTTAATTTGGGAAACTTTTCTTTTAAGTGATTGAAGGCCTCACCTTCTTTATCCAGAGCTTTTACAAAGTTCTTGATAAAGCCCAAGTTGATATGAAGGGGAGGCAAAATGATTTTATCGGGCTCAACCAATGGGGTATTGTTCACATTTACGTCTCCAGGAACATATGACTTCCTTATAGGCCATTCCTTGACTGTATAGTGGTTCTTGGTGTCACAGCTGTCCCAAAGGGCCCCAGGGGCTCTGACCTTTGGAGCGTGGGTTGGCGACCACGGGGCCCTTAGCTGAGTCCTGGCATTGCTTCCACTTACTTGTGCCAGGCTCCTCACTTTAATCTATCCTATCCGACCTCACTCGGTCAACTCTTGCTCTTTTCCGACCCCGACGCTATTAGGTTTGCGAGGGCTAGGGAGTCTTTCATTTTCACGCCCTTCGTGGCCCTTGTCTTCCTTTGGCCGATACTGTCATTTGTCGAAGTGTCAGACCCCTTCCATTTTTTCCCTCTGATTAGTGTTTAATAGAGGATGGTTGCCTAGTTGTACTTCCTCTTAAAACAACAACCACCACCACCACCTGTCCCAAAGGCACAAAAAGCAGCAGTATTTCGTGAATTCAGCCTGTAAACCTGTAAGGAGTGCAACAACTTTTAAATCACAGCAAAGCTATCATTCATGATCCTTATATTTGATTGCCTCTAGCAGCAAAACCATGGCTTCATAAGTTTCTTTCATGTCTACTCCGTAAGCCAAAGGTACCGATGGAAATGCATTGCCATTATGCAGTAGTACTGCTTTCAAGCTGGTTTTACTGGAGTCAATAAATAGTTGCCACTCCTGTGGATTATGTTGTACACCTAGCTGCATCATCAGACCATTGACATCTCTACATACAAACATTGAATTCTGCATATCGAAATATTGAGCGAAGGAAGCACCTCTTGATCTGAAACAGGAAATTTTTGTCCCTGGAGCTAGAAGATTCCGTTGCTGCAGTCTCGACCCCAAGAGTTCAGCTTGCTGTTTCGAAAGCTTTAGATCGCGAACCAAATCGTTCAATAGGGAACATGCATGATCCGGGGTTTTAATTAAAAATATGCTAATCTGATTCAAAATTTCATGCAGAATTCAAAAATGTGATCAGAATGTACAAATAATAACTCCAAACGTGATAAAAATCTACGAAAATGTCACGTCACGCAAGCACGCGATCTCATTGGTCTGACGTCATCGTACAGGTTGACTGAATTAGCAGACGAAATAACACATAGTGTGCTGTGAGAAGCAGGATACACTTCGCGTATTTCTACTTTACGTTAGTGTCTAGTATGGTTAAATTCGAGGTCTATACATTGGATAATAATCTGAGTGGTATATTTTAGACTTAAAATGAATCCTGCGCAGTCAGTGAGGCAGAAAACTTATAAATGGTGTAGAGTTCCGATGTGCAATAGCACATCGCATACCATACCAAACAAATTGTTTATAAATGTTCCAAAGACGCTCAAACTAGGAAGAAATGGATTTTGGCGAGCCGGAGAAATGTTGGTGATATATCGGAAAAGTCTACAGTTTATTTTTTTAAAAATATTTTAACGTAAGATGAATTTGTTTGAATTTTCAAATCACTTTTCCATGTCAGCTGTTCTAGTGGTAAAACTTTAAATTTTAATGTATGATGCTTTATTTAAATGCTTCAATTACATCTTGGAATATGAAAGTAATAAACAGTGCATTAAATAATGCTGATTATTAAAGTATTCTCCAAACCTAACCTATGTTTTGGGTGATCCATGTCAAGATAATAAATCAAAGGGGTTATGAACCATTTTGACAGCTCTAATTCTACCAATATATGTTGGCATGGGACAGTTATGTACGTCTTTATTGAAGAGCTTAATTGGTAAAGAAATTTAGGCTATATCTAAATACTCTATAATGTAACAAAGAATAGGCGTGTACATCATGAAAGGAAACAACGTGAATTTAACAAATGTATAACTCTACACAGAACCAATGCTTGTCTGTTGGGGTCTTATAAGTTAACAATGCTCAGTTATAATAATTATCATAATATTAATGAAATAAATAACATAATTGCACACAGGTGAAAATAGTGATTTAGGTGTTTAAAATATTATCCAACTTAGCCTAAGTTTTAGGTTATACAAGCCAAGTCAATAAACCGAAGGGTAAAAATACCGCGCGAGTTGGCCGTGCGGTTAGGAGCGCGCAGCTGTGAGCTCGCATCCGGGAGATAGTGGGTTTTGAACCCCACTGCCGGCAGCCCTGAAGATGGTTTTCCGTGGTTTCCCATTTTCACACCAGGCAAATGCTGAGGCTGTACCTAAGGCCACGGCCGCTTTGTTCCCATTCCTATGCCTTTCCTGTCCCATCGTCGCCATAAGACCTATATGTGACGGTGTGACGTAAAGCAAAAAAAAAAAGTAAAAGTCACAGCACCCAAAGACATTCCTGTATTGAACGACTAAAATGTCACCAGGACACTTTTCTTTCCTGATATGTTCAGCTTGTTAAAAGCCAAATGTAATTAATGTTATTGGCTTCACGCCCCGCTAACTACTTCTACGATTTTCGGAGACGCCGATGTGCAGGAATTTAGTCCTGCAGGAGTTCTTTTACGTGCCAGTAAATCTACCGACACGAGGCTGACGTATTTGAGCACCTTCAACTACCACCGGACTGAACCAAGTTGGGGTCAGAAGGCCAGCACCTCAACAGTCTGAACCACTCAGCCCGACTTGTGAAAACTAGATGAAGTCATATTTATCTTTATCGTGTTTAACTTTTTCCCTCCACAAAGATATTTAATTCTCTTTCATGGGCCCTGGAAGTGGGTAGGCCAGTTGTCCCAACCATAAATATATATATTTTTTGGGAATGATAGATTATAGCCCTATAGTACTATGATCTTTCTTTCTTTCCTTCTTTCTTTCTTTCCTTCTTAATCAGTTTATCCTTCAGGGTTGGTTTTCTCTCGGACTCAGCGAGGGATTTCACCTCTACCACTTCAAGGGCAGTGTCCTGGAACGTTGAGACTTTGAGTATGGTGATGAAACTGGTGAGGAGGGCCATTACCTCGCCCAGGCGGCCTCACCTGTTATGCTCAACAGGGGCCTTTTTTGGAGGATGGGAGGATCGGAAGGGATAGACAAGGAAGAGGGAAGGAAACGGCCGTGGCCTTAGGTGCCTGGAGGAGAAGTAGGAAAATACGAAAAACCACTTCGAGGATGGCTGAGGTGGGATTCGAAACCCTTCTGCTCAGTTGACCTCCCGAGGCTGAGCCGAGGCTGAGTAGACCCCGTTCCAGTCCTCGTACTATTTGTTTTCAACTTTCATGGCAGAGCCGGGAATCGAAACCGGGCCTCCGGGAGTGGCACACATTAACCACTACACCACAGAAGCGGACTAGTACTATAATGCTACCTATATGTTTATGTTAGTGCTGAAATCCGATTTCTTACTTTACTAATGCTGAAAGCCCGAAAATGTAATGTTATTCTTTAATAGGGGAATCGGTCTAGAAGGAAATGTTGAAAGTGATGTGATATCTATCCAGGTTCGTTGTTATCCTAATACTATGGGTTACAGTACATTGCACGTATATAAAAGACGCCACTTACAAACTTGCTTGTTATCCGCGAATTTCTGCGGCCACAAAAGTCACATTTTTCAAGAATGATGACATCTACACATGGTAGATTGTCTGACTGTGCTATTTCGAACCTTTCTTCTGTCATTTCGAAGTTACTCGCGATCATGAATAATAAACAATCGGCTTTTAGCAACGGCTGATGCACAACGGCTGGTAGAGCTCCATGCGGTACTGGATCGTGACGTCACAGCGCGCCGCTTACGTCAGAGGCCGTTTCACTCGCCTTGCGGAAAGGCACTATTAAACATTTTTTTAATGGTAGAAAACAAGGCAACATACCACAATGTAATACGTTTACGTACTATTTCATTGGTGTACTTTTCAAAAAAAATATTTTTGAAAATTATGCATGTTCCCAATTCCTCTTGATTAAAGAGCTGAGGTGAAGTGTCATTATATTTAGGGCAGTGCTCTTCTATATGTTCAGTACTTTCTGATTCACGTGGCATGGTGTCTGGTTCCGTGGCTTTTAAGTTACAGACAGGAACAGGCAACCCCTCATCATGGGGCACAGGCAAATACACTGAAGATACATTTGGATACTTTATTTTATGTCTAGTTTTGCTTGAATGTCCCGAAATATTTGTAAGACAGAAGTAACAGTCTGAATAATGGTCTTTAGGCTCACACCACACCATCGGAACAGCGATTGGCATGGCTCGGCATTTTCCTTTCAACCACTCGGTTAAGGTTGTAGTACAGGTTATGCAGGCAATATGAGGTGCAAAATTTTTATATTGATCACCAACAGGACAATCAAAATACAATTTATATGCCTTCTTAATCAAATCAGTGATTGGTTTTCTTTGGGCTTTTGGAGTGAATTTCCCACACACATAACAAAAGTTGTCGGGGTGGTTTAGACAGCAACGAGATTTACTAGTTGCCATTTTTCTTAGTGTAAGTTTTAAACACAAAAAGTTTGCACTATCTTTCACAGGAAACACTCACTGAGGATCTCTTTCACACCACTGGATTACCACACCAACCATTTACTGACGATTTGTAGATCTTCTAGCTCTCCTCTGCAAATCAATAAGAAACAATTAGACATCAAAACAGAAGAACAGCAAAAAGCGTAATACTGAATACAAAAATAAAAAACGTTTAAAAACTCAAAAATGGTATGTGCCAGAACATTTTGAAAGGTATATTCGGATTCTACACACCAAAATACATTCTAGCTGATGTATCACATTCCAGATGCAAAATGGCTGTTGACTAGTGTAATAGTAATCCACCAGCTGTAATAATCACATAACCACATTTCAGTAGAATTGTAGTGAAGATAAGGTATAATATATTAGACAGTATCTTGCCAGTTATATTCGTGTTTTTCTTCGTGTACGGCAATCCTTTTGATACTTAAGCATTTAACCAAACGCAGTGTAGTGTAGTGTAGGTACATTGTAGTATAGATACAGTACATTTAGATAGTGCTGTATCTTGCCTGCTATATTCGTGTGTTATCTTTCATGTGTATCTATTAGACCCTAATACTAATAATAATTTGTCTAAGCATTTAGCTTCGTTGGTAATCTTTGAGTACAGTAGTTCTTGCAAATTTCATTTCTGTTGTGCTTAGTAGTGACATACAGTACGGTACTGGTATCGTAATTAGGATACGTCTGAAAGTAGTTTAAAAATTACTGTAGTGTACTGTACAGTAGTATACGAGTAATATCCTATTAGAATTTAGTGTGCTTATTTTATTATTGTAAAATATTTGTGTAGTACTGGTGTAGTAGAGGTATCCGTAGAAACTCTTACTAAAATATTGTTGAAATTAGGATAGGCTTAATTGCAGTTTGGAATTGTGTAGTTCTTGTGTATTACTTTCGATATTCAGTAATTAACAGCAGCTTTTATCCTGTTAGGGGTTGTAGGATAAAAAAAAAATAGAGCACGACTAAGTAGTATTGTAGTGTAGTCGTATATTAATTACCTTATTGTTGTGTACTATCCCAGACAATATATCCCTCCGTAAAGAATGGCTAAGGAGCGCGAGTGTACTTATTGTGGGTGTGGTGAGGCGTTGAGGGGTATGAGGGAGGAGTTGGAAAGTTTGAAGGAGATAATTAGGATTCTCACAGAAGATAGGACTCCCTCAAACAATGTACAGGTTACAGTAGGTGTACAAGGGGGAGGGGAAGGAAAGGGAGGAGTTGTAGAAGACAGGTGGTCTAATGTTCTAAGGGGAAGGAGATTGCAGGCCAAGGGCTCTATTCAGGATCAGAATTCAGGACAGGTGTCTGTGCGAAATCGGTACGAGTCACTCCAGGTAGAACAACAGAGGGAAGAGATGAGGGACAGGGAACTGTTGCTGAGATGCATGGAAGTAGGAGGAAGGGAAAAGGTAGGAAAGGGAAATGTAGAGTAGGGGATAGGAAAAGACAGGTGGAACAGGCTCATGGGAAGGAGAAAAGGGAGGAGGAAGTAGCTTCTGCAGCTATCAGCAAAGATAGGGCTGACCAGGAGGGGAGGGGATCAAATGAGGTGGGTAGGGTTGAGGCTCTGGTCATGGGGGATTCCATCGTTAGACACGTGGGGAAAGTGTGTGGAGGAAAGGGAACCAGGGTAGAATGTTATCCAGGAATTAGGTTGAGGCAGATGTTGAGGAAAGTAGAAGAGAGGGAGGAGGGGAAGGAGAAGGTGGTAGTGTTTCACGTTGGTACCAACAACGTAAGGCAAGCTGATATAAGTACCAACATAGTTGGAGATGTGTGGGATCTGGTAAATGCAGCACGGGTGAAGTTTAAGAAAGCAGAGATTGTTATTAGTGGAATACTGTGTAGGAGGGATACTGACTGGAGGGTGATTGGGGATTTAAATGAGACTATGGAGTGGGTATGTGGGAAACTGGGAGTGAAATTTCTAGATCCTAATGGGTGGGTAGGAGATAGGGATCTGCGCTCGGATGGCCTTCATTTAAACCGCAGTGGTACAAGCGAATGGATTGGTCTAGGATTGTAGAATTTACAGACGCTGATCAGGCTGTTGAGTATTTTTATGCTCAGGTACACTCTGTATTTTGTGAAACGGTACCTATGAAGAATTTTCACACAAAGAAAAAGTATCCTCCGTGGTTTACTAAAGATATAATAAATAACTTGAAACTGAAGGAAATCCACAGAAAGCGAAGGAAACATTCAGAGTATAGTAGGGTAATATTTAACCAGTTAAGGAGAGAAACGAAACATATGATCAGTAAAGCGTATAAGAATTATATTTCTAAACTTGAAGAGAATATCAAAAGTGATGTTAATCAGTTCTGGAACTAGATAAAATGCAAAAGAAATACCAAGGAGGGTCTGCAACAGGGCATAAAATTTAACAATATCTCACTTAATAATAATAAAAGTATAGCTAATGGCTTTGCAACCTTTTTTGGATCGGTATATTCGAAACCTCCACCAACCTATGATACTCCTGATTCATCTGATGTATATGTTAATTATCCGTTATCCTTAGAATTAGTGGACGAAAAGGAATATAAGTTAGCTATTAAAAAATTAAAACCTAAAAGGTCATGTGGTGTTGATGGAATACCGCCATACGTACTGAAAGCATGTTCGAATTTGTTGGATTTTCCCTTACGAGCCTTATATAACATTATGGTAAAAGCGCAAACCTTTCCAAAATTATGGAAGATAGCGAAAGTGTGTCCAGTTTTTAAATGTGGGGACAGTAAAAATATTGAAAACTATCGCCCTGTTTGTATTTTGTGTGCACCAGCTAAAGTATTTGAGCAAATAATGTACACGCGTATATTTAATCATGTGAGGGTCGGTATATATATCAATCAGCATGGTTTTATGCCACGTAGATCAACTACGACTAATTTATTAAAATTTATACAATATGCTTATACCGTTTTGAATAATCGAGGACAGGTCGACGTAATATACACAGATTTTTCCAAAGCCTTCGACAAATTAGATCACGGCATTTTAATGAAAAAATTGTCATGCTTTGGTCTGACCCCTCCTTGGTTAAAACTGCTTGCATCTTATCTTAGTGCACGGAAACAATATGTTTACTATCATCAACATGAGTCTTTCACATACAATGTTACTTCTGGTGTACCGCAAGGGTCTAACCTTGGCCCTTTATTCTTTATTTTATATATTAATGATTTGTCCACTAGAATTAGGTTTTCTCACTGTTTATTATATGCTGATGATGTCAAACTTTATAAAGAGATAAAAAATGTTGATGATGTGTTGAAATTACAATATGATTTGGATTACTTATATGCATGGAGTATTGAAAACTGTTTGCAACTTAATATAAATAAATGCTGTTTCCTTCAGATTTCAAATAAGAAAAATACATTGAATTATAAATATAAAATTAATAATGAAGAACTCAAAGTTGTCCACTCTGTTAATGAATTAGGAGTAATTGTTACAAGAAATTTATCTTTCAAGGACTATATTAATACAATGGTTAATGATTCCTATAAGAAATTGGGTTTTATAATTAGAAATTCAAGAGATTTTTCTAACACGTATGCACTCACCTTATTATTCAATAGTATTGTCCGATCAAAACTTGAGTATTCATGTATAATTTGGTCTCCATGTTATAAATCTTACCAAAATCAAATTGAAAGGGTGCAGAAACGCTTTTTAAGATATATTTATTATAAAAAATATAAGATATTCCCCTTTAGAAATTATGTTTCATATGAATTTTTGTTGAATGAATTTAAATATGTATCGCTAGCCAGTAGGCGTGTAATAGCCCAGCAAATTTATCTCTATAAGATGGTTAATGCATTAATTGACGATAATAGTTCGCTTCACGAGTTATGTTTTAATGTTAGAAAAGGAAATTGAAGATTTCGGCAATTGTTTATTACTCCAGTCTCCAAAACTGTATTTTTTAAGAACTCTCCATTTATCAATTTGTGTGAAACATACAATAACTTAGTTAATAAGTATCATATAGATCTTGACTTTGCTTATGAATATGACACATATGTAAATATATTAAAAGAATTTTTCTCGTCGAAGTGATTTGTTTATATGTATAACATTTACATGATTTTGTTACAATTTTTTGTTTGATTTATTAACAGGCTTCTGTATACGATATATTGTTTCATCCATTTCATACAGAGCATTATCATCTCATTTACATAGCGTTTTCACATTTTCTTCTTTTTGGTATTTCTATGTTATTTGTTCAAATAATTTGTAAAAGCCACCTATAATTGGAGCATGTCTTTGTTGGTGGCACATGTATTAAATAAATTAATAAGTTAGGAAATTTGTTTGGAAGGGTAATAGGGAGGTACATTCAGGGAAACGGGATGGCCTAGGGAACGGTGATAAAGGAACAGGGAACTGGAAATCAAGTAGGGATGTCATGAAATTGTTAGTGTTGAACTGTAGAAGTATTGTAAAGAAAGGAATAGAATTAAGTAATTTAATAGATATATATTTACCAGATATTGTAATAGGAGTTGAATCATGGCTTAGAAATGATATAATGAATGCAGAAATTTTCTCATGGCACTGGAGTGTGTATCGTAGAGATAGGATAGGAAAGGTGGGAGGGGGAGTTTTCATTCTGGTGAAAGAAGAATTTGTAAGCTACGAAAAAGTTAAAGATGAGACACATGAAATTCTAGGTGTAAGGCTCATTTCTAAAGATAATAGGCAACTTGATATATTTGGAGTATACAGATCGGGAAAGGGTAGCACTGATGCAGATTGGGAATTATTTGATAGGATAGGCAGCTATGTGGGAAACGACATGGAAAGAAATGTGATTGTAGTGGGAGATCTGAATTTGCCAGATGTAAATTGGGAAGGAAATGCGAACGACAGGAAGCATGACCAACAAATGGCAAATAAGTTAATATGGGAAGGACAGCTGATTCAGAAAGTGATGGAACCAACCAGAGGGAAAAATATCCTGGATGTGGTGCTGATAAAACCAGATGAGCTCTATAGGGAAACTGAAGTAATAGATGGTATTAGTAATCATGAAGCTGTTTTTGTGGTAGTTAAAAATAAATGCGATAGAAAGGAAGGTCTTAAAAGTAGGACTGTTAGGCAGTACCATATGGCTGATAAAGCAGGTATGAGGCAGTTTCTAAAAAGTAACTATGATCGGTGGAAAACGGTAAATAAAAATGTAAACAGACTCTGGGATGGGTTTAAAGAAATTGTTGAGGAATGCGAAAAAAAGGTTTGTACCTTTAAGGGTGGTAAGGAATGGCAAAGATCCACCTTATTATAATAGAGAAATAAAGAGACTAAGAAGGAGGTGCAGACTGGAAAGAAATAGAGTTAGAAGTGGCTGTGGAAGTAAGGAGAAATTGAAGGAACTTACTAGAAAATTGAACCTAGCAAAGAAGGCAGCTAAGGATAACATGATGGCAAGCATAATTGGCAGTCATACAAATTTTAGTGAAAAATGGAAGGGTATGTATAGGTATTTTAAGGCAGAAACAGGTTCCAAGAAGGACATTCCAGGAATAATTAATGAACAAGGGGAGTGTGTATGTGAGGATCTTCAAAAGGCAGAAGTATTCAGTCAGCAGTATGTAAAGATTGTTGGTTACAAGGATAATGTCGAAATAGAGGAAGAGACTAAGGCCAAAGAAGTAATAAAATTTACATATGATAACAATGACATTTACAATAAGATACAAAAGTTGAAAACTAGAAAAGCGGCTGGAATTGATCAGATTTCTGGGGATATACTAAAGACAATGGGTTGGAATATAGTACCATATCTGAAGTACTTATTTGATTATTGTTTGGTCGAAGGAGCTATACCAGATGAATGGAGAGTTGCTATAGTAGCCCCTGTGTATAAAGGAAAGGTTGATAGACATAAAGCTGAAAATTACAGGCCAGTAAGTTTGACATGCATTGTATGTAAGCTTTGGGAAGGCATTCTTTCTGATTATATTAGACATGTTTGTGAAATTAATAACTGGTTCGATAGAAGGCAATTCGGTTTTAGGAAAGGTTATTCCACTGAAGCTCAACTTGTAGGATTCCAGCAAGATATAGCAGATATCTTGGATTCTGGAGGTCAAATGGACTGTATCGTGATTGACATGTCTAAAGCATTTGATAGGGTGGATCATGGGAGACTACTGGCAAAAATGAGTGCAATTGGACTAGACAAAAGAGTGACTGAATGGGTTGCTATATTTCTAGAAAATAGATCTCAGAGAGTTAGAGTAGGTGAAGCTTTGTCTGACCCTGTAATAGTTGAGAGGGGAGTTCCTCAGGGCAGTGTTATCGGACCTTTATGTTTTCTTATATATATAAATGATATGAGTAAAGGAGTGGAATCGGAGGTAAGGCTTTTTGCGGATGATGTTATTCTCTATAGAGTGATAAATAAGTTACAAGATTGTGAGCAACTGCAACGTGACCTCGAAAATGTTGTGAGATGGACAGCAGGCAATGGTATGTTGATAAACGGGGCCAAAAGTCAGGTTGTGAGTTTCACAAATAGGAAAAGTCCTCTCAGTTTTAATTACTGCGTTGATGGGGTGAAAGTTCCTTTTGGGGATCATTGTAAGTATCTAGGTGTTAATATAAGGAAAGATCTTCACTGGGGTAATCACATAAATGGGATTGTAAATAAAGGGTACCGATCTCTGCACATGGTTATGAGGGTGTTTAGGGGTTGTAGTAAGGATGTAAAGGAGAGTGCATATAAGTCTCTGGTAAGACCCCAACTAGAATATGGTTCCAGTGTATGGGACCCTCACCAGGATTACCTGATTCAAGAACTGGAAAAAATCCAAAGAAAAGCAGCTCGATTTGTTCTGTGTGATTTCCGACAAAAGAGTAGCATTACAAAAATGTTGCAATGTTTGGGTTGGGAAGAATTGAGAGAAAGAAGAAGAGCTGCTCGACTAAGTGGTATGTTGATATAGACGTTGATTCCCATAGGGAATCTGAAATATTTCTCCTGAATGAGCAAATTTATAATACCAGCGTATTGGTAGGTGTGCTAGGTACCAACTGATGAGCCCACCCTAGCACACGAGGGCGAAACGCTTGCAACCAAGAATGAGCTAGCTGGAAAATTTATAATGTCCAATAACGGACCATTTATATTGGTATTATAAATTTGCTCATTCAGGAGAAATATTTCAGATTCCCTATGGGAATCAACATCTATATCATCTGATGGCCAAGCAGGCATCAATTTTTAGTGATGAGACAAAGTCTCTTAGTGCATTGGCACTGCCGGTGGCTCCAGTTAGCCTACGCAGTGGCCTCCACGGTATGCACTAGCCAGCGTATTGGTAGGTGTGCTAGGTACCAACTGATGAGCCCACCCTAGCACACGAGGGCGAAACACTTGCAACCAAGAATGAGCTAACTGGAAAATTTATAATGTCCAATAACGGACCATTTATATTGGTATTATAAATTTGCTCATTCAGGAGAAATATTTCAGATTCCCTATGGGAATCAACATCTATATCATCTGATGGCCAAGCAGGCATCAATTTTTAGTGATGAGACAAAGTCTCTTAGTGCATTGGCACTGCCGGTGGCTCCAGTTAGCCTACGCAGTGGCCTCCACGGTATGCACTAGCCAGCGTATTGGTAGGTGTGCTAGGTACCAACTGATGAGCCCACCCTAGCACACGAGGGCGAAACGCTTGCAACCAAGAATGAGCTAGCTGGAAAATTTATAATGTCCAATAACGGACCATTTATATTGGTATTATAAATTTGCTCATTCAGGAGAAATATTTCAGATTCCCTATGGGAATCAACATCTATATCATCTGATGGCCAAGCAGGCATCAATTTTTAGTGATGAGACAACTCTTAGTGCATTGGCACTGCCGGTGGCTCCAGTTAGCCTACGCAGTGGCCTCCACGGTATGCACTAGCCAGCGTATTGGTAGGTGTGCTAGGTACCAACTGATGAGCCCACCCTAGCACACGAGGGCGAAACGCTTGCAACCAAGAATGAGCTAGCTGGAAAATTTATAATGTCCAATAACGGACCATTTATATTGGTATTATAAATTTGCTCATTCAGGAGAAATATTTCAGATTCCCTATGGGAATCAACATCTATATCATCTGATGGCCAAGCAGGCATCAATTTTTAGTGATGAGACAAAGTCTCTTAGTGCATTGGCACTGCCGGTGGCTCCAGTTAGCCTACGCAGTGGCCTCCACGGTATGCACTAGCCAGCGTATTGGTAGGTGTGCTAGGTACCAACTGATGAGCCCACCCTAGCACACGAGGGCGAAACGCTTGCAACCAAGAATGAGCTAGCTGGAAAATTTATAATGTCCAATAACGGACCATTTATATTGGTATTAAGTGGTATGTTCCGAGCTGTCAGCGGAGAGATGGCGTGGAATGACATTAGTAGACGAATAGTTTTGAATGGCGTTTATAAAAGTAGGAAAGATCACAATATGAAGATAAAGTTGGAATTCAAGAGGACAAACTGGGGCAAATATTCATTTATAGGAAGGGGAGTTAGGGATTGGAATAACTTACCAAGGGAGATGTTCAATAAACTTCCAATTTCTTTGAAATCATTTCGGAAAAGGCTACGAAAGCAACAGATAGGGAATCTGCCACCTGGGCGACTGCCCTAAATGCAGATCAGTATTGATTGATTGAAATTATAATCTACAAAGATCTTCATTGGGGCAATCACATAAACAGGATTGTAAATAAAGGTTAACAGATCTCTTCATATGGGCATGAGAGTATTTAGGGGTTGTAATAAAGATGTAAATGAGAGAAGGGCATATGTATCACTCATAAGATCAGATATTTTCTGGGAAATCGCACCATGACATTCTATTGGCTACTGTAAATTTCACTCAATGGCGTACTATGGCTTGAAGTTATAAACATATATGGAGTAAGCCAAATGTTCAGTTTGTTCCTATTCACACCCTGAAGCAGCAGTGCACTCCCTGGAAACCTTTGGCTTACTTCTCTGTCAGGGACCAAGGTCAAGTGTGAATTTCATGTTTTGAGTTGCAGTATCCAAAGCAAGTAAGGTCGGGGATGTAATCTATCATTCTTACAGTACTGTACTTCACCATGCACATGCCTTTTTCATTACATATTGTTTTATTTTCTGGGAAATTGTGTGTGTTATTATATTGGCTACTTTAAATTTCATATATATGGAGTATATTCAGCTGGAAATGGAGTATTATTTTGTGAGGTTGTGTGTGTGTGTGTGTGTGTGTGTGCGTGTGTGCGTGTGTGCGTGCGTGTGTGCGTGTGTGTGTGTTATCATCAAAATGACATGATCTTTTAAGCAAGTCAGAACCTTGGAAGAAAGACTTTGAATTATCAAAGAATTTGAGAAAAATCTTTCCAGAAAGAAAATTGACATTGCTAAATGAATGGATTTAGCACCATCAACATTAAATTCCTTTGTGAGTAGGAACATGAAATATGTGACCAAATAGAAAAACATGGAACGTGCTCAAAGAAAAGAAAGACTGGGAAAGAATCTACATACACAGAGTTGGAGGTTGTACTCTTTGCCTGGTATCAACAAGTTTGAGCATCAAATATTCTTATGGATGATAGCATCTTATGAGAGAAAGCCCTCAAAGTCATGGAAAGAATGAACATCAAGAATTTCTCAGCTTCCAACGAATGGATCTTCCACTTAGTCACATGACAAATCAGCTGCGGTAATGCAGGAGGCAGCTGATACAAAACCACTTAAATGTGCTAATACCATTTTTTGCCTAAATGAAGTATAGATTTAAATAACTATTTTGTGTGTTGATTTAAAGCAGGTAAATAAATACAGTATTACAGTACAGGGAATGCTCAGGCTTTTTAGCCAATCAAACTTCTCTAGCAAGTGACCTGGCAACACTGCCATGAAAATGCTGTTTTATCTGGTTCAGGGAATAAAGTACAGTAACATGGAAAATTATGAAATATTTCCTTGGAAATGGACTTAAGTCAAATATCGCAGTAAAAGGAAAGAAATCATTGAATGTCGCAGTGCAAGGGTTAATAAAATAATACAGCGGAACCTCAATTAATTTTTTTGGTGGGATCGCAAAGAAATACCCAATGAATGTGGGAAATACCAGTTATAAAGCAATTGCTAACATAATACTGATAAATAACGCACATATAATTATACACGCAATTAAAACAGCTAACGATAAAAATGTATTACACATTTTATACCTTTTTATGAATAATAAGCTAGCAGATGAGAGTTCTGATGTAGATACGTCAGGTACAGAACTGTGGTTGGAAAACTTGCCAGCGCTAATCAAGGGATACGAACCCCGAGATATTTACAATGCAGATGAAATGGGTCTCTTATACAATTACCTTCCCGTCAATAAAGAGTCGTGTTATGGTGGGGGAAGAGTAAAAAATTACACGACTGTTCTTTCGTGTTGTAGCAATGACAGATCTGATAATCATGTGCCTATTGTTAAAGGAAAATTTCACAAATTAAGTATTGATTAGGTTGACCTTAAATAAGAAAGTATTTTGTAACTGATAACTATCAGTATGGATCACAATGAAATTTGTAATGATTCAGAAACCCAGGTGTTTAAAAAACATTCCATAAATAAAAGTTCAATTTTTCCAATACAAAATCTTGGGTGACCACTGATATTTCTGTAGGATTTCTTAACAGACTGGATGCTTCCATGGGGATCCAGGGAAGGAGACAACTGTGCTGCCCATCCAATGGACCTTACACTCCTTCATAACATAAAGAATGTGTTTTCCCCCCAAATACCACTAGTATCCTGCAACCACTAGATGCAGGCATTGTATAGTGTTTCAAGCAGTGTTGCTGGAAGCAACTGGTGCAGAGCGCCATGTGTTTTATGGACACTTAAATGAAAGCAGAAATGAAAATCAACGCCCTGCGGGCAATTCATTTTGTAACGTTGACTTGACATCAGATCTCGCCAGGCACAATTCATAACTGTTTCCAGAAATGTGGCTACTATATACTGATATTGTTGTTGATTAGGGGCCTATGTGTGATAATAGGGAAAAGCTGGACATGAACGACGTGGAATTTGATACGTATGTGTCAATAGACAATGGCCTCCCCATACGTTCTGCTTTCAGTTTAGAGGAGTTGTGTGGCAACACCGCACCATCAGCTGATGAATGTGCTCCACGTGACAGCGAGAGTGAAGATAAGAAATGTATTACAGAACTATTTAAAATTGTTATATTTGAATCCGCCTTGTCAATACACTTATTAATGAAAGAAAACTATTTATTTAACCATACATATTTTGGGAAGTCAACCATTCCCTTCATCAGTGGTCAGTACAAAGAATAAAAACAATATAACACTACCTTTTGTTTTTACAATTCAAAGAAGTATTGTTCCAATTTATCAACAGTGAAGACAAGGTCAAACCACTGCTGAACATTTTCAAAGCTCTGGCACATTTACATTTATGCTCATGATATCAACAACAACAAGCAGCAAAATATTTTGAATACTGAATTCTGAATTCTGCACAAAACGTAATCATGACAAAAAACAAATCTCTATTAAGAACATTTTTTAAAAGAAAGTATTTTTCACAAGAAGTGTGAAGGTATAAAATGTGTAATATTTTTTTATTGTTAGGTGTTTTAATTGTGTTCATAATTATGCGTGTTATTTATCAGTATTATGTTTGCAATTGCTTTATAACTGGTATTTCCCATATCCATTTGTTTTTTCTTTGTGATCCCACCTAAAATGAATTGAGGTTCCACTGTATTATCTTATTAATCCTTGTGCTGCGACATTCAACTATTTTTTTTTTCTTTTCACTGCAATATTTGACTATACACTGACTTAGCAAATGTCATAGGATAGTCACCTAATAGCGCGTGGGGCCTCCTCTGGCCCTGCGAACTGCAGTGAGACACCGTGGAAGTGAGTTGACAAGTCCCTGGTAGTCCTCTGGACGCAGCTGACACCAAATAGTTTGCAGAGCGGCTGCCAATGCTGGTCTGTTCGTGGGTGCAGTATCCATGGCACGAGCCTGCATTCCAGGACATCCCAGATATGCTCGATAGGGTTCATATCGGGGCTCCTGGGTGGCCATGGCAGTTGTTGGACCTCCGCTGCATGTTCCTGGAACCATTCCCGGGTGACGTGGGAGCGATGTAGCGGCGTGCTATCATCTTGAAACTCCGCAGAACCGTCTGGGCGCTGGAAGGCCAAAAATGGGTGGAGATGGTCTCCGAGCAGCTCAACATATCGCGTACCGTTCAAAGTCTCTTGCAGAACAAGTAGGGGGCCCATTCCATACCAGGAAAATGCACCCCAGACCATAACAGAGACACCAGCGCCCTGGACCACACCTTCGAGGCAGGGGGGATCCATCGCTTCATGTGGTCTGTGCCATACACGGTGCCTCCCATCGGCATGGTGCAGTTGAAATCGTGATTCGTCCGACCATATCATGTTACGCCATTGTTCCACTGTCCATCCCTGGTGACTGGCGACAAATGCGCGTCATTGTGCCCGATGACGTTGGGTTAGCAGTAGCACCCCTGTGCAGAGCTAGCTTCCATACCCCGTAGAATCCATGTTCCTACGGATTGTCCACTGGGAGATGTGTCTAGCACGGCCTGTGTTGAATTGAGCCATGATTTGTTGCATGGTTGCCCGTCTGTCACTACTGACAATCCATCTCAGATGTCGCCGGTCACGTTCATCGAGGGTGGCTGGACGGCCAGTCGTTCGTTTGTTGTGGACAGTGACACCCTCATTCAACCATTCACGATACACTCTGGACACGGTTGATAGTGTGAAGCCGAATTCCCGCACCACTTACGAAATCGCACTTCCCATCCGTCGGGCACTGACCACCATACCCCGTTCGAACGGTGTCAGCTCACGACGATGTTCCATGTTACACCTGTCACATGCACAGCCCCACTGCTCACAAGGTCTCCTATACAACTGCCGCTGGCACAGGGGGCATGTGGTGCGAAGACAACACACCTGCACATCAGTGCTCTGCTATCCCATGACATCTGCTCAGTCAGTGTAGTCCACTTCCAAGTAAATATTTCATAATTTTCTATGTTATTATACTTTACTCCTTGAACCAGAAAAAAAACAGTATTTTGATGGCAAACTGTTGCCAGGTTGCTTGCTAGAGAAGTCTGATTGGCTAATAAGCCCGTGAATTCCCTCTACTGTTATACCATATTTATTTAGTGTCTTTAAATCAGCATAGAAAAAAGTTATTTAAATCTATACTTTTTTTAAGAAAAAAGTGATATTAGCACATTTAAGGGGTTTTGTATCAACTGCCTCCTGCATTACCACAGCTGACTTGTCATGTGACTAAGCAATGTGTTGCAACCTCACAGTGCCATGCAGAGTTCAAGGCTGCACAGCGTTGCAATGTTCTCATGCAACTGCTTGAAATGCAAAATATTTGGTTCTAATACTGACTGACATCTATAAAATATTTTAATATAACTCTTAAAAATAATTTCTTCTTACTTTTTGTCCCTCTGGTTATGCCAATAACAAATCATATTTATGACTCACCATTCCCACTCCATTTTCTGCAGCATATTCAAAACACATTCAACGTCAAGGAAGCCGTAAAAAATGTTTTCTTGTTCATTTTCACTCCTGGGTATGCTTCCTAATTACACACTACACACAACTGCGCAGGATGCAGAACTTGAAAGCTGAAAGGGCATTGAAAAATCCAGGGTAGTGGGAGAGAGTAACCAGGGCCAAGGTCAAGGCCAAAGCATGTGAATGTGTTGTGTAGTGGAACAATCCCTTCTGTCTTTATGTAGATATATGTGTATGTAAAGTATTGAGTTTTTTTAGCACGCAATCATTCTGAACTCTGAAGGAGGGCCTCCTAGATGGTAATGCCCTCTCTCAGGCCAAGGAGATTTGTAGAGGTAATTTCAGGTACAGAGGCGGTGACAGGATAGGTGCTGTGGCCTATAAAAGGTTCTGTCCTGGCATTCGTCTTAGTGCAGGAAAATGGAAAACCACGGAAAACCATTCTCAGGATAGCAGATGGTGCGAACCAGCCTCACAGCCTCCTGAATGTAAAGGTGCAAGGCTAGCCAAAACTAGCTTCTGTTAAGCCGAAGCCTACACTATTCGTACTGAGTGTATAATTCTGTATAATATATAGTATTTTAATCTGTTGTCCTCATAAAACAGAGCCCAGGGTCACTGCCCTTTAGATATTGTTGTTCTCTAGATAATACATAGCTAAATTACAATTCACAATCCCATCTATAGTCAACAATATGCATTGTTAACTTTCAACAATGATTGTCATTTACTCTAATGAGTTCTTATCTCCTGCTGGAACAAGAATATCATATTTAAGACCCAATTTGAAAATATTATTATTTTTTGCCTCATAATTGTGTTATTTTGTGAATGGGTCAATAATTAATTGCAAAGCATAAGGGTTAAATAAAAGAGGAAGTTGTCAGGATATATGGTTATGTTAAGTTGGCTACACATGTAACTAGTGCTCTCTCATGTGAATCACATGCCAGTCAGTCACTAGCTATTTACATATTCACTCATGTTTGTATTTCATCATTTTAATTAACTGAATTTTAATTAAACTAGTCTTTTAGTATTTTGACAATATCTATTTGCTTCACTTCTGGGAATACTATGAAATTTAAGAAATAAGAGATCAAATTTTGAAAAACTATTAGTAACCAACTGTATCACACAACATCATACTGTAATGTTCAAATGGGACAAATTTCAAGAAAATCTAGTGAATGAAACTCCTTAGTCTTAAATGAAGATGTACAGTATTCTTGAGCACATTTGAATACCTGCCGGCAATAACGTTGTAACCCTCACTTTTCTAGAATGCTGGGTTTCCGTGCATAAACGATGTATGCGGTCTGAGTGAGGCATATAGGAAACATGTGCGTTAAGTGCCTTTTTTATTTTGTTTAAATTTCGCCACGGGTCATGCGGATGCAGAAATGTTGTATCAATGGAGGAGGAACGTCGTATGTCACTAAGTTCTAGTGTGTGCAACGATATAAATAGAGGATGAAAACACAAAATTAAATATAGTAAGTGGAAAAAGAATGAAAAGAAATACAAGCGTAATTCGGGGCAACCATATTTGGCCCACAATAACAAATCAGTGCCTGGGAAAATCCCTGCTCGAAAGGTGGGTGCAAAAACGTTGTAAGCCAATGGAAGAAAGTCAACGTGTTTAATGGGAGATTCATATGTCTTATATTTTAATTGCACGTTATAAATTTCATATTAGAGCCCGTATTGTCAAAGTATCAACTTGTGAAAGTTTAGATTTTATAATTCCACCTTTACAATACTGTAATTGTCTTTATTACAAAGACTACATTAAATTACACTCGTGAAACATGTTTCGTCCTCTTATAGGACATCTTCAGTCACAAATACAATACATAACAATAAAAATAAGGCAAGGACACATTAAAATAAGTAAATGCAAGTCTTTGTATACCGTGACGCGGCGTGATAGCGTCTTGTCAATCTTCAATGTTAAAATGGTGCGGTGTGAACATGATATGAAGCATGAAGTCCAATTAAAATCATATGTAAAAACTGTTGTTCAAAACAACTTGTCAATTATAAAACTCCGTAAGTGGCTATGCAAATAAAATTATGTGCATATTGTACATAAAACAGTGTTCTGGTGATGCCACATTGTAATAGATTTCTTGATTAGGAGGTGGAGTTATACTGATGCAAGTTGAACCTGATTGTGTGTTGACAATAGGGGCCTCTTTGCCCGTCCTACATCGACCACTCCACCTCAAGTGCTAAGGCTAACTGTTAGCCTTTTATTACAATGTGGCATCACCAGAACACTGTTTTATGTACAATATGCACATAATTTTATTTGCATAGCCACTTAACAGAGTTTTATCATTGACAAGTTGTTTTGAACAACAGTTTTTACATATGATTTTAATTGGACTTCATGCTTCATATCATGTTCACACCGCACCATTTTAACATTGAAGATTGACAAGACGCTATCACGCCGCATCACAGTATACAAAGACTTGCATTTACTTATTTTAATGTGTCCTTGCCTTATTTTTAATGTTATGTATTGTATTTATGACTGAAGATGTCCTATAAGAGGACGAAACATGTTTCACGAGTGTAATTTAATGTAGTCTTTGTAATAAAGACAATTACAGTATTGTAAAGGTGGAATTATAAAATCTAAACTTTCACAAGTTTATATTTTAATGCATAATCAGAGCTTTTATTATCGACTGTGTTATATACGTGTATAATGTATTATATGTATTATATATACTGTATATGCATACAAATATGTCTTGCTCTCTTTACAGATTGCTACCTGTAAATGTAAATACCAATGTAGAACATTGAGTTTGGAAGACAACAGAATGCTGTTTGAAGAATTCTACAATTTAGACTACAATGCACGAACACGACATTTAGCTTCATCATACATTTAAATTGAAGATATCAAATGCAGGGAGACCGATGAGGCCATTTCGCAAAGACACTGCACATTTAAGTACTTTTTAAGAAAAAATGCAGAACAAATTCAGGTATGCCAATAAACCTTATGCACGATATATAGAATTACTGCTAGACATCTGCAAATTCTACAAGAGAAAATAAAATGTGGCATTCCCTTTGAAGACAGAAGAGGTACGCATAAGAATCCTTCAAACAAACTTCAGAACAACGTGAAAGTTTTGAGAAGAAACACATTGAGAAGCTACCAAGGCAAGAAAGCCACTACTCGAGACATAAGAATGAAAAGCTCTGCCTGAGTTCCAATTTGAATGTTACTAAGCTTTACCAACTTTTTAAAGAAGAGAATCCTACAGTACAACACAGTGAAAGAGTGTACAGAGATATTTTCAGGGGAGAATATAATTTATGCTTTGGAGTACCACGTTCGGACTCATATGGGTATTGTGATAGACTGTTCCTTCAGACTGTTAACAGTGAAAATGAAACCTAAAGAAAGAAAATAGAAGAAGAGAGCAAACTGCACCATTTACAGGTGGAAGCAGCTTATTCAATGCTGCAGAAGGATATTGAAAAGGCTACAACAAACAAAACCTACGTTGTCATATGCACAGACCTCCAGCAGGTACTGTACTGTCCTACCCTTAACCATTCTGCAGTATTCTATCAACGTCAACTGTCAGCTTTCAATCAAGCAATACATAATGTCGGAGGCAATAAGCTGTGGATGTGTGTATGGCCTGAAAATGTAGCCAGACGTGGATCAGCAGAAATAACCTCTTGCCTCATGAAGTATAAAACCTCTGAATTTTCAGTACTAAAATCGAGTGAAGAAAGAACTTTAGTGGTGTGGTCAGATCGATGTACAGGGCAGAATAATAACTGGAAAACTATTGTTTTGTATCAGTGCTGAACTTGAAGTACTTCACATCTCTGGAGGAAAAATTTCTAATCATTGGCCACAGCTTTTTGCCTTATGATCAAGATTTTACATTAATTGAGAAAAACAAGAAGAACCACCTTGTCTACAAACCATTTGAATGGGTCCAGGTAATAGCAACTGCAAGACCAAGCAACTCTTTTTTGGTTTGCTAAATGCAGCAGGATGATTTCATTGATCTGAGTGCTATTGAAAAACAAATCCGCAAAGATCCAAATTGCAAAATAATAGACTATGTTTGGATGAAGATATCCTCAGACTCTCCAACAGTACTTCAGTGTTGCAAGAGCCATAACTACCTACAACCTTGGTACTATGCAAACTTAGTGTTACTTTCTAGAGGTAAAATCAACATCTCAGTTCTTCCTGTTATAATAAACTTGGATAGACTACCCAGACTGTATAACGACCCATTGCCGCCGGGCTGAGTGGCTCAGACGGTTAAGGCGCTGGCCTTCTGACCCCAACATGGCAGGTTCGATCCTGGCTCAGTCCGGTGGTATTTGAAGGTGCTCAAATACGTCAGCCTCGTGTCGGTAGATTTACTGGCACGTAAAAGAACTCCTGCGAGACTAAATTCTGGCACCTTGGCGTCTCCGAAAACCATAAAAGAGTAGTTAGTGGGACGTAAAACAAATAACATTATTATTAAGACCCATTGCCTGTATCTGTGGAAAAGAAAGCTAATCTGCTAGACGTGTCGATACATTCCTGAAAAATATCGAGTTTTTATGAGAAGTGACAATGTAATGTTTATTCATCATTGCAAAACATTCTTGCAACAATATTGCTGGTGTTCAGTGAATTCTGTTAAACAATGGGAAGCTCTAACAATGGGTTATGCAAATTACATGTGTGGTTTCTGTTTCATTATTTTTATGCAGAATAAAAACAATAAATCGTATTAAAAGCTATAAATATTTTAAGTAGTATAAATGTTGTAACCCACAAAAATGTGCTACTTTCGTTATAGTTGCAGCCTTTTGGCACAGATGTCCAACGATCATCTCTTAGATCTTGATTTTAAAGTCGCACATTGTCAAAATGATTATGTATTAATAACTAGTGAACTCATTTGAACTAATTGTCAATAGCAGAATAAGCATTCACAAGCAATTCGCTTGTTTATTTGTTTTTCTTCTCTCCTGAAAAATGTTCATTTTGAGGGTTACAGCGTTTTTGCCGGCAGGTATTAATTTGAGATAAGTTAAGTCTCTTGGGGTAAAATTTGAAACCTCTATTATGGAATGTCTTATTGCGTGGCTTACTGTATTGCTACGAAACAAACCCTATTGCATATTAAACCATATTTAGGGATAAATCATTAAGGAATCATAAAATGTTCTTTTATACTCCATGCAATGATTTTTTGAAGTGTCATGTCCTAATTAAGAGAGGGAAATTCTCATGTTTAATCCCCAGCACTATTACTTATGCAAGTAAGATATGTTTCAAACTTAGGAAGTTAGCCATGCAGTTAGGGTCGCGTAGCTGCAAACTTGCATTTGGGAGATGGTGGATTTGAATTCCACTGTCGGTAGGCCTGAAAATGGTTTTCCATGTTTTCCCCATTTTCACACAAATCAAATGCTGAGGCTGTACTTAAATAAAGCCATGACTGCTACCTTCCCAATCCTAGCCCCTCCCCATCCTTGTGTCTCTAAAATCCTTTGATGTGTCAGTGTGATGCTAAATCACTAGCCAAAAAAAATTAAAAATCAAATAATATAAAGCTCAATGGTAGCTTCATGCACACTATGTTATTATATGCAGATTGAAAGACTATGGAAGAAACAACCAACACTTAAGAAAGATATATACCTCCCTCATACATTCACACCTTATGCACATGAATATAATATGGGGAAATTGTACGCAGGAAGCTATAAAGAGAGCTTTAAAAATTATGTATGGATATGATTTACTAAAACCATCTGTGAAAGTTTTTCAGGAAACAGATATATTACCAGTACAATGCCAGATTAAATACTCTCAAGCTTTATTTATGTTCAAGTATAAAAAGAATTTGATTTCTGTTAATACAGAACTACGATACAGCAAAGACATTCACACCCATAACACAAGATCAGCAAACCAGTTTTACAAAGATTCCACTAACACTACCAAATATGGTGTTAAAAGCATTTCTTATTCAGCAAGCACAGCCTTTAACAATCTACCTCCCAAATTAAAACAAATCAATAAGTTGTAAAAATTTAAGAAAGAAGTACGCAGGTACTTCCTTGAACAGCGTGTTGGAGAATAAATCGATAACCACTGTGTACCTATTTTTCCACCTAAGTTTAGTTTATTTTTAATATCTTCTTTTTCCATGTAAAATAATGATATTATGATGTAAATCAATAATTGTCAAATATTCCTTGTTATATATCTGGGCCTATGCCTTATCTGTTAACTGAAACTAAAAGCTGCGATTGTAAAGGGCAGTCCCTCCTTGAGCCACTAGCTCACTGGGACATTCTATAATAATTAAATAAATAAATAAATATTACTTATGGTTAAAACCTAAAACAAAAATTGTTTTCTTTTTTTCCCTAGATCTATGGAAAATATTAATGCGAATCTGTATTCCTGAAACCGTAATTGCTTTGAATATACTAACTTACGTTGAGTTATGTTCACTGAAAATTCCTGGTTTAACTTCAGTTCGAAGGTGATGATGCAGTTTGGATAGAAGATCTTTGATCCAATCTTTAGCATCTGTATCCATTTTACCCATCATTTCGGCTTCTGTTGTTAATCGATAATTCTGCAAGCAAACCGACCATGTATGAAGTCACAAAATTTGTATAAAACCAATAAAAAGTCTATTATGAAATATTATGAGGAAAACATTCCGATACATTTTAAAGAGGCAAACACAGCCTATACATATTACTGTAAGAAAATAATTTCAGGAATATAAAATAATATAATGATATTAATTCATTCTAGATACCAATCATCAGAAATCAATTGTATGGATGTCACAGCACATCAAAATGTAAACAAGATCAAATTTTGCATCAACTTCTCAATTACTTTCTTATTGAGGAGAATCATGGAACTCCACTGTGCAGCACAAATTGTCAATCTCATTCAAGAAACGTACCGTGATTACACATGTAGAGTCATTCTTGGGAGTCGTATATCTGAGCCTATATCTGTACGGTCAGGAGTTCGTCAAGGGTGTATCCTGTTGCCAACTATGTTCTTGGTTGTGATTGACACGGTAATGCAGAACGTTACTCGAAATATGAAATGTGGTATCCAATGGGGATTGGTCAATAGGCTTGAAGATCTGGACTTTGCTGACGATTTGTGTCTCCTGTCTGAGGCACATGGGAAATGCAAGCAAAGCTCAAAGGCAAGGTAACTAGAATATAAGGTAGGCTACTCCGGTGGTTGAAGCTTCCATTGGCTGGAGCGCTCTGACGTCACGCGGTATGAACGATAGCGAGTAAGGAACACAGTCGCAGTATAGCAAGCCTGTGAATTCTTGTGCTTGTGAAACATCTTCCCAATCTTTCATCAAATAATAGTCTGGTTTAATCCCATTCGATAAGTAACGGCACTTCCAATAGATTTAAAAACGTGAAAATGCGTTAAATTTCGTCACATGCTGAGCAGGTAGAACATCAACTCAAATACATGACATATAATACGATAAGAAATAAAATATTGCCATGCAACTCAAAATAATTAATTTATTTCCTGATGAAGTAAATATTTAGATTAAATGGCATAGAAAAATATGCATCATATCGACATCATTATGTAATTATATTAAATTATTAAAACGTATGTGTCAGGAGACTTGATGAACCAGCCCAAAGCTTAGCCTTCTTATTGGCATATTTTCTCAGTGCTAGCTCCTTACTCTTTGCATTAAAATGCCATATCCTAATAAATGTCCTGGTCCTTACGTAGAGACAAATTATTTTGTCATGGAGTACTGGAAATTTTGACTTAATAATAGAAGTAAGAGTTTTCACTTTTTTGCATCTGGATACAGTCTTACCGTGAAACACACCAAATGAAATTTCGAACTGGGCTATATTTTTTAACCACTCATGACTGGGATGTGTGAGGCCCCCTTTTGAAATAACCGAGATCCAGTAACAGGTCTCTTCTCGCACGACATTTTTGTCTCTTTCTTCGTATTTACTGTATATCGGATCACGGATACTGTATTATTTCATGAGCTTCGAAATATATTCAGAAATATAAGTTATTAGCACATGATAATGTTAATGTTATTGGATTTTACGTCCCACTAACTATGTTTTTGAGCACCTTCACCACCGGACTGAGACAGGATCGAACCTACCAAGTTGGGCTAAGAAGGCCAGCGATCTACCATTTGAGTTGCTACTCAGCCCGGCTATTAGCACATAACAATAATTATAGAAAATATGATTTTCATTCAGTCATTTATATCTGACACCTTTTTACCGTACGAGCTGTAATAATGGAGATATTCAAGAGTTTATTACAAAGTGTTTCAATAACCAAGAATTGCTGACGAGGAAGTATTGTTATGCCATCACAGTAGCAAACTAACTAGCTATGATGGTTGTTGTTGTTATTGTCTTTATAATATGCGAAATAATAATAATGTTATTTGTGTTACGTCTCACTAACATTTACGGTTTTCTGAGACTCGAGGTGCCGTAATTTTGTCCCACGGGAGTTCTTTTACGTGCCGACAATTTATAGCGCCACACACGTTTCCATAATATGTTGACTGCATTTTAATCAGTACAGTGGTTCTACTTCAGATACTGACAACACGAACACTGTTCAAGTAGTGAACCACTATAAAATTACTATATATCCGTGATCCGATATACAGTACGAGGTTTGTCCGGAAAATACGTATAAATCCGTCGGGGTGACGTATCACGTATCGTGGAGGCGCCGCCAGGTGGCACTGCTGTTGTCGCCAATCTTCTCAATGCTCAGTTCGAGTCAGAGAGCTCTGCGTGTCAGTAGCAGTGTGTGGCTGCTTGTTGAAAGTTACCCGTTTTCACCTGCCATCGGTATGGAGCTCTCTCTGATTGAGGAACAGCGCATCAACATCAAGTTTCTTGCCAAACTAGGTAAGAATGGCCGTGAGATTTTTGAGTGTTTGCAACAAGTTTACGGAGACAATCCTTCATCACGACAATGCGCCCGCTCACACGTCGCTCGTTGTGCATGAGTTTTTGGCCCGAAGCTCAATCACCATGACAGACCACCCGCCTTATTCACCCGATTTAGCCCCTTGTGACTTCTTCCTGTTCCCAAAATGCAAAATGGTGCTTCGGGGGCAGCACTTGGGTGATGTGGAAGCCATCAAGGGAGAAACGACACGGCAACTGAACAGCATCACAACTGAAGACTTTCAACAATGTTATCAACAGTGGAAACGACGTTGGCAGAAGTGCATCTTGTCTCAGGGAGAGTACTTTGAAGGAGACCATATTGTAATACCTGAATAATTGTCAAATAAAGTTATTATTCAACTTTTATACGTATTTTCCAGACAAACCTTGTAAATACGTAGAAAGAGATAAAAATGTCGGTCGGTCACTTGCTTTCTTGGCTTACGCTGCGTGAACCATCAACGATAGACCCCAAGTGTAAGCATACGAAATGTAGAGCATAGAATCCTCTACAAAAATGTCCGCGATGGCACATACCTATTTCCAACCGGCTGCCCTCTAGAAGCGATTTTATGCTACAGTCCGCGATAAAAAATATAACTCCTTAAAATTAAATAAATATTTCGATATTATCCTCGAGTTCCTCATCAAAATAAATTGTTTGACCTCCTCCAGTATTTTATAAGGATTACAATAACCTTGTCAGGACATTATTTGCATGAATGGTTCAGAAGTTATGGTCATTTTAGACCGCAGTGGTAATACGTGTCAGCAGGATGGGCAACCGCTGTTTCATACCATATGACGTTACACAGAAGGCGGACAGGGAGAGAAACAAGTGAGCGCGATGCGGGAAGAGACCCCTGTGGCTCAAAGGTTTGGTAGAGGAAGGGGAAAAGGTGGGACTAATGGTCAACTCAAAGAAGACCAAGGCCCTAAGGACTAACACCAACAAATTAGACCCATTTGTCTTCAATGGTGAATCTACTGAGGATGCGAATAGCTTCACTTACTTGGGGACTGTACTTGCCAAAGATGGGGGAGCTGCACAATATGTCTCTCAGCGCATTCAAAAAGCAAATGATGCCTTTGTTTGGCTCTATCCAGTTTGGAAGAACAACAGAATATCTATCAGGACCAAACTCCACATCTTCCAAAGTAATGTCAAGCCTGTTCTATTATATGGGTGCGAGACTTGGAAAGTAACTGGAGTAATTACATCCAAGTTTCAGACCTTTGTTAACCACTGTTTGCGAAGGATTCTTAACATTTACTGGCCAGACGTAATCTCCAACCATGAACTCTGTGGTAGGATGGGAGAGAATGAGATGGCCATACAGATAAAGCGGTGGAAATGGAAGGAACGAAGCAATTGAGAGAGAGGCACTGAACTGGAACCCACAGGGTATAAAAGGAAGAGAGGGAGACCCAAGCAAAGGTGGTGAAGATCTGTTCGCATGGAAGCAATGGAAGAAGGGATGAGCTGTAGTGAGGTAAAGAGGCTGGCTGTCAACAGGACCAGATGGAGATGCTTTGTCGATGACCTATGCTCCACGAGGAACAACAGGAACTAAGTCAAGTAAGTAGGTCAAGTAAGTCATGGTACTCCACTACATTCTTGCCGACCTATCTTGTCCTTCCATAAAAGCAGAATTACCTACATGCCTAGTGACACTCTTGATTACATAAGTCTAGCCAGAATTTTTCTTCTACAGTAATAGAGTAGGCTGTACAACCAGGAACTCGATGCCAAGTGTTGGGTAGTGGGGCAGAGGAGCCCCCATAGGAGAGGGTTCTTCCTTCAGTGGAGGAAATGCCACTAGAAATTATCACTAGTGGAGAGCAGCAGTAATCACCAGTATGATGGCAAAGTGCTAAAAGTTTGACTTTGAAATGGGTTTTCAATGGATTTTCAGGGGCAGAGCAGAAGTTAACGGTTCCGACTATTATTCCAAAAGAATACTCTAAGACAAGTTTTGATTATTTCAAGAATATTTTATGAAATAATTATTGTAAATAATTATCATTATCTTCCATCTTTATAATCACAAACAGTTTCTAGCCTTCAGTTCAGTTGAACATATATGCCTTTCCAATGTCTCCTATCCTGTCACATTCTCTCTCCTTCCCCTGATGTACCATTTTCTCCTCTGTCTTCTATGTTCAATGTTGTCGCATTACTCTACTCCTCAGGAACTGTATTATACAGATCTGCATTCTGCCTTAGTTTGTCTCTTTCATTATTCATGTTTCCAATGCATGGGTTATTAGTACACTCATCTGCAAAAAACATTGCACACCATGAATGAATTGGGTGAGTACAACAAAGGTTGCTACACAGTATTGTTGTAGGCTGGCATATATCCCATTTGTGTTTAATGATGAATGCTCGTACGGAAGTGCCACTAGGTGGCATACATGTTCTTCCCTCATTCATAGAGGGAAAACACCAAATAAGGCATTAGTAGCAGGGTGAGCAGAGTGAGCCAAAGAGCTAAGTTGAGCAACCACTTAGACTGCCCTAAAGGCGCACTCAACAAACCTTTGAACAGGTAGGTGAGTTTGAGAGAAGCCACATCATTGAATTAAGGCTGAAAACATAGTGGAGTGGCAAGCAAAGCAGATAGCAGAGCAGTGAGCAAAGCAGCAAAATCAAACTCATCTGGGAGCTTGCACAGTGCAGCAGAAAGCAAAATGTCACTTTTATCACAAGCAGAGAGCAAAGCAGAGTGTTCAAAATAATTTGATTTTGCTGCTGTACTCGCTGCTCTTATACCTTGGATGCAACATGGATATCGAATAAGTGCTGTTTTACATTTATAAGGACACACTACACCACAATCGCTTTGTTTTAGATGAACTTTAGGATGAATTTGATGCAGAAATGGAAACAAGTACGTATGTAGAGATACTAAATTATTGTAGTAGTTTATACATGATTTGACACGTGCCATGAATTTAAGGAATCTCGGTATAATAAAGGGAAAACTTGACTAATTCCATATAATCTTTAATTACCTGTTCTACTATGTGAGTTGAACATTTGTAATAGAAAACTGGAAGTTGTAAATGTTTATAAAAGAGTAATTAGTAAAGTCACCACGTGCATCTCATGTAATTCCATGACATATTTCATGCAGAATACAACTACTTTGAGATGTTCTGCCCTTGGTTTAGTTTTCTCTGCAGCAGAATATTGTGCTCCTGTGTGGATCAACAGCTGCCATGTGAAACAAAATAATTTATTCTATTGTACCACCTATTCAATACATGACACGTGCTATGTGGGTGAAATTTACATAATACTTTATACACTTCTTAGGAACATGTTTTGCCCCTTGTTAAGGGCATCATCAGCCTGTAGGTAACCTTAAGGTTAAAAGTCAGAATCATTGACCAATCATACAAGGAATACACTGAAAATATGTTACACTTAAAAAAATCTTAAGTTAACATGCTACAATTATAACGTAGAAAAATGCCTATTACTAACCAATCATACAAGGAATACACTGAAAATAATATGTTACACTTTAAAACATCTTAAGTTAACATGCTACAATTATAATATAGAAAAATGTCTATTACAAACTAAGAGTATTGAGAATAAATAGTGTCTGAACTCATGGGAAATAAATTTAAAAGAATGTAAATGAAAACTAAAAGAAAAGTTTTTTAACAAAGACCATGACTTTGCAGGTTTTGGGCTAGTAACAGTTGTGGTAAAAATTGTAATCCTCTTTGGGTATAATAATCCCAAGAATTCTGTATCTGAACTTGATACGAAAACAATGTCCAATAGTTATAAACAACAGCTAGAGATTGAGAATAATTTAGGTAAATTGGGTGTTATGATTAAAATGCTGTAACATTTGAAAAATGATCGTATGATTTTTTTCGCGTAAAGCAGTGTCGTAAATCCAAGTTCAGATTGGCCTTTTGCAAACTTGTGGACACTCAACTCAACATCGCAATGAGGATTATTTCAGGCATAATAAGATCAACTCCTACCCACTGGCTTCCTGTCTTGAGCAACATCATGCCTCCTTCATTCCGTACAGCACAGGCACTGTTGAGAGAATACTCCAAGATAAATGAGAACCCTGACTTGCCCATCCACTCCAATATTTCCTGACCTTCAGAGGAACTGGTTGAAATCTAGACATCCACCAGTTAAGTTCGCTCAGAAGCTCACAGAAAACAATTTCAACCCCTTTGCCCAATGGAAGGAAGAATGGATCTCAAAAACAGGTCTGGCCTTTTTCCCCACCTAATTCGAGGTCTGTTCTCCCAAGAAGAACTTGGACCATCCTTAATAGGATTTGATGTGGTCATGGAGTCTGTGCTCCATCCCTGTATAAATGGGGAAAGATACATTTCCCCGAGTGTGACTGTGGTGCTCCTTTTCAAATCATCAAACACATTGTAAAGGAGTGTAGCAGAAGAGCCTACCCTGGAGATTGGTTGATTTTCTAGAGGCCAATACAGAGGCTCTAGAATGGATAACAACTTTGGACATTAAAATATTATGTACTTGCTTTCCTGTTTCTGTATATATATATATATATATATATCCATATGATAAATAAATAAATAATAATTATTATTTTATAATTTTACATTTTATGGCCTTCATCGGACCACTTTAGTCAATTATACAATGGATTTTTCAATTTTCTCTCAGCCCAATACTTCTTCATTCTCTCAGATCTTGATTTTCTCTCCTCGTCTGAAATTATTATTATTATTTTTGTTTCATTTTGCCATTCATAGAGCGCGTTGGAACTTGTTCATTGGCTTGATGACCTTTGCCTCCCTATTCTTCCAAAATCTCTTCATGAACTCAAGGTGTTGCCTCTTCCGTTCTTCCGACCACTTTGTACCAGTCCTGCTGCTAGTTTTCACCATAAATGTGTGTTTATTTACCGAGGTCCTGAAGACTTGGCGATTTCTCATGGTGTCTTCCTCGATGTTTAATTCATTCAGGTCTCTTCTTTCTCCAGCCAATTTATTCTCCTGTTTTGGGAATTTATTACATTGAATAACCTTTTTGTGAGTCTATTACTATCCATCCTAAAAATGTGTCCAAACTATTTCAAACGTCTCCTCTGTACAGTATTGATGAAACTATCTGTGAAACTATAGAGGTCTGCAGTTTGCCTTTTGATTCAAATTCCATTTTCTTGTATGGAGCTGAAAATTTTTCTAAGAATTTATCGTTCTTGTTTTTCAATATCTGCAATTTTAGAATGACCTCCTAAAGTTAAGGTTTGTGATGCATATAGAGCTTCCAGTAGAATAACTGTTTTGTAATGTTTCAGTTTAGCATTAAGTGATATTACTCATTTATTGCAGTTATCCCATGTCAGTCTAAATGCCCTCTGAAGTTCTGAGGCCCTTTCTGTATTGGCTAAACTGTCTAATCCCGAAGGAAGAATTATTTCTTCAAGGTATTTAAAATAAGATACCTGTGAAATTGTCCCATATGCCATTTCAATTTGATCTTTCTTGTACTTTTGCTGAAAATTCTGCATATACTTGGTTTTTTCGACTGATATCTGAAGGCCTGTCTGTGATGCTATTCTGTGTAATGTCTCGGTAGCATACATAGTTTCCTCCTTGTTCTTAGTGATGATAGCAATTTCATCTACAAAACCCAAGCACTTCACTTTAATTTTGTTCCCACCAGTCCCGATGGTTATGCCTGTAATATCCTTTTACCACTGTCCGATGACTTTATCTAAAACCAAGTTAAACAGAAGAGGGCAGAGTTAATCTCCTTGACAAACACCTGTATGTACTTCAAAAGGGTCAGAAATTTCCCCCCCAAAATTTCACTTTAGATGTTGTGTTTGTGAGGGTCTGACGTATCAGTTCTTCTAGCGCGTCGAATAAGGACTATCTGTCCACAAAGTTATACGCCTTCAATCAATCAATCTATCTGTCTGTCTGTCTGTCTGTCTGTCTGTCTGTCTGTCTGTCTGTCTGTCTGTCTGTCTGTCTGTCTGTCTGTCTGTCTGTCTGTCTGTCTGTCTGCATTTAGGGCAGTCGCCCAGATGGCAGTTTCCCTGTCTGTTGTTTTCGTAGCTTTTTCTTAAATGATTGCAAAGGAATTGGAAATTTATTGAACACCTCCCTTGTTAAGTTATTCCAATCTCTAACTCCCCTTTCTATAAACGAATATTTGCCCTAATTTGTCCTCTCGAATTACAACTTTAACTTCATATTGTGATCTTTCCTACTTTTAAAAACACCACTCAAACGTATTTGTCTACTAATGTCATTCCACGCCATCTCTCCACTGAGAGCTCGGACCATACCACTTAATTGAGCAGTTCATCTCCTTTCTCCCAAGTCTCCCCAGCCCAAACTTTGCAACATTTTTGTAACGCTACTCTTTTGTCGGAAATCACCCAGAACAAATCGAACTGCATTATTTTGGATTTTCCAAGTTTTTGAATCATGTAATCCTGGTGAGGGTCCCATACACTGGAACCGTACTTTAGTTGGGGTCTTACCAGTGACTTATATGCCCTCTCCTTTACATCCTTACTACAACCCCTAAATACCTGCATAATCATGTGCAAAGATCTGTACCCTTTATTTACAATCATATTTATCTGATTACCCCAATGAAAATCTTTCCTCATATTAATACCTAGGTACTTACAATGAACTCCAAAACGAACTTTCACTCCATCGAAGCAGTAATTAAAACTGAGAGGACTTTTCTTATTTGTGATGGAAAATGGTGAATAAAAATGTAAACAGCCTATGGGTGGGTTTAAAGTAATTGTTGAGGAGTGTGAAAACAAATATGTACCTTTAAAACTGATAAGGAATGGAATAAAGAGATGAATAAGGAGATGCAGATTAGAAAGAAATAGAGTTAGGAATGGTTACGAGAGTAAGAAGAGACTGAAGAAGCTTACTGGGAAATTGAAATTAGCAAAAAAATTCAGCTAAGGATAACATGATGGCAAACATAATTGGCAGCCATATGAAATTCAGGGAGCAATGGAGAGATATGTATAGATACTTTAAAGCAGAAACAGGTTCCAGGAAGGACATTCCAGGGATCATTAATGAACAAGGGGAGTCTATGTGAGGACTTCCACGAGGCAGAAGTATTCAGTGAGCAGTATGTAAAGGTATTTGGATATAAGGATAGTGTCCAGGTGGAGGAGGTGACTAGTACAGGCGAATTACTGAAATTTACCTATAATAATAAGTACATTTATGAAAATATTCAAAATTTGAAAACTATAAAAGCAGCTGAGATTGATAAGATTTCTGGGGATATGTTAAAAGGTGCCATATGTGAAATAATAATTTGATTACCGTTTGAGTGAGGGAGCGATACCAAATGAATGGAGAGTTGGAATAATAGCCCCACAGTATAGAGAAAAGGATGGTAAAACATAAAGTGGATAATTACATGCCAATCAGGTTGACATGTGTTGTTTGTAAGCTCTGGGAAAGCATTATATCTAATTATATTTGACACATTTGTGAAATTACTAACTAGTTTGATAGAAGGCAGTATGGGTTTAGGAAATGTTGTTTCAGTGAAGCTCATTCCAGCAAGATATAGCAGATATTTTAGATTCAGGAAGTCAAATGGTTGTATGACTATTGACCTATCTAAGGCTTTTGATGGGTAGATCTTGGGAGATTACTAATAAAAATGAGGGCTATTGGACTAGATAAAAGAATCGTTGAATGGATAGCTAAATTTCTAGAAAATAGAACTCAAAGAATTAGAGAAGGTGAAGTGTTAACTGATCCTGTAATGATTAAGAGGTGGGTCCTGTGGGGCAGTATTGTAGGAACTTTATGTTTTCATACACAGTATATATAAATGACCAAGCTCGATAGCTACAGTCGCTTAAGTGCAGCCAGTATCCAGTATTCGGAGGATAGTGGGTTCGAGCCCCACTGTCGGCAGCTCTGAAGATGGTTTTCCGTGGTTTCCCATTGTCACACCAGGCAAATGCTTGGGCTGTACCTTAAGTACTGTAAGGCCACGGTTGCTTCCTTCCCAATTCTAGCCCTTTCCTGTCCCATCGTCGCCATAAGACCTATCTGTGTCAGTGCGGCGTAAAGCAACTTGCAAAATAAATATATAAATGATATGAGTAAAGAATTTGTGGTTGATGTTATATTGCATAGAGTTGTAAATGAGTTGCAGGATTGTGAGCGACTTTAGGGGGATCTAGACAGTGTTGTGAGATGGACATCGGCTAATGTTATGATGGTAAATGGTATGAAAAGACAAGTTGTAAGTTCACCAAAAGGAAAAGTCCCTCAGTTTCATTTACTGTGTTGATGAGGTGCAGATGTGCTTCCATTGATAGGTTGATAAATTTAAAAATGGTGTGGAATGCATTCTACTATAAATAGTAGCAGGAAAATCAGGACTGTACAATTGTTTTAATAATACCTTATTTGTATTGGCAATCATAAGACTTTTCTGTACTTTGTTTAATGACTAAGCTTTTCAAGTGGATTTTTAATTTCATGTTGCCACTTTGTTGTTAAATGGCACTGGAAGACTCAGCATTGAATAGACCTTATAGATTTAAGATTATTGAAGACATATGTATTGTAACAACATTTTAAATATGCTTTTATCGTTACCATTTAACTTTTGTTCTTTGCAAAGCTGAGGATGTCCCCAAGAGGGATGAAACATGTTCCTTTAACTTGGTTTTAAACTTTGTTTTGAGTATCATAAAGGTGGAACTTTTTATTGATAATATCAAAAACTGTTCAAAGCTGACAATAGGGCTAAATATGACTTATATTACATGTAATGACAACAGCTAATAGCGCTGACTGTTACCATGCACTGAGGTGAGTGAGTGATTTAGTGGCAACCTTAATTTACTTGGTGTACTGGTATTGGTTTACAGCTCAAATTTCTTACCTTCATTATTCTTAAAAGCAGCTGGCCGTTGGTTTGCAGGGTTAGTAGCCACCGCTTCAAAGCATAATAGTTGAATACACGACTCCGAACATAGTAACCTCGCCACAATTTCTGAATACATGTTGCTTTTCTTGCATAATACTCCTTATACATGTTTGCCACTGCTTGCTGTGGGAGAAAGAATGGTTTTAATTATCCAGTTCATGCAGTAAGCATTAGCTAAATACAAATATTGGTATGCTGCTACCGGTACTTTCTTGTTTGGAATAAGCTTGAGAGATGTTCTACATCATTCTGGTGTCTCTCTGAGACATCTGTATCACTATGGTAAAAATCATATGCTATTATATGAAATTGGTTAAGATATTCTCCTTACCCTTATTGCTTCTGCATAAAGCCTTCGACCTTGGAAGGCACGCCAAAACTTCTGTATGATCGTTGCTGCTGCATGCAGATTTTGAATGTGTTTCCTCTCCAAATATCCTCGAGTCCATCGTTGAATTGTTCTTGCAGCTGTATACTCTTTCCTCCGATTTGCCTCAGCAGCACTAAAGTATGTAGACAAATGTCACTTAAGTGACTTATGTTTTTGAAGAAACATGCACTGTAATCAGAGTAGTTTCATAGCTCGACATGTGGTGCTAGCCGCCTATGATTAGGCGGTAGAAATGAATACACTACTGTGGAAAAGGTATTGACATTGATTGTTGATTTATCTTAATTTAGAGACATAGAGATTGTTACATGGGTAAATATTGTTAAAATTATCAATCCTAAAGACTATTTTAGATGATATTTGTAAAAATTATGTTGTTTGAAAAGAAATTGCAAAGAGATGGAGATGGAGCAATCTAGCTGACATTCCTTAACTGTGAGTACTAATAATAATCACATTTATTATCCATACTATTTAGATGCATAGTAAGTGTAATTGTTTTTAAATTCTTCAAGTGCTGCAGTCAGGAAGTGGGCATGGTCAAAAAAAGAAACTCATTTTAAAAACTAAAATATTCAGCAGAGCTTTCTGAACAAACCAGTGTGTGGATAACAGAAATATATCAGCTCAAACTTTTAGACTGATGCTTTCACAGCCAGTAATTGTAGACATGATATAAGCATTTGGGGTTTTGCCGTGCCAACTCAAATTTGTTTAAATTTTAATACATAGTTGCAGATTACATTTCATTCATATTTTGCAGTAGAGTTTTACATACGAATTCATGGAGAAAAAAAGTATTTTGAGTAAAATCATGGCAAGCTGTCTGTTGCACTGCTACTACTAAGAAATGTTTTCATTCTGTATCATGAAGGGGTAAGGCAGGCCTCAAGGTGATGCCTTTTCTCAGGCCAAGGAGATTTGGAGCAGTGAAGTTGATGTAAGAAAAGGTAAGCGGGTTGACAGCTGTTACCTATATCAGGAACTGTCCCAGCGTTCGCCTTAGTGCAGCTGAATGGAAAACCATGGAAAACCATCCTCACGGCAGCTGACTGGAAAACCATGGAAAACCATCCTCACGGCAGCTGACTGTAGGGACCAGCCCTCTCCGTCTCCCGAATGTAGAACTGTAGAGCCACGGTAGAGCTGAGGCCACCGGTAAGCCAAAGCCTACTCTACTCGGTTGGTTGGTCAGAATCAGGGGCATAGTTTTAGGGCCTGCAGGACCTGCAATGCAGGCAGGCCCAAGCCCTTAAGAGGCCCCGCAGACTCCTTGCAGAAAAAATTAAAACTATCAAAGGGTAGTGATCAGTTGTCAATATGAACCACAATGAAATTCATACCTTATGAGAAGAAATTAACAACCGAGCTCGATAGCTGCAGTCGCTTAATTGCGGTCAGCGTCCAGTGTCCAGCATGTATTGTATTGAACAGGTGGACTTAAAAATATTGTAATAATATTTGAGACAGTGTCCAGTATTCGGGAGATAGTGGGTTCGAACCCCACTGTCGGAAGCCCTGAAAGTGGTTTTCTGTGGTTTTCCATTTTCACACCAGGCAAATGTTGGGGCTGTACCTTAATTAAGTCCACGGCCGCTTCCTTCCAACTCCTAGCTCCTTCTAGTCCCATCGTTGCCATAAGACCTGCCTGTGTTGTGCGACGTAAAGCAACTTAAAAATAAAGAATTAAAAAAAAAATAGATATCTAGCCTAATGACGCTCTCCACAGAAATGGTCAGGGCAGTTTTGTACAATGGATCAAAATAGTTTGTTTTACAATTTGTACATAGATGAATTGCCATTTAGTTGCATCTAACAGCAGTTATTATAACACAGTTGTAAACAATGCTTGCCGTTGCTGCCTCTCACAACACCACTACACACTTCTCACAAAAGACCTGGACCAAATTATTTAAAAAATATTTTAAAATGTTTACAGCAATGAAAATTGATACCAGAACATCATATTTTAGTTAGAAAATGATACTTTCTTATTGTGTAGTGCATCTGAGATCGTAGTGTGCACAAATTTAGCTGAATATTTATTTAACTTTAACCACACATTTATTTCACAACAATTTATAATACTAATAAGAAGGTAGGTGTAGTAACATTCTGTCAATTAAGTTTCGAACAAGCTCTCTCTGCATGAAGGGTTATCAGTTGTGCCGTTTAGCATTTGCCATTTTTTTATGAAAAATTTTTGATTTAATTTTGTTTATATATTTTTTTTCTGTGTTGTGATTGAATAAATTATTGTAACTGAGACTTTGGTACTGGTTACAGAGTATAGTTCCATAGTTACTGTAAAATGAAACCAATGTTAAATACGAACAACTAAGTGGTATATAGTTCAGCAGCTTGGTTGTTATACCATGGAGGCACCCAAACAAAACCTATAAAACATGATTTTTTAATAATCTTACAATAGTGAATACTGTAATCTCTTTGTTTCAATAATTTGATGATATATTGCATATTACCTACCTCCTGTAATTACATTTATATTAGTTATTCTTATGGTTTTACATTTTATTTGAGGGGACCCAAATTTTTATTTTGGCAGGAAGGCCTGTATCACATTCGTTACGTCCCTGGTCAGAATGCAGAATTGTTGAGACATGGTCCAGCTGTGGCCACTAGTAAGCCAAAGCCTACTGTGCATTTGCCAACCTAGTTTCATACGCTGGTGGTTGCTATCTGTTTGTGTAAATGTTGAAGTTCAGGTTAACTTGGATAAAATTGTGTTGTATGCCTTTCATGTGGCTAATATGACTTCATCTAAAGGATTAGGAGAAATAGAGAACTTTGATGAAAGTGCAACTGAAGGGATACAAGGGTAGTAGGGAGTAGGGGGCTGTAATGCAAATTTAGGTGTTTCAATTATCCTTGTGCTTGTAACGTGACTTCTACTTCAGGCATAACTTTGTGCTAGTCGCTCTACAGTGAAACTGACATTTGAAAATGAATGTGTGAGTAAATCTCAACAATATCAGGTTAATTTTTGATCAATTTTAACTTAGTGTTCTCAGCTTTGTGTCAGCTTGTTGGTAGTTGTAGTCTTTGTGGGAGGCAAGGAATAAATTATTTCTGAGAAATGCAAAAATTTTAAAGTGATTTCCTGAAAGATTTTTTTTTTGTTAGTTGTTTTACGTCGCACCGACACAGATAGGTCTTATGGTGATGATGGGACAGGGAAGGGCTAGGAGTGGGAAGGAAGCGGCCGTGGCCTTAATTAAGGTACAGCCCCAGCATTTGCCTGGTGTGAAAATGGGAAACCACGGAAAACCATTTTCAGGGCTGCCGACAGTGGGGTTCGTACCTACTATCTCCCGAATACTGTCCTGAAAGATTAAAAATGTTACTACATAACACTATTATTTCAGAAACCAGTGAAAACAGGAAAAAAAAATCCATTACGAGCTCATGTAAATACCACACCCATTTATCTGTCTGGTAGGAAAGGTATCCAGATATCTCCAGAACTGAATTTAAAAAACCAGATATTAAAAATAGTGGTTTTTCAAACTAATAATAATACTGTATCTGAAAAACATACATTACTTTAGTTACTATCAGTGAACATTTCAGAATAATTCAGAGCACATGTACATACCACACCTATTTCTCTCCCTGGTAGTAAATATGTACAAACATCTTAAAAGCTGACGTTTTCAAAACTGAAATATTAACAATAGTCTTTTTTTTTCTTCAGAAAATGGTAATGTATAAAGAACATTTTTTTAACATCACTAAACATTTCAGAATAATTCAGAGTACAAGTAAAGATAACACCTGTTATCTCTCTGATAGTATATGTATGCTGTTCAAAACAGTTTTAAAAACTGGAATATTAATGGTAGTTTTCTCAAAAATAGTACTTTGCAAGAAAACATTTTAGGTAACATCATGGAATATTTCAGAATAATTTCACTACAGGAGCTTAAAAATAGAATGATAAATCTGACATTAAATTTTCATGCAACATTTGGTATGGCTCCTGAGACCATGGCCAAAACATTTTGTGTTTTCAACAAGTCCTGTATAGGAATGGCTGATTCCTCTTACATCTATTTTATATTTGATCTAGAGAATTCTGATAAAGCAATATTGTCCACACGTAATGATATACTACTCAAGTCTCAGACTGATTATGTTATACTGTATAGAGTAGTAAATAAGTTACAGGATTGTGAGCAACTGCAAAAAAAACCTTGCAAATGTTGTGGGATGAACAAGAAACATATTTATCTCCCTGGTAGTAATAACAAAACAATACATCTGAAACTGGAAATATGATAATAATGGTACACAGCTTTCTGTCAGTGCCATGGGCAGCCAGTGGGATTATGGAGAAAATTTCCAATTACAGCTTTATGCTAGGCTTTAAAAGCGATTGTTATGGTTGGTAAAGGAGCTAGCTAGATGACGCATCAAGTCGGCCGTGGTGAAACATTTCGTTTCAGGGAAGAAGAACTGGCACAATGACTTTGACAACAAAGGAGCCACCAATGCAAGCAAAGAAGACAATCAAGATGAGGAAGATCTTGCTGATCAGCGACAGTCTGGCCAGCAATGTAATGGATTTCTTCATTCCAAATTAGATTCAGATAATGAAGTCGTCAACATCATCAGCTCCAGTTTCCCAGGTGCAGTGAATGAATGCTCTCCATTTATTTCTGTCCATGTAGAGGTTTTCTTCCATAACCTGCTGCAAATCCAGACCTTGTCCAGCTCAGTCTTTTCTAATTTGATCGATCCATCTCTCCCTTGGCCGACCTCAGTGGCAATGTAATATAAAAGAAAAATTAAACATGGAAGTGTAAAATTTTTTCTAAAAATCAACCACGATATAACCTACATCATACTGTGTAAAAATCTTGATAGATTTTGTGCAGAACAATCATTTGAAGTACAGTAAATGGGTATCATGCTATCTAATAGAAAATTTACAGTTATTTCTTTATATTGTACTCCTAATTCAGATGTTAACGTTTTCACACAAGGGTGGGAACGTTTAATAAAGCATGAATTTCAACATTGTATTTAGAGGAGATATTAATGTACATTCTAGAGGAATCATAAGGAATCTTTTCTGTGACTCTTTAAAGTCATATAACTTTTACCTCGTAAATGATCAGCCTATTAGGAATGATACCTGTCTAGACAATATAATCATAAATTTGTACCAGGAACTCTGGTCCAGCATTAGAGTCTAAGTATTTCAAACTTAAAATATGCGCCGCGCACCAACGGAACAGCTGGCTACAACAAGCATGCTGCGAGTGACGTAGGAGCCAGCCCTGACTCGCCAAGGCTAAGTTGCATCATCCATCAAACATTCCAAACCTTCTATCATAAATTACTTGTATAGGAATTACAATACAAATATACACTTTAATATCTTCAATACCACCAAGTTTCGTTAAAATCCACCTCGGATTAAGGAAGATATTGAAAGAAATAAAACAGCTGCAATCTCCACAACTTTGCTATAAAAGAGGAGTGAAAATTCAACATGACACAGTCTTGTCCCATAGTTGAATCTGGACGGTTGACTGGTGGAAGTTCGTGTCATGATGTGACAGTACAGAATCGAAGTCTACAGTCAACAAAATTATGTTGAGAAGTGATTGAAACATTTCAATAGTCTTCTGAACTTAGAACTTTATACCGTGCATTAAGACTTGTATTTTCTCAGGTGGTTAATAACTCAAAGTGATTGAAATATTTCTACACATGGTGAACTTAGAATCTGGAACAATGCTTTAGGACTTGTATTTTCTCGAGTGTTAAATACCTCAAAGTGATTAAAATATTTCTGCTAATAGCGAACATAGGATACTGAACAGTGCATTGGGACTTGTATCTTTCAAGTGAAATCTGAATATTAGGAAAACATTAAAACTCCACATGTGAATTAACTTATAATTTCATGGTGTCTTTAAATGAACCCAGAATCTGGAACAATGCTTTAGGACTTGTATTTTCTCGAGTGTTAAATACCTCAAAGTGATTAAAATATTTCTGCTAATAGCGAACATAGGATACTGAACAGTGCATTGGGACTTGTATCTTTCAAGTGAAATCTGAATATTAGGAAAACATTAAAACTCCACATGTGAATTAACTTATAATTTCATGGTGTCTTTAAATGAACCCAGAATCTGGAACAATGCTTTAGGACTTGTATTTTCTCGAGTGTTAAATACCTCAAAGTGATTAAAATATTTCTGCTAATAGCGAACATAGGATACTGAACAGTGCATTGGGACTTGTATCTTTCAAGTGAAATCTGAATATTAGGAAAACATTAAAACTCCACATGTGAATTAACTTATAATTTCATGGTGTCTTTAAATGAACCCAGTACTAGGAGTGAACGGAACTAATTTTCACTATCAAAGTATTATAAAGCCTTACCAGCATTATTATTTGTGTTTGAATGTGTACATGACAGTGTGTGTGAATGGAACCTATTTCACAGGCAAAGCATTTAACTTCCTCTACCAAAGTGAAGTAATTGCCATTCACAGCATTACAACATTGTTAATTAACTTTGTAAATACATGCAAAAAAATTGCAAAGCCGTAGAACTCTACAAATAATTGTGCTATATTCTCCAAATGGTAAAAGCTTAAACAAACTATTTGTGAACAATATAATAATTTGTACCAAGTGTCATGTATGTTAAGAGTGCGGGTTCAATTCCATTGACATTCGGCCGCATTAAAGTTAATCACTTTATTTTCTCAAGTGTTTATTTGCGGGTTCAATTCCATTGACATTCAACCGCATGAAAGTTAATTGCTTTATTTTTTCAAGTGACCAGCTTATTTGCAGGTTCAATTCCATTGACATTCGGCTGCATGAAAGTTGACTGCTTTATGTTCTCGAGTGACCAATTTATTTGTGGGTTAGATTCTAATGACATTCAGCTACATGAAAGCTAATTTCTCTATTTTCTCAAGTGAACAGTTGATTTGCCTTAAGGAAATATTTGTTTTAGATTTCATTGACATTCGATACATCAGGGCATTTATTTTCTTCAGTTCAGAAATTACACTTCAGACTAACACATCTAATATGTCCAAGGGCTTAAATATGTGTGTTCACGCTATTCTTCAGAGAGAGTGATCTTGGCGAACCAAACTCCTAGACCTCCAAGATTTTCAAGAACTTCCAGAATTTCGAGAACTTCTAGAGCTTCCCTTGTTGGAGTATATGTGGTTCCATGGTGCTGAGAGCTGATCTAGGGTGAGGACGAAAGGAGTAGCAGAGCAACATGGGACATTGCCAGCCACAGGACGGAGAAAGGTCACGCCCAATTCATCTTCTACTGTACTGAGATGATATGAACTTGACTTTTCACTATAAAACACACAGTTTTGAAAAAAAAAATGAGAACTTCATTAAAAGCAAATCGTCTTGTTCTCTGTACCACTCCAAATTAATGTGCCATACACACCCTGTGTACCATCCCGTGCTCTTCAAGCCTTAAGTACGAGCATTTCCTGTTACAATATACGGTACATAAAAATAATCTAACATATGGGGTCAAACAGCCTCTGACTTAAATTCCCATTCTTATCTGAATATATGCTGTTCCGAAAGAAGTCAGCGTTGGCTGGTGCTCATACCCGAGTGTTCATATTTCTGCTGCGATTCTTCCAATACTTGAATTATGGAATGCAGATATCTTTGATGGCTAAGAAGACCAAAACTGACATGAAACATGCAATCACATTGATCCGAAAGCTATGCGGGCAGCATGTATTCTGTTCTCCACTTCCTTCTCCGTTGGGCAGTTACTAGAGAGAATACTTCCTAGATAGAGGCATACTGGAGATAGAAATACTGAAATCTGGAAAGGTGGTTCCAGGAGCTGGTTGTGCGAGTATCTGTGTTTTAGGAATGTTAATGGTTACGCTAAATCACTCATATGCCCTCGTAAAACAGTTAACTGACATTTGCAGCTTGTTAGTTGTATGAGCTGGAAAAGTATTGTAATTTGCATTCCAAAGAAAGAAAGATATTAAATAAGACAAACATCACAATTAAACAAGGGTGGTATATTCCTTATCTTTTGGCCATTATGAAACTACCAATACCTCATTTATAAGCAATCTGAGAATGGTAGTTCATAAGATAAAGATAGGTAGCCTACAAAAATGTAGAGAAACTATACAGAAGGGAAATTAAATTAGTAAATGTTAGGACCAATGAAAGCTGTGTTAGAAACTCTATAAATAAGAGTAAAGCTACCTGAGCTGTTATAAATAAGGAAAAAAGGAAGATAAAAAGGAACCAGCTGAATGGAACCAGCATCCATTTTTGTGTGAACTCAGTACAAAATATTGCCAGTCCTGATAGTCAATCTTTAGAGGATGATGAGATTCAACCTACTACTATGCCGACAGCCATGAAAATGTTAGGTAACCAGCAACACCACGGAGGTAATTTAACTGGCAGATCAAATTTTAAATGAGAAAAAGATACACTGGTTGATATTAACAAAATAGTTACAGAACTAAGTAACTCTAAAACAGAAGACTATTATGGCTTCTCCAGCTCCCATTTTAAAGGAATTATTGATTTAATAGTGCTTCCCCTAACTACACTCATAAACGGTGTATTCAAGGAAGGGGTTTTCTGCAGACTATCCAAAGATTGCAATCATAGTTCCAGTGTATAAGAAAGAGGATAGAAATAGTCCAATAGCTTCTAACCGATAGCACTTAATCTAATCTTATAAAAAAATAATAGAATACTGATATAATGCAACTTTCAAAATAAGTTGAGTATGGTATGACAACTTAATGATTACTTCTTAACTTGGTTTCAGGGTACAGAAATCAACTACTAAAGCTGTAGAAGTGTGAAATAAATAATTTTGAGTTCCACTCAATTATTTGTGCCATGCTTATTGATCTTAGCAAGGCTTTTGATACAGTATCACATGAGATACTAATTTCTGAATTTAAGCATTATAGAATAAAGAGTTTTGAACTATCATTAAATCAACACTCGGAGTTACTCCACTTAACAACAGAAGTAGTCGAAGGGTCAGTAGTAGGTCCATTCCTTTTTTAGTATATATTAATGGCTTTTCTGGGAACTATACTCTATGCTGACAGTGGTGTAATGAATAAGATATGGGCCCACCTGCAGAAAACAAAATTAGGCCACCTCAAAGAAAATGTGTACATAAATGTTACTGCATCAGTGATGTAAGTAAAACTTTAATGAAATCTATATCCCTTTAATATAAAGAAAAATATTGTAAGATTACAAAACTAATTAATAGATTCCATTTTTTAAAATTAACTATTTTGTAGGGATTGAAATACAGCACTAATGAATATATGCTTCTATTTTTGGCTTTTATAATTTTAAAACTTTACTGTGCTCACATCAGACTCTAATGAAACGACACCATATGACATGCTTTCTGGAATGCAGAGGTACTAATGATTTCATTGATATCATATTCGATGATGAGAAGACTGAGTTCACTGAGTGTGTATTGGGCGCCGGTATATCAGTTAAAAGGTAGTTATCTGTACATTCAATTTTTGAAAATGGTCATTCCATGGAAGAATCAGAAACAGATGAAAAGCTATGTTTAAATCTTGAAACTATAATTGAGTTATATACTACTAATAGTTTTGTAATTAGCGAGGTTGACAAGGCAACATTCTTTACAGCATTTTATAAGGGAGTGTGCTGCTTGTGTTATGAGAGATGACTCTGCTAGAATCAATACAATATTATCAACTGCAGCTAGATGCAACCACCTGATAATTCCTCTACGTACAAATTCAAAAGACTTTTTTCAGCCCATTCAACTAAAAGAGCGTGATATCACCTTTCCATTGCAGAATGATGTATTTATTCATCCATTTATTTATTTATTTATTTATTTATTTATTTATTTATTTATTTATGTATTTATTTTTCATCTTGTATTCCCTACCCTAGACTGAATCCTTATCATTCAGCCACTTCTCCAGATCTTCTGCAGACTCAGCTTCAACTGTGATTCTTTTTTAGAGATTCCCCTATGATTTCCTTTTATGCTTGTAGTATATAGTATATCCCTTTAATATACAGAAAAATATTGTAAGATTACAAAACTAATTAATAGATTCCATTTTTTAAAATTAACTATTTTGTAGGGATTGAAATACAGCACTAATGAATATATGCTTCTATGTCACTATTCACCTCAGCAACCATGAATTCTACAAATTTGTCACTATTTTGGATTATTTTTATATATCACTCACCCTCAGACCCCCCACTCCAAAGGGGGCTGAAGTTGGACTTAAAACAATTCCGGAGTGTTACTATTTATCTCAGCAACCCCAAAATCAATGGATTCGATGCTATTATCGATTATTTTTATATATCAATCCTCCCTTGCCCCCCTTCATGAAGGGGTCTGACTTGGACTTTTAAAAATCTGGCTTGTCACTATTCATGTCAGCGAACCCGAAAACTATGTATTCGACACCATTTTCTATTAATTTTATATATAACCCCCCTGACCCCCCACCTCTAAGGGTGCTAGGGATGGCTTACCCCCACAGTGCTCATCTCCAGATAGTAAGTTATGAGTGTACCAAATTTCTTTGATTTTGCTCCAGTGGTTTAGGAGATGTGTCATTTACATACATTCATACAAACATACAAACATTAATTTTTATATACTGTATAGTGACTGTCTGCACTTTATGTCCTCCTAACTTCTGCCATTGTTATTCTGTTAAATACCCACATAACAATATTCCTGTTATTTTTTAACATATTTATACTTCTTTTCTAGATTTAAAAATGCCATGCATATGTGGTTATTATTCCTTCCTTCCTTCCTTCCTTCCTTCCTTCCTTCCTTCCTTCCTTTCTTCCTTCCTTCCTTCCTTCCTTCCTTCCTTCCTTCCTTCCTTCAATTTTTTCCACTTTTGATGGCATTTCATGACCAGTAAGTTGTGGTCAAAATCTACGTCTGCTCCTGGGAATATCTTGCTATTCAGCACATTGCTCCTGAATCTCTGCCTAACCATAATGAAGTCTATTCGATATCTTCCAGTGTCTCCAGTTCTTATCCTCATATGCAGCCATCATGTGTAGTTTTTGAACCAAGTGTTAGTGAGGATGAGATTATGGTCAGTGCAGAATTCTACCAGCTGACTTTCTTTTTAATTCTTTTGTCCCAGTCTATGTTCTTCTACCTTACTATTACCATCTTGTGCTTGGCCTATCACTACTCTCCAGTCTTCCAATACAATTAGATTTTCATCTCCTTTTACATACTGTATTAAATCTTTCATCTCTTCCTATACCGTACAGTACTTTTTCAATTTCTTCATCATCAGATGAATTAGTAGGCATATAGACCTGTACTGTTGTGGTGGTATCTGTCTTGATAACAACAATCCATTCACTGTTGGTCATAGTAACTTACCAGTGTCCTATTTCGTTATTGATTATTAAACCAATTCCTGCATTTCCCCCACTTGATTTTGTATTGGTAATTCTGTAGTTGTCTGGCCAGAAATCCTGCTCTTCCTGCCAACATACTTCACTTATATAATTCCTATCCTCGCCATTCCTGACCCTGATGAGTCTAGTGTCAGACCTAAGATGAAACGCTGCTTAATAGAGCAAAACGCCTGAAAAGCCTTACATCTGATATGTTTTGACATTTTTGACATATTCTGTTGGTGAAAAATATCTAATTTCCTCCATGGGAATTTAGAATTTTCCATTCGGAATTGCTAGGCAGGCAATAATTCCATTGTGGAGATTTATCTCCCATATGCAGTTATCAGACTGTGCCTCTTATAAAGGCTTCTGATAAGTTCACCTGCATACACCCCAGCGTCAGTGGGTAGGGTCTGACACATCCCACTCTGATGAGTCTAGTGTCAGACCTAAGATGAAATGCTGGTTAATAAAGGAAAACGCCTGAAAAGCCTTATTCCTGACCCTGTCGAATGACTGGAAACAGGCTGTGGATATTTCATTATTATTATCTGTATAAATAAAATTGTAATGACCGTGTGTCTGTACATCGACTATTTTGGCAAAATTTCCCTACAGTTATCCGTTTCAGGTGTAATAATTACCATATGCATATTTTTTAGCTTTGGTGTCTGTCGGTTTGTCTGTTTGTTTGTTTGCTTGTCTGAGTTCTTATAACTTGAAAACTAATGGATATATTTCCACCAAACTTGATATTTAGAATCCACCTGTCCTTGGGTAAGTTTTAGGGCCAATATTATTTCTGAATACCTAAATTTACTGGGGTTTATCCAAAACCGAAACCATGATTTTGCACTCCCGCAAAATATGTACATCCAAAATTAATGGAAATCGACCAACCTTAATGGAAATCAATTTCTTAATTTTTTTTCTCATGTGCATCATTTCAATAGGAGGATTAATAAGGGAGATATCATGAACAGTCTGTTTTGCAGGCTAAGTCCAGCAGACATAGCCTAAAAGGTGTTGTACATGGAGCGAATTCCTTATTTATCTATATAAATAAAATTGTAACGACCGTGTGTCTGTACATTGACTATTTTGGTGAAATTTTCATACAGCTATCCGTTTAAAGGGTAATAATGACCATCTGCATATTTTTGGCTTTAGTTTCTGGAAAGTCCTAATTTTTACCCCCCTCTCCCAAAACCAAGATTGTGGCACAATCTGCCAGATGAGCTAGAAAATTGAAATTTGGTAAAATTATTTGTTTTACACTGTAACCGATGGAAAACTTTCAAGATCTCTAAATTTTTTATCCTCAAAGAATATTGAAATATCAAGGCAATTCTAATGCTGGTGCAGACCTTTGTTTCGAGGTATTTCGTGGCTAAATGGTAAGTCCTATCACAAAACGGATTGCACAGTCCCTGTTCAAATTGGAGTGACGTACAACTTTGATCCTATGATTTTTGTCATATCTCTATCCCTTATATGTTAGATTTGTCTCTATTTCTCAATTGTAAGTAAATTTTGCACTTTCTACACGCATAATTCATGCTTTGAATCACTTATAGGAAAGATAAAATCATCAAATTCTACACTATCATTGGCCCGCACAGTAGCCATGTGTGAGCCAAATGTTATGTTTGTAGCTGTCATATAATTATCCGAAAAGTAATGCACTGTGAGACAATCTTACGCAAATTTCACCCTATTCAACGTTTTTAATTCAATCTGACCCGTGAATAGATAGGATATGAGAAAATATCATAGGACCAGCCATTTAGACCGCTAAATATGGCGTCTTATGGTACAATCTGTTTGTCAATATGACATACCGTTTAGCAGCAGTTAATCTGTAAATGAAGGTCTGCAATATTTTAAACATGCATAATACTTTTGTATGTCGATATATATATATATATATTGATGTCAATTTGTAGGGATCAAGAAAGGGTGTGTCTGTTACTGTAATCAGTACTCCCCACATCCCCTTCTCGATTTCACTTACAGAAGGCAAGGGAGCATGCAGTTTTGTTCAAAACTTCCCTACCCGATTGTGTTTGGCTGTGGGCAAGAGTGCCCACCGTTATGAACAAATGTACCCATCTAAAATGTGACTGGCATTAGGCATAGTGGCCTGCTATTTTAATGAAAACAGCACAACTCAATTTTGACTGGCAGTAGGGAAGTTGCCTGCCATTATTACAAAAACTCCTCAACTGTAATCTCTCTGGAAGTAGGAAAGAGGGCCTGCGATTGTAACAAAAACTTTCCAAATTGATTGTGACCCCGCATTAGGCAATGGGGCCTGTCATTATAATGTAAATTTCTGAACTCGATTGTCAATGCCATTATCATCACAACTCCGCAATTCACACTTTACATTGGAAACAACGTCTGGGGACCTCCCCATGCTGTTTCTTGGATAACGCCATAGCATATCGAATGTTATTGAGCCATGAATTTTATCACCCCTGTTTTAAAAAACTTGATGTATGTGGCTGTGCTATTTAGCTTGTTTGATATCTATTTAATTATGCTTGCTTCCTTTGCATCACGCCCGTTGCTGTGTTATAATAAATGTGTTCTCTCCCTGTTCCTAACTTATGGCTCCAGGGTAAGCAATTCTTTCCATCCTGGGGCGCCCTTCTCGCCCGTCTCCTTTTCTTTCTTTCTTTCTTTCTTTCTTTCTTTCATGCCCCACGTGCTTGCTCGCTCCCTCTCCCAGTCCTCCGAGAGAGGTGGTGTGCTGACGTATACCTTGGGTCATTCCCCTCCCGCGAAGGCTGCCTTGTCTCCACGGACTGTGGACACTCGGCTGCTGCACTTTGAGCAGATCACTTGTCTTTCATCGAACCAAAGACCGTGGGGGGCATAGGAGGTAAGATGTTGAAGTTTTCAAAATGTTGGTAGGATGATGGGAGGAACTAAGAAATAGTAATGTAAAGCCATGTATCTGGCACCTTTGGTTGGTGTGTTGATATCAGCAAGCTTGGTCTTAAGCTATCATTGTAAAACGTACTTTGAAACTAAGTGTACTTTCTTTTAAATTCTATGTTGGTTTTAAGGCTATCATTAACTATTGGTGGGCACTTGAGCCTTCGTTATTGATGTTTTTACTTGTAGTCATGGTAGGAGCTAATGAATGGGCTCAAGGGAATATGTAAAGTGCCAGAATGTTCTGGGCCTTCAGTTTGTGAAGCGATGTGTTTCGCTTGGAATTGTAACTAAATGGGATGTCAACCTTATATTCATTTTTAAATGATGTATTATTTATTTGAGGTAATTTGTGATCTATATAATATATATGCCCAGTAGTGTTATTGTTCGAATATTATCTGGTACCAACCCAAATAGTTTACGTTGGTGTTAGTGCTCTTGTAGGAGGATAGCTGTTTTATATGGAGTGGGTCCCCTACTTACAGGTGAATAATGAAAACGTGTCAAAACCCTCTATTTAAACATGTTAATTCTCAAGCACTTCCAAACCTGTTCGTTGTTATTAATTTGTAAAATAAATGTTCTATTCTGGTTGTTTAATACATTGTCTTGAGCATTGTAGCCTCTGGGTTGGTCCTTACTTTGTTAGTCCAGATCCTTGGCCCGCACCCCTTTGGGTCGTCCTGCTGGTAGAATTATGGTACAGTTATGATAACGCTAAGAGACATGCAATTAAAAAAAAAATCTTATTCACTGCATGTACAGTAATTTACTTCGATATCTGTATACAGTGTAGAATACCATAGTGAAGCATGGGTACATTTGCTGGTTTTATTATTATTATTATTATTATTATTATTATTATTATTATTATTATTATTATTATTATTATTATTATTATTATTATTATTCAGGCTAGTATGGTGGAATATAGCCAGTATCGACAAGGAAACGTTTCTTGATGTAATACAGAATGGAATGGAGAACATAATAGAAAAATGTTTTGGCTGCAGAGGGAAAGAAGCAGCTGGTGTATGTGTTGAACTCACCATGCAGCTAATCCAGCAAGCATGCAATGTCTCAATGTCCCAAAAGGGACCACGAACTAACAAGCGTCCAGCGTACTGGTGGACCAAAGAGATTGCTGAACTGAGAAGGAATTGTCTGCGACTTCGACGCAGGGCTCAGAGGATGAGAGGCAGTCTAGAGAATACCTCAGTCTCAGCGGAATACAAGTCAGTGAAGAAGGAACTTCGCAGTGCAATTAGAAAAAGTAAAGCCGATAAATAGTGGACATTGGCTAAGGAAGTAGAAGATGATCCATGGGGACTAGGTTACAAGATTGTAATGAAGAAACTCAGGATATTTTCAACCCTGAGCATGGATCCGCAAACCAGTAAGAACATTGTGGTTACACTATTCCCCGACCATCCAGAGAGGATTGACTGTGACAATGAAAAAGACTTGATGATATACCCATCTTCACAATAGAAGTGCTGAATAGAGCTATTAGCTCTCTTAGAACCAAGAAAACTCTAGGACCAGATGGTATACCTGCAGAAGTGCTAAAGATAATATCAGATCTCTGTCCAGAACTGTTGCTGAATGTGTACAATCACTGCCTGAAAGCAGGTGTTTTTAGTCCCCAATGGAAAATGGCCTGATTGGTTTTAATCAGCAAAGGAAAACAGATGGAAAAGGCCTGGAGAAACTTCTGCAGCCCAGAATTCTCTCAGCAGTTCAGCTAGCAGGGGATTTATCTGTTCACCAGCATGGAGAGGGCACTCAACGATGGATGCATTGTGTGAGGTAGTGAATACAGCAGAAAGAGCACAAACGGGCAATCATCATTCCTGTAAGCTGATGACCCTGGATGTGAAGAATACTTTCAATTTGGCAAGGTGGAGAGACATGTTGGAAGCTCTTGAAGAAACTTTCAAGCTACCACAGTATTTTATGCATATAATGAGAGACTACTCAAGGATCACACTCTGCTGTATGATACGGAAAATGGACAAAGGACGAAACGACTGACGGCTGGTGCAGCGCAGGGATCGATCTTTGGCCCAGATCTTTGGAACATCATGTATGATGGCTTGTTTCGTTTGGAGATGCCAGAGGACGCAAAGCTTGTGGGCTACGCTGATGATGTGGCTGCCTTGATAGAGGCCCGTAATGTTGAGATTGCTCAAATCAAACTGAACCAGGTGATGCGGTGCATGAAAGAATGGATGATGTGTCACAGGCTAACACTAGCAGAACACAAAACTGAGATAGGTCTTCTGACAAGGAAAAGGATCGAGACTCTTGTGCCAATGACTATTGGAGAGTTACGGATTGAAACGTCTACGAGCACAAAATATCTAGGAGTGACACTTGACTCCAAGCTCACATTCTGAAATCAAATTCAGAGAGTGACAGATAAGGCAGTAAAATACATGACTGCACTTAGTAGACTGATGGGAAATATTAAAGGTCTGAAATCCAGTAAACGGCGCCTTCTCATGTCGACGGTTCAGTCAGTGCTCCTGTATGGCTCTGAAATCTGGGCTGAATTCTTAACATTTGCTTGGAATCAGAGGATAGTTGCCGTACAACAGAGAGCAGCTTAATGTATTGCATGTGCATACCGCACGGTTTCTGAACCTGCAATCTTCACGGTGGCAGCAATAGCCCCAATAGATCTACTTGTATTGGAGCGACAAGAAATCTGGCATATCCAAGGAGAGCTGGGAAAGAAATGTGCAAAGAAGCATGCCTTCAGTCAACTCAGGCAACTCAGATGGGAAAGTGACCCTTGGAGTAAATGGACCAAGCGACTGATACCACGCTTGGATATCTGGGTTAAAAGGGTTCATGGTGAAGGCAACTATTACCTCACACAGCTTCTAACAGGACATGGACATTTTTGGAAATTCCTGCATAGAGTTGGCGAAGCGAGTGATGCAGCATGCATATACTGTGACGACATCGATGATGTACTTCACACCTTCTTTATGTGGGGCCATTGGATGATAAAGAGAAGATGTGTGGAAACTGAATTGGGAAAACTGACACCAGATAATATTCTTTCTGTGAGAGTGGTTCTGGGATAATGATAAACATTTTCAAATAGTACGTTGGAGAATATTTTGTATCCCAAGTAATGTAATTCCTCTGTTACTATCACACTCAAGCTGACCTCCTTTCTTATCCAGGGTGGTCAACCAGCCCCTTGACCCAGTTTTATGCATCCCTTCACATTTACTACAATTCTGAAAGACATCGGTCCCTCCTAAACCAGGGTAATATAACGAGATGTGTGTTTACGGGCTAGAAGACAGCAGGAATCGTGAGCGCCACTATTAATTCATTATGGGTACCTCGAATGAAGCCGTAAAATGAGTACAGATATGCAGAACACGTACTTTAAAGGAGGTGGATGCACAGAGTACGGTACTCTATACGCTGGGAAGTGGGCGCTGTAGGTCAAGTGTCGCAGTAGCTCACAAGGCAAGCGGGCAGGGAGATATGTGATAGTGAAAAGTGCTCGAGGTAGGAGGTTTGAATCCCACATAATAATCTTTTTAACAGCTAGTTGCCTGGGATGTGGTAAGGTTGCACACTTGATAGATTCTAAGGACTGATTTATTTGACCCTGTAAAATACCGTATGTATCGTTGCATTGGGTATGGTGCTGGGTTGGACGAGGATGAGCAGAAGATGGTCTGTGGCCAGTTAGCTACGTCGTACATGTTCCAAGCTTTGTAGATCAGAGGTAGGGAAAAATATGCCCTGTTGGAACGATAACAACATGGGATGGCAGGTAAGTATGTAGCTGCACAAACTCTCCTCCTTCGAAGCAATTCACAACACAAAGTTTATTCACTGCCTCGAGATGTATTCCAGCAACGAGTACCAGGCACAACGCCTGTACCAAGAACACTATCCGGATAGACGACAACCGACGGGCATGACATTTCAGAGTGTGGAAAGATGCCTGTAGAGATCATCTTGTGACGTCTGCTGACAATGAAGAGGTCGTGTTTGACCCTATCTGTCATAATCCTCATACTAGCACACGGGCCATTGCACAGGAGACAAACATCAGCCGAGTGTCTGTTATGTGGATATTGCATACCCACCAGTTTTACCTGTACCATCTGCACTTACACCAGGAGCTCCCTGGTCATGATTTCGATGCCTGGGTGGTGTTCTGTCAATGGATCCTACAGCATGTGGACACTGATCCACTTTTCTAGCGACTCTCTTATTTACGGATGAAGCACGATTCCACAACAATGGAACAGTTAATCACCATAATATGTATTACTGGAGTGTGGATAATCCCCATTGGATGCGACAGACAGCTTTTCAGGTACAGTGGGGCGTGAATGTATGGTGTGGAACCATGGGTGATCACCTTATCCATCCCCATTTCTTTGAGGGCCATCTGACTAGCCAACACTAACTGCAGTTTCTCCAAGATGAACTACCACCGTTTTTGGAACATATGCCACTTCTTGACCATTGCAGGATGTGGTTTCAACATGACGGAGCTCCACCGCACGCACCGGTGGTCGTCCGGAACCATCTCCATGCAACGTATCCTGATAAATGGATAGGAAGGGGAGGACCTGTCCCCTGGCCTGCCAGATCACCCAATCTTACACCCCTGGATTTTTTGCTGTGGGGCCATGTAAAACAACTGGTGTATGCACAGGAACCAGTCAGTCCTTGTCACCTTAGACAGCTCATCACCGAGGCATGCCGATCCATTTCACCAGAGATGTTGCAATGGGCCAGGCGGTCCTTACAACATCGTGTGCAGTTCTGTATCGACCAAAGAGGTCATCAGTTCAAGCAGCTGCTGCATTAAACAACATGGATAACTGGAATCCTGTCACATGTTTCCTAGCCTCTATCAACCCAGCTCCATACCAACGGCCCTTTTCAGGGTCAAATAAACAAATCAGTACTTGGAAGCTATCAAGTATGCATCTTACCACATCCCAGGCAACTGGCTGTTAAAAAAAAAACTTATATGGGATTCGAACCTCCTACCTTGAGCACTGTCCACTATCACACATCTCCCCACCCACTTGCCATGTGAGCTACTGCGACACTTGATCTACGGTGCCCACTTCCCAGGGTATAGAGTACCGTGCTCCTGGTCTGTGCACCCACCTCCTGTTTTAAAGTACGTGTTCTGTGTATCTGTACATGTTTTATGGGTTCATTCGAGGTACTCACAATGAATTAATAGTAATTCCTGCTCTCTTCTAGCCCGTAAACACACATCTCATTATATTACCCAGGTTTAGGGAGAGGAACTGACATCTTTCAGAATTGAAGAGATGCATAAAACTGGATCACAAAGGGCTGGTGTACCACCTGGTATATAGGACATATAATTACTTCTTCCCATTGCTGGAACATTTTCTCCTTATCCCATACTTAATTACATAACTATTTTTAGGAGAGTCTGTTCCAATTCTCTGCCACCTAGTTTGAGCAGTTCCGCTGGAATATAATCCATTTCTGTTGCCTTGTTGTTCCTCGATTTCTTCGTGGCAGTTCTAACTTCTTCTAGAGTTGGTGGGCCTATATTTTCATCAGGGTCATTTTCTCCTTGCACATCTATTGCATCACTTGGTATCATTCTGAAATTAAGGAGTTTATCAAAATCTTCCCGCCATCTTCCACATATCTCTTTCCCCTCACTAATGATCTTCCCTGTGTCATTCTTTATCAGTAGGGTTTCCGAGCAGCATTTACATTTCTATAGGATTTTGCTTCATTTTGATTCCTCAGAAGCTTCATTTCTTCGATATTTGCCTTATTCCACTCTCTCTTTCTTCTCTGATGGATCTTCTTTTCAATCCTCTGTTTTTCTTTATAGACTTCCATCATTCTTCTTGTATAATTGATTGTAACACTTTTCTGTATGTCTTGTTCTTCCCTTCTTTTGCTATTTCACACTCAATATCAAAACCATAGAGATCTTGTATATCTTGCTTCATCACCCAGTGTTTCATCTGCTGATGTCTCCACTACATTTTAAAATCATTTCTCACTGATATTTGATGTTGCACTCTTCAGCATTTTCAAGAATCTGTGTTATCCTCTCCTGGTACTGATTTTTAATTTTCGATGATTCTAGAGGTGTTATATTGTATTTAGATATGTTGGTTTGAGTTCCTTTGAATGCATTAGAGATCCTTGCCATAACTTGCGCCTGTACCAAGAAGTGGTCTGAGTCTATATTTGGGCATCTGAGGCTCCTCACATCCAAGAGATCTGATTTGTGCCTTGCATCTATCAACACATGATCAATCTGGTTAACTATGTTTCCATCTGGTGATGTTCTTGTTCCTTTATGTATGTCCTTGTGTGGAAACAGTGAGGAACTCACAACCATATTTCTAGATGCTGCAAATAATATGAGTCTCGTTCCATTATCATTGCTTACGGTATGTTTGCTGTGGGGTCCAATTGTTGGTTTATATATCTGTTCTCTTCCCACCTGAACATTTAGGTCAGCAGCAACTATTTTAATGTTATGGCCTGGGCAGCCATCAAATGCTCTTTTCATAAGTTTCTTCCTCAGATTACGCTGTTGGTGCATGGGCATAGATTGTAAAGTAAATAAAGAATTTTCCTTTTATCCTGAGTATTTATAGTCTTGGACTAATAGGTGTAAACCCAATTACAATGTGCTCTAGCTGGTGGTGTACAGCAAATCCTGTGCCTAACTCATGGTTCTCCTCTTCAATACAGCTATGGAATATACTAGCCTCTCGCTTTTCTAGAATTCCACTTCCTTTCCACCTTATTTCTTGTAGAGCTATGATACTCTGCTTCAGTTTCATTATTTGGTTCAACAGCACTTTCAGGGCTCCTCAGAGATCTCACATTCTAGGTTCCATTATATAAATCTGACTTACGCTTTATATTTATTTATTTCATTAATTGTTTGTCCATTATAATTGTCCTTTTTGCATGCCATGTTTGTCTCCATTAATCAGTCCAGCTTTCTTTCACTGGTGCTTCGCAACTTGATTTTTTTTACAGATCGGGTTTTCAGCCGAACGTCCAGCCTCTTCCAGAGGATGGGTGATTTTTAGTCAGGGTTTTCTTCCCATAGCCTTTGGGGATCCAACCCCACATACTACAAGGCAGCAGTATCTTCACCAGAGCCCCGTTAGCCGCCACTTTTCGGGGTTCCTGCTGGGCCTTCACAGTTACCAAAGCGGTCACGGGGAACACACTGTCCCCACTGTACATCACCCCACCAGGCAACCCCTTACTTTATGACATTGCCCATCTTCCACTGCATGGACAAGGGGTTGGACTTATGGGAGACAAGTACTTACGAATAGCAATACTATATCCTCATCTCGTTTTTCTCTCTCCCGCTGACCCTCTTGCCACCTCGTCACTCACATTCTTAACTATTCCTAGGAAATGTTTGCAACAACCCATTTACGTTTGAGAACTAATAGTTTGGCACATTCATTTATAAAAAGCTCAGTGACTGTTAGGTAGCTCTGTGTATTCTTAGACGTCCAAGTATCTGTAGTTAATCAAACACTCGGACCTGACATTATAAAATATGTTGATGAACGAGTGTCATATACACTTAAGATATTGCTCCATTGAGAGATGAGGAAATAGTTCTATCAGGCAAGATGTAAAGAAAGTTCAATCCAGTACTTTTTTTTTTGTTGCTTTTTTTTTTAAATATCGCACTGACACAGATGGATCTTATGGTGACGATGGGATGGGGGGTAGGACAGAACTAGGATCAGAATGACTGTGGCCTTAACTGAGGAACAGCTCCAGTATTTGCTTGGTGTGAAAATGGGAAACTACCAAAAACCATTTTCGGGACTACCGACAGTGGGGTTCGAACCCAAACTGTGTAGCCAACTCACTCTGTAAATCCAGCATAAGAAGCTCTAAAATCTTCATCTTCCATCATAGAAAGAAAGTTGGAAGTATGCAGTAAACAACTGTGTAAGTTGCTTGTCTAGCGTTTTTATCTGCATACCACTCTTTTTATTTTGTACTGGCAAAAATTCTGATAGCAGCTGCTACTGCACTGCCTCACATGTTGCAGTCGATGATGAAGTTTCAGGAGACATAGACACACTTGATTCGATTTGCGATGGCTTTTCAGGACCTGATATCTGATTAGCATGTACATTATCAGAGCTACATGAACCGGCATAAATTGAAAATTATTATTATTATTATTATTATTATTATTATTATTATTATTATTATTATTGTTATTACGAGGATTGGGGAAAAAGTCGTGGCAACTATTTTTTTTCTTGTAGATATGTGAACGGATCACAAACGTATATGTGTCGTGTGAAAGTTCTGCAGGCATAGTGTGTATGCAGAACAGATGGCTTTGTGATAGCTGATAGTAGCGCAGCGAGGGCTGTGAAACAGTCAGTTGGTGAGTGTTGTGCGAGATGGAAGTAACTCGTGTTGACCATGGCAGAACAGTGACCGCACAGAACTACAGGGACTTCCTGGTGCGACGGGTACGACGTGACGTTCGGGAGAAACGTCTGGATCTTGTGGACAGTGTAATAATCCTGCACAACAATGCAAAACCACATAAAGCAGAGTGTGTAGGGCAGCTACTGCAACGTTGGGGATGGGAAGAATTGGAGCACCCACCGTATTCTCCCGACATTTCGCCCTGTGACTTTAATCTCATTTGAAAGATTAAGGAACCACTACGTGGTAGGCAATTTGCAACACGAGAGGACATTGCTAATGCTGTGCGCCAACAGGTGACCCGATTCACACATGGTGTGGCAAATGCTGAGGCAGATGGTATTCAGCGCCTCCCACATCGTTGGCAGTGTGTGGTGTCAGTAGCAGGGGACTACTTTGAGGGTCTTTAGGCCCAGGTTTGTCATGTCAACTTTATGTGTACTATGTTGTCATTCTTTTGCACTGGGAAGGCCATATTGTCCTGTATACTACCATAATAAATTAGTGTGTTATGATATTTCAGTGCTATTCATTGTCCACACATGCAGTTAACACCTTGTCCTTTTGTCTGTATATGTCTCATTATCCAACCGGACTGGTATCTTCAAGAAAAAAATAGTTGCCATGACTTTTGCCCCAACCCTGGTATTATTATTATTATTATTATTATTATTATTATTATTATTATTATTATTATTATTGGGTATGGTACTTTCTCTCCTCGTGATTCTAAGAAGCTGTTTTTCTGTAGCCTAATTGAGTTTCTAATGGTGTTGAATAGGTGGACCTTTCTCTACAATCAATCAATCTATCCTTTGACAGGTAGGCTACCGGTATTGAGTTTCTGTCCTCATAAATCATACCAAGTCTTTTGCTCACTGTCCAGAACACGTAGTTAAACACAAGATGCAAAATGGGAAGACCATGTGTATTGGTTTCGAGGAACTACATTACTGTATGTATTACCACTGTTGAGCCTAATACAAAGCACTTTGAATAACTAAAGGATATCTGTTACTGGCCACTAATAGGATAGGAAAATCAGTAGGCCTACTGCCTCTAAACTGTTACAAAATTATCGCTCGCGCCTGCGAAGGAATGTATGCTTAAAGCGAGCTGCTATGCTTCCTAATATCCGTTAACCAATCAGAAACTCCCTACCCGTTTAACTGAGACAGTTAATTTTGTCTTAGGGTCTCCGGTAGAACATAATACCAGTATTTCTGGAACAGCTTACTGTGATGGAATAGGATGCATTATCATGTTACGATACCGGGTACGGTACGTAACTCCTATCTCTACGTATTAGCTTAACCAACTTCAGAAAATTGACATGGTCATTGACAGACAGACAGACTATGGCAGGCCCTACAGAAGAAGAACAAGAAATAGCGATGATGATCAAATCAAAGTTCAGACCGGCAGTTCGCACACATCAAGTGAACAGAATAATAAATGGTAGGTTCATAAATGTGGAAAATTGAGTCTATAGAGAATAACTTACAGCTGATAAATTTATGGAACCATAGTTTACTCATGCAGTACCGGTATTTAGAAAAGTAGGTACCGTACCGTTGGCTATGAGCATTAGGCTATCGTACGGTACGCTACTTTCATAACAACGCATAGCTGACTTTGTTACAAACTACGGTAAATTACGAGTATAAACCAAATATCTTACTCGTCTCTTTGTTGTATTTCATTGAAGATTGAATTAGCATCAGCGACGTACGGACTTATAGAAGCCATCACATGCTCTTACAAAGGTACAATATCGCCGTAGAATTACGCAAAAAGCTGTGAAGTTTCCAGAAAATTTCAATATCCGTTATTATTAAAGCGACATGTAATTCGCAATTGTTCTGGATGAGAATCCCCTAAAGAGAATTGGTGGTTACATCTTGGAATTATAGATCTAGTATAATACCCTGTCCATGATTCTTTACCGCCATTTTAAGTACCGGTACGATATTAAAAATATAGAGCACAGCACTCTTTGCTTGCGAACGACAAAAAATACGGTATAACAACTTGCTACGCTATGTGGAAATTCCGTGAGTTGTTATTGTTGTCCATCAAAGTCACAAGCGTTGAACTTGACTGGAATAACGAGCAGTTCAAATTGAACTAGTCGCTGAAGTGAACTATTGAACTAAGTCACAATTACATTTGGCAGCAACGAGCTAGAATAACATAGAGAGGCGGAAGCGCTACCTGGCTGAAGCTAATAGAACGAACGTCCGCCATGTTTCCTGTTGTCACACAAGCAAGGGAGCATGGATCTTGAATAGAGAAAAGTGTAGAAAATACGCATTATCGAATCACTTGGGCCGAATTAAAGACCGTTAGCCGAAAGATTTAAAGCATTAAAAATCATAGACTGCGAATACCGCCTCTTTATCACATTGCGGCACGAGGCCAACATCACGATCAGCTGATCGTAGAGTAGTTCGAAATCGTTGCACTTTACATACGAATAGGCCTCGAAATAGGAACAAGAGCGTTACTCTGCTTGGTTGTTGTGGTTAAGCGTAAATTACAATAAAAACCGCGGACATAAATATTTATGACAGAAATCCTTAAAATGAAAGGGACCATCAATAGTCTATACCCTCATTCTGATCATATTTTAAAAGGTATTGCTTCCCCATGAGTACTGTCTTTATTTATTTATTTATTTATTTATTTATTTATTTATTTACTCTCCAGGGTTGGTTTTCCCTCGGACTCAGCGAGGGATCCCACTTCTACAGTTTCCTGGAGCGTGGGACTTTGGGTCGGTGGATAAAACTGGGGCGGGGGGGTTAATAACTAACTCGTTCAGCCGGCCACATCTGCTATGCTGAACAGGGGCCTTGGGGGGATGGGAAGTTTGGCAGGGACAGACAACGAAGAGGCAAGGAAGCGGCTGTGGCCTTAAGTTAGGTACCATTCCGGCATTTGCCTGGAGGAGAAGTGGCAAACCACGGAAAACCATTTCGAGGACGGCTGAGGTGGGAGTCGAATGCACCTCTACTCAGTTGACCTCCCGAAGCTGAGTGGAGCCCGTTCCAGCCTTCGTACCACTTTTCAAATTTCGTGGCAGAGCCGGGAATCGAACCCAGTCCTCCGGGGGTGGCAGCTATACTCACACTAATCACTATACCACAGAGGCGGTCCCTGAGTACTGTACCACTATAATTGTTTTATGTAATTATTTATTACAATATAGGGGACATATCATTTTTTCCGATTACCGTATCATACCGGGATTGCTAGCTGAAAGCGAACCTTGAAAGTTGTCCATTATGAAGTATAGCCTAGTTTTAAATACCAATGCAACTGGCATATACAATGAAGGCTGCATAAATTTCACAAATAGCAGTAACATGCTGTATTTACCATGCTTGACCGAGATAGGTGAATTTTCGTGGTTACGTTTCCTTGGCGGTAGGCGCTCCATTTTCTTTGTTTGTAAATGTCAAGGAAAATTGAATAGGGTTAGAACGGCATTTGCCAGTAACCGCCGTTGGTCATTTGTTTCATACATGTACTTATCTTCCAAATGTACAGAGCGTAAGCGACTGTATTTGTTGGAGAACCATTCAGTGGCGGTGGGCCCTTAGGGGCACAGGGGCACGTGCCCTGTCAAGTTTTTGCACTCAGAATTTCAATAAATAATTTATAATTTAGTTGGGCTACAGCCGAGCAACAGAATTATTTCTAGAAATATTATCACGACAAAATGTTATATTCTTAACTAGATTACGGATTTTGGTAGGCATTTAAACCCACCATGTCTTTAAGCACCTTTTGTATTTAAAGAGACAGCTATTGCTGTCAGCGCGACAATGACTGCAGGAGCCTTGGCGAGGCGAGTGACAGGCGAACTGTGTAGCTCTGGGCCACCGCCGTCTCGATCGTCTTATATTGCCTGTTCTATGCCACTAGTTTAACGCGGGAAGGCGCGACTACCAATATTTCTCAAAGTCGCCATAAGAGTGCAGCAGTAGACGCACAATCTTCGCTGTCAGTGTGGGTATAGCACTGTGTTATTGGTGCATGAAAGTGTGTGAAACCATGAGTTATTTTGTACAATGAGTAAACCTGTATGGTCACTTCCGTTCGTACAAGAGATATATTGTGTACAACTGTGAAACTCATTAATCATGTTATGCTTATAGATATTTCAAAAGTGATTCTAAAGTGTTGGTACTTGTTTCTTTCCGTTTGTGCAAGGTACAATTTTCGTAGAAGTGGAACTTCAGATTCTTTCCCCGAATTATTCAACTGTTGTGTACCATTTTGCCAATCTCGGCAAGGTGGTTCGCAGCCAGAAAAGATACGACTCCATGAAATACCGTCTAGAAGGGAATTAAGAGAAAAGCGTCTGTCGGCTTTATCTAGGCAATGACCTAATAAATGAAGTAATTGGATATCCTCAGATTACTCTCGCATCTGTGCCTTTACAACCTATTTCAGAAGGTGATGGTGTCTCCGCGGATCAGGCGGCAGCGCGCCGGCCTCTCACCGCTGGGTTCTGTGGTTCAAATCCCGGTCACTCCATGCGAGATTTGTGCTGGACAAAGCGGATGCGGGACAGGTTTTTCTCCGGATACTCCCGTTTTCTCTGTCATATTTCATTCCAGCAACACACTCGAATATCATTTCATTTCATCCGTCATTTATTCATTGCCCCGGAGGAGTGCGACAGGCTTCGGCAGCCGGCACAATTCCTATCCTCGCTGCTAGATGTGGGTTTCATTCATTCCATTCCTTACCCGGTCGAATGCTTGGAAACAGGCTGCGTTTTTTTTTTTCAGAAGGTGATTGAAGCCGTGAAGGATAGTGGATTCCTTGTGATAAGAATTGTGACGGACAATCACAAAACAAACGTCTTCATGTTTAGACATTTTGGACAACCTCAGATATCCAGACGATAATATTGCAATCAAACTAGAAACAGAAAATCAAATCCTAATTTGCAGGTACTAGGTTCGTTTTGTTGAAGATAGGATGGAGTGTCACATTTGTCTCAGCAACATATCACTGCCTAGAGCTTCGACACCGCCAAATTGAACTGATTATGCATCAGGACAGAGGAGGAGTTCGATACCCAAAACCTTGTTTTGTTACTCTGGTGAAGCATCTGCAGGAGTTCGTTTAAGCTACTGTGCCCTATTTTCGAAGTCCTTCAAACGTACGAGCGTAATACGACGAGTTGCGACGTCTTCCCTTTCAGAATACCGGGTGAGTTGGCCGTGCAGTTAGGAGCGCGCAGCTGTGAGCATTCATCCGGGAGATAGTGGGTTCGATCCCCACTGTTGGCAGCCCTGAACATGGTTTTCCGCGGTTTCCCATTTTCACACCAGGCAAATGCTTGGGCTGTACCTTAATTAAGGCCGCGGCCGCTTCCTTCCCATTCCTATACCAAGACCTATCTGTGTCGGTGCTACGTAAAACAAATAGCAAAAGAAACCCCTTTCAGAATGGGTTTTGTTACAGTTTGAGGTCAAAGAACATCAGCAAACTCTTAGTGATATTATCCTAACCAAGTTCGTAAGACCTATATTATTTGATATTGCGTTGGCAAGAACACAGAAAGTGCGGCGCCACTGCAAGCCTTCGTTCAGGAAAATCTTTAAATTTCGCATGAAGAGGCTAACTGCGACTGCATACAGGTACTATTGCCTATATTTGATATTACTGATGTCATTTACGAGCTTCATTGAACATATGACCATACTGCATAGTGTTTTGTAGGCTGTCGCCAATAGATTAAGTTTAGAACATTGTGCGTCTATGTCTGCCATCTAGCGGAGGAATTTTGTCACTGCGTAGTCGCAAAAAGGCTCGAATAGAGCAGGCAGTATACGTGGATCGAGACGGCGGTGCTCTGGGCACAAGACCGTCTTGTGCCCAAACAACGCGCCTGCGCATTAGAACACAGTATTTGAAGTTGCTGAATGTCCACGACAGATGTGGGCTTGTGAGGGTAGCGGGCGAAGAAGAGGGCTTCTGGTTGGCCACTCAGATCGTCGAGGCCTTCTGCAGCGCATGCGCATAGAGCTAATAACAGATCACGAGAAATATCCACTCTTTGCAAACATCAGTGTAGCCAATTCACCAATTCTGTAACTAAAGTAAATCTAACCATATTTTAGTCTTGTTTATTTAAAAAAAAGCGTTCATTTCCCTCCTGCAGGGATTTAGTTGCTTTCAGATGTTTGAATTATTAAAATGAGTTATCTTAAATGAGGTTACCGTGTTTATATCAGATAACCAAGTGACCAATAATTAGCAACAGTAACATTTTGTTCCGGCACTTACACACGCGTTCTCTTTTGCTCGAGGTGCTACTGATAAGTTAGTTACAATAACACTGGGTGTGACGTGAATCTCTTCAGTGTTATATTTTGTGTATTTGTGTGCTTGTTTATTTCAAAATGAATAAAGTCAGTGAGTTTTTTTTCTGGTTGTTTTACGTCGCACCGACACAGACAGGTCTTGCGGCAACGATGGGACAGGAAAGAGCTAGGAGTAGGAAGGAAGCGGCCGTGGCCTTAATTAAGGTACAGCCCCAGCATTTGCCTGGTGTGAAAATGGGAAACCACGGAAAACCATTTTCAGGGCTGCCGACAGTGGGGTTCGAACCTACTATCTCCCGAATACTGGATACTGGCCGCACTTAAGCGACTGCAGCTATCGAGCTCGGTAAAGTCAATGAGTTAATTGGAAAGCAATTACATTTCGAGACAAGAGCTCGTGCCAAGATATTAGGACCACCGCGACCTGATATGATCATTGTGCAGCAGACGGAAGGAAAAAACAGGAATTTCAACAGAAAATTTAATAGTAGTAGGTGTATGCTAAAGCGAAATGGTTATGTGGATGCGAAGAGAGAAATACATTTTTTTGCTTTCCTTGCATTCTATTCGGTGGTGACGATGCGTGGAGCACAACAGGTGTCAAAGATTTAAAGCATTTGAACGAAAAACTGAAAAAACACAGTGAATCGAAAAAAACATTTAAACAACGAAATGGATCTCGCACTTCTAGGTGAGCTGGACATAAGGATGCAACTTGATAGTGTGTACAGACTTTCAGTTCGTAAACAACATGAACAGGTCGACAAAAATAGATATATGTTATCTCGTCTGATTGATTGTGTGAAATTCTGCGGTGTATTTGAACTTGCGCTCCGCGGGCATGATGAATCAACCGATTCAGACAATCCTGGAATATTTCGCGGTTTAGTTGACTTTGTAGCTAGCTTGGATATCGCAATGAAAGAACATTTAGAATCTGCAACAGTTTTTAAGGGTACGTCGAAGACGATACAGAACGATATACTAGATGCTATGCTCGAAGTATGTCATACTTTTATAATGAAAGAAATTAGTTCTACTAATTACTTAGCCGTTCAAGCAGATGAAACAACCGACAATGCAACAAAAATGCAGGTGGTGCTTATATTTCGCTATCATATAAATGGCGAAATACATAAGCGGTTTTGGGGTTTCTTTCTGGCATCCAGTCATACTAAGTAAGTTGGGTATTGACGAAACCCCTGAAAAACTAATTTGTCATACATTTGATGGGGCTAGTGTAATGAGCGGTGCGCAGACTGGTGTACAAGCACGCATAAAAGAAGTATATAATTAAGCTAATTTTGTTCATTGTTATGCTCATGTAGGAAATTTGATTATGCAGAAAGCCACGTCCGATATAAAAGAACTGAAGATATTTTTCAGTGATATTCAGGGAATTTCCTCTTTTTTCAGTCGCTCTAGTAACGCACCGAACTACTAGATACAGTTGTAACGCACCGTTTGCCGAAAGCAGCTCCAACGCGTTGGAACTTTCAGACCCGCATTGTCAATACAGTGTTTGAAAACAGAGACGTCCTGATCGAATGCTTTCAAACAATATGCGAAATAGAGACAGATCAAAACACTGTAGGACAAGCTTCTGGATTTATCAGATTACTGAAAGACGCTGACTTCATATATTGGCTGAATTTCTTCCACAGAGTGATGCCTCATGTTGATATACTGTTCTCCCAAATTCAGATGCGTAATATCAAATACTGTAGAAACAATACGCGACACTTACGGATTTCGCCTTGCTAAACTGGGAGACAATTCGACAGTGGCGCTCCTAGTGACTTGACCTGAACAAATCGCGCTAAATTCAAATATCAATGGAAATGTATATACGGAAATGGATAAATAAATTACGTCTAGAAAGAAAGTGGTATTGAGATATTAACTTCGAAGTTGCTAACGCAATTCTGGATAAATGAATGAATAATTATTTAAAAGGTTAATATTCAAAGACTGAAATTAGACACACAAAAAAGATATGAAATGGGCTGCTGTGAAATGGCTCGATCTTTCATTTATGCATTACTTTTTTAGCTTTAGCATTCCTGCCTGAACGTTTACGGTTGGATTTGTCTTTTTTCTCATTTTAAAAACATTGTATGATCACATTAAGACACTTGTCAATAAAAATATCGGCACTTTTCTTGCACACATGATGCAATGAATTAACATTTAAAAGCTGGACAATTTTCCTCTTAACATGAAGCCTACTAACAGAACGAAAATCTATAAAATTCCTTCTTTAATCTGAGAAGAGGGATTAAAGAAAGAAAAGTATGAAAATGTTGTCGATAGTGATGCTTTGAGGAATATTTACGTACAATTAGAGTAAAAATGTAATATACCCTCAGCTGTATAGTCGAGGATTTTGAAAGTCGCTGGCCAGGAAATGATCTGAACAGATCTTATAATTCTTATATAAGCGTAACGACCCTTCTTTCTTGTACACCTTATCCAAATCACTTCTGTGACATTTCAAAACCCACAGATCACACCTACAACAACACATCGGTATTGAAGGTTAACTGCTGCACTATACAATAAAATATGCGTATTACATTTTATGCCAGTTAAAATATGGGTCGAGCAGGTCAGAAGATTATGAAGTACTATAAAAATCTTTGTCACTGGAAGAATATATACATGCAAACACAATATTACTTACATGTTCTTGTCACGAGGGAACCTGAAGAACGACCGCGCATTTTTCTCTACTTCGTAATTACTGCAGCCATGTTGAGAGGAGATATCAAGGAATGACACACGCTACTATTTAATTATGTCAACTCACTGAAAACGCATAAATAACACCAAAAACTTCACTCAAGTGATGACTACGAAGCTCCAGTTCCTCCTAGGCGGCAGCGAACTTTCCGGCAACGAAAACGAATCGCTGCTTTGGAAACATGTGATACTATTTTACTACATGCAGAAGAAAGTTTTCGTTTCACAGGCCATTTAGCAGCTGCCAGCGACAAGTCTCTTTGAAGCAGAGCTGCCAACCTTTTTCGGGTATCAAGTTTTGGAGAATTTTGTACTCGCTTTCCGGAAAAAGATTTCGCATCAACCGTAAACACGTACCCGAAAGTGAACAAAGCTAGGCTCAGGACCGAACTTGAAGTGTTATATTCCAGGGTAGACGTGCGTGCGGCAGATGGTGCTGCGGCGCTTTTGCAACTTTTCCTGCGCAACAATATGCAAGACACGTTCAATGAATGCGTTAGGTTACTGAACATCATTGTTACAATCCCGATGTCGGCAGTGGAACGTGAAAGGTGTTTCTCTACTCTAAATCGAATAAAGACCTTCTTGAGGAATACGATGAGCCAAGACAGACTAACGGCCCTGGCGATGCTTTCAATTGGAAGTAAAATGGTACGTTCGATTCCCGACTTCAACCAGCGAGTTATCGAAGTCTTTGCTCAAGCAAAGGATCGAAGAATGGACTTCATCTATAAATAAGAAGGTTAGTGTATTCATTATTACTTGACTTGTAGGGGAACAGCTTATAAATGAAATGTGGATCAGTTTATCCCTAGCTATTTAGCTCAGTGAAATAACACTTGACCGGAAATGGAGAGGTCGCGGGTTCGTGTCCCGGTTCCTTTGACCCCAGTTTTCACTGTCTTTTTCCTTGGTGTTAATATCTAACTGGCACCAACTGTAAACAGGATAAGCTGATCGACAAGTCAGTTGTTGGTGTATTTATTCACATGCGCATTAGTGTTATATTTTGCAACCGATACCGTAAGTTTCTACTTGACTGTCCATATTATTTTATAAGTTGTGCCCCCCCGGATAATTTGGCCACGGGTACAATTTATACCTTTTCGTCCTCACAACCCATTGTTCCGTCAATCCCTTGTTCTTTAAAGGAAGTCTGAAATATAATCCGATAAATAATTACCGTCTCTATCAGTACATCCGCTGTGTAAGCATTAAAATGGATTTAATTACAAACAGAAATTAAAAAAAAGTGATCTCGGATATCATTCAGTAATACTTACACTGACTGACAGAGCAAATGCAACACCAAGAAGGAGTGGTCAGAACTTTATGCCAATTGCAGGGTAGACTGACGTCACTGAGGTATGCTCATGATGTGAAATGCGCCGCTGTGCTGCGCACGTAGCGAACGATAAATGGGACACGGCGTTGGCGAATGGCCCACTTCGTACCGTGATTTCTCAGCCGACAGTCATTGTAGAACGTGTTGTCGTGTGCCACAGGACACGTGTATAGCTAAGAATGCCAGGCCGCCGTCAACGGAGGCATTTCCAGCAGACAGACGACTTTACGAGGGGTATGGTGATCGGGCTGAGAAGGGCAGGTTGGTCGCTTCGTCAAATCGCAGCCGATACCCATAGGGATGTGTCCACGGTGCAGCGCCTGTGGCGAAGATGGTTGGCGCAGGGACTTGTGGCACGTGTGAGGGGTCCAGGCGCAGCCCGAGTGACGTCAGCACGCGAGGATCGGTGCATCCGTCGCCAAGCGGTGGCAGCCCCGCACGCCACGTCAACCGCCATTCTTCAGCATGTGCAAGACACCCTGGCTGTTCCAATATCGACCAGAACAATTTCCCGTCGATTGGTTGAAGGAGGCCTGCACTCCCGGCGTCCGCTCAGAAGACTACCATTGACTCCACAGCATAGACGTGCACGCCTGGCATGGTGCTGGGCTAGAGCGACTTGGATGAGGGAATGGCGGAACATCGTGTTCTCCGATGAGTCACGCTTCTGTTCTGTCAGTGATAGTCACCGCAGACGAGTGTGGCGTCGGCGTGGAGAAAGGTCAAATCCGGCAGTAACTGTGGAGCGCCCTACCGCTAGACAACGCGGCATCATGGTTTGGGGCGCTATTGCGTATGATTCCACGTCACCTCTAGTGCGTATTCAAGGCACGTTAAATGCCCACCGCTACGTGCAGCATGTGCTGCGGCCGGTGGCACTCCCGTACCTTCAGGGGCTGCCCAATGCTCTGTTTCAGCAAGATAATGCCCGCCCACACACTGCTCGCATCTCCCAACAGGCTCTACGAGGTGTACAGATGCTTCCGTGGCCAGCGTACTCTCCGGATCTCTCACCAATCGAACACGTGTGGGATCTCATTGGACGCCGTTTGCAAACTCTGCCCCAGCCTCGTACGAACGACCAACTGTGGCAAATGGTTGACAAAGAATGGAGAACCATCCCTCAGGACACCATCCGCATTCTTATTGACTCTGTACCTCGACGTGTTTCTGCGTGCATCGCCGCTCGCGGTGGTCCTACATCCTACTGAGTCGATGCCGTGCGCATTGTGTAACCTGCATATCGGTTTGAAATAAACATCAATTATTCGTCCGTGCCGTCTCTGTTTTTTCCCCAACTTTCATCCCTTTCGAACCACTCCTTCTTGGTGTTGCATTTGCTCTGTCAGTCAGTGTATTTAAAATACGATATATCCTTGGTTTTATTACTCCGATTAGTATAACCGTACACTGAGCATACGGCGGGCATTCTTGAAAGTGGGAATTTATTTTTTCACTTCTTCAAAACTTACGAAAACATACGAAATTAAATTGCCATGCAAAATTTCCCTGTCATCTCAACACATGTTCTCGCTATAATTTATTAGTTTTCTGGTCCGTATCGATAGTTCAAGTACAAGCATGAAGGATGAGTTCTCCACCTAATCAACACTTTCTTTTACATAGTGTCAATATTATTTACATAAAAACATAAAAACTTCATACTTGTACATGTTCTCGCACCAACTCGCTTTGTTTTGACAACCATTAACATGGCTTCCGCAGGGAGCGCTGATGTCGGGCATACAGCCCCTCAATGTTATTCTAGCTCGTTGTTTGGCAGCAGTTCGAAATGAACTAAAGTTCCTGCCGACTGCTCGTTCTCTCGAACGCAAATAACAAACGAACGAGACTCCACGTTGCGACTGCAGCGCCTAATAGCGGCTGAATGTCGGAACTTGGTCTACTTCAAGCAAGAGAATAACAGATGGTACAATTCTGTATTACATCTTATTCTGTATATGGCGTCTACAACTACAGCCTGACAAGTGGAAATAAAGCCAGAATCCAGAAATTATGTTTGCTACATATACAGAAACTCATATATTTTCTAAAGACCTGCAGTACATGTGGATGATCTGCAGTCGGTACATTCCGCGAGTTGAGACCTATACGAACTGTAAAGAAACAGTTCGTAAAGAACTATTTTGTCTCCAGTTTAGGTCGTTCATTCCGTGAGTTGAGACATACTCGAACTGTAAAGATACAGCTCGTAAAGAACTTGTTTGCAGTTCAGGTCTTTCAACCTGTTGGGAATATAATGCTGATATAAGTACCAACATAGTTGAAGATGTGTGGGATCTGGTAAATGCAGCACGGGTGAAGTTTAAGAAAGCAGAGATTGTTATTAGTGGAATACTGTGTAGGAGGGATACTGACTGGAGGGTGATTGGGGATTTAAATGAGACTATGGAGTGGGTATGTGGGAAACTGGGAGTGAAATTTCTAGATCCTAATGGGTGGGTAGGAGATAGGGATCTGCGCTCGGATGGCCTTCATTTAAACCGCAGTGGTACGTATAAGTTAGGAAATTTGTTTGGAAGGGTAATAGGGAGGTACATTCAGGGAAATGGGATGGCCTAGGGAGCGGTGATAAGGGAACAGGGAACTGGAAATCAAGTAGGGATGACATAAAATTGTTAGTGTTGAACTGTAGAAGTATTGTAAAGAAAGGAATAGAATTAAGTAATTTAATAGATATATATTTACCAGATATTGTAATAGGAGTTGAATCATGGCTTAGAAATGATATAATGGATGCTGAAATTTTTTCACGGCACTGGAGTGTGTATCGTAGAGATAGGATAGGAATGGTGGGAGGGGGAGTTTTCATTCTGGTGAAAGAAGAATTTGTAAGCTACGAAAAAGTTAAAGATGAGACACATGAAATTCTAGGTGTAAGGCTCATTTCTAAAGATAATAGGCAACTTGATATATTTGGAGTGTACAGATCGGGAAAGGGTAGCACTGACGCGGATTCGGAATTATTTGACAGGATAGTCAGCTATGTGGGAAACGACATGGAAAGAAATGTGATTGTAGCGGGAGATCTGAATTTGCCAGATGTCAATTGGGAAGGAAATGCGAACGACAGGAATCATGACCAACAAATGGCAAAGAAGTTAATATGGGAAGGACAGCTGATTCAGAAAGTGATGGAACCAACCAGAGGGAAAAATATGTTGGATGTGGTGCTGATAAAACCAGATGAGCTCTATAGGGAAACTGAAGTAATAGATGGTATTAGTGATCATGAAGCTGTTTTTGTGGTAGTTAAACATAAATGTGATAGAAAGGAAGGTCTTAAAAGTAGGACTGTTAGGCAGTACCATATGGCTGATAAAGCAGGTATGAGGCAGTTTCTAAAAAGTAACTATGATCGGTGGAAAACGGTAAATAAAAATGTAAACAGACTCTGGGATGGGTTTAAAGAAATTGTTGAGGAATGCGAAAACAGGTTTGTACCTTTAAGGGTGGTAAGGAATTGTAAAGACCCACCTTATTATAATAGAGAAATAAAGAGACTAAGAAGGAGGTGCAGACTGGAAAGAAATAGAGTTAGAAATGGCTGTGGAAGTAAGGAGAAATTGAAGGAACTTACTAGAAAATTGAACCTAGCAAAGAAGGCAGCTAAGGATAACATGATGGCAAGCATAATTGGCAGTCATACAAATTTATTGAAAAATGGAAGGGTATGTATAGGTATTTTAAGGCAGAAACAGGTTCCAAGAAGGACATTCCAGGAATAATTAATGAACAAGGGGAGTGTGTATGTGAGGATCTTCAAAAGGCAGAAGTATTCAGTCAGCAGTATGTAAAGATTGTTGGTTACAGGGATAATGTCGAGATAGAGGAAGAGACTAAGGCCAAAGAAATAATAAAATTTACATATGATAACAATGACATTTACAATGAGATACAAAAGTTGAAGACTAGAAAAGCGGCTGGAATTGATCAGATTTCTGGGGATATACTAAAGACAATGGGTTGGAATATAGTACCATATCTGAAATACTTATTTGATTATTGTTTGGTCGAAGGAGCTATACCAGATGAATGGAGAGTTGCTATAGTAGCCCCTGTGTATAAAGGAAAGGGTGATAGACATAAAGCTGAAAATTACAGGCCAGTAAGTTTGACATGCATTGTATGTAAGCTTTGGGAAGGTATTCTTTCTGATTATATTAGACATGTTTGTGAAATTAATAACTGGTTCGATAGAAGGCAATTCAGTTTTAGGAAAGGTTATTCCACTGAAGCTCAACTTGTAGGATTCCAGCAAGATATAGCAGATATCTTGGATTCTGGAGGTCAAATGGACTGTATCGCGATTGACATGTCTAAAGCATTTGATGGGGTGGATCATGGGAGACTACTGGCAAAAATGAGTGCAATTGGACTAGACAAAAGAGTGACTGAATGGGTTGCTATATTTCTAGAAAATAGATCTCAGAGAGTTAGAGTAGGTGAAGCTTTGTCTGACCCTGTAATAGTTTTTTTTTGGTAGTTGCTTTACGTCGCACCGACACAGATAGGTCTTATGGCGACGATGGGACAGGAAAGGGCTAAGAGTGGGAAGGAAGCGGCCGTGGCCTTAATTAAGGTACAGCCCCAGCATTTGCCTGGTGTGAAAATGGTAAACCACGGAAAACCATTTTCAGGGCTGCCGACAGTGGGGTTCGAACCTACTACCTCCCGAATACTGGATACTGGCCGCATTTAAGCGACTGCAGCTATCGAGCTCGGTCCCTGTAATAGTTGAGAGGGGAGTTCCTCAGGGCAGTGTTATCGGACCTTTGTTTTCTTATATATATAAATGATATAAGTAAAGGAGTGGAATCGGAGGTAAGGCTTTATGCAGATGATGTTATTCTCTATAGAGTGATAAATAAGTTACAAGATTGTGAGCAACTGCAACGTGACCTCAAAAATATTGTGAGATGGACAGCAGGCAATGGTATGTTGATAAACGGGGCTAAAAGTCAGGTTGTGAGTTTCACAAATAGGAAAAGTCCTCTCAGTTTTAATTACTGCGTTGATGGGGTGAAAGTTCCTTTTGGGGATCATTGTAAGTATCTAGGTGTTAATATAAGGAAAGATCTTCACTGGGGTAATCACATAAATGGGATTGTAAATAAAGGGTACCGATCTCTGCACATGGTTATGAGGGTGTTTAGGGGTTGTAGTAAGGATGTAAAGGAGAGTGCATATAAGTCTCTGGTAAGACCCCAACTAGAGTATGGTTCCAGTGTATGGGACCCTCACCAGGATTACCTGATTCAAGAACAGGAAAAAATCCAAAGAAAAGCAGCTCGATTTGTTCTGTGCGATTTCCGACAAAAGAGTAGCGTTACAAAAATGTTGCAATGTTTGGGTTGGTAGAATTGAGAGAAAGAAGAAGAGCTGCTCGACTAAGTGGTATGTTCCGAGCTGTCAGCGGAGAGATGGCGTGGAATGACATTAGTAGACGAATAGGTTTGAATGGCGTTTATAAAAGTAGGAAAGATCACAATATGAAGATAAAGTTGGAATTCAAGAGGACAAACTGGGGCAAATATTCATTTATAGGAAGGGGAGTTAGGGATTGGAATAACTTACCAAGGGAGATGTTCAATAAACTTCCAATTTCTTTGAAATCATTTAGGAAAAGGCTAGGAAAGCAACAGATAGGGAATCTGCCACCTGGGCGACTGCCCTAAATGCAGATCAGTATTGATTAATCAGTATGTGGATGCTTCTGTACAGTAAACGAACTTTAATGACACAATTCGTAAAGAACTATTTTGTTTGCAGTTTAGGTCGTTCAACCTGTTTCCTAAATGATTTACTTTAGTTCATAAAATAAAATAAAATAATGCAGAACAATTAACATGTGGATAGGTTTCCATAAAATCAAACAGTATGCTTATTTAAATACTTGAAAAAGTATATTAAGGGCACTTTGTAAGAGTGTTTATAAATTACATACAGAAAATATTTACTCAATTAAGCCTCAGTATTAAAAAGTGACCAAATTCATGACAAACATGGCAAAGAAATATTAAAACACATACCTATAGTACAATTAATACGTTGCTATGTTTCTATAAGATAAAACAGAATGCTTATTTCAGTAGGTATGTAGAACACAATATTATAAGACACTTTTTGGTAGTTTTTATATAACATACAAACATTATAGTTTAAAATATAAATCAAATATATACCCTACAGCCCATGTTTTCACAGTATGAATAAATTTCAGAAAATTTGGTAAAGAAATGTACAAATACACATTATTTAAAGTTAAGCGATTACAAACTTCAATTATTTAAAAATACTCATAAAAAGAATTGAAATTACCTGAACCATTAATTTGGAGAATATTGAATGCATTCTAAAAGTTACCAATTATGGTGCAAAAATACAATTTGGGATGCCTTTGCTGTAGTAAGTCTATTTCTTTTCTCCGTAATTATTGCCCTATCTTAGAGAAGATCCTTTCACAGGGGACAGATGGTGCCACTACGCACAGTCTTCTTTTTACAAGCTCGTACAAGCGGAGATAGACGGCTCTTCTTTCCTTCCACCACTTCAACGGATCTTCCCTTCTGTCCAGTAGAGGTTCCTGCAAGTATTTATTTAATTCAACAATTCCTGCTGAAGTCGGGATTTGAGGGGCGATCACTTCTTCTACCTCGCGGTCAAAATCTTCCCAAAGTGACGACGTGAGGCTAGAAGATGCAGGTCCTGTCACAGATAACGTAATTGCTGGCTCGTGATCCAGCCGCAGATTTATTGCACAAACTTTCTTCTTCAACGAATCGTTAGCTGCTGTGAATTTAGACACATTGCTGAAACCATACTTTTTGAATCTTGGATCCAGTATTGTCGCATGTGCAGTCAATTCGTTGTCTTCAACGTCTTTGAAACGCTCCAACAATTGTTCTTTTAAGGTCTTTACCAAAGAAACTACTTCAACAGGAAACCTCTTATCCTGTTCGTACGCAATAAGCCTTCTGTTCATTGCCCGAATAAACAGTATCATCTTAGCTCTGGATACAGACTTTTCCGAGCTTACCTCAACTGTTATTTCTTCAAATACCTGAAGTACTTCAGTTGCATATTCCACTATATTCCACTCATGTTGGGTCAACACCTCCACACTGCTTTGTAAAATAGCTAATGTGGAAACTATAGCATCTTTTGTTTGAACAATCCGCTTCAACATATCATGCGTAGAATTTCACCTCGTCACTACGTCTTGCTTCAATCTGAGCTCGGGTAGTCCCATTTGTTTTTGAACAGACTGTAGTTTAGCTAGGGCATGCGAGCTCTTTTTGAAATATTCTACTATTGCCTTTACTTTTTGTATGACAACATTTATTTCACCACTGCGCAGTCCTGTCTACACCACAAGGTTTACTGAGTGCGCGAAACATGACAAGTGCCGCCAGATACATAATCTAATTGCAGCAACAATGTTACTGGCGTTGTCACTGACGACAGCAACAACTTTATTCTCTAACCCCCATTCACGCACTGTCTCTTTCAAGCGCCCTGACAAATTTTCAGCAGTGTGTCCATCCTGAAATTCAGCACATCCTAATAAAACGGTACTCAGCTGACAATCAGTATTGATATAACGGGCTGTGACGGCCAAGAAACTTTGATTATTTATGGGATGTCCAAGAATCGATTGTAAGACAAACAGCTTGTGCATCTTCTAGGAGTTTCTGCACCTTTTCAACAGTGTTGCGGTAATATTGCGGTAATAAATTCGTGGAAATAGTTTTTCTAGTTGGGAGATTATATCCTGGGCACAGCAAATTTACAAAATCTTTAAATTCGGGCTCGTCCACCATACTGAAAGGATGGTAGCCTTTAACTACCAGTTTCATTAACACATTAATGACGGGCTACGTAAATTAATGTAGTTTCGTATTGGTGCGCGGGCGACCGGCTACGTAAATTAACGTTTTCTCACATTGCTTCATCCTTGTGTGATTTTATCCTCTCCGCCGTTTATCAATCGAAATATTCCGTGTTGTTTACAAACTAAAGTCTTTGTTAATCGGAATTTAGATAGATATATTCTTTCCTTGATAATGCTTTTGACACAGGAAGTGTGGTTTCATAACACTCAGTACCGCGGGACCGAGTGTATTGTCAGATGTCAGCATGGAGCGCCGTAGCAAAGACAGCTTGAATGATGATGAAATATTTGGAGAATTTCATGCTGATAGTTTATCTGATGTCCCTAGTGATTGCGAAAGTGTAAGCATTAGGTGATTGTGAAGATGTGTGTCCGTCAACATCAAATTCATACGCACGGAAGCGAATGGGCGACATTCAGTTCAGACAAGTCTGCTGACGGCGACAATAATGCGAGTGAAGATGCCAGTGATAGTAGTGACAGTGAGGTTGATGGATGGACATATAAGGATGAAAACTGAGTCCTAGAACCATTTTCAGGTTTTACTGGTATTTATATTTCATCCTACTTCTCATGCTAGGTATGCATCTGTTGCCGGTCCACAGGAAAGAATGGAGCAGCGCGCGCCCGGACAACAATGTGTTAATTGTTCGTCAATTATTTTTTATTTATATACAGTGACCGGTTTCTTTACTCTAATATAGTCACCCATACTTGTCTGAGTAACATTTCCGCTTGAGGAAGGCTTATCAGGAGGTCCCATTTCGGTGATATTGTCTGTAATTACATCTGATGCTTCTGAACTAACTTGTTGTTGTGGGTATGGTTCATTCCTTGAGGTACAAACGGTCGGGTGTTTTACTGTTATGTGTCTCTGTAAGTTACTTAAAGAACCACAGACAATGCTGATAATTTGTGAACAATAAACACACTTCGCTCTTTTACCCTCTTCCACTTCACTGAAATGGATCCACACTTGACTTCTTCTCCGTGGCGGCATAATTATAAATGTTATAATATCACTTGGAACATATACTCACACAAACTCGGAAATACACCAACTAGTTGAACTAAATGAACTGTAGCAACTTGTTTATGAAATGAACTATTATAAAATTGACAACTGCACAAACGCAAGAATAGTCGACCTGTGCATCAGTGTTGCCAACTCCAGCGACAGCGACAAGTCTCTTTGAAACAGAGCCATCTACAGTTAAAGCCAGAAGGTACGCTTGGCAACGCTGTATCTAACTGTCAAGCGGAGGCCGAGAGAAAAGGGGGCGTGTCCGATTTTGAATGACTTCTCCCATATTCACTTCATTTAGACCAACACGATGATTGTGATAAATGCACACACTTCGTAAAATGGTACGAAGAAACACACACACATCAGTACAGTCATTCACTGAAGTTAGAAATGCACATTTTACATGAATAAAAACAAAACACTTTAAGAACAGTACTCACAAAGCTCGATTATTGTGGAGCATTGACAGCTTTCTCCGCTTAGTGTTTTTATCCTCACTGCTGACATAACTCGTGTTCTTCATCTGCTTTCAGCACTTATTTAACAAGACATTGGAAAATGTAGACAATAAATAATCTACCGCTCCATTATTGTCACGCCCACAATGACGGCGTTCAAACCACAACTGTTGATTGTCATCTCTTCCTAAAGCAGCTCCGGATAGAGAAAACAGAAATTCTTTATAATTTTCACAACCCAGATTGTCTTCGTATACCACTGTTCTGCACACACAATACAATGTGATGGCACCCCTAACCAACCTCTTTGAAGTTCTTCAAATTACGGATCACTTGTTTCATTACTCTGCAGGAGACCTAAACAAGTTAGTGTCACAGCTTATTCCTCTGTATATTGTCCTTAGTGTATACCCATAAATGTACAGCATATTACCTCTGACACCTCAAAATGCCCACCAAAAAAATTCACATGATAAATGTGAGTCTAACTTGTTTATTATTTCCATATTGAGCGCAGTAACATCTGTCTTGATGAAATCAGACATTTCTAATTGGCTTCAGCCAAACCTCACTTTTCCAAACCATCACCACCACCACCGCAACCCTAGAACACCCTTAATCCAAATTTTCATCTCACTTTCTAGGACTTGAGGTGCAGTAACATTGTAGTTACAACCAATAAGTTATAAGTACTGACTAAACCCTCTTTCTAAGTTATCACTTTGAAAGTTTCTTGACAGTAAATAATTTGCTTTCACAGTTCCAAACGAAACTTTTTGAGTAGGGCCTAACTCTTTTCTCTTTTATTGCAAATAATAATAATAATAATAATAATAATAATAATAATAATAATAATAATAATAATAATAATAATAATAATAATAATAATAATAATAATAATGTTATTTGCTTTACGTCCCACTAAATACTTTTACGGGTTTTGGAAACGCCAAGGTGCCGGAATTTAGCCCCTTAGGAGTTATTTCACATGCCAGTAAATCTACCGATACGAAGCTGACGTATTTGACCACATTCAAATACTACCGGACTGAGCCAGGATCGAACCTTCCACGTTGGCGTCAGAAGTCCAGCGCCTCAACCGTCTGAGCCACTCAAGCCGGCCCTTTTAGTGCAAAGTTCGAATTGTTCCCTTAAACATATGAGGCAAGACAAAGAGTGTGCTTTCACTGCTTACCTCCCGATACTCTGTGAGATTGTGAAGCATTTTAATAGATTTATTTGTACACATTTAACACTAACACTCCAAGGAGTGGTTCCTATATAATTTAATAAATATGCATTTAGTTGAGTCCATTTCGATATTTTACCATTTGCTAAATATTTAATTTCTTTTACCAACACCTGATAACTTAACATATACAGTAACATTCACATCTTGGTGAATTTTGAGTAAATGGGTTACATGTGGCATACCATCCATCTTCTTGTTTACCCTACTCTACATTTCCAGGCTCCTACCTTCAGGATCTTTTCTTTTAACACTTTTCGATGATAAGTATTTTGGCAAATTTGGGAAAATAATTGGACATACATCAGGGAGAAGCTCATTAGGTTTAGGTGGTAGTATAGTTACGCTGACTTTACTATCACAAATTTTATCCCCTGTTGAAAAACTTTGGTGTGTGGCATGTTTTGTGCATACGATTGAATCCTTCCCAGGTTCCCAATTATCCCGTTTAAAATGTCAAATCCATTTTTGTTTTAATTCCTCGTCTGACGGAGAACTAAACGAGTTAACAAAACACTTTTTAATGCTGTAGTTGTTACGATACATGGGAACACAACATTTTCTGGGCATTTGCAAATACACGAAACATTATTAATAAGCCAAATTCAGTCCGCACCAACACAAATAATAACGTTATTGATTTAACGTGCTAGTAAATCTACCGACACGAGGCTGACGTATTTGAGCACCTTCAAATACCACCGGACTGACCTGGGCTTAGAAATCCAGCTTTACAGTCCAAGCTATTCAGCCCTGGTTAGCCTTCACATTATTTCGATCATAGGCTACGTATGCTTATTCTATCACTTATCTTGTTATATATAGCTTCTCGAACATTATCGTGAAAAATTAAACGAAACACGAGACGAAGTTCACTAGACATCAACATACACGGATAGATGCCGCGCTTTCACCTTGGCCTCCACTGGACGTTGCCAAACTTACATGACTCCGGCTTGTAACTGTAGTCGGCTATGCTTTGAAGTCATTTAGCGACAGAATTTCAAAGATAGAGGCAAACGACTTTTCTGGAAATTTTAGGAGCCATTTAGAGACAATTCTGGCGAATTATAATTTATGGTTTGACAAATTTGGTGAGTCAAGTAGGTTAGCTAACACTATTAAAAATACAAGTGGTAGGCTAAAGTCGCATTCTGATTGACTGCCGGCATCTGTTAACTTAAATAAATGCAATCAAGAATATTATCGTATATTTTTATTGTAAACTTAAATATTATATTTTGTTATGAGAAATCGCTTCGTATGGCAATTATTGCACCAACTATAACTGAGCATAGAGTCATTTTTCTTTTATTACGAATAGCGCCTGGGGCAGTCAAAGTCGAACTAATTCAAATAGCCAAGTAACTGAAAAACGATTATGACAAATATGTTATAAATGACTTAGCAGAGAAGACTAGACATTATGTCCTAAGATTGCAGCCTTATCACTGCGAGTTGAATCCCATAGAACCAGTTTGTGTCCTTGTTAAAGGTTAGATAGGAAAGCACACACAACTTTTAATTAAGGGACTTGCATGCCTTAGTTAACGGACTTGCTCTTGTAACAGCTGAGAAAACGCACCGTAGGCGTATTTCAGTCATGTGGTGAAGGGAAAGGGAAAACTATGGGAGTAAGACGGGATTAAGGACTCTGTGATGACCGGTAAATGTAAATGCAACATCATCAAGTGAAGGCGACAACTCTACACGGATATGGAGGGAATCGAGCCACTGCCAGAAGACGGCTAATGAGACTGCGTAAATTATGTACAAATTACTTTGATTGTATTGTTTATTTATGAGTCATATCTGTCTGCCTATTCTTGTAAGTTACTAAAATTGGTACATATCAGCGTATAAACGGCCCGGTGCAGATCTTGTGCAACCTTCGTCGCCTGATTTGAGGGAGCTGTAAAAGTAAGATTTTTTTTGCTAGGCACGTGAATATTTTTTTTAAAAGTATTACACATCATACAAATAAACTGTAACTGGATTATTGAGGTTAATTCTACTTAACGACTTTTAATTTAGAATTTGCTGAAGTTTGTCTAGCATTAGTTGGCCACTCTGTTGTGCAACTATCTGACTAGAGGCGGCAAACTATCGATAGTAATCGCCATCGATATTTTCCGATATTATGAGCTCTACTATCGATAGTAATCGATAGTTTTCAAAAAGAGGAACGAATCATATCATTATGCCCGAAAATAGAACATTATTTTATTGAACACAATCCACAAAAAATCAGTAGAGAGCACAACTATTTAATGCTATGTAATTTCTGTAATTCAAATCGGAATCGCTCATAAATCTCTTCAGTGGCACGTCGAGACATTCTCGGGCTGCACACGCTTATCCATAACGTGACCGCCCGAGAAATTCTCGTTCAGCTGCAGTGTTCATTTTGCGATCACCCGACATTTTCTTGTGTATTGTAAATATATTTGGAAAAATGTTTTAAAGCATTCTCAACCGACGACAGGAGAGTTTTCATTTGCTTTCATGAAGTCTTTGACTTAAAATGTGCCTTATCTTCTCTCGCCTACATACAGTCTCTGACAACATATAAATATCTTTTTTTGTCCCGTATTGGCATCATCTCAACTACGGTTAGGTTGAATGAAGAATCCCACCTTCTAAAATGCTAAATAGTCTTTCTGCCGGTACTGAAGTCGCAGGTCCGCAGAGATACTTAAATGCACACCTATGAACTGGAACAAACTCCTTACCAGTTAACTGCAAACAGCTGTACCATTTCTGTGAGCGCGAAAAATAAGCCAATGAGGGAAAAAACCTATCGTTGACTATCGATAATAGGCAACGGACTATCGATGTATGACGATAGTGGTCATTATCGATAACTATCGATAGCGCTATTGATAGTCTTCCGCCTCTACATCTGACGAGAAAGCTAGAAATTAGAGAAATGAGAATATGCCGGTATGGTTGTTGGAAAAAACGTGATGGACACGTAGTTGTTGTTCAACTTATTATGTGCGTTGAAAGCCATCGATGTGTATTGTGAAATAACAATTATGTATTTCGACCTAATGATTTCACGTTAAATTTTAACTGCTGTATATTATCAAGATACACTGTCGAACAAATTATATACATGATACGGCATAAGCCCAAAAGCCTATAACATGTCTATATATACATGCGCATGCGCGAAGTTGGAAGAAATGGAGATGTGAACTAGTGAACTAAACGAACTAGTCTTTCGAACTGTTCCTGGCAGTAAACTAGTTCACATTGACCTGATCGCAAGAAAGAACTATTTTTCCCATCACTAGTTGCAAGTCGCTCCCAAAAGTGCGAAGTCTTGCCATGCAACTAGTTACGCCTGGTGATGCATAACAGCTACGAATGTTAGCGCGTACGATAGGCCCTACTGTATTTATGAATGTTATCCACCCTACCGTTATGTGGAAATAATAACGTTAGAGGAGTAAAAGACGTATTAGTGCCATTATATTATCATACTACATTTATTATTATTATTACTATTATTACTCAGGAATAAATAATTTGTGATATAACACTCATAGATTTCAAGAAGGAATATGGCTCGATAGATCATACCACCCTGATCAAATTTTTAAAGGAATTTGGGTTAGACAACAAAAACAGAACAATCATCTAACAAACATTGACCAACACCACTTCGAAAGTGAAGTTTATGGGAGAGATTTCAGACGCCTTTGAAATCAAGACGGGAGTTAGGCAAGGAGATGGACTATCACCTCTACTCTTCAACAGTGGTGGTTCGTGCATGAATGGGTTTTGAGCGCCACCCTGCCGCCTTTTCAAAAACATTTAACGTTATTTCACTCTGTACTTAATTACATAAAGAGACGGACAATGTAGCGAAGTCGAACTTATGTGGTGTCCTATTCAGTTATACAATGCTATCTTTATTATTTAGTCTGTAAACATTTTGCTTTTTCTATTTTCAAGGAAATGGCAAAGGCTATCAGACCGTGGCTGCTGTCCAGCAAACAGCGCTCGGACTGTGGCAGGAGAGCCTTCAGAAGGTCCCTTGACGTAGCAAGCGTGCGGGGTGCGGGAGAAGCCTGGAAGGACAGTATGGGCTTGTCCGGGGAAGGAAGAGTACAGGCGGGTATATGGTCTGTCCGGCAGAGCCCTCAGTAGCAGTAGCGGCGATTAGTGGGGGGCGGGGCGATGGGGGACAGTCGCTTCCCGCCCACAATTTCTGGAGAAAATACTTCATTTGTATTCCATTTTAGCGGGTTGAAACTAGTAATTAAAGGAATTATTAAAAAAAATTGTACAAGCCCCGTTATCAGCTAATTCGTTCCTTAATTTTCTTCAATTATCAAGAAAATTATTAGAGGAAATACCTACACACAAAATATCGTTCGTCCCGGCTAACGGATATGTATCGCTCCACGGCAAGTAGAGCAGACTTTGCATGTACTGTGAGGAAGGGTAGCAGGGTTATATGTTTTTGCCAAGGTATGATTTACCCGCTTACCGTGCTCATTCGTCACCTCTGGTAGTCTCTTTAGTGTCTGTTAGCTTCTTAGTGGTTAGTCGAATGCTAACTGGTTTTAATTTTATAAACACTCCATACTTCCTTTCAATTGTAATAACTGTGTGATATTGTTTCTTTGATGAAAGTTGTATTATATAGTATTGAATCAAAATCTCAAAAAGCTACTATTACCGCACGTAAGTTGGTAAACTATCAACCTTTACCTCTCAGTCGAAATTCGCTCAGGGAGCATCAAAAACTTACCATTTTATAGTAGGTTTTTTATGTACCTATATATGCATACAAACAACCACCTACTTACTTTAAATGAAAAAAAAAAATCCTCTGCTTCTCACATAATAATACAATGCAACCCTCAGACAACCTAACACTCCATACACCGACTTGCAAAAATACTGAAAGCTGCAACTGTTATACTTTACAGAAATCAATAAATGTTTCATACCTTGGGATAATTATAGATAGTTATCTGAAATGGAATTTTCATGCATCAAATTTGATCAAAAACTTCAGAAACTTATTTATATATTTTACAGAATTAGAAATGTTATTTCAACAAAAGCCTTGAAGTCTTTATACTTTGCCTTAGTTCAATCGCAACTGCAATATGGAATTAACAGTTGAGGTGGAATACTTGATTCACACTTGTTTCAGGTAAATACATGCCAGAACTAAATACTGAAAGTAATGTACAAAAAGCCACTGATGTTTCCAACATTTGAACTGTTCGAGCAAAGCATGGTACTTAACATACGGCAGCTATTTGTGCAGTATTTGACTCTATACATGCATAAAAATTTAAAGCTCTTCTGCGAAGAACGCAAGTCAAACATTTGCACTAGGCTGCAAGACAGAACTGGAATAAGTATACCACGCCGGAACACTTTACTTGGACAAAGAAATCTAAGTTGTCTAGGGCCACGGATATACAATGTATTACCTGTGGACGTGATCAGTGGCAACCAGAATACCCTGAAGAATTGGCTATTTACATGGCTCATTAACAATTATTACAAAGTAGATCAACTTATAAATTTTCATTATAATATTTAAATCAACTAGCACACTATTCCTCTCTAATAAGAAACCAACCTTCTCCTTAACGCATGTCTCTCATTTCCAGATTCCTGTTTATTACACCAAATGCAGAAAAAAGTTCATAAAATTACTGTAGTACAATATCACCAAAATGATAATGGAATACAGGTAGGCACGTGGGGAAAGTGTGTGGAGGAAAGGGAACCAGGGTAGAATGTTATCCAGGAATTAGGTTGAGGCAGATGTTGAGGAAAGTAGAAGAGAGGGAGGAGGGGAAGGAGAAGGTGGTAGTGTTTCACGTTGGTACCAACAACGTAAGGCAAGCTGATATAAGTACCAACATAGTTGGAGATGTGTGGGATCTGGTAAATGCAGCACGGTTGAAGTTTAAGAAAGCGGAGATTGTTATTAGTGGAATACTGTGTAGGAGGGATACTGACTGGAGGGTGATTGGGGATTTAAATGAGACTATGGAGTGGGTATGTGGGAAACTGGGAGTGAAATTTCTAGATCCTAATGGGTGGGTAGGAGAAAGGGATCTGCGCTCGGATGGCCTTCATTTAAACCGCAGTGGTACGTATAAGTTAGGAAATTTGTTTGGAAGGGTAATAGGGAGGTACATTCAGGGAAACGGAATGGCCTAGGGAGCGGTGATAAGGGAACAGGGAACTGGAAATCAAGTAGGGATGACATAAAATTGTTAGTGTTGAACTGTAGAAGTATTGTAAAGAAAGGAATAGAATTAAGTAATTTAATAGATATATATTTACCAGATATTGTAATAGGAGTTGAATCATGGCTGAGAAATGATATAATGGATGCTGAAATTTTTTCACGGCACTGGAGTGTGTATCGTAGAGATAGGATAGGAATGGTGGGAGGGGGAGTTTTCATTCTGGTGAAAGAAGAATTTGTAAGCTACGAAAAAGTTAAAGATGAGACACATGAAATTCTAGGTGTAAGGCTCATTTCTAAAGATAATAGGCAACTTGATATATTTGGAGTGTACAGATCGGGAAAGGGTAGCACTGACGCGGATTCGGAATTATTTGACAGGATAGTCAGCTATGTGGGAAACGACATGGAAAGAAATGTGATTGTAGCGGGAGATCTGAATTTGCCAGATGTCAATTGGGAAGGAAATGCGAACGACAGGAATCATGACCAACAAATGGCAAAGAAGTTAATATGGGAAGGACAGCTGATTCAGAAAGTGATGGAACCAACCAGAGGGAAAAATATGTTGGATGTGGTGCTGATAAAACCAGATGAGCTCTATAGGGAAACTGAAGTAATAGATGGTATTAGTGATCATGAAGCTGTTTTTGTGGTAGTTAAACATAAATGTGATAGAAAGGAAGGTCTTAAAAGTAGGACTGTTAGGCAGTACCATATGGCTGATAAAGCAGGTATGAGGGAGTTTCTAAAAAGTAACTATGGTCGGTGGAAAACGGTAAATAAAAATGTAAACAGACTCTGGGATGGGTTTAAGGAAATTGTTGAGGAATGCGAAAACAGGTTTGTACCTTTAAGGGTGGTAAGGAATGGTAAAGACCCACCTTATTATAATAGAGAAATAAAGAGACTAAGAAGGAGGTGCAGACTGGAAAGAAATAGAGTTAGAAATGGCTGTGGAAGTAAGGAGAAATTGAAGGAACTTACTAGAAAATTGAATCTAGCAAAGAAGGCAGCTAAGGATAACATGAGGGCAAGCATAATTGGCAGTCATACAAATTTTAGTGAAAAATGGAAGGGTATGTATAGGTATTTTAAGGCAGAAACAGGTTCCAAGAAGGACATTCCAGGAATAATTAATGAACAAGGGGAATGTGTATGTGAGGATCTTCAAAAGGCAGAAGTATTCAGTCAGCAGTATGTAAAGATTGTTGGTTACAAGGATAATGTCGAGATAGAGGAAGAGACTAAGGCCAAAGAAATAATAAAATTTACGTATGATAACAATGTCATTTACAATAAGATACAAAAATTGAAAACTAGAAAAGCGGCTGGAATTGATCAGATTTCTGGGGATATACTAAAGACAATGGGTTGGAATATAGTACCATATCTGAAGTACTTATTTGATTATTGTTTGGTCGAAGGAGCTATACCAGATGAATGGAGAGTTGCTATAGTAGCCCCTGTGTATAAAGGAAAGGGTGATAGACATAAAGCTGAAAATTACAGGCCAGTAAGTTTGACATGCATTGTATGTAAGCTTTGGGAAGGCATTCTTTCTGATTATATTAGACATGTTTGTGAAATTAATAACTGGTTCGATAGAAGGGAGTTTGGGTTTAGGAAAGGTTATTCCACTGAAGCTCAACTTGTAGGATTCCAGCAAGATATAGCAGATATCTTGGATTCTGGAGGTCAAATGGACTGTATCGCGATTGACATGTCTAAAGCATTTGATGGGGTGGATCATGGGAGACTACTGGCAAAAATGAGTGCAATTGGACTAGACAAAAGAGTGACTGAATGGGTTGCTATATTTCTAGAAAATAGATCTCAGAGAGTTAGAGTAGGTGAAGCTTTGTCTGACCCTGTAATAGTTGAGAGGGGAGTTCCTCAGGGCAGTGTTATCGGACCTTTATGTTTTCTTATATATATAAATGACATGAGTAAAGGAGTGGAATCGGAGGTAAGGCTTTTTGCGGATGATGTTATTCTCTATAGAGTGATAAATAAGTTACAAGATTGTGAGCAACGTGACCTCGAAAATATTGTGAGATGGACAGCAGACAATCCTATGTTGATAAACGGGGCTAAAAGTCAGGTTGTGAGTTTCACAAATAGGAAAAGTCCTCTCAGTTTTAATTACTGCGTTGATGGGGTGAAAGTTCCTTTTGGGGATCATTGTAAGTATCTAGGTGTTAATATAAGGAAAGATCTTCACTGGGGTAATCACATAAATGGGATTGTAAATAAAGGGTACCGATCTCTGCACATGGTTATGAGGGTGTTTAGGGGTTGTAGTAAGGATGTAAAGGAGAGTGCATATAAGTCTCTGGTAAGACCCCAACTAGAGTATGGTTCCAGTGTATGGGACCCTCACCAGGATTACCTGATTCAAGAACTGGAAAAAATCCAAAGAAAAGCAGCTCGATTTGTTCTGTGTGATTTCCGACACAAGAGTAGCGTTACAAAAATGTTGCAATGTTTGGGTTGGGAAGAATTGAGAGAAAGAAGAAGAGCTGCTCGACTAAGTGGTATGTTCCGAGCTGTCAGCGGAGAGATGGCGTGGAATGACATTAGTAGACGAATAGGTTTGAATGGCGTTTATAAAAGTAGGAAAGATCACAATATGAAGATAAAGTTGGAATTCAAGAGGACAAACTGGGGCAAATATTCATTTATAGGAAGGAGAGTTAGGGATTGGAATAACTTACCAAGGGAGATGTTCAATAAATTTCCAATTTCTTTGAAATCATTTCGGAAAAGGCTAGGAAAGCAACAGATAGGGAATCTGCCACCTGGGCGACTGCCCTAAATGCAGATCAGTATTGATTGATTGATTGATATTCACTAGATGCCATGATGTACGTAATCTAGCTATTGTATTTTTGAAGCCCACACACAAGTTTACCTTATGTGGGATTCACACTGTATCTTTTACTACTTCTGTATGTGTATGTAAGGTAGTGATCGCGAATAAAAATTTTTAAAATAAAAAATAAAAACAGCCCCCCGGCCGCTATGTTCTACAAACCCGGTACAGTTTGTTGTCTGTATTTTTTTTTACCCGGCACTTTTAATTCCCAATTGCCGCTACTGCTCAGTAGCTCCCTGGAGTTAGCAAGTGTACGGGGTGCGGGAGGAGCCTGGAAGGACTATATGGACTAGTTAGTGAAATGAAGAGAGCAGGCGGGTGTAAGCGCTGAACGGCAGAGCCCACAGCAACATTGCCAACCACTTTACAATGTATCTTGGCATCCTCCCCATCACGTCTTACATTAATTGTTGTTAGAGATTAATTCCAAGCAACGAGCTAGAATAACATAGAGGGGCTGTATACCTGACATCAGCGCTCCCTGCTTGAAGCAAGTTGATAAGGGGCAGCCATGTTAACGGTTGTCAAAACAAAGCGAATTGGCGCGAGAGCATATGTTGAGGTGACAGGGAGATCGTGCATGCCAATTTAATTCCCTAAGTTTTAAGAAGTGAAAACATAGATTCTCGCTTTCAAGAATGCCAGTCGTAAGCTCAGCGTATGGTTGTACTAATCGAAGTAATAAAACCAAGGATATATCGTACTTTAAGTAAGTATTACTGAATTATAGCCGAGATTCCTTTTTGTAATTTCTGTTTGTAATTAAATCCATTTTATTGTTTACTTAGCGAAAGTACGGATAGCCACGGTAATTATTTGTCGAATTTTGTTTCAGATTTCGTTTAAAGAACAAGGAATTAACTGAACAATGCGCTGTGAGGGCGAAAAGAGGTAAATGGTATCCCACTCAATTCAGTTGCTTATGCTCTGTACATTTCCAGCCCTATTTAATTTTCATTCACATTTACAAATAAAGGAAATGGAACGCCCACCACCAAGAAAACGTAACCACAAAAAATCACTTATTTCGTTCAAACGTACACCAAGTATGATATATACAGCATTTTACTGCTATTTTTGAAATGTATACAGCCTTTATTGTAGATGTCTGTTGCTTTGGTTTTTAAAACTACGCCACACTTCATAATGGACAACTTTCAAGCTAGTAATCCCAGTATGATATGGTAATGGGAGAAACATGATATCCCCCCTATATTATAATAAATAATTACACTAAACGATTATTGTGGTAAAGTATTCATGGGCCGCCTCTGTGGTGCACTGGTTAGCGTGAGCAGCTGCCACCCCTGGAAGCCCGCGTTCGATTCCCAGCTCCGCCACGAAATTTGAAAAGGGGCACGAGGGCTGTAACGGGATTGTATCAGCCTGGGGAGGTCAACTGAATAGAAGTGGGGTCGACTCCCACCTCAGCCATCCTCGAAGTGATTTTCCGTGGTTTCCCACTTCTCCTCCAGGCAAATGCCTTGATGGTACCTAACTTAAGGCCACGGCCGCTTCCTTCTCCCCCCACAACGCCCCTGTTCAGCATAGCAGGTGCAGCCCTCCCTCACAGTTGCATCCCCCGACCCAATGTCTCACGCTCCAGAACACTGTCCTTGAGGTGGTAGAGGTGGGATCCGTCGCTGAGTCCGTGGGAAAAACCAACCCGGGAGGGTAAACAGATTAAGAAAAGAACACTGTACTCATGAGGATGCAATAATTTTAAAAATATTAACAGAATGAGGTTGTAACCTATTATAGGTCCCTATGCTTTTAAGGTTTCCAGTCATAAATATTTATGTCCATCGTTTTTATTCTAATTTACGCTTAACCACAACAGCCAAGCAGGTTAACGCTCTTGTTCCGATTTCGAGGCCTATTCGTATGGCAGTGTGCGATGATTTCGAACTACCCTACAATCAACTGATCGTGATGTTGGCCTCGTGCCGCAATATGATGAAGTGGCGGTATTCGCGTTCATGCTTCAAGTTTTCGGCAACTGACTTTAATTCTCCCCCAGCGATTGTAAAATGCGCATTTTCTACACTTTTCGTCATTTAAAGGCCATGCCCCCTTGCTTGTGTGACAACAGGAAACATGGCGGACGTTCGTTCTATTAGGTTCACCCAGGCAGCGCTTCCGCCTCTCTATGTTATTCTAGCTCGTTGATTCCAAGACATTTTACAAACAATGAATTCCATTATACTGACTATTTAAAACAATTCAACTCTGTAAAGAAGTTTCAATAAAGATTCAACATGTAACAACGTGACGGCGCTATGTGTAGGGTGGTCAAATTGTTAAATACGCTTTCATGCTTTGAAATTTGAGCAAGGAGAGAGAAATTCGGGAGTGCGCTTTTTATTTTTATGGATATCATTATTATCACTTATGCTTGCGAACTGTGAAATACTGCAGTGCCATAGTAGTCCGGATTGCATTAGCTGTTATCCTGTTAATGTTTGTGCATAAATGTCATTGTAGTATTGTTAATTCAGTCATTAATTAATGTTGTAGTGCAAGCAGATTTCTATCCAGCCAGTGTCATCGTCTTCTTCTTCTTCTTGTTCGTCTAAAAGTATCGTGGTGCTGGTCAGTGAAAACTAGACCAATTGGGGAGGGGGAAAATAGGGGCACAGCGCAGCCAGAGTAAAATGTTATGAACCGCTACTGCTCTTCAACTGTGTCCTTGAAGAGGTCATCCGGGAGTGGCGCAAAGAATGAATACAGTAATCAAGAAGTTCAAATCGGAATCAGGCTAGGGTGCAAAAGCCAAAAATCTGATGTTGATTGTCTAGCCTCTGCAGATGATCATGCATTTCTCCGATTCCTTAATCACAGCTATGGAGCAGGTTTCTCAGCTTAAAACACAAGCAGCTAAGGTATGCCTACAGACCTCTTTTGAGAAAAAATGTTTAACTAATATCAAGAAACCCCCGGGATTTTTGTCAGATTAAGGTTTTAAATTTTTAACTTTTTTAAAAAGAGGAGTGATGTACTGTACTATCGATATGAAGGAAATCAATGTGTGTGTGTTGTAAGATCAAGGATAAGAGAACTGTTGTTTATCCTTTAGATATAGTGGCGACTGTCAATAAAGAGATTGCTTATTTCGTTTAAATCACTGTTTATTCAGTACAATATTGTAGAAAGAAAATATACTTTTGTTTATTGTTCAAAATAATGTCTTATGGAAATTAGAACCTTCATAACGGAAAGTGAAAGTGACTTGGAATCTTAAACTTTTGTGACAGTACTATCTGCGCACTTCTTAGCGATAGATTTGTGTACTGGTTTGAGGAATAAGGAGGTAGTACTTGCGGTTCCGTTAGTACTGCCAACTAAATGGAAATAAAATTGAATTGAATCGATAATATGATTAATCGATATGAATTTTCTAAACCTTTGTTATTTTAAGCCAACAACTGTGTCACACACACATTATATAACATTATATAACATTTCTGGATGCAAATCTTATTCCTAGAGTGAATTCTGTAGTTTGGCTTTGCTGTGTAAATAACAACAGTACTAGTACGTAAAGTGTACGCCAGACGTCGCACAGCGATGCATAGGCGATTCATAGTTTGTGTTTCAAAGATTGCCAGTACGGATCTCGAAGATTGCCGAGGTCGATCGCTTCAGCACTACGGCGTAAATCTATCGCTAAAAAGTGCGCAGATAGTACTTACTCAATAATACAGTTTGTTTTGTATAATGTACCCTAATATGAAGTATCATATATTTCCTTCAAGTTATGATGGTTAAATAATGGAAAACCAAAACTGTACTTAAATGCTACGCTTTTTCTCCCTGCTGTAAAATTTTCTAAAAGGTACTTAGACCCTTTGAAATTTCCACTCCTCAAACATACTCTTATGTCTACTCGGGTGCGAGTATGCGTGGTGCATAAGGAATTTATTTTTATTATGTTACGAATGTTTAAAGGTGAAAAATAAATTAAATTTATTTGAATTACACTGGATTATACTTCAGCTAAATACAGAATATTTATACAACAGCCAAGTTTCACCAAAGAAAGTTAGGAATGAGTAAATCGTACCATCGCCCTCTTGCAAATATACCATATAGGGCCTTTATTATGCTTTTAGAGTCAGTACTACTTAGTTTTGTCACTTCCTTGAAACGGCTAAAATAATCTATCACAATCAATAGTTGTACGCCATTCGGAAAAGGACCCAGAACATGAGCATCTATTCGTTCCCAAGGCTTTTTAGGAATTACTGTTGGAGATTATTTTTTTTCGGGCTACTCTGATTTAGTGGTAATTTGACACACTTACCGTTCCGCTGCTTTGTCCATTCCAGGCCACCATACTTTAAATCTGAGCCTGTTGATATCTGTCATATACAGATATCAACCGTAAAAAATTGAAAACATACACACAAATCTGAGCCTGTTTTTCATTTCCAAAATTTCCGGATGACCCTCGTGTGCCAAACTAAGAACGCTAGTTTGAAAACTTTTCGGAATTACCAACTTAGTTTCTTTCAGTAATATATTGTCATGACGCATCATTGCGACATCATCGCACGAAATGGAAGGAGGTCAACGTCATTACGATTCCAACACCCTGTTTGTAAATGTGACCGGACCATTTTTAGAGTGGGATCAATATTTGAAGGTTTATCTATTTCCTCCAAAGATAATGCAACTGGTGCCAAATTCGTAGCCAAGTGCATCCGATAATTGTCCTTCCTGGCTTCACTGATTGAATTCTCACTTAACCATGATAAAAGATCTGCTATGTTATTTTCCCCTTTACATACTTAACTTCGAAGTCAAAAGATTGGAGTCTCAGAAGCCAACGTTCAATTCTCGCGCAGGGTTTTGATCTAGGTCCAAGAACTACCTCTAGTGGTTTATGGTCCGTATACAGGCAAAACTGCTTACCCGTCAGGAAAATCCTTAGACGCTCACACGCCCAGACAATCCCAAGTGCTTCTTCCTCCGTCTGAGAGTACCTTTGTTTGACGTCTGACAGGCTGCGACTAACGTAGCAAATTATGCGTGGGATCACTTCATTGTTCCGTTGTATCAGCACCGCACCAAGTCCTTTTGGGCCAGCGTCTGCCATCACTACCGTTTCGTCCTTCACGCTGAAATATCCTAAAACTGAGATAGATGAAAGTACTTTTTTATTTTATTAACAGCCTCTTGGTGTACTTGTTTCCATACAAACTGTGCAGATTTATGTGTAAGTTGTCGCAGTGATTCTGTCATGGTTGATAAGTTAGGAATAAATCTACTTACGTAGTTCAGTAGGCCTAGAAAATCTCTCAGCTCAGACACATTTTGCGGTCTTCTGCAATTCTTCAGAGCCACCACTCTGTCTTCCGTGTGCCTAATGCCATTTGCTGATATGATGTGACCCAAGAACTTAATTGAAGTTTTACCATATTCACACTTTTCCTCATTCAGTTCAATACCGTGCTCGCGAAAAACTTCAAGAAACTTTTAAAATCTTGAATCATGTATTGCTTTAGTCTCCCCATACACCAGAATGTCATCAGTAAATTAGTAAACTCCTGTAGGAATCTTGTTTCTTATCAGATGCTCCATTATCTATTGGAACTCAAGAGCTGCCCGATTCAAACCAAAAGTTAGCCGCTTGAACCTATATAAGCCTAAATGTGTGCTAAATGTGGTAATCTCCCGTGAGTCTGCATGGAACTCCACATGGTGAAAAGCTGACTTAACATCCAACTTTGAAATGTATTTGCTTTCACTAATTTCAGAGTGTAGGTCTTCCATGGTCGGTAAGGGATGGCTAGCCTTTAGTACAGCTTTATTTGCCATTCGCATATCGACACACAATCTAACGCTGTCACATTCTGGAATTGGTACAAGAGAGGAAACCCATCTTGACGGTCCTTCAACCTTTTCAATTATGCCATTTTGCTCCAGCTCAAGGATACGTTGTGCTACTTTTTGTTTCAATGCAAATGGCACCCTCCGCAAAGGTTGAATAACTGGTGGACCTTCCGGGTCGATTGGTAATTTCAGCTGAAAATTCTTTATTTTGCCCACTTTCCGATGTCTCAGAAACCAACGTATGGTTAACCTGCTCAGAAATTTGTAATATTCCTAGTTTTGTAGCGGAGGAACGTCCCAAAACAGGTGGTCCCCTACATTTAATAACTACAACAGGTGTACTAGTTTTTCTACTGGAATGCGTTATGTCTGCCTTGAAATCTCCTAAAATATCCAACGGATCGTTTCTACCATAAGTGAAAATTCTTTTTGAACTATGTAGAATTTTACTTTATCAGTTACCTGCTTTCTTTAAAAATTCCTTCCAAGTTTCTTGGTCAATAACATCGCAAGTAGATCCCGAGTCAATAATAAAAACAAAGGGTACCCCTGACAATAGACAAGTGGTCTTCCCCGTCGTCTCCCATTTTTGTTCGTCTTTTGTAAGAAAGGTGTAATCTAAATCACTACTACATCCAGGGCCGACTTCATATTTGACGTTGCCCACGTAAGAAACTTCGTCATGAACAGTTGACTCCTCCGTTTCTAACGTATATGCCCTTTTTGTTCTACAACACTTCCGATAGAGCCCCGTTAAATTACAATCCTGGCAAACTTTGTTTCTCGCAGGGCACTGGGGGTCACTTGCTAAGTGATTTGTTTCCCCACAGCGACAACAATTCCCCTCTCCTCTATTTTGATAACTATTATAACTAGTTTTCGGCGGAGCACCCGTGTTTTTGCCTCTATTGGAAATAGTTCTTTACCTACCTCGATAGCTGCAGTCGCTTAAGTGCGGCCAGTATCCAGTAATCGGGAGATAGTCGGTTCGAACCCCACTGTCGGCAGTCCTGAAGATGGTTTCCCGTGGTTTCCCATTTTCACACCAGGCAATTGCTGGGGCTGTATATTAATTAAGGCCAAGGCCGCTTCCTTCCCATTCCTAGGCCTTTCCCATCCCATCGTCGCCATAAGACATACCTGTGTCGGTGCGACGTTAAGCAAACTGCAAAAAAGTTCTTTGTTATGTCCCATATTTCTTCTTATTCGACATACTATACACCTCTTGCTCAGAACAGTCGTCCTTACTAAAATATGATGTCTGCATGTTTATCATTTCGTGAGCCCGTCCAATGTCAACCAAATCGCCTAGTGTGACAGCGGATTTTCCAATATTCTCCTTCTAACTTCAGCTGATTTGCAAACATCTACGAACTGGTCACAAATAAACATGTCTTCTAATTCTTTTTGTTGTGGTATCTTTAAAATCACATTTGACAACGTAGACATAAAGGCGTCAGATGTTTCATTAATATCCTGTTTTTGTTTGTTTGTTTGTTTGTTTGTTTGTTTGTTTGTTTGTTTGTTTGTTTGTTTTCATTCCCCTCCCTGAGGGGGAGGGGCGGGCCCACTAGAGCTTAACGCGCTCGCTCGGTCCGGGAGATGTGGAGAGAACAGTGAGATGTGTGGAATGAAGAAGGTGGGAAAAGCTGCGATAAGTTGATAGAGCAGAAAGGGTGTAAATGTTGGGGGATGTGTGTGAGGAGTGAAGGTTTAATTGGGAGTGCTAGGATGGAGTTGAAGTGTTAGAAGGTGGAGGGTTGCTGTGATATTACATAATGAGCTGGTGAGGAGTCGGAGGAGGTTGATAAAATAAATTAGTTGGGGTAGGGGTGGACGGACGGATTGATTAGGTTGAAATGGAGGAGGAGCTGGCCGGGTGCGACGTCGTATGTTTGTAGGATGGTGAGGAAAAGTTTGTGGTGGAGAGCGAGAGGGTTCTACCTTATGGAGATGGCGGTAGATGTAGGCACCATTGCTGATGAATCGCTGTACATCTTCGTCGGTGAGCAGATGGAGTCGGATCATATAGGTGGGACCAGAGGCGTTCATGATTCGAAAGGCTCGGCGAGCTGGAACACCTTCTGTCTGTAGTTCGTGTAGTATGTCCCGGTCGGAGAGGTTAAGATCGACTCCGCGAATTACGCAGCTATACATGGCTTGAGAAGATGGTGGTGTCAACGGTGGTTGTGTGGAGCCAGCTGAAGTGTGACAGGCGTGGCAGGTCTGTCGTCTGTGGTGAGAGAAGATAGCGGTGGCGGTGATGATATCTGCGGTGGTGCGGTTGCTCCGATGGCGGAAACTACGTCGAGTGTCTGAAGACTAGGTTGAAAAGGGGTTTGAAAGTTAGAGAGAGTGGAAGTATTTGCTGGTGACGGGCGTTGAAAGTAGCTGGGCGGGTCACGGTATGGAGGCAAGGGACATTAAGTCGTAAGGAGAGGCGAAGGATGGGAATACGTTAGAGTCGTGCTGGCAGGGTAAGTGAAGTGGAAGTTGTAAGTCGTCGTCGTCGTAGTAGTGGTGGTTGTGGTGATCATAATGGATAGAGAGGTAGGTAGGTTGGGGAGGCTGACTTACAAGTTTTGGGGTCAGCCGTTTTGCTTTTTTGTAGCGGGCTGGGAGCTGAAGTATAGATGTGGAGCCACCCGGCTGGGCAAAAAATATCAGGAGAATTGTCTTCGAAGAGCTGAGGTATCCACGTCCTCTTCTGAAGCGGTGTGTGTCCTCGAGAAGCGATGTATTGCCGCTGTCGCCACGAACCTGAGCTGTAATATCCTGTTTCATACACTTCATAATATGCAGCTCAAATAGCGGATTGCTTTTCGGTAAGAAATGTTTATCTAAAGGACTGTCTCCACTGTTTAACATTTAACAAGAACATGTTAAATTTAACATGTTACAGTTGATATGTATATTGCGATTGTGTCTTTCAATTGACTTTGCATGTTAACTCAGGATGTTGAGGTTAACACTTTTAACATGTTGGCGTGTTTTCCGCTCCAAGTGGAAAACATGTCAAGTTAATTCGTTGTTCGTGAGATGTCGGCACAGTTTCGGCAATTTCAGTGCTTTATCCATGCCAACACATAGCCTAAAAGACGCAAACAACGTGCTCGTCATGAAGTAGGATTATAATTACAACACCTCTGCAACACTCATTCTCTTTGCTATAAGCCACAAACACAGTTCCCGCACGTGTGTCGTTCTCTCTGTGTCTGCACCATACTAAAATTTATAGTCAGAAATGGAGTAGATCAAGGAGATTACTCTGGACTTAATTAATGATATAATAGAAAGGCCTTGTTTGTGGGATGTCTCGTCAGAGGAATACAGAGATAAAGCGAAGAAAGCCCACAGTTTTCAAGAACTCCAAAATACCTATAATTGTTCCCGCGAATGCATCGAAAGAAGAACTAGCGTCCCTCCGCACCCAGTACAGTTAAGAATTGCAGAAAGTTCAGAAAATTCGGAAGTCGGGGGTGGGAGCGGGCGAATTTTATACTTCAAAGCGGTTTGAATTTGAAGCAATGGGCAGAAGGAGGGGAGGAAATGTGCCTAATAAAACTGCATTTCTAAATCATAACAAGAAGCATTAGTGGCAATAAAAAAGGCCAAATCCTCTTCATCTGAGTTCATTGTCCTTGTCTGAAAATACTGGATACCACCTAACTGTATTACCACAAATTGATATGATGAACTACTTGTATATAAACAAAGAATGTCAAGTTTAACATGTTTATCAAGTGTGGACTCAATGTTAAATGAAATAGTATTTGACATTTAACATTTAACATGCTGAGGGTGTCACCAGTTAACATTTAACACTTTTAACATGTTGTTGTTAAATGTTAATCACTGGAGACCGGCCTTAACAGTTCGAAAGTATATTCATGCACTTGTAGGAATAGTGTTATGTTCAGAGAGAGAATAAAATATAAAATAGGTCTTGCAAGCCTTGTCCACCCGAATGTAGGTAAATTGCCTTTTTTCTAGCAGAATCTGTTATTCCTTTTGCGGAAATATACAATTCGACCGAACGTTTCCATTTTTTTCCATCTAGAAGAAAGGTTGGTGACATCACCCTTTACATCGAAAATTGGTATAGTACTGTTTCTTTCCATTTTAACGTCTTCTGAAGGTTTACTTTACGGATTTTTACCGACTTCGCCAATGTACTGAATAAATAGCGATTTAAACGAAATAAGCAATCTTTTTATTGACAGTCGCCATCAACGAGCTAGAATAACATAGAGAGGCGGAAGCGCTGCCTGGGTGAACCTAATAGAACGAACGTCCGCCATGTTTCCTGTGGTCACACAAGCAAGGGGGCATGGCATTTAAATGATGAAAAGTGTAGAAAATGCGCATTTTACAATCGCTGGGGGAGAATTAAAGACCGTTGCCGAAAGCTTGAAGCATGAACGCGAATACCGCCACTTCATCATATTACGGCTCGAGGCCAACATCACGATCAGTTGATTGTAGGGTAGTTCGAAATCATCGCACAGTGACATACGAATAGGCCTCGAAATCGGAACAAGAGCGTTACCCTGCTTGGCTGTTGTGGTTAAGCGTAAATTAGAATAAACACGATGGACATAAATATTTATGACAGGAAACCTTAAAATCATAGGGACCTACAATAGGTTACAACCTCATTCTGTTCATATTTTTAAAATTATTGCATCCTCACGAGTACTGTGTTCCTTTCTTAATCTGTTTACCCTCCCGGGTTGGTTTTTCCCACGGACTCAGCGACGGATCCCACCTCTACCACCTCAGGGACAGCGTTCTGGAGCGTGAGATACTGTGTCGGGGGATACAACTGTGAGGGAGGGCTGCACCTGCTATGCTGAACAGTAGCCTTGTTGGGGGAGAAGGGAGCGGCCGTGGCCTTAAGTTAGGTACCATCAAGGCATTTGCCTGGAGGAGAAGTGGGAAACCACGGAAAATCACTTCGAGGATGGCTGAGGTGGGAGTCGACCCCACTTCTACTCAGTTGACCTCCCCAGACTGATAGAATCCCGTTACAGCCCTCGTACCCCTTTTCAAATTTCGTGGCGGAGCTGGGAATCGAACCCGGGCTTCCAGGGGTGGCAGCTGCTCACGCTAACCAGTGCACCACAGAGACGGCCCATGGATACTTAACCACAATAATCGTTTAGTGTAATTATGTATTATAATATGGGGGGATATCCTGTTTCTCCCATTACCATATCATACAGGGATTACTAGCTGAAACTTGAAAGTTGTCCGTTACTAAGTGTGGCATAGTTTTAAAAACCAAGGCAACAGACATCTACAATAAAGGCTGCATACATTTCAAAAATAGCAGTAAAATACTGTATTTACCATACTTAGTGTACGTTTGAACGAAATAAGTGATTTTTTGTGGTTACGTTTTCTTGGTGGTGGGCGCTCCATTTCCTTTATTTGTAAATGTGAATGAAAATTAAATAGGGCTGGAAATGTACAGATCATAAGCAACTGAATTGAGTGGGATACCATTTATCTCTTTTCGCCCTCACAACGCATTGTTCAGTTAATTCCTTGTTCGTTAAACGAAATCTGAAACAAAATTCGACAAATAATTACCGTGGCTATCCGTACTTTCACTAAGTAAACAATAAAATGGATTTAATTACAAACAGAAATTACAAAAAGGAATCTCGGCTATAATTCAGTAATACTTACTTAAAGTACGATATATCCTTGTTTTTTTTACTCCAATTAGTACAACCATACGCTGAGCTTACGGCTGGCATTCTTGAAAGCGAGAATCTATGTTTTCACTTCTTAAAATCTAGGGAATTAAATTGGCATGCACGATCTCCCTGTCACCTAAACATATGCTCTCGCGCCAATTCGCTTTGTTTTGACAACCGTTAACATGGCTGCCCCTTATCAACTTGCTTCAAGCAGGGAGCGTTGGTGTCAGGTATACAGCCCCTCTATGTTATTCTATCTCGTTGGTCGCCATACATCCAAAGCGTAAACAACAATTTTCTTCTCCCTGATCTTACAACACACACATCGATCTCCTTTATATCGATAGTACAGTACAATATATATAAACTGAACAGAACGATACAAACGAATACTAACTTACACCACCTATTGCACAGAGCATAACTGTTCATAAAATAACTTTGCATGAACAGAAATATATGGCAGCATATTAAAGAGATCTTTCTTCGTTGCTGCAGGTAGACTCCTGGAAGACAAACTATTGATATAAGTGGATCTTATGTCAGAAGAGCGCTTTTAATGTTTCGCAATGTTTACTTCCTTCCAGTCCTCGGCTTCCTCGAATGTTTTCTTAGAAAATATTTACCAGGAAAGTATTTTGATTCCTATCATTGGCAACAAGATGGCGGGCAATAAGCAACTAGCTCTGTGTGGTTCGTGCATAAAATCAATTATTGCCGAGGACGACTACATCATCTTTGACCGTAAGTGTCATAGAAAACATCACAGAGCGTGTGTTAAATTCGCATTCGTATTTACTACTGCAAACACTAACATCGTTCAAGTCGATTCACAAAAATGACTAAACTATGGCTTGAGTATATATACAGATGACACCTAATACTGTCGTCGAGCCTACGTAATGTATACACATCCTTAATTTTATATAGTCCACGCAGCATCTCAAACCTATCGTTGAGCCAAAGTTGGGATACTTACACATCATTTATACTGTCAGGTGAAATCGAAAGTCCAAACACAATTCCGGATTTGTAAATTTAATACTTGTTGAAACTTTTACACAATAAAATGAAATGCGCCACAGCTGAACTCGAATCTGGTAATATGACTATGTCCATTTCTTACAATAAACGTGAAAATGAAATTAAACAACGTCCGGCTAATTTAATCCATGACTCAATACAATCTCAACACATGCAGTGAAGTTCGGTAAATAAAATATAAATTCAACACTAGTATAATTTTACGTAATATCGCTACAATAGTAATCAACACATCACGGAATCCACAGCATAACTCTAGTGTGAAGCTCAAAATGGCCTTTCAATTCAACGTTCCAAACATGTATGGTCGTGTATTATCCAGTTAAGTAACCTTCCATCGATCTACACAAGCCAGACTATCATTCTAATGACATTCAGTTTTCTATCCCACAATGTTTCCGTTCAAATAATAGTTTCGTCTCGTAAAATACAGAATAGAATTCAGTTACAATAATCAAATATCACAACCGTGTGATAGAATTCACTTTGTTTGTGCGGTCAACTATCACAAAAATCCACTACGCTGGTTCTACATAGAATCAACCTTCACTTGGACTTAATTGCCAATACCTACAATCTCATAGAAAAATGGTAACCATGGGAGAACATCGATTTGAAAATAAAACAGGCGTTACAACGCGCTCACTTAGATTCTGACCACTATTGCATTACTCAACTCTTCTGGATTGCTTACAGGACATCGTCATCTTACACAGCCTGTCTCACAAATATCACATTTTAACATACACCATGTCACACAAATTCATCTCCGTCATAAAAAAGCGCTTCTCATACTCAGCCTCTTGTTCATTACATATCACTCGTAAAATGCAGGCTTACACTTCCTTTAGCATCTTCCTAACTATTCCTATAACATTTGATATCAATTACAATCCATTTTTTTCTCTGCTCGATACTTTTCAAATACACGTAATCCCATGATAAACAATCTTATAAGAATCTCTCAATTAACTTCATTACGGTTTTCTGACCTTCAGAATAAAATATAACCTGATTTTCTGTATCACAAAGACACGGTGTCACAAAATTTAAGTTTCCCAAAACAACACTGATAACTTTATTAGACTTCACTGGATATCCGTATAAATCGCAAATCTAACTCGACATTACTGTTGAATACATAATTTACCATCAAACATTTATCCTGACGTGAATATTAACTTAAATTTATTATTATTATTATTATTATTATTATTATTATTTATTTATTTGATATTTTACTTTATCACGCTTACCACGACTATTTTCTCGTTATCACATTTGTAACTTTTATCATCCTAAACATTATTTCATTGATTTTTAGTACAATATTAAAACTTCGCTGTTTACAGTTCTTTAATGAAATGTTAACACATTTAAGAGTTTCGCACACTGACATGAACAATAGACACTTCGCCTGAACATTATAATATACTTAAATCTACACACGCAACATAGTAATTTAATGGGACAAGTATTTACAATCTATCTACAAAACATATTAAAATAGACAGACCTTGTAACGGCGTCATCTTAGGGCTCCTAGCCACATTCTAGCCAACCTTTTAAGAGTTAGCCACTCATACTTGCAGATTCTTTCTTATACATCAATTATATCTACACAGATTTCACACTGGAAATGGTACAAACACACAAATAATGAATTATTCTGGCTGCCCGCTACACGTACGTATTTACCGTCCGCTGGAAAGAAATTAACTATGAGAACTTCTACTCGCCTGCACCCTCTCTGTTACACCAGGTGTTCACGAGATATCAGACTCGAGGCTTATCTCTGGCTAATATATACAACTCCCCTTACTGATTTATTGAGGCATTATTTTTTTCGCATTAACGATAAACGCGACAAAAATATTTTGAAGCAATTTTGCGATATCTTTGCGAATCATATGTTTCTGGTTAAGAAAATTTGGATATTATGTTCGCGAATTAAAGCGATAAAGCCATTTTAAAGCGAAATTCAATTATCGCGATAAGCGCGATATTACAGCGAAGGGTTTTCTAAGACCTCTTTCTGATAAAGATTTTTCTTTTTTCTATTGATTAGGACATGGAGATCTTCCCACAGCCAACCAACTAAGGAAACAATACGTCCTCCGTTGCTCAAACGAAGTACTAGCAAGCATCAAACAGTCTTTGGAAGGAAAAACGGACTTGGGTCTTATCTGCGACGAAACTACCGACTCTTCAGGCCGCTGTGTATTCGCAATCTTGATCAAAATTCAAGATCCAGTATCTGAACAGGAAATATTGTGATGATCCTCGTTGATTCTCGTGTTCTTCTTTCTTCTCCATTCCTCCTTTAATTTCGGCTCTCCATTCATTTATGAAGTTATTGATCGCATTCGCCTTTGACCGTATTTTCAAGATCTCTTCCTTTATCTCCGTCACTATTGTTTTGTGTTTTTTTCTCGTTCCCTAGTTATCTCTTCCATCCTTTCCTGATATTTGCTCAATTCTTCCTTCTTCTCCTGATAACCTTTCTTCATCTCCTCCTTCATCTCCTGCTTCATCTCCTCCATCATTTGCTTCTGTTTCTCTTCTTGTTTACAAATGATTTCTTCCATCATTTGCTTCTGTTTCTCTTCTTGCCTCTTCTCCTTTTCTTCCTGTTCTTCCTTCTGTTTCCTCTCTTTCTCTTCCTGTTCTTCCTTCTGTTTCCTCTCTTTCTCTTCCTGCTTCTCCTCATTCTCTTCCTGTTTCCTATTCATTTCCTCCATCATTTGTTTTATGGCTTGCAATATTCCCTGTTGTTCTTCTTTCTGTCTCCTCTCCTTCTCTTCTTGCTCTTTCTGATATTTCTCTTGCTTCTCTTCCTGTTCTTTCCAATATTTCTCTTGCTTCTCTTCCTGTTCTTTCCAATATTTCTCCTGCTTCTTCTTGTACTCTTCAAATTGTGCTCTAAATTCGCTTAACGTTGACATCTTGACTTTCACGTATTATTTCCGAATTCTCTACTATTTCTGATAATACTCTAATTCTGCCCTAACTTCTCTATAATTCAATATTCTCCAATATCCTTATCCTTAACTCACTCAACTGTACTTGTACTATGCTTAAATATAGGCTTAACTACTCTGACTAGGCTTTGCTTACGAGGTTGACCCAATTACACCATGAAATCTGAAACATTTACCCTAATGTCTAAGATTCCAAATCTTAATTCTGGCATGAATAATTAAAAAGGTTCAAATAACTTAATTTCTTACCATCTACTTCCTATATCTACCCTAAGTTATTTCATAATAAATTGTGACTAACATATTAACATCATTCCTTAAATTCACTTCCAACTATTTATATTTACAATTATGAAGTCTTCATATTCTACCTCAGCTTCCTCTAGACAGAAATTCGATTATTTCCCGTCGTTCTTGGACATTTTCTTCATCTCATCCATCCGTTTCTCCTCTCTCTTACCTCTGATTATTATTATTATTATTATTATTATTATTGGGCACCTACTCGACTTCACAGTCCATTGTCCTCCTGTGTTTTCTTCGATCCCAATATAAGAATTTATCTGGTCAAACGACAACTTCTTTTCCCAGATACAACTAAGTTTTACACGATACTCCCATTTTCATTCAATCTTCTCGTCCGTACATTCAAAATCCTCTGTCAATCAACTCCTAAAATACCTTTCCTTCTTATCAAGGTTCCCTCAGTAAATTTTTTTCTCTCAGACTGCCACACGTTTGCGTAATTCTACAAGACTCGACAACTCTATTTCTTGACCTTAATGCCTTTCTCTTCATTATGAATATGACGTAGCATCAAATGTACATGGTTTGATGACCAAGGTCTCTCTCCCACGGTGTTTTTCTCTCAAATTTCCACGGGTATGAGCGACAAAATTACATGCCTTTGGAAACCATTCCAGTATCTTTCTCAAAATTGCCACACAATTGGGCACAAAAAAATTACATGCTTTTGGCAACTCTACTCCCACGGTGTTTTTCTCTATTTGCCACACAGTTGGGCACGAGACCAACGGTTCTTGACCTCGGTGTCTTCCTAAATTGTCAGACGTATGGGCGACAAAAACTACTTTTGGCGACCATTCGTGTACACCTTTTCCTCATTTCGCATGGCACCTTTCTCCTTATTTTGCTCCACTGTTGGGGGCCAAAAACTACATGCACCGCTCCCGCGTCCAGGTGGGGATACATGAGTTCCAGACTAGCTCTTAACAACGATTCGATCTACCAAATATTGCTGGGTTGTGAGTTCCGCGTGAGAAAGTACACCGACGGCCTATGGTAAATCCCAACCTACGTAGAAGGACGTCTCCAACACGCTATCAGTCGGATACCATACTTGCATGTTGCCGAAAATTTATCGTAAAATTCGGGTTATTACGGCTTGTCAAGAATTTCGTGCATGTCATCATCAAAATCGCAATCAGAAAATAGTCATAATAGTCTTATATCTAGCACTTATTCTAAGTAGGCATTAAAAGAATTTTAATATTTTCACTACTCAGCTTTTATTAACAAAATCAGTCTAAGTATGATTTGAAAATCACGTAGAGTTTAGTGAGAAATTATTTTATACAATGTGGCTGGTTTCATACGCAATCAGCATCTCTAAGTGCCGTAGCTATGTTGCCTTGAAAAGAAACAAGTTTGGAAAACCTTTAACAAATAAATGGAAATCAGGCCTTATTCATCGATAAGGTAATCCTGGCCTGACGAAAAATTATATTGTAATTAAATAACATCCGTGAAAATTAAATGAAAAGGAGAAATTAAATTATACATAATTAAGTGAAAAAATTATTCAATATAGTTGTAATAATCAGATGCATCCAATTGGTTCAAGTAAAACAAAACTATACTCCCTACTATATACAATATTTCAAATTGGGGTTTCAATTGAGAATGTGAAAAACGCAATGAAGGTGGCCAATAATTAATTAATTAATTAATTAATTAATTAATTAATTAAGATCTGGAATCTTTCCTTATTGAGCTGGATTGCTCCTCAAAATTACCAAAAAATTCAATCATTTGAATTTAAATTCACATGTGACTTGAGAAATGCATATCACTTGGCTGAAAACTTCACATCAATGTTCATGCACAGTAGGAAAATCGTGTGAGAAAATAATGTTTGTTCTTAAGGATTTCCACTAGTTTAAGTTTCAAGTTTTCGTAATGTTTCATATTTCATATTAACTGACCTCCATATAAGCAAATCTAAGTCCACTTTAAGTCGTAAGTAATCTCAAATTAATTCTATCATAAGGCTCCTGTGGGTAAAATCATTCAATTATTATTTTATTCCATGGTTGAAATTCAGTTAAAGTGCGTATATGGCTTAATATAGCATTACCAAGTGTATTTAACTAACCTTCCAACGAATAATACCATAGGTGGAAAAATTGACACATTAGAAGACTCTATCTTCATCTAAAATCCACATATGAAAGACTAAGTTACCAGTGATGTGTCAAACTGCTCCCATAAAACCATAAATTAAGTTGCCGTATGTGAGAATACATGAAAACGATCGTAGATATGTCAGTGAAGGCCTAAATATTGACGTAATTGGCCTCTCAGCTCTTCTGATGATCCTAAATACTCAATTAATTCTATACTGATGGCATTGAGATCGTATCCTAATCTATATTATATATTAGGGAATAAAAATAGCAATTGAAAACAGTACGTTTCAATATGTATATACCTTAGCATGTGCAATTTACACATACTATCATCTCTCGAAGAATACTATGACCAACTTTCTAAATAACAATAACTATCACCATCATAATATCATCCACTCATATCATTATTTCATTCACCATTTATCATTTCAATTATCACGTAGCATTCATATTTGTACGTCTCAAAGCACTCGTTTCATCAAATACGCAGCATATGTGTCATAACCTACACATATAAAACCATTATCATTACTGTCATAGTATCAAAGAACAGCACATCATAACATTAAACTGTGCTACTATATTTGGACCGTAAACATCCCCTAAATACGATCTCTACGCTTGTTATTTTGGTTAAAGCCATCACACATGTATATTAACTTCCGCTTAATACTCTAACACTTCACTGACAACGATTAAAAAAAATATCAATCACTTCTCTAACACCATATTGATAAACTTGCGAACGGCATTCACTGGTATTTTACACCTATGTATGGGATTAACGGTAACCTCAGATGAATACCTATTTCCTTGTAACTACACTTGTATATTAACTACGCACACACAATGTCATAATGCACATCACATATTAGCCAAAAGAATAAAGGTTTCTACTTACGACACGACTCATAGGGGACTTAACTTTGCTTATTGGGTAGTGATTTCCATCTCGCTGTTGTTCGTCGGGAATGGTAGGCCTCGCTCCATGGATCGGCTTAGGTAATCGGGTCCATCTCGTCCTCTCAGCTGATTACCGCCCTCCTGGGTCATCAATCTCGTGAAGCGCCACCATAGCCGGAGTAGTCTCTGCCTCAGCTTCTTAGAACATCATAGTGGTCTTCATTACGTCAGGGACAGAATAACACAAGGCATTAGTTAATGTATACATGTTGTAATCTGTTTCGTAGTGCTAATGAGAAAAGAATATATGTATTCTGGTCCGTCTAATTTGCTTATAATAGCTCTAAATGTCCTCTTATTTTCAACCGCCTTGCTCGCCGAACAGATGTAAATTTTACGTGCTTTTAGAATTGCACTTTATATCCCGTTGAATTCTGCTTTCTTCACGTTGTGCAGTATCGGGCAAATATAATGTTTCCGAGCCCAACCGTGACGTAGTATAGAACCAACTTGACGTTTCCTTATAGCTGGTCTATAATTTTCACGTCTATATGTCAACCTACAGCTGACGTTGAGCGGGCTGTCGCGGATTTAATCTCTTCTTCAATGATTGATTATAGAATCTGATTAGTTCGTTTCTTTACACGACTCCGTCCTTTCTTCGATGCAATGCTGGATTGAGATTTTGTTCTAATGGAAGTCTTTTTTCAATAATCGGTTTTAAATAATCCGCTCTCGTCATTCTTTCGCACCGCCTTCTAAGAGTAGTTCTTTCCATGATTGCCGGTTGAAATTATTATCTTTTCGGCTCGTACCGCTGCTAACTGATTTTATATTGATCCATTAATAGCTGGAACGCCATTTTTGTTCCTAATACTGCAACTATAGAACGGTGAAATGGCACAACGTGAAATTTGCAAATTCTGTTTTAAAGTCTATTTGGGTTGCCTGTAGATCCGTTGATGCAGAGCGATGTTTTCGAAGTAAAATTTGATTATCAATGACCGTGCTATGTTATCTTTTCACAAAGTAAGGAATGGGTAGGATGGCTCAATGATACTGTAATATAAGTCCTATGTAATCATAATCAGGAATAAAATGAAATAATATTGGATGCTTACTAGTAATTTATACATCTAACATTAATATAAATAATTCAGAACCAGAATAATGAAACCTTTAATGATTAATTTTAGAATTTTATTAAAGCGAAATTAAAGCGATACGGCAATATCTATTTCGCGAAATAACGCGAAAATTAGTATCCTTCTCGCGAAATCGTTCAAACATTAATGCGAAAAAATCATGCCTCTAGTGATTTCCAAGACACATAATAATTAGATGAAAGCTAGCTATACACTTTCTACTTTCATTTGCAGAAAGAAGTTCAAGAATTTTGTTATTAATTCAACTAAGAATTGCCCCTTTCACCTTTACCACTGGGTAAAGTATTTACGTCAATTCACTAACTCACAAGTTTATTTGACGAACAGTTCAAGACCTATGTTTTGTATTAACGCGACGCGAACTCTCCTCGCGACGACCAAACAAGTGAGTGTGTCTATTGTCCATAGGTGGTGATATTTATAGGTTTTCTGATGACGCTACCCTGGTCATGGGGTACTGTAGTGCAATCATTAACTTGTTAACCACTGGACCAATTTCTCTGAAATTCACTCCAAAAATTCCTCCTAATTTCCAAGTCATGATGGTATTGTTTACAGATTTTACCGTACTTTTAACGGGCGTAATTAATTAATTAATTTCATGCAAGCGACTTCGCGCGCTTTTAAATGGTTTGACCTTGACACGCGCTGTTAATCTGCCAATACAGAAGCCAACTTTTCTCCAGGCTTAATTACATACATTTCCACCCTGTGGATTTTATCTTCATTTCATATTTCTTACACTTCTTAATTACTTATTTCTTGGTTAATGATATTGCCTAAATCTCTTGCAGTGAATGTTTATTATGTGAAAATTATATATTAACGACACGAGGACAGTCGAAGTGTTCCGATACCGTCCGAATGGATGGCTCGCTCTCTCCCGCTGTTATTTCTCAGGGTGACTTGTTCCGCAGTGGAGGATGAGATGCTTGCAATACAGAATTATGGTTGCGCATGCAGTTGTATTTTGTAGTTGCAATTTTCTAGTGGCAATATTTAGCAGGGTTTGAATTATGGGTTTAGTAAATCTGTTGGGAAATACGGTGACTAATATGGATTCCTGTTCACTCGATTATTAGAGGGAGTTGCGAACCGATGCCTTAACTAATATTGCTGCAAAAAGTAATGGGGTCCCATATCATTTGGCTTTACCATTTCCTGACTTTTGGGATATAGTAAAGCAGTGATTAGTCAGTTGCGGGAAGACGATTGGAGCAGACGTACATGTAAAACTAGTAGTTATTTGTTAGGGATTCTGCCTATGATACCACAAAACTTTCGTTTATGTGTGATTACTATTCGGAACGTCATATCACAAACATTATACGCATGTGGTTAAACCACGTGTGTACTCCCGCCCAGTTATTTCGCATAAAACTAGTAGATTCTAACTTACGTCAATGTAAATAGCAGTTAGTACTATCGATCACATTATTTTTCAATGGCCGCTGCTTGAACATATTAGAATAAGAAGCTTGAATCCTTTTCTTTGTAAACAGTTTCCCTTACCTACTCAGATCTCGTGTTGGATAGCAAACCCTACGCCTAAAACGACGGACTCCCTCTCTACCTTCCTGCACGAAGCTAAGATTGATATATAACCCGATTCCATTATACACTGACGGAAAATGTAATCCCAACACCAAGAAAATATTAATTTAGAGGAATCTAATTTAGGATAAGCAACTGTCTGGGTAACATATTTATTTGGTTATAGTTTCCAGGACACAGTCTGGAGTATGAACGAGAAGACATGTGATATTGAGGTATAATAATAGCCGCTGGAGTCACCATGATTATGAATGGGAGTATACAAACCTGAATGCATTGTCTCGTACAAGTGCCGTATGTAATTTTGTGGGATGGTTTTCCACGTCTGTTGCACTTGGTCAGCCAAATCAGCAACGGTTAATGCTGTTATTGGATAAAGCTGGATTTGTAGTCCCATAATTTCCCATACGTGCTCGATAGCCGAGAGTTCTTGTGGTCTCGCAGGCCAAAGCAACTGGTCAACACTCTTTAGAGCACGCTGCGTGACAGCAGCGATATGTAGATCAGCGTTACCCTGGTGGAGAGCACCCTTCGAATACTGTGAATGAATAATAGCACAACCAGTTTAATCACCAGTCTGACGTAAAAATCGAATGTCAAATATCTTGGGATTACGACGAAATTGCTCCTACTGCCAAAGGAAATCGTTCCCCACATCACAATTCCTGGTGTAGATCCAATGTGTCGACGCCGCAGGCAGTTTGTTTCCAAACGCTAATCTGGCCTTTTTCTTACCAACCTACGACCATCACTGGCACCAAGATAGAAATGGTTCTCATATGATAACACAAGATATTCCGATGAGCACTGGCTTGGATACCACTTCAGTCGCTGTTGGCAGTGATTCGGAGTTAGTGGCAAGAATGCTACAGGACGTCTGGCTCGGAGATGTCCCTCAAGTATTGGATTTATTACAGTTTGCTGCGTCACTCTGGTGCCAACTGAAGCTCTAATGGTTCTTGTAGATGCAATACGATCCCCCAAACCTTCCGGCGTATACGGCGGTCTTCCCTCTCCGTAGTGGTCAGTGTGCGGCTGAAACCCGGTCTTCTTGAGTCAGTACCTTCCAGTGACCGTTGTTGCGAACACTGATGTATTGTCAATACATCTCTGCCAAGTATTTTTGCATCATCGCGGAAAGAATAGTCTCCTTCTCGTACCCCTACTACGTGGTCTCGTTCAAACTCAGTAAGCTGCTGACACTGCCTTCTTCGTCTCCTTAAAGGCATGTTTGACTCACACTTACCTCACAGAGTCAACACTGGACGACGAATCACAAAGCGCGCGTTTAAAGCAAATTTGCTTTGCAAGGTCATAGTGGTGGTGTTAGCACCACTCTTCATCAACAAGGGCGCAAATATGAACAGGCGTCATCTTTCAGATGTGCAAACACAGCTCCTGAATTTCGTTTATCTAGCACATCTCCTTCTTGGTGTTGAGGTTCCATTTTCCGTCACTGTAAGTAGATTCATGGCCGATTTGATGCGTCGCTCTAGCTAGTTCTTTACCAGCCTTGGTACTTGGTAGGTCTAACACAAGTAACTTCCTGTACGCAGTTGACCTGGCGCTGGCAACTCAGAGTAAAAACTTCTCGCAAGTGCAACAAAACCTTACTGCTGGTTTGAAGATGCTCTCAGATTATTATGAGGAAAATAACCTCAAGCCAAACCCATCTAAAACTAATGTGTGCACCTTTCATTTAAGGAACAAAGAAGCCCCGCAGAATCTACGTGTGAATTGGAAAGGAATGGAGCTGGAACACAGTAATACTCCAGTTTACCTTGGTGTTACCCTGGATCGTTCACTGACCTTCGCCACACACGGCACCAAACTCAAGGCAAAAATTTCACCACGAAACTGCCTATTGCGTAAGGTAACCGGTTCTGGATGGGGTGTCCATCCTCAGACAGTAAGGTTAACTGCCCTAGCACTCTGCTACTCTGCTGCTGGATATGCTAGTCTCGTTTGGTACAAATCAGCTCACGCAAAGAAAGTCAACATTGCCTTGAATGAAACCTGCAGGCTAATCACAGGCTGTTTAAAACCAACACCCACACAGAAGTTGTATTTACTTGCAAGTATAGCCCCACCTGATATTAGACGTGAGGTGGCCGCTAATATCGAGAGACAAAAGTTTTGTGGCATCTCAGCCCATCCCCTTCATGAACATCAGCCACCACCAGCTCGACTGAAGTCCAGAAAGTATTTTCTACAGTCTTCTGGTCCACTTGATTCTGACCCAAAAAAGACCAGAGTTAAGCTATGGAAACAAAGGTATCCAGATCATCCAGAAGGTGTTGAAATTGAAGAAATATTGCCACCTGGTCACGAAGAGGGATGGTGTATATGGAAGTCGGTAAACAGACTGCGGACCGGCATTGCAAGATCTAAGGGCAATTTTATGAAATGGGGCATCTTGCATGGTGGGGACTCACTGTGCGAATGTGGAGAGGAACAGACCTAGGCATCTCTTGCACTGTCATCTATGCCCAAATTAATATACAGGGTTGGAATTGGCTCTTGCTGGAACAATGCCATCAATGTAGCCAAATACTGGTCACAACTTGTGTAAATAATGTATGTATAGTGTAGATATTTTCATGTAATATTTGCTTTCTCTTTTTTATTGTTATGTATGTTCCATTTGTTATTCTTCATATGCAAATTTTTCAAGTGCTTCATTCACATCTATATACGATTAATTGGTTAATGTACATTTTTAATATTCAGTATCTCTTCCTTGTATCTATTGATACCTCTGACACTAAATAAAAGGAACCAGCCTTGACAGTCGGGTCCACGAACTATAATCGGAGAAGTTTCATAGCTCGGTACGTGACACTGGTATCCTAAGTTTATGCAGTAGAAATGTATACACCTCTGTGGGAAAGATATTGAATTTGATTGCCGATTTATCGTAATTTATTGGTATGGAGAATGCTATATAAGTTAATACTGTTAAAATGACTAATCCTAAAGATTAAGTTCGTTGACATTTGCTAAAATAATGTCGTGAAATGAAAAGTCCGGAGAGATGGAGTAGTCCAGCTGACGTTCTGATATTGACTTTGCCGTTTATCTTAATTTAGAGGAATGGAGGTGTATGGTACATTGACTAATACTGCTAAAATGATTAATCCTACAGGCTACTTTCGTTGATATTGTTTGTCAAAACAATGTCGTGAAATGAAACAGTGGAGAGATGGAGTAGTCCAACTGATTTTCCATAACTGTGAGGAATAACAATAATCAGTTTAATTATACATAGCATTTAGATACATAGTAGAACTTACCACAATACCTTTGTCTTCTTATGTTAATCTTGAGATTAAGAGTCATTTTTTAAATAGAGTTTTAAAATTCTTCAAGTGCTGCTATCAGTAAGGGGACGAGTTCAAAATATAAAAGTCTTATTTTTCTACTTAATTATTCGCTGTATGGATAACATAAGTATTTTGTCTGAAACTGGAACATTCTTAAATTTTAATTTCAATATATTATAGTTTCTGATTACATTTCATTCATACCTTGCACTAGAATTTTAAATAAAAACTGAATGAGAGGAAAATATACTTGGTAAACTGTTCATTGCACAGGTAACACTTAGCTTCATACGTTGGTTCCTACTTGTCATTGTTAAAAATGTTAAAGTTCAGATTATCTTGGATGAATCCTGTGTTGTGTTACTGTCATGTGGCAAATATGACTTCGCCTAAAGGATTATTCATTGGAAAGTTTAGATATATCCGAAAATAGAAACTGAAAATTAAGATGAACGTGCTAATTCAAGTGTGGCTGTAGGGAGCTCTAATACAAACTTAGGTGTTTTTGTCACCGTTATGCTTGTAATGCCATTTCTGCTTCAGGCATATCTTCACTGGTCTTCCTGGTCTTCTTATTCTAGTTGTTCTACAGTGAAACTGACATTTGAAAATTCATTTGTAAATAAATCTTAACAATATCAGAAGTCATGAGGTTATGTAGTGCTCTCAGCTTTGTGTCAGTTTGTTAGTTGTAGTGGGAAAGAATAAATGATATCTGATAAATGCAAAGCTAAGAAGTGATTTCCTGAAATGAAGGCTACAGACACAAGAAGCAGAATTAGAGTTAGGGACAAAGGTATCGCGAGAAATTGCTTTGCGTCACACATTAGTTTTGTCCTGGTCTACAGGGAATTCGTGAATGATAGTGTCCCTTTGCTCTTTTTCCTGTTTGAAGTATTAAAAGGCAAACAGCAATACATATTGGGATATTTCCAAACACAGTTAAAGAAAAACAAATCAGTACACTACACAATAAATAAAGAAATATCGCATAAATTAGAATTTATGTTTAGGGCGAAGTTACGGCGTAAAATCACTTTGAGCCACTCATTACATTTGTACTTGTTTAGAGAAAATTTCCGTTCGAACTAAAAAGGCACACAACAATATCACATATTTCAAGATTTGTAAACACAGTTTAAAATATCAAATCTCCACACTACACAATAAAAAATAAAATCATTACCGTATAATTATCAACTCTCAATAACAAGCCAACCAACACTTCATTACGGACATATTACCAACACTTACGGCAGCAAAACAATATAAATGAAACTGGAAATGCGGTAATTTGCGGTATACAGTTTCCTATCAGTGACAGGTGGCCAGCGCTCCAGCGGCATTATGGTGAAACTTTCAAAATACAACTTTATGCTGGGCTTCATGGGCAACATAAGGAGCCCAGCGAGGGATCCAGTCGGCTCTGGTATATCCAAGTGTATTTGGTATATCCGGTCCTGTTTGTACACCGCCGTCTCGATCCTCCTCTACTGCCTGATCTTTGCGAGCCTTTTTGCGACTACGCTGTGACAAAATTTCTCCGCTAGATGGCAGACATAAGCGCACAATGTTCTAAACTTATTCTAATGACGACAGCCTACAAAACACCATGCAGTATGGTCATATTTTCACTGAAGCTGGTAAATTACATCAGTAATATTGCATTACCTGTATGAAGTCGCAGTAGGCCTCTTCATGCACAATTAAGGTTTTTCTGTACTAAGGCTTGGAGTGGTACCGTACTTTTTGTGTTCTTGCCAACGCAATATCAAATACCGTAATAGAGGTCTTACGAACTTGGTTAGGATAATATAACTAACAGTTTGCTGACGTTCTTTGACCTCACACTGTAACAAAACACATTCGGAAAGTTTTTTTTCTCTTTGTTTTACGTCGCACCGACACAGACAGGTCTTATGGCGGCCGTGGCCTTAATTAAGGTACAGCCCCAGCATTTGCCTGGTCTGAAAATGAGAAACCACGGGAAACCATCTTCAGGGCTGCCGACAGTGGGGTTCGAATACACTATCTCCCGGATGCAAGCTCACAGCTGCACGCTCCTAACCGCACGGCAACTCGCGCGGTATTCTGAAAGGGAAGACGTCGCAAGTCCTCGTATTACGCTCGTACGTTCGAAGGACTTCGACGATAGAGCACAGCAGCTTAAACGAACTCCTGCAGGTGCTTCACCAGAGCAACAAAACAAGGTTTTGGGTATCAAACTCCTCCCGTGTCCTGATGCATAATCAGTTTGCTGTCACAAATGTCACACTCCATCCTCTCTTCAACAACACGAACCTAGTACCCGCAAATTAGGATCTGATTTCCTGTTTCTAGTTTGATTGGAATATTATCGTCTGGATATCTGAGGTTATCCAAAATGTGATTGTCCGTCACAATTCTTATCACAAGGAATCCACTATTTTCCACGGCTTTAATCACCTTCTGGAAAAATCCTCAGCCTGTTTCCAGTCTTTCGACCGGGTCAGGAATGGAATGAATGAAGCCCCAATCTAGCAGCGAGGATAGGAATTGTGCCGGCTGCCGAAGCCAGTCGCACTCCTCCGGGGCAATGATTAATGAGTGGCAGATGGAATGAAATGATTCGAGAGTGTTGCTGGAATGAAATATGACAGGGAAAACCGGAGTATTCGAAGAAAAACTTGTCCCGCCTCCGCTTTGTCCAGCACAAATCTCAATGGAGTGACCGGAATTTGAACAACAGAACCCAGCGGTGAGAGGCCGGCGCGCTCCCGCCTGAGCCGCGGAGGCTCCATCACCTTCTGCAATAAGGTGAAAAGGCACAGATGCGGGAGTAATCTGAGGATATCCAATTACTTCCTTTATTAGGTCCTTGACTGGATAAAGCCGACAACCGCTTTTCTCTTAATTCCCTTCTAGACGGTATTTCATGGAGTCGTATCTTTTCTGGCTGCGAACCACATTGCCGAGATTGGCAAGAATGGAAAGAATCTGAAGTTTCAGTTCTACGAAAAATATACCTTGCACGAACGGAAAGAAACAATTACCAACACCTTAAACTCACTTTTGAAATATCTATAAGCATAACATGATTAATTCATTTCACAGTTCTATACAAAATATCTCTTGTACGAACGGAAGTGACTAGACACGTTTACTCAGGTTTTCACACACATTCATTCACCAATAACACAGTGCTACACCCACACTGACAGCGAAGATTGTGCGTCTACTGCTGCACTCTTACGGCGATTTGGAGAAATATTGGTAGTCGCGCCTTCCTGTGTTAAACTAGTGGCATAGAGCAGGCAGTATAAGAGGATCGAGACGGCGGTGTGTTTGTACTGTAGTAAGTCTCCGAGAAGGATCGCTCTGGCGTGAAAAGTTGTAACTTGTGTCCCTGTGAATAACTCTTTGCATTTAGTTGAGTGTTAGCTACACATTCCAGTCTGTCTATATTGTCTACCTTATTTAAATTTATCCTCCTCCTCCGAAGACGATAGCAACTCTATAGCGCAGTCATAGAGGGCCAATGTAGAGGCATAACGAACAGAAGAGGAAGTGATAACACTGGCGTAGTATGCCTGGTCCGCCGCAGCGCAGCTATGGCTCCGACCTTGGTTTCAAGTTAGCAGCAGCGCTTACGAGTCTTTTAAACATTTACGACTTGTTTTACATGTTAAAACACCGTACGATATCCTCTTAGGCGCTAATAAGCTCAATATCTCCACTTACTTTATTGTGCCCAATTATAATTTAATACGCCGTCTCCTGTGATAGTCCAGTTTTGACAATGGTGTCTTTGTCAGACACACATAGAAATAAACATTCAAGGTAAAATCGTCATCTAAGTGTAGGTATAAACACAAAATATTTGGAACCGGTAATTAAATATTACCAATCTGAAATATAATTATTACAACGTATCAACACACATATACACATAAGCAGCCACATATATTCATTAATCTAAGTTCATTAGAGAAAATAAATATCTTAATATAGTTCAATAATTCAGGGACAACTGTAAGATTGCATACAGCTCTCAACAAATCAGAGGACTGAATTGATGATGATGGTGGTGATATCAACAGTTTCAAATGAATAGTAAATGAAGTTCCACAAGTATCATCCTCTTGCGACCTGAAATCCAATTATCAAATCTGTAGGGCAAGTTTGTTCTTGAGGGAACTCTACATCTTCTCATAGTTTAACCTAATCAAAAATGGCAATTCCTGTCTTTTTATCCTCATAAATCCTATATAATAGGTGCTCTTTAACTTATTTTGAAATATCTATAAGCATAACATGATTAATTCATTTCACAGTTCTATACAAAATATCTCTTGTACGAACGGAAGTGACCAGACACGTTTACTCAGGTTTTCACACACATTCATGCACCAATAACACAGTGCTACACCCACACTGACAGCGAAGATTGTGCGTCTACTGCTGCACTCTTACGGCGACTTGGAGAAATATTGGTAGTCGCACCTTCCTGTTGTATAAAGGTAAAGGAGATATTGAAGATCCGAATGCATACAGGGGCATAGCATTAGAATGTACAGCCTTCAAAATCCTAACGAGTCTCCTGAATAACCGCCTATACGAAATGATAGAGGAATTCATCCCTGAAGAGCAGTTCGGTTTCACCAAGGGAAAATCGACTTTACACGCTGTGAAATGTCTTATGGACGAAATTGAGGAAGCCTTGAGGAATCCGAGAGGAAAGCTCCATGTGACGTTTGTGGACTATACCAAGGCATTTGACCTCATAAGCAGATCCATAATAATAGGAAAGCTGGTAGGGTACACAGAGTAAAATTACTTCACAAGAATTATTAGGAATATTCTTGGGGATAACCTGGTACAGATAGACGACAGTGTTGACCGATCCAGACCGCTAGAACAGAAAAATGGCGTGCTACAAGGAGATCCACTTAGCCCGTTATTGTTCAATATAGCCACGTCAGATATCACCAAATACATCAAAGCGGACGTCAAAATACTGATCTATGCTGACGATATGGCTCTTATGTCACCCGAGATAACAAAACTTCAAGAAGCCTTCGACCAACTGGAAAAGTGGGCCACCAGAAATGAACTGCAACTTAACGAAAAGAAAACCGTGACGTTCAGGAAATGACAAGATCACATACAAGAACGAGCCACTATCAATCGTCTCTTACTTTAAATACCTAGGGATCACCTTGCAGACATATGGTACTGTTTTCACGATACATGTTCAAGAAAGAATAACAGCTGCAACCTTAGCCATGACTGATATAAAAAACTTTCCAAAGATCTCGCTGGCAACCGCAATGGAAATATTCAAATTGAAAATTACCCCCGTAATATCATATGGTATGGCATTAATTTGGGAGTATCTTACCAAAAGCAATCTAGCAGATATAGAAAAAGTAAAAGCCAAATTCTTAAAAAAAGCTTTATGTGTATCAAAGTACACCCGATCGCGCCTGGTATATGTGCTGGCAAGAGAAACTTTTTTCATAGAAGATCTCCGCCTACAACTGCAACTACCCTCTACACCGGCATACGAAAATTTGCTCATTGACCTTCAGAGAAAAAGGGAAGAAATATGGCTGGATTTCTACTCTACAGACGCTATGTTAAACAGCGAATGGAAAAAGCCCGGTTATCAGCTTAGACATGTAATGACGCGATTTGCTGTTCATGGATTTCACCACCGGTTATGCAGCAGAACCAAGTACCATGAACCAAACGATTCACAGTGCTTCTGCAAATTTTGTGGCAAGGGCTGTGAGAGGTACCACGCAATGTCATGCAGGAAAAGATTGGTGTCACTGACTAATTTCTGCCTCGATGAAAATGAGAGCTAAAATTATTTTCTTTGCACATTGTGCGAATCTTTACTATTAATAATTAATATAGTCACGTACTACTTTATTATATCCTTGTTTCAATTCCTGTATTTTTATAGTGTAGAAATAATCATTGTAGTAGTCTGGATTGTCATTTTCTCTGTGTATGTGTTTTCCATTCATTCTTCTCCCTTGTCTTTATTTTCTTCAGCATTAATATTATGTATTTATCTTTACTTACATGTATGCATTATAAGTACTGTTGTGTTAAGAAGGTACTGTACTGAGCTTACTGCCTGTGTACTTTCAAATAAATAAATAAATAAATAAATAAATAAATAAATAAATAAATAAATAAATAAATAAATAAATAAATAAATAAATAAATAAATAAATAAATAAATAAATAAATAAATAAATAAATAAATAAATAAATAAATAAATAAATAAATAAATTTCTTCAATGAAGTAGTCTTTAATAGCAACAAGAGCATTTTTTATACCACATGAGCATTTTAAACACTTTAACAACCTCCTTAAGTGCACCTCAGACGGAAGGAGCAGCAAATAACGTTTCAGTTAGTGGCTACAACCCTTTGTTGATTTTATATGTAGCAAAAAAAAACTATCTGAAAGAAACTCACTGTCATAATTCATACCTTTGGGATTCTTTTTCTGACACTTTTGCAATATATTGTCCACAAAATCTTTTTGTTTCCTAGATAGCCCTTCTTTACACTGACAGGCATCTTGTCCTGAAAGTCTCCGTTTCATCGTACCAAGTTCACTTTGCAGAATAGAAACTTTAGCCCTCTCTAAATCGTTTTTTGCCATAGCCAAGTTCCGTTTTAAGTTCCTTAACTGTTGTTTTAATTTTAACACTTCATATTTAGAATCATCAGATTCAGGCGTGTTGATGAAATGGATATTGCTGATATAAGGGGATTTCGAATCAAGAAAGTTTGAATATTATGGGGATGTCTTTGCCAGAAGATTATCAGACGATTTTCTTTTAGTCTTTTAATTACAGTACTGGACAAATACTTAGGAAAATTAGGAACTATATCTTGAACAGGATAGTCTTTCAATCGCCAGTTGGTTTTAGGCAGAAGAACTTTCTTTCCTTCTATCAAAAATGTGTCAAATTTAACAATCAAATCTAAAAAGTGAGCATCACAGTCGTTGGGCTTTTCAGTAAGTTCCCTATCGTCCTTTGGTATGTCCCTTTTCCAATTGATAAAATGTTCCGTATATTTAGGGGGTTTGAAAAACCGTCTTACCTCTTTGCAGTCCCTATTGTCTGATCTGTATCCTGGTACAAAACAGCAAGGCATCTTCACTACTCACATTAAACACTCAGGAAAATGTAAGGGATAAACTGCCGTTTACTTGTATTACGGTAAATAACAAGAAAATTTTCACACGAAGATAACCTAAACACAGGCAAGAAATTCAATTTCCTTTCACCTAATGCTTCCTACATTAGCATTTCAGGGATTAATACTGCGGAGTAATAGTGTAAGTTTGTGTATATCAGTAAAAGTTCGAACAGAAGACCACCTAAACACTCCGCCTGATTAAAAAATTCAGATACCGTATGGCACATAAACACACGTGGAGATCATGTAGCCAAAGTCGACTGGAGGCCAACCCGATCCGTATTCACATCGTCGCTTCACCGGTAAAAGGTTGTAATCAACACCTCCTAGATAATAAGGCCTCACAACAGCGCTGTGACGTCACGCTATGGAGGCGATCGCAATCCAAAGAAACGCAAAGCATGGTCACACACAAACATGATTTTAATGCTTTTAGCTTGTGGAATAACTTATTTACCAACAAATAAAGTTTAAATTTTAGAGGACATTGAATTATATTGCCGTTATTACCGTATCTTAGAGAGACTGTCATTAAAGATAAACAACACACTGTTTTAAATCACGGCAGCATTTACAATGTTAACTTACTCCAGGCTGACACAGAACTGAAATTCACAAACATATTTCAATTGGCATAGGCACTGAATAGACAGTAAATGATTTTAAAATAAAAAGAGAATGCATAAAATTAGTTTAGGCCTAACATTTAGACTGTACTACAAAAATATGATACACTAACTTCACATTTATTTACAAACTTCCATTTTGGGAAAATTTAGAAAGACACTGAGTTCATAATATTAAGGAAGAGGAGCATAACATTCACCTGGTCTGTAGGTAGGCCTAGGACCAAATTATAACATATTGGCATTAAAGTTAATAAGATATATATCATCATATATAAAGCATGCTAGTAATGCAAAATGACTTCGATACTTTTGCCTATTACATGAGTACTGTACACACCTATTTTGAGAAAATTACAGACTTTCTTGAATTTGTACAATATTTTGTGGATTCATTAGTTTTGTTCCTGCAGTAGTTATTTATTAGAATAGTTGTACACTTCCAAATAATGTTGTAATACAAATATTCTGAAGTGTGCTCCGTACATTCATTCCTGTCGTCTATACATTCATCAGCTGAGAGAACAATTTGCAGGGTCACATCACTTACATACTTCTTATGGTTATTTAAGCTAAGGAATTTTCTCTCACTTTCTGGCCTCAACATCTTTTTTATGATGACATATGTGTATGTAACTAAGTGTACAGCTGTTTCTGCAGGATATTTCAAATTGCCCCTATTGAGGCTGTCAATAACATTATGATGACTGTTTCTAACAGTAACATCTTTCAAAACTAAGAAATCTGCACAGTAATTACAATTTAATTTCTTGAGAAGAGAATGACAACAATAACCTGCTATGTATGTTAAAACACTTGCAACACCAGATGTGCTGTCAAGATCTGAATCTGTTACATTGAGCTCGCCTGTAAATGTTTGAAATGAGGAAACTGCACAATAATCATGATCTAACAGTATATCTTCATCAACAATATCATTTACAACAATTTTCCTACCATTAGAAATGGGAAGTTCAATTGAATTCAAGATTCTTATTTTTTTCTCAATTTCAAACACCTGTCGAACAGAAACATGGTATTGGCCACCTGCAAGTTGCCTGTATTCACCAAATCGTGCCTCTAATGCATCTGTCTGAAACTTTCCAGGAAGAAAATATGACCATTTCAGTACTTCAGAACAAAACTCTGTTAGCTGTATAAGGCAGTGAGTTGTTTGAGTAAGAGCCCTATGCGTTTGACTAGACAATTTGCCACATTTCAGACCTAGATTATCCCAGTGATCTAACCACTGAACAAACTTCATTAAAAAACCCTTCCGTTCATCACCAGGTTTGTTGGTGAGAGGCTGTTGAAATTTATCATTAAGTCTTACACCTTTGAAAGGGGTCTTTACATTAACAATCTGCCACCAGGTAGTGATTACTTTTACAAATTCAGCTGTGCCCTCATATGATGTTAAATTGTGCTTTTCTCCTACAACTAGTAAAGCATTTACTATATGGTCATTAAACAACTGACACACATATTTCACATTTTGTCTTTCAAAACTTGAAGGCCATAGAGCTTTGACAGTCAAACCATACCCATGCTTTACAAGGTCATTCCCTTCAGCCTCAAACAAGTCCCTTATAGCTTTGAAAGATGCAACTTTAACTTTAGAAAAATCATCAAAGTCAGGATACACAAATTCCAAACCATTAGTTTTCTGGTTGAGCCAATTATTTCTGATGCATTTAAATAAATGCACAGTGTCAATGAGATAAAAAAGAGACTTGTTAGGATTTCCAGGATTACAATACTCAGTTTTAAGTTGAGGTGGATTTGAAAATTTTGACATTGCTTTGGTGTTGAGAGCATTATTATCGGTCACAACAGCCAGAACATTAAATCCCATAGATTCCAAACCAACAATAACCTTTGACATGATACTGTGTAAATCATCACCTGTTAACTTGGACACAGGGAGAATATGAACTACTTCCTTCTTTGATGATAAAATGCTCTGAATCATAAATACATGTGCTGATGTAGCAACATTGGTAGTGTTAGCACATGAGCCTACAATGTTCCCTCCCTTGAAGTCCATGTATGGTTTAATGTGAATTTCATCTACCATCAATGTTACAAATTTGTCGTTCTGTTGAAAACCTTGAACTTTCTGTTTTATATATTCCAGAAAATATGTAGGGTTCTGTTCTAATATTGGGCTACCATTCAGACTGGAACATACTCTTTTCAAAGTATTAACATGTGGCAAAATTAAATTACTTCTATGTCTCATAAATTTGTAAGCATGAGGAGAAATCAGTTGGAAGATTGAACAAATAACAAGAAAATCATTATCATACTCCCTTTTGTGTTTAGGAACTAAGGAAAGTTTTAACTGTGATTTTATTAAATTAAACGTGGGCTCATCTTCCTCAGTGATCAATTCACCCACTAGGCCTAGAATTAACTTATTTGTTGTATCTTTCTGCACACTGTTACACTCATTCCCTGTAATGTACCTATGGAATTTTGTAACTAAAGAATGTACTTCATTTGTGTTGGTAATTTTGTCTACATTAGAAAATTTACACTGCAATAAAACCCCTTTAGAATACACTTTTGAGGTCATGTCCTCTTCAATTATTATATATGCTATGCAATGTGGTTGCTTTAATGTATCCATGTACAGAAAAATTACTTGCATTTCCTTCACAACAGTACACCAACCATCAGGTAACATCAACATGTTTATTTTACTTTTCAGTTGTGTTAGATTGTGGACTGAAATTCTGTCTGTGTATGAGGCATGACTGTTGATACTATCTTCAATTGCTCTGTTTATTGATTCCCTCTCTATTCTACTTCTCTTTTTGTCCGGTTCTTCTCTTGAACTGGTAGAATGTGAAGATAAATATGATGGACAGTTGGGAAAGATACAGGGGACTGCATTCTCTGACAGTCGTGGACTTGGAAGAGGAGCAGTTAAAGTTTTTCCTGTCTTTGAATCAGTAGCAGTTACTTCCCACAAGACATCACTGGCTTTGAAATGTCTGTGGCATACCTATAAAATAAGATACCACTGTGAGCCAACTTCATGCATTTACAGAGTGAATAGGCCTACATATGTAGGCATGTAGTTTAATGTGTATAATAAATCTAATTTGGGTAATAATAATAATAATGTATCCCTTGATTGTAACTAACATAACCTCATATCTTACGAGAGTAAACATACCTACATATCACCAGTTGCTGCGTGTAGTTTAATACCTAATACGCCTATGTGCATTATAATTATGTGAGAATGTAAAAGTAACAGTTACTCACCACCGAGTATTTAGTAACTCTGTAATCTTGTCTTGGAATTGCACGTAACCATCTCTGCTGCATAACCTCATCTTTCGGGAACTTAAACACATGGACTTTGTTATCATTATCGTAATTTCCCTTGCAGTTGGGCACACAACACTTTAGCACCATTGTACACAACGATTCGCAACTGGTACAATTAAAATAATTAAAACACTTCTACATAATTGCACCAACACGTTGCCATAGTGATGGGACTATCGAATGAAAACTACCGAATTATTCGATAGTCGTCAACTACCGTTACAACCGATTGTTTCCGTTTGCATTCGGTTTTTCATTCGGATCGCAAATTCCAATTGTTTCCACTAGTCAGCGTTAAAATCGCCACCTCTTGAGTCACGGAGTGGTCAGTCATCTATTATAAAAATGCCCGCGGTAGTTTTCAACATATGTGTACGCGCCAATTCACTCCGCTTCTGTGTATTTCAAGACGGTAATCAACCAAGTCTCTAATGAAAATAAAATGCAATTACCTACTTATATGATGGTTTGTGAGTAAGTTAATGAGCATTAACTTTCAGGAACACCGATAGCGCAACGGTTAAAGCAACGAACTGCAAATAGCGAGGATGCAGGTTCGAGTCTTCCTGTTAGTGACTTATTTTTACATAGGAATATTGTTTTATCAAGGAGAATTATTACCGTTTTATATTTCGTTAGTGAGTTATGCAGCCGTTTGAAGGAATTATTTCTTCCGTGCAACTGGTAAAACAGTTTTTCCCTCATTACATGACCGGCGCGCATGCGTCATTAGCAATCTTTTGGTGCTAAACAACTTTCGAAGTATCGTATCGTAATCTGTTTACCCTCCAGGGTCGGTTTTTCCCTCGGACTCAGCGAACGAACCCACCTCTACCGCTTCAAAGGCAGTGTCCTGGAGCTTCAGACTCTGGGTCGAGGGATACAACTGGGGAGGATGACCAGTACCTCGCCCAGGCGACCTCACCTGCTATGCTGAACAGGGGCCTTGTGGTGGGATGGGAAGATTGGAAGGGATAGACAAGGAAGTGGGAAGGAAGCGGCTGTGGCCTTAACTTGGGTACCATCCCGGAGAAGTGGGAAACCACGGAAAACCACTTCGAGGAAATCGAACCCACCTCTACTCAGTTGACCTCCCGAGGCTGAGTGGACCCCGTTCCAGCCCTCGTACCACTTTCAAATTTCGTGGCAGAGCCGGGAATCGAACCAGGGCCTCCGGGAGTGGCAGCTAATCACACTAACCAGTACACCACAGAGGCGGACAACTTTCACAGTACAAGGTCAAATTTATCATTCCATAGGCAGTCTATTGCCAAATGTTCATCAAGATCTTGAATTTTTGCAGATTTACTTTGTTGGTGAAGATGAAAGAGAAGCACTAAATGCAATTTTAATATTGTGCACTTTGTCAATGGATAATCATGTTATAGTTTATATAAATACTTTCCATATACGAACCATGAACCTCTAATGATTGAACGTAACCTTACATGAATGGAATTATTTTAAAATTATTATATTCACTATATTTGGTCCTAGGAAAATATGTTGTCTTTTTATTTAGTTTGCTGTGTTTATATTACTTTAATATGTGGTGTCATTACAATAAGGACATAGGGTAACCTTCGTCTGAAATTACCTAACATTTGTTATTTTATGAACAGACGATCTTACATCCATTAACTTGTGGTTAGGGACACAAAAATGCATTTTATTTAAAATGAAACATAATGACCACAGTTACTTTAATCGGGACATTTTATCTTATTTTATAGACCAACGTATTTCAGTTTCCAATTACTTCACTCGAACATTGTGTAACGTTGGTTACTAGTCGTAGTCTCTATATTTCCGCTTATATTAACAAAACAAACATGCTATACAAATCGGTAGTATAATACAACAATCCACATTTCGGTAGTTACTAGCAAATGACTTATTACTAGTTACTAGTACTAGCGCAGTACAAAACGTATAGGCTATTACTACCGATTCCAAACCGAATGAAAACTATCGAATGTTTTCATTCGATAGTCAAGCCTCACAATCGGTAGTCTACCGATAGTTTAAAACATTCGATATTCCCATCACTACGTTGCCACACTCATTGCTTTCTTAACACTGAGAAGGTTCAAGTTTGCCTCCCGGTAGTGACGTCACGGTAGACATGCCGAACAGTTGTGAGGCCTTATTATCTAGGAGGTGTTGTTGTAATCCACAAAGCTCTTCCTATCGATTATTCTTCTCAAGACTGGTCACGCCTTCCAGCCACATATGGATTAGGTTTGAGGTATACATAAGCACGATATTGTTACGACTGTAGTACCATAGGCTACATCCAGTAGTGCTGAATGGAATTTCTCTTCAGCGTACGAGTTTCAAGACCTTGTTTCAGGTCATAAGATAGATAAAAATATTTATAATTTGGATTTGATGAATTATTTCGTGTTCAGGAAATTTGGAATTGATGGTACTCCAGTGTCAAATGAGAGGCCACTCTGTGATTCAGGTTACACCATCGCACACGGTGTTATCGCTGTTTCCCTAATTCTAAATTTTGTTATTCTCGGGGTTATATCCAACATGCCGGTGCCATTCCATGAAAACTTCGAAGGTTCAGCGTTCGCCTTAAGTCTTAATCTTTCACCTAAAATTATCGAATAAGTCTTAAAATGAAAATCCTGAGCCTGTTTTCGGCCATTCGACGGGTTCAGGAATGGACTGCTGGAGATGGAGAAGACATAACACATTCTTCTATTCGTTATGGTAGAGGGTGTCGGCCTAACGAACTCCTTGACATGGATATTCTTTGGATATTGCGCCGTAAATAAACATTCTCTGGATCTGAGAAAGAGATTAATAATTCCTTATTCTGAATAACAACTTTGCGTCTTGTGCGTATTAGGAAAACGCTGAAAAACTTTGCATATGTCTTGTGAAACTTGTGTAGCATGGCGAATTTAAGTAGGGTTTCACGAATGTCTGCCATTTCGTTGCTTTTAATTGCATGTTCCAGTGTTTTAGTTCAGTCCTCGAATCCAGGCAAGGAAATACCAAGAACTAAGTTGGGTGTAAATGGATACATAGGTCCTACTTTAAAATTTTTATATTGGTAAGTTTACTCTTTTGACTTGGTTGTTATAAATACAACTAATAATATTGTCAGCTGTTCCAGTAAAGGAGTGCTTTTAACTTCTGTCATGTTGTGGTTCGATGCTAATTTACGTTATACTTTCTTGGAATGATACATTTGCAAAATTTTTGAAGATATCTAGTCATCACGTTTTATTATTTATTATCCAGGTTTTTTTTTTTTAAAATTTGATCTTCAGATTGTCAAGGGAATTATGTATAGTATAGCCTAATGAACACGACGGGTTAGGGCATTAACAGACAGTGAAATGTTAGGTTATTTTCTGCCTTTTCGTCGGCTAGTAATAATGGGAGATGTTATAAAATATGATAACATACGGTATATATTTTAATAGAAGTAAAATGTACCTTCATGGTTAGGGAATAGGTATGATTTGTTTATAAACAAACATGAATACTGCATAGTTTGCTGCAGTTATGAACAAATGTAGACATGTGTGTATGTCTAGCTGTGCTGTCATTAGGATGGAATAGGACTACAGATAATTTTTTTGATGGATCATCAAAACAGAAAGTGATTGGATGAATATTTTATTAGGCATATTACACATAAATATAATTTGTTTAGACCTACCTATTGTGTGGTGAATGGTTGCTTGCATGATGTCAGGTGGCTGTAAATGACAATTTTGATCTGGCTTCACATCTTTGCATAGTATGATTTACTAACGAAAGGTTGGTGGCACTGGTATTTGCTAGAAGTTACCCCCGTTATAATATGTAAACACACACACACACGTCTTGCTTTTTACACATACAGTTGGTATATTTTACATACAGACAGTTGGTGGTATATTAAAACGGTAAATAACCTCCGTCTCCCTTCTTATCTCAAGTTTCTAACCCATTATGCCTTGCATTGCCCAGCATGTAGGCCTACCCTGAGAGATGACCGATAGTTTGAGATTCCACACAAATTCATTGTAGTTTTAGCAACTGTTTTACGCAGCATGCATCACAGCAGTGATTCTGCACCTACCTTGCGAGAGTTTTACTGAAAAGTTTGTTGCCTTTTGCAATGTCATTCTTGTGGTAATAATGGAAATCCCATAATTGTCCTTAAATATACCAAATGTAGCTTCTTGTTTGCTGTTTTTTATTCTTGAATTAATACCAGATGGACAGTTCTCATTATCAGCAGTGGATTCTCACCCCTCCTGCTCTTGAAAGTCCATATTTCTTATTTGACAGCACCAGCACTACTTCGAATAGAAAAATACATCTTCAAGCACTGCTGTTTTGCTGTTAATGGCTGAAACCATCCTAATAGAGGAAGGGAGGGATGATAGTATGCTTTTCGGACACTCTTTTGCAACATGGACGTGGTTTAGTGGGTGCGCCAGGGTGCGAAATCGCAGGGGGGATGGGGTGTTTTCCCCCCACTGACAATTTTATCTCAGAGGTTCCCCCACACTAAAATTGCCAGGGGGGGATTATAAAGTATTGAGGAAAAGGTATAACACATGTATTACTGAAATGAATATTCTTGCTGTACATATTTTCATAAAAACCTTGCCAATAATACACATAATATAGAAATAATAGAATGTCTGCCAGACCTTGAGCAATAAAGCAACGTAGTGGTGGCAACTCCACACCTGCAGCCTATTGTTCCTGTTTCAATCTGGCAGGACCATCTGAAAACCACCGGGCGAGTTGGCCGTGCGGTCAGGGGCACGCGGCTGTGAACTTGCATCCGGGAGATAGTGGGTTCGAATCCCACTGTCGGCAGGCCTGAAGATGGTTTTCAGTGGTTTCCCATTTTCACACCAGGCAAATGCTGGGGCTGTACCTTAATTAAGTCCACGGCCACTTCCTTCTAACTCCTAGGCCTTTCCTATCCCATCGTCGCCATAAAACCTATCTATGTTGGTGCGATGTAAAGCAACTAGCATCTGAAACCTGGGCAAAAATAAGTAGCTTGAGCGTACATCACTCCTGTACTTTATAGAGAGGGTGTGTTTTCGATAGGTAGCCAATAGGACAATATACACTTAGGGAGTGTACAAACTGACAAATTTGTTCAGTCAGAATTTAGCCCTGGTAGAGGAAGGTTCCAGTAATACAGCAATAAATCAGGACAAACCGCGCCTCGCGTGGCCTTTCTTAGGAAAGGGACAGTCTCTCATAAACCTCTCAGCCGATTTTCTTTCTTTCTCCTTCGCTGCACTGACTTCTCTCTTACTCCTTAGAACAGCCCTCCTGTCTGGATTTTAGTTGAAATTGTCTGACGTTACCGCTGCCAAATCCACCATTGGCACCGGTCTGTAGGCTTGTACATGGTAACGAACAGTCGAGATTTAGAAATGAAACGTGCGGTAAAATGTAAGAATAGTTTAATTGCTAACTTCTTTAAAATTGGTAATGTTAATATACAGTCACTACCAGTCACAATGCAGGTTCAATCAGTGACATGTGAAGATGATGTACAGTAAAAATCCATTAAAAAGTCATAAATGTGATGAAGTGTTACATAAGGTGACTGCGGAATGCCCTTAACACAGCGGACACAGTGTCGAATGCAGCGATGAAGATAATCCAGGATCATCAAAGCTGGTATCAACTGAGAAGTTATTGTCGTCATGGCAGAAAAATCGAGCCTGCTTGTTGTTTACTACCAATGAAAAAAACTGTCAAGTAATGATATGTAGTGTGTGTGTTAAATATTCGCAACACGTGTGTAAAGTGGTAGGAACTTCATCTAATGATTTACCTTGGGCAAAAGACGGTGTAATGAGGAAAAATAAAAATCTGGGCGATGTTTATAAACACGAAAATAGCATAATTCATTCTCACTGTGTGCAGCAGGATGAAATCTCTTAAAGTGTTAAGGTCAGTTTATGTAGCAGCGTAAAGAGAGTGGAGATCCGTGATCATCCGGAGCTTATAAATCTGCAGATTGCAAATGGCTTAGACATGGGCACACATCTTAATACAGACAAGACTGCGGCGGCATTGACCAATTTTATTGCGGAACAATTACATTTAAAATTAGTGAATTTTATTGAAGTGACTGACTGTTTTTCAATTTCTGTGGACGAGTCTCCGGATAGGTTTTCTGAAAAACATTTGATTTTGTACATTACGTACGTTGACGAACAGAATGACGCTTGCTGCTGTTTCTATAAGCTATACTAGACTTAACTAAAGTTGGCGTCTGACAGGTAAGATTGGAGGGAGGAGCAGTGCACGTGCCATTTCACAATGTTGCCACATTCCAGCATTCCTTTCTACATGCTCTTACCCCTCACTTCCGGCTCACATGTTCCCTCCTTCATTCTGACCGCTGTGATCTGTTGTAGACTACCTGGCCAGGCGGTGTCGTCCCATTTGCGATCACTCTTATACAGTCAGGTTCTTATCAGTTACATACAAACAGTCAGGTTGCTGTGAGGGAATACCTTACTGAAGAATCGGTACAGGAAGACATCCCTCAAGTAACTGGCGAAACTGGGAATCTTACGAATCGTATGTTGAAAGTCATTAAATTACTTATATTTACCATTTGAGACTGATGCGTTTATATCGGGACTGACAGGGAATAATCGGGACTCAAATAAACCTTTTATTTAGAGTTACCAGATGGTTGTGGGTGTAAAGGCAGTTAAATGAGTTTTAAGAAGTAGGACAAAAGATGGGCGTATGAAAACCGTTGAATTTTACACTTTCCGATTTCAAAACAAAGGATTTTGCTGTAACACTTAACTTCTTCGATGTTGTTACCCTTTTTAAAGCAATTGTAGCTCATCTCACACTTAACAGTTAACTTACACTTTCCTACACAATAGGGGACAATATTAATATTAAATGAATGCTTACATAATGCTCAAACTGTTCAAATATTCATACTGTGACGTTAAGTAAGCAGCTGCTCAAAATATAATCCGCCTACTTTCCTCTGTATGTATGTCTACTTCTCAGTCTCGTTTATTAATACCGGGTCAGGATGAGATGAGATTAATTTATACAGCATGTTTCTACTGACGGATGCCATTCCTGGCGCCCTTCCTGGCACCAAACTCAGTTGAGGAGCTAATGAAGACGAAATGTGTTATGGTGAATGAAATTGGGTAAGGGGTGCCTATGGATAGGAATTGTTCCGGCATTTGCCTGGAAGTGAAAATATTAAACCACAGAAAACTATTCTGAGAAGAGCCGACGGTGGGATTCGAACCCACGTGTTTCCCGAATGCAGAGCTTGGCTCCATAGCCATAGTGCATTAAAACGCGCGGCCACTCGGTCTACTTTTATCTATATAAATAAAATTATAATTTTTGTCTGTACGCTTGGATTAGATGTACAAGATTCCAGAACTTAATGTTAAGAAAATGTTTAGATTACAATAAGTTGAAAAAATGACAATTCTATAATGATAGCGCGAAGAGATTATATTGCGTTCGGAAAATAGTGGGTTCGAATCCCATTGTTGGTAGCCCTGAAGATGGTTTTCCGTGGTTTCCTATTTTCACAAGCACAACAGCCACGGTCGTTTCCTTCCCACTCCAAGGCCTTTCCTATCCCATTGTCGCCATAAGACCTATCTGTGTCACTGCAACGTAAATCCAGTGATAAAACAAACCCATGTCACCAAACATCCCTCACTTTTCTGTAAATTTCTCGAAGAGTATCAATTATATAAAGCATAAGGCTTGCCTTTCTTCGTTTCATTGACCTGCATGTCGTAGGTAAGCACGCAGATAGCATACGACCAAAAGCTACGTCAACGATGGATGTCTAAAGCTGGAATAATTACAGTATGTTAAGAAGTATAGACTAATATAACTTTAAAAAATGTTCAAGAGAGAGGGTAGGCCTACGGGTTGGGAGAATCCTTATTACGGTTGTGTGGAGTACGCCTTAATTAGCAGTCCCCTTGCTGCATTGAAGTTGGAAAACCCTGACAGGCTGCTGATAATTTTACAGTGATTGCAAATGGGACAAAAACTGGTCTTTCTTCACATTCTTGTTTTCTACTGTAATGGGAGTGGTCGCAAATGGGACAAATTTTGCTGTGACTGTGACTGACTTGGTCTCATGTTACGTTATTTTTAACCGGGACCGGCCTGATAAGCTCAGAGAGTAGAGCGTTGGCCTTCTGATCCTAACCCTGGCTCAGTCAGGCAGTATTTGAAAGTGTTACAGAACGTAAAATCAATAACATTGTTATTCTTTAAGAGGGGTACTACCTATAGCCCGGTAAATCCTTGAACATGTCCTTTGTCCTATACTTTCTCTGCACACCTTATTGGCATAAATATAGGATGTAAAACAAATAAGTAAAAGTGAGTTCAAGGGGAAAAGGATGCTCGGGGAGGACGGGGGTCATAAATCATGTGTACTCTTTTCCATACCACCCAGCGGTAGAGTACCTGGTGCGTTTTTTTAAAAAAATAGTGGAATCCCCAGTAGGCCTAATACACTGATTGTGTTCTTAATCATTTTGTAGTGGCTCAATCCCTTCCATCTCATCTTCGCTGCTGTTGCTGCTGTCAGGGCTTTAATAGGTGCTAGAACTGGAGGAACCTTCCAACTGAATTATAAATTCGTCCACCTCGTAGTCAAAGTCATCTCCTTTTCTATAGTAGTCTTAATCTCCTTGTCCACGTGTGAAACTGCGGTTTTCCAGTCTTCGACAGTTACTCGATTGATTCCCTCAGACGTAAGTCTTTCTACCTCTGCCAGGGTGAATCTCTTGTTGTTTACCACAACATAACCCTTAACTTGAGATCATATAATTTCGATGGGGTTAAAATGGTAGTGGTACGGGGGTAGCCTTATGACGTCATGTCCCTGCTCTTTGGTGATTTCGTCAATGTGATACACTGGTATTCTAGATTTCTTTTCCCTGATGAGGCCTAGAAGAATTCTCTTCGTCACGTTCTTGTTTGCTTTGACCCCATGACGAATTATCCAGTCTATCATTTCGTCTTTCCGACTAGCGTTTGTTGGGGCCTTATCAAGCTGGACACTTTGGTAGGGAGCATTGTCCATCACTATCATGCTGTTCGGTTTGATATTCGGGAGTAGTTGTTCCTCAAACCACTTTTGGAATCTGTTGTGGTCCATCTCTTCGTGGCAGTCTCCCGTCTTCCGGGATTTGAAGAGCAGTAACGTGCCAGTCACAAATCCATCCGCTGATCCCGCATGGCAGAGAGTCGGCCCATCCCTTTTTTCTGGTATGGCCAGCATTTACCCATGTCTCGTCCAGCCACACAATATACATTAGATCCTGCCTTCGAATCTTCTGCATGAACGTACTCCTTAGACCTACTACGTCACCTCTCTCCAACAGCAGCTTCCTACTGTTGATAGTTTTGTATTCAAAACCAAGGTTATGAACCACTTTCAGTAAGGAAGAATAACTGCCTTTAAATAACTCTTTTGGGAGTATAAATAACAGTTTTTGAATTGTTGGATGTTCCCTTCTGGAGTAGTAGGAACATATGTGATGGCGAATAGCATCCTCTTTAAACGGATCCAGGTTTGTAATTCTGGAAGTTCTAGGCCACTTCTTTCCAGGTGTAGACAGTTTTGATGACCCCTCTTCTGAGTTCTTATATTTCTCAATCGTAACTCTTGTCGCAGTTCTTTTGCTAACTCTTAGTTTGGCAGGGCGTTTCTGGACACTCTGGAATGGAATTAAGGGAACATTCCTTTCCGATAAACTCGTAGCCTCCTCTTCAAAGAATTCTCTTGCAGCACATATAGTTTCTCTTCCTTGGTGATGAATTGTCACACCATGGCCAGCGGTATTTTTTTCACGAGGTGGACGAGTCCTGGGCCTCCCTCTCCCTCGAGGAGTATTCATCGTACTCGAAATATAAATTTAAATACGATGATTGCATGTGCGTACGTATGTAAATAGTATTTAAAATCCAATTAGAAACTTACTAACGGCCACTCACACTGAACTGCTTGTGACAAGATCTAGCTCACAAGTGAAATGACAGTGAGAGGTTTGGCAACTCCCAGCAAGACGAGCTGCCCAGAAGTTTTATCTCCATGGCAACCACAGTCGCCCCACCCTCGTTTCCATGGCAACCACACAGCTTATCCCGCCACACCAGGCAGTATTAACAGACCTCCCTCTAGGAAATGTCACACGCCAACTCTTATTACTAGTATAGTACCTATTCAAAATGCTGATGCTAAGTTGCTGGAAGAGAAAATTGTCCAAGCATTTTCAGAAGATGATGTAGATATGCTCAAAGATAAACTTGTGGGGTCATATCTCCACATTTGATCAGCGTGCATTGTATGGCTCATAGAATGGACCTTGTTTCAGAACAAGTTGTTGGTGTTGTGAATGCTGTTCATAATTATGAATGCTTACTAGATGAACTTTATAAACTTTTCAGTAGACGTTCTGCAGCTGCTGAACTGAGACATACTGTGGCAGTCACAGGTGTTTCAGGGTTCTTGAAAGTCAAAAAACTCTTCCGAGTTCTTTGAATTTCAAGTGAGAAGGTCTGTTTATTGGCAGTTTTCAGACTTCCCTTGCATCATGGAGTACCTAATCCGTGAATCTGAAAACCATGAAGTGTTGAGTAAAGATCATTGTAAATTTGCAGGGTTGTACAGAAAGTTGTCGCAGAGAAAAAAATTCTATTGTTGGGTTTTCTGTTAGATGTATCGTGTCTACTGTCCGTCCTAAGTACAACAGTGGAAAAGAAGTCTGTTTCTTATAGTGAAATCGAGAACAAGCTTAATTCTACAAAACAGACCCTTTAAGAATCGTGCGTTAAAGACAATGTTTATTTGACTCTTTCCAAGGAAAAGTTTTTGACATATTGCAAATGCGATTCTGAGGAAGATGAAAACGGAGAGTTTGACAGAGTAAGAGGACAAATAATTCAGGGTTTAGTAGATGATTTCCTTCAAGTGAAGTACTGATGTGCTTTGCGGTGTTTGAAAAAGAAACAAGTAGTGATATGAGTGGTTTGTATGGCAATTCTGATGTATATAAAGGAGCTGAGTTCGTTTGGTTTGGATGGTGATACTGTGGTATTGCATTGGAGGGAGTATAAGATAGGCTGTAAAACCCTAAATGATTTGGTTCATTTGAAAGGATTAATACCCAAAATTTGTTCAGTGCCTATGTCAACCACCACTTGTAAAAGAGGTTTCAGTGTTGCTCATAGCATGAAAACAACCGAAAGAAATCGCTTGTTGGTAAACACTTTACAGGCTCTGGTGACTATTAAACTAAGTAGACACCCTTTGAGATTGTGGGATGCAGTTACCGTCGCTGATAAATGGGTCACCTCTAGGAATCACTTGGCAGACCAGCGCTACTCATTGAAGAACAGCAGCGAGGAGAAATACAACCTCAGAATTTTTCTTTGAGGTGAGTTTCGTTTTATCATCTTTCTTATCCAGTATAAATTTCCTTAAAATGGACCTGCATTTTTATTTTAAAGATTTTAAATGACTTAAGATTCTCCAAGATACCTCTGTGACGCAGTAGGTAGAACGTTCGCTTCCCATTATTGCTCCGGTGGTTGAAACACTGATCACTCCATGCAAGATTAGTGCTGGACAAAACGGAGCAGGTTCAACTTTATTCAGGTTTCTCCTGTCATCTCTCATCCTGGCAACACTTTCCACATCTCTTCATTTTTCATTCATTAATCATTGACCTTGCCTTTGCTGGCAGGACCTAGTGTTTACATTGCACTATGTCTTCTGGTATAGGTTGGAGCAGTTTTGTTACTTTCATAGATCTGTCTCTGTCTTATCCTTGGCTTTGACAATATGAAAGTGACTGAGGTATGAGCGATGGTAGTAATGCCAATCCTTATGCAGCCAGTCCCTGCTATGAATGGTGTGAAAATGTTACTCATAGGGTCGGTTGGTGTTTGCATTTCGGTGGGCTTGGCAGACTGATATGTAATAGCAACTCTGGCTAGGTGAGGAAAGCAACATGAAACTACCTCAGTCCTCATTTCCCTAGTACGCCTCTTCAGTGATGCCTAGGCCGTCTGCGACAGCTGATGGGAGAGCTGTTGAGGATTCCCCCAGCGTTAACGCTGATGGACTGAACATACATACATACAGTCTTTGTCCAGAGGAGTGCAATAGGCCTCACCAGCTGGCACATTTTATTTCCTCAGCGTCAGTTACGCGCTTCATTCATTCGCTTTTCTTTATTTTTTCGCTAATGATTTTCCAAATTAGTGCACAGTTATTTAGCAGGATTTATTTAAGAAAAAAATCTTCTGGGGGCATATTTCGTACCTTGGTGATGTGGTACAAAGATAGGACAAAAATGATTGACTATACAATATTTAGTGCACTCAGTGTTTATAAATTGTATCTTTTATTTAGTTTATTAAGTTAAATTTTGTTTACAGTTCTACTCCTTTTGTTGCTATAGGATTCCATGGTCACAATGTGTACAACGATCTAGCATCTGTTGCAGATAAACTATTGCTTAACAAGGTCTGCCACCAGGCGTACGAGAGAGAGAGAGAGAGAGAGAGAGATATGAGTGCCTAGACTTCCGAAATTCTCATTGACTTCTTCCATCCAATATGCGTACAAATTCAGTGAAATTGCACCTAGTTCAAAGTGGCTACGTGTTACTAGTATTTTTATTGAACTGTGTAATGACTAACAGAAAAAATGTAATTGCCTACAAGGAACAAATTTCAAATAATTATCATTTTTGTTATAACAACAGAATTCAAGTAAAAAAAGATCTAAAAAGTACATTTTCCTGTCAGAGGGGGTAATTTACTTACAGGGAATTAAATACCCCCTCCCCTGCTGGGGACTGCCTGAAATAAACACTAGTAGTTACGTCCTATGATCCTTCTCTCCTCCACCGGTTTAAAAAAACATTCACAGTTACAGGTACAATAGTTAGGTCAGCAGTGACACACAATCTCTAACCAAAATCTGAATTTTTTATCAGTAACCAGCTAAATATTATGATAAATTCGCAGTTTGGAGTGTAGCATGGATATGCCTGGCTATATCAGTAATGTTGCTCCAGAAACAGGCCTCTTGCAGTTTTGGTACATAATGCCAGAACTCTTCTTAGTGGTTCAACCTTCAATTTATCATCACTTTTATCCTAGTGAGGTCTGTTCTGTGAGGGAAGGTATAATTTAATTACTCAATCCCAGGTCATTGCACTGGTTTCAGTTTTTATCCAGATTAGTTTTTCATAGGTCTATAGTACCCATGGTAAGTGCTTGGATAGTACTTTCTTCCCATTCTGGATGAGTCTTTTTCCTTTCATAGTTTTTAATAGTCCCACTCTAGTTTATATCAAACTACAGTAGGACGTTGATTATCCAAACATCAATTATCTGAAACTTCAATTACCCTAACTCAGTTTTCCCATTAATTTCTTCATTTTTGTTAAATGCACAGTAGAGTACAATAATGTTCTCTCTGTCACTCTGTAACAGTATAGTTATGGAATTCACGAAACCCTTGGATTCCAGTCTGTCAATCATCTGACACTAATTAGCTTTCAGGTCGATCATTAAACTTTCGCGAGAACAGCATAACATCTCCCCATTATCTCTAGTTTGCGGAAAGTCCAAGTTCCTGTCTAAGCTGCTGTGAAGAGGTCCAGGTTACATACAGTTTTACACTGTATATTGATCACTTTAATTCAATAAATTCTTACAAATATTTCATTTTAAGACAATTGGTTGTCCTATATTGTGAATTTTGTAAACTTATGATCTCTGCCCATTTGTGTACAGTAGGGTCAGTCAGGGTAATTATGAGACAGACAAAAAAAAAGGGAAAAAATGAGACACTCAAATTTCTCAGCTCTGATTAATGATCACAACACTTTTCATGAATGATGTTATATATTAGTCTTATATCCATTATGATAAAATAATTGAAAAGTCTCTGAACTATATATCTACCAGCAGACAAGTTTTTCCTGAGTGGTGTTTTTTCTAACCAAAAAAATTTCATGCATTGCACTTTGTATTTTGTTACTCTGGCTCAATCTAAAAGTCCAGGAAAGTGTTTGTAGTTTTATTTGGTAGTGTAAGGGAGAATCTTCTTTCTCAGCTTGAAAACACAATTTTATGTTTTTGATTTGAGAAGAAAATTCATTGTTAAAAAATGGGGGTAAATATGAGACATCATGAGGGTAAAAGTGAGACACTTCTAGGGGAAAAATGAGACACTTGGTAAACTTGTTTCTGTGCCTAAATACTTATCCTACTTTCAAAACTCAAACGCACTGACAAGACCGTGATCAAGTGAAAGAGTGGACCCAACAGCAAAGGTGATAACATCTGAAGAGTATTGTCAGCTTGCGAGGGAAAAGCAGAAACCAGTTCATAAGAAGAATAGAAAGGGTACTGGTATTCAAAAGGCAACAGTTTCAGTAGTAAAACCTCCATCTAAGACAAGAGCAAAAGTTGACTCAGCTTCAAGAAAGATGAAGATTAGCAAGGTAGCAGTGGCAGTCTTGATGAAGTTGATCTACTCAACACAGATACTATGGAAAGGACCCTGGCAGATGAAGTAAATCCGGGTGACTTTGTAGCCTACTTCTACATTTTGAAAGTTGAAAGTTGTGGAAAGTGGCATTCTTTTTAATATAAATATCTTGCCACTGTTCAGAAAGTTCTGGAAGGTGGAGACAAGCAAATTATGTGTCTCAATTGTGTGGACAATAACAAAACTGCGTTAGGCTTAACGAAAATGACATATCCGTTGTGGAAAAGTCAAAATTACTGATGAAATTGCCTGTTCCAATAATAAGAGGGAAAGATAGAAGCATTACATTTGCATTCCCAGAAATAGTTGATGTTTAAAAAAAAACAAAAAAACAAAACTAGAACTCCTAGTTTCTGTTAAGCCAGTTTTTAACCAAGTGAAATGTCTCATTTTTTCACCATTCTGATTACAATGGGCACTATGTATCTATTTAGTATCATTAAAATATAGCATAAATTCAGACATAAAGCTCAGGTACCATTTAATTAGATAGTATATTGTCAACTATCTATACTACGTAATTTTTGTCAGGAAAATGTGTAAAAATGTATCTCAAGTCTAAATTTTGTGTTATCGAAACATGGCCATTTTGTTCCTATAATAAAACTGAAGGTGTTGCAAACTATTATACCCAGATTTTTTTCTGTCTTCCTTTGACCCTAAACTGTCTCACAGTTACCCTGTTAACTCCCCAACATGATTTTACAGTCTGCTATAATACTGTCTCACTTTTTCCCTGGGTTGTCTCAGAATTCCCCCTTTTGTGGGTTAAAAATGAGACGCACATTTATATTTATTTTTCAAAAGTTAATGAATTTATAGTAATCTGTTGTTTCCAGTGCTTTTTGTAACACATGGCACAATTTATTATGATTATTTGCAAAATTGTCTCTGTTGTAGTTTGTAATTTATGAACGAAGTTGTAAACAACGTCTCATATTTACCCTGACTGACCCTACAGTAATAGTGTGTCAGACATGCCATCTTCCATTAAACGAAATTGTAATGTGCTGACAATAAAAACAAAATTGGAAATTTTAAATCAGCTAGAAAAAAGAAGCCGGCTCTGCAGGGTAGGGGTTGCGTGCCTGCCTCTTACCCGGACGTCCCGGGTTCAATTCCCGGTCAGGGCAGGGTTTTTTACCTGGATATGAGGGCTGGTTCGAGGTGCACTCAGCCTAAGTTATTACAATTGAGGAGCTGTCTGACGGTGAGATGGCGGCCCCGGTTTAGAAAGCCAATAATAACGGCTGAAAGGATTTGTCATGCTGACCACATGACCACATGACTCCTCATAATCTGCAGGCCTTTGGGCTGAGCAGCGATCGCTTGGTAGGCCATGGCCCTTTAGGGCTGTTGCGCCATGGGGTTTGGTTTTGGTTTAGAAGAAGGAAAACTTGGATTTTCTCTAGCGACAGTGTATGATGTAGGTAGATCCACAACAGCAGACATAGAAGGAAACCGGCAAAACATTTTACAGTTTGCATCAAAACTTGATTCCAAGAATGGTTCAAAACAAATTATGAAGATAGGGCCTAGTAAAAGATTCCATTCTTGATAAAGCAGTTTATATGTGGTTTGTGTAAAGGTGTTTGAAAAGTGAATCAGTATCAGGTCCTCTGCTGTGCAATAAGGTATTAGAACTTAATAAATTGGGTAGGTCTTCAGATTTCAAAGCTAGTACTGGCTGTTAAAAAATTTCAAATCAAGCTACGGTATAAGGGAATTACAGATTGGGGGAGAATCCTTTATACAGCTGCAAGTAAAATAAAACAAAAATTGCTCGACATTGTGGAAAATGAAGGATATACAAGAGATGATGTTTATAATGCAGATGAGACAGGATTGAATTGGAAATCACTACCATGAAAATCGCTTGCAACAAAAAAGGGAATCTGCAGCTCAAGAATTTAACGTTAGTAAAGAAAGAATTACGGTCATGGATTGTGTGAATGCTAATGGGACACACACTGTAGGTTACAATTGCTGGTGATTGGATAATCCAAGAAGCCTTGATGCTTTAAAAATTTTGCTTGCTTGCTTTCCTACTGTGTACAAAGGGCAAAAAATGCATGGATCAATTCGCAGCTTTCTTTGTGAATGTTATGCAGTGTTAAAAGGTGCTGTGAATGGCAAGGTAAAAGCGGGGAAGTCCTCCTACTTCTCGACAGTGCACCGTGCCATCCACCAGTTGAAGTTCTGAAGGCTTTAAGGTTATGTATTTTCCACTAAATATAACTGCTCTTATTCAATCAATGGATCAAGGCATCATTGTACACTGAAGAGAATGTGTACGAAACAAGTCCTCCGCTCTTTACTACTCGCAGACCATATAGAGAGGTGTGTTGTAGCTTTCTCTAAGAAGCTGCATCTTATGCCTCAGAAAATGAAATGGATGGAGATGGAGAAAATCAGGATCCAATGCATAGAAGGGTTTGCTACCATGGAAACTGCAATGATGTGGTTCGAACATCAACCTGAATGCTGCTCAACTCAACTTCTTCTACTGAAGGGGTTTAGGGACCTCGCAGCTACGAAATGCAGAGCTACATTCCAACAGTGAAAATATCTCTGATTACTGGCATTGTCTACTGCCCATCTTACAACATTGTGGCCCAAAAGTAGGTATACAGTTGCATATACAGCTGTATTTAATCCTGTAGGTTTTCTGGAAAACCTTATCCTTCTCTAGTCCCCAGAAGAAGAAATCTATTGAAGACAACTCCGGGAAGAATAGTGGCCACTCAGTGCTCCCCCGTCACCCAATCCAATGCTGTGGGAATGTCTCGTCCAGGTACTCATGGACCGCCAATGAAAAATACGGCGGGGTCCCGTTCTGTTGAAAGAACAATTCCGCGAAGTCGGCCCGTGTTTGCAGTTGTGACACCACAATGTTGGTCGACATCTCCAGATACTTGGGACCATCAACGTTTCCATCGAAGAAGACGGGACCCATGACACCATCGCAGGATATGCCACACCACACTGTGATGCCTGGCTGATTCAATTGTGTAGTCATAATGACCTATGGGTTTTCATTGGCCCAGTACACGCAGTTGAGTCTGTTGGCGTGACCAGACAATTTGAAACAGGCTTCATCTGTCCACACGATGTTCGAAAGCAGGTCTGGTTGTTCAGTCAGTTGACTGGGCATAATCTCACAGAACTGGTAGTCTGCGGTCTGGATCGTCCTCCAGAAGGCCATGCAACAGTCTGGGGCGGGTACGGCTTAAGGTGCATCTGGTGCATCATACGTTGTAATGATGTCCTCGGGATACCCAGCTCCAAAGACTCATATTGCGTGGACTTCTTTTAACTATTTATGAATGTGAGGGCTACCGTCATCGCATTTTCCTGCCTCGATGTCGTACGCGATCGTCCAGACTTTGGTACATTGGCAACGGAACTCGTGGCCTCAAACTTGTCTCCGATGCAGTAAATCGTAAGGCGTGATGGCACTGGCAAAAGAAATTCCTCTTCCCACACTCTGTGCATGGTCTCAACATCGTTTACCACAGCCCTATTAGAAACAAAAGAAAGGGCACAATCAATTGAAATTGAAATTAGGCACAATTGATTTTGAAATTAGAAATTAATGAATCGGGCCGAGATTTGTGTGTGAGTGTCGGGGACAGGTTGCAGGAATGCATCAATGCCGAAGGTGTATACCTACTTTTGGGTCACCCTGTAAATTGACGGTGCGCAAGTAATACCTTGTATCCCACAGTACTCTTCCTATCCATTATTTTCATTAAACTGGGGCTGATGACCTTGATATTAGGCTCCTATAAGCAACAAGTATCATCATCACATTTTCATTTCATTTTCCTATGCCATTAGGTAAAGAAAAATGAGCCCTATTGTACCATACTATAGGAATGTATATTTTTATGAAGTATATGTGTGCACTCGTGCAGTATAATGCATTTAAGGTTCATTTTCCTTAACACATTAGCACAGGAAAGTAAACACAATGAACGTTGTTCTGATTGACTGTGGCTGGGAGGTGTGACCAGTCTTAAGGAGAATAATGGATTGGAAGAGCATAGCGAGATACAAGATTTTGCTCGTGCACCGTCGATTTAAAAGATTAGGGTTTTGTCTGTACATTGATAAGAATTTAAAAATAATGGCATTTCTGCATTGGCTATGTTCACAGTATAAAGGAAAATGCACTTTGTACTTTTCTGTCATGTCTGGATGCACATCACAAGAAAATGGCTGAATAGAAAAATGAAAATCCACAGCCTGTTTCCAGTCATTTGACCAGGTCAGGAATGGAATGAATGAAGCCCCCATCTAGCGTCGAGGATAGGAATTGTGCTGGCTGCCGAAGCCTGTCACACTCCTCTGGGGCAATGATTAATGAATGACAGATGAAATGAAATGATATTGGAGAGTGTTGCTGGAATGAAATATGACAGGGAAAACTGGAGTGGTGGTGGTGGTGGTGATTATTGTTTTAAGAGAAAGTACATCTCTATATCTCTCCTCTATATAATATAGGCCTACTAATCAGAGAGAAAAAAATGGAATGGATCCGACACTTCAAAGAATGAAGGTACCGGCCAAAGGAAGACAAGGGACACGAAGGGCGTGAAAATAAAGACAACCTAGACCTTGAGTGCTCTAATAGCGCCGGGGTCAGAAAAGAACAAGAGTTGATCAAGGGAGGTCTAATAGAATAGATGAAAGTGAGGAGCCTGGCACAAGTAACTGGAAGCAATGCCAGGACTCAGCTGAGGGCCCCATGGTCGCCAACCCACGCTCCAGAGTTCAGAGCCCATGTGGAAAAAAACGGACTACCCGGAGGAAAGCCTCCGCTTTGTCCAGCACAAAATCTCACAAGGAATGACCGGGATTTGATCCATGGAACCCAGCGGTGAGAGGCAGGCCTAATATATAAACATCCATTGAACCATCCCTTAACTCATTGCGGACCGTGGACGGCGTAAGACGTTCAAGCTTGCTCCTATGCTGCGGGCCGTGGACGGCGTAAGACGTTTAATGTTCCGCGCAAAGCAATGCTGTTTATATTCGTCATCTATGCATTCTTACACCTTAGTGAGCATTACTGGTTGTAGCAGGAAGTTGGTTGACCTTGTTGAGATAACCCTCGCGTTGAGTGGGCTCATGTTTATCTTAGCAGTTTTAGCTGGAAAATCTCATAACTTCCTCGCGCGTCAATTCGGTACTTGAGATTCCAATGCAGTGCGTGTCGTCCTTACCGAGTGTAGTATAATGGCTTATAATACAAAGTTTCTTACGGAAGATTAAATAGATATTGTTCACAATGATGAACTTATTCCTGAAATAGACTCAGATATTGAAAGTGAGAGTGGTGAGGAAATTGCGATTCCCGAATCCGATAGGCCTATAGAGAAAAGTGAAGTGCCTGATACATATCATTCTAGTTATTGTCCACCCGTTCCACCATTTACAGAGAATTCAGGTATAAACGTTCAAATAGAAAATAAGCAGGATATTTTGAGTTACGTGAGTATTTTCATGAATGAAGAATTTTATCAGTATGTGTGAGCAGACCAATCTATACGCGAGTCAAGTGATAAGTGCGGCGCCCCGGCCTTTCTCAAAGAATTAGTATTCATACTACGATATTTTCTAAAACAATGTTCCGAGTACGCTTCCTTCATATTCATTTCTTCACTTTGGTGACAGTAATCGTTATGCCGAAAATATAGATAGGCTGTATAAAATTAGACGTATTTTGAAACCTGTCACATCATATATCACACCTTAAATATTTGCTACAGGTAAGCACAAAGTATCATTTTTCTAACACTTATAGTTTAGGAGTAAATGTAAATTGTATTAAATGATGCACGTCAAGAAGGCCGGGCATGAAAATGGCCGGTCCAGGCATTCAAATGTCCCACTCAGAAGCAGGTACTGAACGTGTTAATAATGGCGTAGATCTCCACTAACAGAAAAATACTGCAAGTTTAACTTTTTAACTTTCACTATTTTTGTTTGAACATTGAAACTTACTAATAGTAAGTTCAATACGGGTAAAAATGTGAAATTGGTCTTATGCAATATGTTAGCCAACCAGGCAAAAAGTAAAATAAATAAATATATAAATCTCGAGGTCAGAGTAAGCAAAATTACCAAAGATCTATGGTTTCTAAAAGAATGTCAGAAATACAGTCTTAAGTTTTTGAGGTCAACTCAAAGAAATAATATACCAAGTCCAAGGTCATATGACATTCAATTCCTTCATTTACAATTCTTGTATTTATTATCTACGCCTATTCAATACATAAAATGTTTATTGTCCTAAAGGGACATTACTTTCCCATTTTCACACCAGGCAAATGCTGGGGCTGTACCTTAATTAAGGCCACGGCCACTTCCTTCCAACTCCTAGCCCTTTCCTATCCCATCGTCGCCATAAGACCTATCTGTGTCGGTGCGACGTAAAGCCCCTAGTAAAAAAAAAAAAAAAAAAAAAAGGGGGGACATTACAATACAAACAATTCGTACATGTTTAGCTCGCTGTATCGAGCATCTTCAGCCACCTTTCATACGATTGTCTCAAAGTGAAGTCATTCATTAAGTCGTATTTACAATAAATTTGCACATTAAAAATGTTTTACACAATAAAATGTCGTCACACTTAAAGAGTAAACAAAAAAACACAGTAATTAAAACTGAGAGGACTTTTCTTATTTGTGAAACTCGCAACCTGACTTTTAACCCTGTTTGTTATCATACCATTTTACTGTCCATCTCACAACATTATCGAGCTCATTTAGCAGTTGCTCACAATCTTGTAACTCAGGCTATTTATTACTGTATACATAATAACATCATCCGCGAAAAGCCTTACGGTATCTCTGATCAATTTCTTTATTCATATCATTTATATATATATATATAAGAAGACATAAAGGTCCAATAGTACTGCCTTGAGGAATTCCCTTCTCAATTATTACAGGGTCAGATAAAGCTTCGCCTACCCTAATTCCCTGAAATCTATTTTCTAGGAATATAGCCACCCATTCAGTCACTCTTTTGTCTAGACCAGTTGCACTCATTTTTGCCAGTAGTCTCCCATGGTCCACCCCATCAAATGCCTTAGACAGGTCAATTGCGATGCAATCCATTTGACCTTCTGAAGCCAAGATATCTGCTATATCTTGCTGGAATTCTACAAGTTGAGCTTAAGTGGAATAACCTTTCCTGAATCCGAACTGCCTTCTATTGAACCAGTTATTAATTTTGCAAATATGTCTAATCAGAAAGAATGCTTTCCCAAAGCTTACATGCAACACATATCAAACTGACTGGCCTGTAATTTTCAGTTTTCTGTCTATCACCCTTTCCTTTATACACAGGGGCTACTATAGCAACCCTCCATTCATTGGTATAGCTCCTTCATGCAGACAATAATTCAATTACTTCAGGTGTCTTTAGTATATCCCCTGAAATCTTATCGATTCCAGTCGCTTTTCTAGTTTTCAACTTTTGTATTTTATTGTAAATGTCATTATCATAGGTACATTTCAATTCTTCTTTAGTATTAGTCACCTCCTCTAACAGGACATTATCCCTGTAACCAACAATTGTTACATACTGCTGGCACACTCCCCTTGTTCGTTTATGATTCAGAGTATGGTTCCTGAGTACAGATCCTTACCAGGATTATTTGACTCGAGAACTGGAAGAAATGCAAAGGAAAGCAGCACGATTTGTCCAGGGTAATATCCGACAAAGAGTAGTTCTACGAAAAGTTGTAAACTTTGGGATGGGAAGACTTCGTAATAAGGATACAAGCTGCTCGAATAAGCAGTATGTTCCGAGCCGTCAGTGGAGAGAATGTGTGGAATGTCATTAGTAGATGAATAGCTTAGCTGGCCTTGTGGTGTATGGGTAACGTGCTTGCCTCTTACCTGGAGGCAAGGTCAGGGATGTTTTCTTGGATCAGAGGGCTGGTTCAAGGTCCACTCAGCCTACGTGATTAGAATTGAGGAACTGTGATGGTGAGGTAGCGGCCCCAGTCTAGAAAGACTAGTATAACGGCCGAGAGGATTCGTCGTGCTGACCACACAACACCTCGTAATCTGCAGGCCTTCGTGCTGAGCAGCAGTCACTTGGTAATCCAAGGCCCTTCAGGGCTGTAGTGCCATGGGGTTGGTTAGTTAGTTAGGTTAGATGAATAAGCTTGCATCATAATATGAAGATAAAGTTGGAATTTACGAGGACAAATTGGACCAAAATTTGTTTATAGGAAGAGGAATTAGGGATTGGAATAATTTGCCAAGGGAGGTGTTCAATAAAGTTACGTCTTTGAAGTTATTTAAGAAAAGACTAGGTAAACATCAGATCGGGAATCTGCCACTTGGGCGACAGCCCTAAATACAGATCAGTGGAGGTTGAATGATTTGATTGGTTGATTGATGACGACGACGACTTGGTCTTAATGGAAGACTGTGCTGGAACTTGATAATAGGTGCAGTGAGTATGGTATGGCATTTCCAAGGCTAAAATGATATCAGTAGGGAAGAAATCTAAGAGAACTGAATGTCGGGTTGGGAATACACAACTGCAACAGGTGGATCATTTCAGGTATTTGGGATATATATTCTCCCAGGATGATAGTATAGTAAATTGGGTTTGAATCAAGGTGCAGCAAAGGAAATGCAATGAGCTTGCACAAGGAGGAAATCAGCTTCCAGACAAAAGTATCTTTACATTGGTCGGATTTCACACCAACTTTGCTGTACAGGAGGAAAGCTGGGTTAACTCAGGATTTGTTAATCATAAGTTAGTTGTATAATAGACTTGAAAGTAGTGAGAATGATCACTTTATAAATGGGGAACAATGGCAAGAGGATATTCAGAATGAGGAGATAAAGGCTAAATTGGGAGTGAACTCTATGTATGAAGTGGTACGCATAAACTGGATTCGGTGGTGGGGTCATGTGAGACGAATGGAAGAGAGGAGAATAATGGACTTTATCATAGAAGGTAAGGGAAGTAGAGGGTGACCAAGGCGAAGATGTTAGCTTAAATTTCTGTTAATTAAAAGATAAGAGATATGGAACTAAACGAGGCCACAGAGCTAGTTAAAGATGTATGTAGGTATTAGCCTACGGAAAAGCACGCAATTAGATGACAGCTCAGTCCATTTTTTTTTTTTAGTTTCCCTTGATTATTTAAAATTATAAGAAATTAAATAATCATTTTAAAAATTCATGACTTGACTTGTTTTGAATTTTTCTTTTCTGTTCACATACTGAAATATTGTTGGTCTTCCATATTTATGAAAACAAATTTATCTCATTCCAGCTATTCGTGAGGATACAGGGCACTGTTTGAACAGTATGCCAAAATTCTTCATCAGAAGTATCCTGAAATTAGTATTGAAGGTGATGTTTATCCCCCACCAAATTATAATGCTGTGTTAGCTCAAGCTTTGGTGAGTATTTTTACTGCTTAGCTTAGTTTTTATAAATATCATATATACTGGATTTATTATTCATCATTTTGTGCCATGTGAACAAATGTATAGTCCCTGCTATGTAAGCTTATACACTAAAGGTACAACCTCCGCCGCCTTACCGACTATCAGCAGCAGAAGTTAAACGTGGGCAAGAAAATTAAAGGCAACAGCAAAAATAACTCATTACCATCAAACACTTACCGCTACCTTAGTTAAAACAATTAGTTACCCAGAGACCATGAACCAAAATAAGAGTTGGTACGGCAGTAAATTTCTAGTCTACAATAAAGAGAATAAGTTTTTCATAATGAACATAACTTACATATTTAAAAAAAAAAAAAAAAAAAAAAAAGAGAATTAAGCCATCACTATCAGGGAAAACGTCCAAATTTAAAACCACCCAAACTGGGTTACATAATTAAATGTAGAGATAAAACCTTAATGTACCGTCCGGATGGAGAAATAAAATTAAATGATACATTTGCATAACTTCTAAACAATCAAACTTCGTGTGAAATTTTAAACATATTTCATGCATCGTGTCTTCCAGAAATATTTTCTTTTCACAACATTTCTTTAACTTATAAACATTTTCATTACTCAGAAAACACGTAGGTCGATCACCACGGAGATTTCACACGGCCCCCAGTACTTGCCTCGCGGATGAGAAAATAGACATAAACCGGCAGAAGGCCAGATAAATATAAGAATGAAAAGGTAGAGGGATAAATGAAATTACATTTAAGCAAGGATAACTAAATGAAAAATCCCAATGAAGCGGAACAAGATCCGCACACATCTTTAAAAGAATCCCAACATCACCAAACAACGTCAAACAGTCACTATCACAAGCGGGACCAGTTTCCATGGTGACGTAAACACGCCAAGAAACCTTGGCAACCCCGAAACATGAACCAAAACAACACTGGTCCAGTAAGAAAAATATGAAGGTTAAAAGGAAAAATTACAAATACACGGTCAAAATTAAATAAGCAGAAACAGAGGTAAACAAGAAATTAAAACGAATAAAGAGACTGGCACCCAAGTGAAATCTCGTGTAGTTTTAAAATTATACACAGAGTACTTTCATAGTTACTCAATAGTATTACTAAATAAATTGTTTTTAATTAATCACACTTTTTTTTTACCAAACAGTTTGCATGTATAACTAGGTACAATTTCGAAACCCAACTTAGAAAAACCTAAGGTAACTAAATAAAACAGGACGACATAATAAATTCAAGACCCACGACGATACTCAAGACGAAAGATTTTCAGCACATATTTCTTCACGCAGCAGGAAGCAGATCCAAGACAGAAATGAAGAGGAGACTTACTTGCATTGTTGAAGTTTGCAGAAGTATGCTAGTATCCATTACTCACGTAAAAGAAATATACTTGAAATTACTAAATTCATAATTAAAGGAAAGACGTTCTCTGAGTCAGATAAAGCAGCACTAAGGACTAAATCCTTATGCAAAAACACTGTTATCCAGTATCCATGTGGTAGATCAGAAGGCGCTGCAGAAGTTAGGACGAAACACATCTTGCCTCCATCGTACTCCTGCGATTACTCAAGCATGGCATGTCACGCCAACAGGCAGCATGGCCCACCACCAACAAACGGAAGAGTAAGAGACTCACCCTCAAGATGACACGACGACTTAGGGCACGGAAACATACCAGACCAAGTTTAAGGATTTCAAGAGAACATTAAAGCAATATAATCTCATGGTTACAATGACGAAGATGGTATCAAATAAATACTACTACTAGTTGAATACAACACGGAAATAATTTCCGAATGACACAAATTTCTATAGCACGAATGCAGTTTTCGAAATATGGTTGGGGAGAGTGAAACCTCGTCACCAACGTGACAACCTCCGTCCCAGAAACCACACGTAATCCTCTTACCATACAGTGGTAAAACAATCAAGAATTTTTTTTAGAAGTACCAATCACATGAGAGAAAGACCACAGAACTAATTTTTTTTTTTTTTTTTTTTTTTACCATGCTTGCAAGATGCATAATATACTACCATTCTCATAGTACTTAGACCTTTTACAATGTAAAACAAGGTCAACTGTTCAGCATACTTTGTAGACGTAATTTAAGTTCATAATTTACATAACCCTTTTTTTTTTTTAACCTTTCACACACCAATGTTTTTTTTCTTTTGAACACAGAGTTCCATTAAGAAAGTTCTACAATACACATCCTTGTAGTTCGAGATATTTTTGTTGTACCAAATGAATGTTAATTACATGTTAAAGTTCAGTAGGTTTCAATTACTTAGTTACACCTAATTGTTATCCATAGGCATCAAAAGAGTAATCACCAGCTAGGCATTCAGAAGTTCTCACATATTGTTAGAAGGATCAGGCCTTTTTAATTTAACATCACAAGGGTCCTGCCACGTACCTTGAAAATCGGCACCAATAGTTTATATCTTCATTCTTTTATCGTAATGTTCTTATCGACATGCATCCATTTTAAGGCTTCAAGATTACCATCATAATATTTATCCTATCTATTGGGTTTTCATGATAAAAGAGCGCAACATCTTGTTTCATGGCAGATCAATTAGCATCAATTAAAAATAAAGGAAATGCAAAGGTGCAAGGGAGGGCAAAAGGAGGCGCAATTGGTGAATGAAAACTACAGGAGAACCAAATTCAAAATTTAGATCAACATAGATTTGTTACTCTTGATTGAGTCAGGGCCAAAGTATACCACTCAAAAACACAGAGAGCACCGAAGGCACACATGCAAGGGTTTATCACCAGAGGAAGTATGAGTAAAGCACAGGGTATACCTACAATACTGGGAGGAGGACAAACAATTAAAGTTGTATCTCCACAGTTAAAAGGTAATTGTAAATTCAACACTCGGTTCAGTTACCAACCCAATACACAGGTTCAAAATTACCATTAAACAATAACCCATTATCGAGAACATCAAATGCTACTCAGGGTACCATGAACACTGTACCAGATGACAACACCCCACAGAAGTCCTAACCCGATACAGAAATACCAAGCAAGGTAGTTCAACGTCTGACCCGAACCAGATAAACGTAAGTCACCTGGACGTAGATCAAGAGAAATTTTTTCCCAGAGAAGAAGTCATTACACAAGTATAACCCAAGAAAGTACGAACAAATTCAAAGTTTAGAACTTAGCAGATACAGGACTATGACATGGTGAAGAATTAATCGTTCAAAAAAATTTCAAAATACACTGACAGGGACATTAAATAAATTTTCAACTAACACCGCTTCAACTCTCCATATCACAATACATCACCTAATTGAATAAGAATAAGGACAAGCAACCAATATGCAATTAATAAGTCATGCTTCAATTAACCAGGGATAGGGGATTAAATATGAAAAATCCAAGGCTTAAACGGAAAACAAATTCATAGCAAGGAAAGAGTAGGCAGGATCGGTTGGAGATCTCTACAATTTCAGGATGGAGGGTGCGCAATCAGGTTTGTCGTCAACAACAGATCAACCAACTAACACCAAGCTACCAAAACTTCCAGATCAAAAGTTGATACAATGTTGGACCACACAGCTTATTTTTTTTTTTTTGCTAGGGGCTTTACGTCGCACCGACACAGATAGGTCTTATGGCGACGATGGGATGGGAAAGGCCTAGGAGTTGGAAGGAAGCGGCCGTGGCCTTAATTAAGGTACAGCCCCAGCATTTGCCTGGTGTGAAAATGGGAAACCACGGAAAACCATCTTCAGGGCTGCCGATAGTGGGATTCGAACCTATTATCTCCCGGATGCAAGCTCACAGCCGCGCGCCTCTACGCGCACGGCCAACTCGCCCGGTACACAGCTTATTATGGTCCACACAGTTACCAGAAGGGTATCAAAATCATAATCAGCAAATCGGTAAATCATACAGCTCCGCATAAATACATATGAAGTAAAACAGGGGACTCCATATCGTAGATACATGAAACAAACAAATAAGATATTAGACAAGATCACTGCACTCTTTTTTTACAATTTTATATCACAATATTTGTTTTCTTTCTGCCAGTCTTTCAACAACTTAATGCCGTACCATTAACACGTTCAGTACCTGCTTCTGAGCGGGACACTTGAATGCCTGGACCGGCCATTTTGATGCCCGGCCCTCTTGACTTGCATCACTTAATACAATTTACGATTACTCCTAAACTATAAATGTTAGAAAAATGATACTTTGTGCTTACCACTAGTAAATATTTAGGGTGTGATATCTGGTGTCACAGGTTTCAAAATACGTCTAATTTTATACAGCCTATCTGTATTTTCGGCATAATGATTACTGTCACCGAAGTGAAGAAATGAAAGAATATGAAGGAAGCGTATTCGGGACATTATATTAGAAAATATCGGAGTGTGAAAAACAGGGTTTTCGGTCCAGTATATTTTTATATCTGCCGGCCCCGTGGTGTAGGGGTAGCGTGCCTGCCTCTTACCCGGAGGCCCTGGGTTCGATTCCCGGCCAGGTCAGGGATTCTTACCTGGACCTGAGGGCTGGTTCGAGGTCCACTCAGCCTACGTGATTAGAATTGAGGAGCTATCTAACGGTGAGATAGCGGCCCCGATCTAGAAAGCCAAGAATAACGGCCAAGAGGATTCGTCGTGCTGATCACACGACACCTCGTAATCTGCAGGCCTTCGGGCTGAGCAGCGGTCGCTTGGTAGGCCAAGGCCCTTCAAGGGCTGTACTACCATGGGGTTTGGGGTTTTTATATTTTTATATCAGGATTTTGGACCAATCGGTTTCCATGATCGCATGATCGAATTCTATGTGAAAGGCCGCGGCGCCGCGCTTATAACTTGACTCGCGTATAGATTGGTCTGCTCACACACATACTGATAAAATTCGTCATTCATTAAAATACTCACGTAACTCAAAATATCCTGCTTATATTTTATTTGAATGTTTATACCTGAATTCTCTGTAAGTGGTGGAACGGGTGGACAATAACTAGGATGGTATGTATCAGGCACTTCACTTTTCTCTATAGACCTATCGGATTCGGGAATCGGAATTTTCTCGTCACTCTCACTTTCACTATCTGAGTCTATTTCAGGAATAAGTTCATCACCAGAATAGTCATTGTGAACAATACTTAATACTTTTTCTTCCATAATAAACTTTGTTTTATATGCCATTATACTACACTCGGTAGGAACGACATGCACTGCATTGAAATCTCAAGTACCGTCTTGATGCGCGAGGAAGTGCTGAGATATTCCCGCTAAAACAGCTAAGATAAACATAAGCCCACTCAACATGACGGTTATCTCAAAAAGGTCAACCAACTTCCTGCTACAACCAGTAACGCTGACTAAGGTGTAAGAATGCATAGATGATGAATATAAACAGCATTGCTTCGTGCAGAACATTAAACGTCTTACGCCGTCCACGGCCCGCAGCATAGGAGCAAGCTTAAACGTCTTACGCCGTCCACGGTCCGCAATGAGTTAATATAGAACCTAGGAAGGGTGCAATCAACCTGCAGTAGATATGAGCAGTCGGCACTCAACTATCAGCACATACACCTCCAACAGACCAGATTACAAAAGTGAGGATGCAACAAACCTACATGAATCCCCCAACACCCGAACAAAATAACCTAAGCTGCTGCTACCACTTCACTCTGCTGCCTTACCGACTATCAGCAGCAGCAGTTAAACATAGGCAAGAAAATTAAAGGCAACAGCAAAAATAACTCATTATTAGGGCTCGGATGTTTAGGAAAAGTCATATTTTTTCTTTGTCTCTATTTTCTTGTCTGATTGGATTTCGGTGCAAATCAGGTGATTATCGTCACAATTAAGTGATTTTAATTTGTCGTATAAATGCATATTTTGGCTTTTTTTTGCCATAAGGTCATATTTTGAGCTATTTTAGTAGAAACATCATATTTCGGTCATATTTCGGAGGTTTGACGGCAGCTGTAGGTGTGTGAAATCATCTTCAACGTACCGAATGCGAACTAGTGTTTACAAAACTGCTTCTCGGTATCACGCTGTTGATACTAGTCAAATAACCAACCCACTGTACTCGGCAACCTGGTCTCCCAGGTAGAGACAGAAATAATCCGGAAAATCCCGTCCCAGCAGTGAGCTAATTACTTCTGGTAATTGCTCACTTGTCTTTGTTCAGATATTAGAACCTCAACCTCCTTTCACTTACACAAGCGTTAGTTTACAGTAAATCGTATCCCAACACACATTCCAGTATGCCTAAGGAAAAGTCTTCTACTAGTGTTAAGTTACGAAGCTTTGTTAAGGAATTTGGAGAAGAATATTTCTGTACAGACGGTTTAGTTCTATTTTGCAAGTTGTGTGAAGTGAAAGTCGTGGCTGAAAAACGTTTTAATGTGCAACAACATTGTAACACGGCGAAACACAGCAACAATGTCAAACGACAACATGTCGATAAGAAGAGGCAGCAATTGATATTCGATAAGGCTGTTACATCTTCAGAGATGGACAGATGTTCGGATTTTTCAAAGGAACTTTGTGAGATGATGGTGTCTGCAAACATTCCTCTAAACAAGGTGAACAATACCCATTTCAAGAATTTTCTGGAGAAATACACTAAAAAATCTGTTCCTACAGAATCGACACTGTGAAAAAACTATTTATCGCTTTGCTATGAAAATACTCTAAATTGGATTCGATACAGTGTAGCAGACAATAAGATTTGGATATTTATTGATGAGACGACGGACACTGCAGGCAGGTATATAGGGAATGTAATTATTGGAACACTCCGTGCTGATCGCCCTAGGGATATTTTTCTACTAACTTCAGAAGTTTTAGAGAGAACAAATCATTTGATTCCAATTCTTTTTTATAATGCACTAAAAATTTTGTGGAAGGATGAAATTAAGCGGGAAAACTTTCTTCTCTTTGTTACCGATGCTGCTCTGTACATGGTGAAAGCTGCTGTTTTATCCAAGAATGATTCACGTCACTTGCCTTGTGCGTGCTCTGCATAGGTTGGCAGAAGAAATTCGTGGACATTTTCTTGAAGTCGATAAATTCATATCTAATGTCAAATTTTTTTTTTGAAAGCACCACTGCGGGTTGCGACTTTCAAGGAGTTGAGCTCCTTTGACGCCACTCCCTCTACAGCCATTTCTTACAGGTGGGGGACGTGGCTCGATGCTGCCGCGTATTATTGCGTAAACTACTCCACTATCAAAAACATTGTTAACGGCTTCAACAAAGATGATGTCTCTTCTATCAAGATTGCCCAGGAATTGTTTTCCAACAGTTCGTCAGATAGTTTGGCATATATTAAGTCGAACTTTGGAAGTACAGTATATCGAGTGCAATTACTCGTTTAGAATCTGCTGGCTTAGAAACTCATGCAAGTATTGACATTTGAGAAGTGTTGAACTTTCAGTACAACAATCACATGGAATAGTTGGTGACAGTGTAAAATGGAAACTTCAAAATGTGCTTAATCGAAATGATGGTTTTCACCGTGTGTGCAAGTTGAATGATGTTCTTGGAGGAGAAGGTAATCTTCAAGATGAGTGCATACTCGACAGCAGTGATTTAACATTGTTTAAATATGCACCAATAACGTCTTGTGATGTAGAAACGAGAAACAAGAATGTGTTAAGAGATAATTGGAGGTCTTTCGCGCCTGATGCTTTGAAGATGAGTCTTGTCATACACTTCAATTCCACCCGCGGAGAAGAATGAAAAAGGTATGTGAGTTTGCACTATAGGCTCTGACTCCCTACCATAATGTACTGAAAGACATCTATTTAATTCGTTTCTTGGTTCACTGTTTAAACTTTAATGCATTTGAATAATGTTAATGAAATCTGGGCTTAAACGTTCCAAAATATATTTTTTAAATAGATTGATTTCTAGTTTTCTCGTATTTCAAACAACCAATGCAGGGTACAAGCGTGCACTTTTACAATGTTGTGTGATCTGATAATCTTAGCGAACTTAGTTCACAAAAGTTTGATAAGTGAATCAAGGATAATAGACTGTGAATAATTGCTGCACATGTATATTCAGAAAACTTTTTTTTTTTTTTTTTTTTTTTTGCTATTTGCTTTACGTCGCACCGACACATGTCTTATGGCGACGATGGGATAGGAAAGCCGTAGGAAGTGGAAGGAAGCGGCCGTGGCCTTAATTAAGGTACAGCCCCGGCATTTGCCTGGTGTGAAAATGGGAAACCACGGAAAACCATCTTCAGGGCTGCCGACAGTGGGGCTCGAACCCACTATCTCCTGATTACTGAATACTGGCCGCACTTAAGCGACTGCAGCTATCGAGCTCGGTATTCAGAAAACTAATATTAAAGTAAAAATAAAGAAATTAGTTAACATGTATCAGAGGAATTACCGTTCTGATTTATAATTTATTTTAAAATGCCTATATTTTGATAAATCATTTTCGGGTCATATTTTGTCATTTTTACGTCAGATTTTGTCACTTTTGAGGTCATATTTCCTTATTTTTGAGGTCATATTTGCTTGCTTATTTGGGCTATTTTTAGGTCTTAAAGATCCGAGCCCTACTCATTACCATCAAACACTTACCGCTACCTTAGTTAAAACAGTTACCCAGAGACCATGAACCAAAATAAGAGTTGGTACGGCAGTAAATTTCTAGTCTACAATAAAGAGAACAAGTTCTTCATAATGAACATAACTTACATATTTATTATTAAAAAAAGAAAAAGAATTAAGCCATCACTATCAGGGAAAATTTCAAAATTTAAAACCACCCAAACTGGGTTACAAAATTAAATGTAGGAATAAAACCTTAATGTACCATCCGGAGGAAAAAATAGAATTAAACGATACATTTGCATAACTTCTAAACAATCAAACTTCGTGTGAAATTTTTAACATGTTTCATGCATCGCGTCTTCCAGAAATATTTTCTTTTCACAACATTTCTTTAACTTATAAACATTTTCATTACTCAGAAAATACCACGGAGATTTCACATGGCCCCCAGTACTTGCCTCACGGATGAGAAAATAGCTGACATTAACCGGCAGAAGGCGAGAGAAATATAAGAATGTAAAGGTAGGGGGATAAAGTAAATTACATTTAAGCAAGGATAACTAAATGAAAAATCCCAATGAAGTGGAACAAGATCCGCACACATCTTTAAAAGAATCCCAACGTCACCAAACAACATCAAACAGTCACTATCACAAGCGGGACCAGTTACCATGGTGACGTAAACACGCCAAGAAACCTTGGCAACCCCGAAACATGAACCAAAACAACACTGGTCCAGTAAGAAAAACATGAAGGTTAAAAGGAAAAATTACAAATACACGGTCAAAATTAAATAAGCAGAAACAGAGGTAAACAAGAAATTAAAACGAATCAAGAGACTGGCACCCAAGTGAAATCTCGCGTAGTTTTAAAATTATACACAGAGTACTCTCATAGTTACTCAATAGTATTACTAAATAAATTGTTTTTAATTAATCACACTTTTTTTTACCAAACGGTTTGGATGTATAACTAGTACAATTTGGAAACCCAACTTAGAAAAACCTAAGGTAACTAAATAAAACAGGACGACATAATAAATTCGAGACCCACAACGATACTCAAGACGAAAGATTTTCAGCACATATTTCTTCACGCAGCAGGAAGCAGATCCAAGACAGAAATGAAGAAGAGACTTACTTGCATTGTTGAAGTTTGCAGAAGTATGCTAGTATCCATTACTCATGTAAATGAAATATACTTGAAATTACTAAATTCATAATTAAAGGAAAGACGTTCTCCGAGTCAGATAAAGCAGCACTAAGGACTAAATCCTTATGCAGAAACACTGTTATAGTTGGGGACAAAACATGACGACCTCAGTTCTTGGAAGCGAGCTGAAAGCCAGTAGTCAATCACACCCTGCACCCTGCTGAGTTAACAAGCTCTAAGTGATCCTTGTTTGTTTTGGAGAGGCTGCCAAACCACTTTCTTCCTCATTCTCTGTAGTATTTACCCTTTCTTCATGTAGAGTGCAGTAGCCGATTTGGCAACTCTGGCTGCAGTAGAGGTAGTGAATCCTATAAGTCGCTCATAGACACAGAGCTGCTGCTGGAAAGTAGTGGTGTGAGGCGAGGTCGTCATGATTTGTCCCCAACTATATCCAGTATCCATGTGGTAGATCGGAAGGCGATCCAGAAGTGAGGACGAAACACGTCTTGCCTCCATCGTACTCCAGCGATTACTCAAGCATGGCGTCTCACGCCAACAGGCAGCATGGCCCACCACCAACGAACGGAAGAGTAAGAGATTCGCCCTCAAGGTGACACTACGACTTAGGGCACGGTAACATACTGGACCAAGTTTAAGGATTCCAAGAGAAAACATTAAAGCAATATAATCTCATGGTTACAATGACGAAGATGGTATCAAATAAATAATGTGGGCAAAGCCACGTAAAATGTACTAGTTGAATACAACATGGAAATAATTTCCGAATGACACAAATTTCTATAGCACGAATGCAGTTTTTGAAATATGGTTGGGGAGAGCTAAATTTCGTCACTAATGTGACAAACCTTACTCCTTCTCCCCTGTTAATACTGAAGGTAGTGATTTATAGTTATTTTCTAACTGTTGGGTTTGATTCAGTGTCGCTAACTACCCCCTGTGGGTAGGGGATGCAGACGAAGAATACACCCACGGTATCCCCTGCCTGTCGTAAGAGGCGACTAAAAGGGGTGACCAAGCGATGATTGTATTAGAACCATGAAGCTACTTGTGATTAGTACCACCACGCGGGGAACACCACAGTTCGCTTTTACTTGCGCGTAGTACCACTATGTTAGGTACAAAATAGGTTTGTGATTAGTAGCAAAAGAGTGCGTTCCGGCTTTTAGAGTACCTGTTATTAATACCACTTAGAAGCAACACCATGGTTTTGGCTTGCCTATGATTAGTACCCACTATATGAGGAACACCACTGGATAGTGCGAGTCCCTGTGGTTAGTACACGTATGTGATGAACACCATAGGTTTGGCAGCCATGACGAAGTAAAGTGGTTCAGTGTTTTATTTATTAGTGATATCCCCAACAACATACGCAAGGCAAACACTGAAGAATACGGTTATATTAATGCAGATGTTTTCATATTTGTTGTCTGGTGTTTTTCACACCTTTCAGTGCACTGTTGTTTTTTTATCAGCCCCAGCAGAAAAAGTTGTCATATATGTTCTCATCTTTTAATACTTTCCTTCCATTTTTAGAAATGGTAGATATAGTTTTCATTGTGCCGGTGGGTACACAATGTAAAATGCCCTATCGTCGGAAAAAATCATATCTAGTGTTTCCATATCCCTGTTGGAGAGTTAACAAGGTTTTGCTGTAATAGTATTGACTAGGTAGAGGCTAATCTTCTATTTTATTATGTTGTAAATTGTCATTGTAGAACCACAATGAAATTTATTACATATAACACAGGGTTTATGAAGAATAAAGGCGTAATACTGACGAAACCAGAAGGGATAATGAACAGATGGAAAGAATATTTCAGTTAACTGCTCAAAGTGAGAAACCAGACATGTGGAGAATGTATCCAGGCAACAGGAATAGAAGTAACGATACATTACAATGACAGAGGTGGAATGGGCAGTAAAAAGATAAACATGGGAAATGCTATGGGAACAGATAAAGTAGTCATAAAATTATCAAGGCTGCAGGACCAGCAGGACTCCAGTGTACTAAAATTCAAGTGTGTATGGAGAGAAAAAATAAGTGCCTAAGGATTGGGAAAATGGGGCTATATTACCAGTGTTCAAGAAAGGAGCTAAGAAGATGTGCGTTAACTATCAAGGAATCACCATCATTTCCCATGTTGCCAAGATAATGGAAAGGATGTTGAAGAGAAGACTTAGAAAAGGCAGAAAATCAACAGTGGAACCCATTTTCATTCTGAGACAGAGCATGGAAAAGAGTGGGGAATAGGGGAAGGATATAGTAATGACGTTTATAGATTTACAAAAAGCTTACAACAGCATTCCCAGAACAAAAGTTTGTGAAAGCCTAACACATAGGGGCATTGGCAAAGATCTATTAATGATGATAAATGCAGTACATGATAACTGTCGCAGTGTGTGAAGACAACAGTGGGCAGATCAGAACGGTTTGGAATTGACGATGGGCTAAAACAAGGGTGTGATGTCATGGTTACTGTTCATAATGGTGATGAAATGAAATGGCATATGGCTTTTAGTGCTGGGAGTGTCCGAGGAGATGTTCGGCTTGCCAGGTGCAGGTCTTGTGATTTGACGCCCGTAGGCGACCTGTGCGTTGTGATGAGGATGAACTGATGATGAAGATGACACATAAACCCAGCCCCTGTGCCAGCAAAATTAACCAATGATGGTAAAAATTTCCGACCTTGCTGGGAATCGAACCCGGGACCCCTGTGACTAAAGGCCAGCACGCTAACCATTTAGCCATGGAGCCGGACATGGTGGTGATGGATGACATCGTAAAGGCAGCAAGGGAATATTAAGATAGGAAAGAATGAATGTAATGATATTTGCGTCTGATGATGTGATCTGGGGAGAAGATGAGGGAGGAGGTGGTACAACAACAGATGAATGTACTGAATAGGATTGAACAAAGGGGATTGAAGATCAATGCAGAGAAGAGCAAGACAATAGTGATGAGTAGAAGAAGTAAATAAAGGAAAAGGAGCTATCAAAATTGGAGACAAGGAACTGGAAGTAGTAGAACAATACTTGGGGAATGAACTGACAGAAAATGGAAGACTAGATATGAAAATTAGTAGAAGCAGTGTTCTCCCTAGAACCTTTTTAATGGGCGCACCACCCTGCCATTTTTAAAGACTGTCCAGGTAACCTAACCTAGATATGTGCTAGTTACATAATATTAATACATATCCGAGTCATTGGGTGCTCCAAATTAAGATGTAATTATTATTATTAGCTTTATTGGCCACATTGGATCACTTGAGTCTTCCATGTACACTTTTTCTTTGAAGGTTGTACTGTTTGATTCTTCTTATCTGCTCAGTACTTCTTCATTTGTTCTGATCACAGTGTTCTTAATTCATCTCAAATCTCTACAGGCCTTCTATGCATCATTTCAGTTGAAAATTTGTGATTCTCAAGAAGGGTGGTAATTTTATTTTTTTGAGATCCTCTTGAATTTCTTTGATCCAATGCCCTGCTGTCTTCTTTCCCAGATTTCTCATCACTAGTTGTCGTAAAATCCTGCGAAAGAATTAACAGATTCTTTTTTTCTTCATCGTGCTGGTAACAGGGTCAGTCCCTTGATAGACAGTTTCATTGGGGAGGATTCTCCAGACTCCTTCAACCTGGCACTTTTTATTTATACAAGTTCTGATAATTCTTCGTTTAGTTTTGAGGAGCTGATGAGTTCTTCTTTCATTTTTAATTTGGAACAAGGTTTTGCAAGCGTAAGTAGCTTCGGGCAAAGTTACAGTTTTGTAGTGTTGGATCTCACTGTCTATTGACAAGAACTTTTTGTTATAAGTTGACCAGGTTAGAAGTTGTGCTTTTTTCCTTTTATTGGTTATATTTATCCATTTTTTGATCATTTAAGTCAAGGGGTTTCAGTGGCATGATCTCAGTTTTCTCAAAGGATATTTGTAATCGTATTTTTAACGCAATTTTTTGGAGACTGGTGATCTGAGCATGGACTTCTTCCATGTCAAGGGCTAAGAGAGCTAAATCATCTGCAAACTCTAGGCAGTTTGTCCCTATTGAGGGTTTTGCTTCAATTTTGATTTTAGGTGGATATTCTTTTTGCCAAATTTTCATGATGTAATCTAGAGCCACATTGAAAAGCAGTGGGGGTAATCTGTCACCTTGTCTGAGGCCTGCATTTATTATAAAAGCATTTGACATTTCTCCCCTGAACTTTACTTTTGAAACTGTTGGTTGAAGTCAGGCCCTAGTTCAATAATTTTTGTTAATTTAGGATGAAGTCCATATGATCTGAGGATTTTTAAAAGAGTGGGTCCGTGTATACTGTCATAAGCCTTTTTTGAAATCAATGAATGAAGTAAACCGGTTTATTTCTGTATTTGTAATTATCCATGATTAGTTTCGAGCTGAGAATTTGGTCTTGGCAGCTTCTGTATGGGCGAAATCCTCCTTGGTTGTGGTTTGAGAATGTTTTTTTATCCTATTGCAAAATTATGCAGGAGAAAAGTCCAAAAGTGTTATTCCTTTGTAATTGTCTGGATTAGTTTTCTCTCCTTTTTTTGAATAATGGATGGATTATGCCTGAGGTCCAATGTTCTCAGATTTTCTCTGTGATCCACATTTTGACTAGATGCTGATGTAGATTTATGATTGCTGATTTCCCTGCGTTTTTCCAGATTTCTGCAAAGACTATGTCTTCACCACGTGCCTTATAATTTTCTAGTTCCTGAATTGCAAATTCTACCTCATTGTAAGATGTAATTACTGTGAAACAGTTTCTTTAAATAAATCTTCATTATTGTAAATATAATTGCATGAGTTACATATTTAGCTTGACTGTCATGTAATGTCGTGCGCGAGTGGTGTCTGGATTAGTGGATGCAAGCACTTTATTCCGCGGGACGTTACAAACTCATTGGCATTCCCTCCTATGGGTGGGGGCGGTAGAATAACACCCATGGTATCTCCTGCCTGTCGCAACTGAAAGGGGCCGCAGGGGCTCTTAACTTGGGAGGGTGGGTTGGCGACTACGGGGCTTGTAGCTGAGGATTGCTTCCACTTACTTGTGCCATGCTCCTCACTTTCATCTATACTATCCAACCTCTCTTGGCCAACTCTTGTTCATTTCAGATCCCAACAGTATTAGGTCACAAGGCCTAGGGAGTCTTTCACTTTCACGCCTTGCATGACCCTTGTCTTTGTTTGGCCAATACCTTCATTTTTCAAAGTGTCGGACCCCTTCCATTTTTTCCACTCTGATTAATGTTAATAGAGGATGGTTGCCTAGTTGTCTTCCTTAAATTAAAAAATTATCACCACGACCACCACCGCCACCATAGTCCACAGCAACCGAGTGGTAAACCTCGGAGTTACAAGAATATGAACGAGCAGTAGAACACTAGAAGTTCAAAATACTCTGTTATGTCTTGTTCGTCGGCATAACACTAAAATAGTTCAATTGTGTGAATAATATTTACCTGTTCGATATTATTTTTAATGCTTTGAAGGGAAGACATTGAAATTTTTATCATATTCATTTCTTACGTATATTCCCCACCCGGCTACTCATTCCTGCCACCCAGCTGATAAAAAATTTCTGGGGAGAACACTGAGAAGGATACAATTGGCAAGTGCCTTTTATCACCAGGTATGGAGATTAGTATGGAATAAAGATGTACCAATGATGGCTAAAGAAGTAATTTACAAGGGATATTACTTAAATCTATAATGCCATATGCAGCTGAAACGTGGATAGTGACTTAGATGAGAGTAGAGTACAGGCAGGTGAAATGAAATTGGTGAGGAGTGTGATGCAGAAGATAAGGAAGGGTAGATGAGAAATGAAGGCATACGAAAAGAGCTAAATGTGCAAAAACTAAATGAAAAACTGGAATAGAGCAGATTGAGATGGTTTGGACATGTCAAGCGGATGAAAGAAGAAAGACTGCCAAGACAAGCATTGGAAAGACAGATGATGACAGGGAAGAGAGGATAAGGAAAACCAAAATTACGCTGGATGGACTTTGTGAAGAACAGCATAGTACAACGGAACCTGGACTGGAACACAGTGTTGGATGAGGAATGGTTGAGAGACAGGATGAAGTAGAGAGGAATCATATTTGCCCCCATTCAGTGTCAACTGGAAAAGGGAAAATGATGGGTGATGATGACAATGTGGTAGCAGTGGGCCAGGCATGTTGTGAGCTCTATTGGAGACAATAGAAACACGGAATGGCTGCATATCAGATATTGACATAGTTTCCATTTTAATTTGCCTTTATATGTAAGATGAGTATTTCTAGGGGTGGATTGGTGAGTCCCTGGCAAGTATGAAGGAAGGAGGGAGCTCTCCTATCATCTACTTTAGGTATTATTTACATCAGTTTTGCATAATTTTCACCTTCCTAAAACATACGAATGAGGTGGTAAAGTGTAACCATGAATTATTGTAATATGTGTGATTGCTGACTTAATCAGTGTGTATAACACTTGGATGGTCATACGCCAAATCGAACTAAGTGCCAAAAGAAACATTCTGAGAAATTGAGGCTCAAAGTTACAGATATATTGAAAAATCTGCTGTTGACTCTGGTTTCTGATATTTTGTACCGACAATTTACACAGTTATACTTTTCTTTTTATACCTACAGGAACCATGCAGCACATTTCCATTCTGAATTATGTTACTTTTTCGAGATGATTGGGATATGGTCCGTTTTGGCATACAAAGTATTTTGATTTATTCTTAATTCTTATTTAGACATTACAGACAAAGATGAATAAAGAAATAAAAGTTAACAAAATACAACAACTGATACCCCTAGTAAAATAAAATCCATGTAGCAGTACCCTTTCAAATTAAATTGCATATGAATACCCTTGGAAAGCATACTTCATGCAGATTCAGTTCCGATTTCCTCACAGGTATTGTCAGAGCAGCCATGTTCAAAAGTAGTGATGTTTTGTACATGAGGACTTGTGATCCTTTCATAAAATGAATGATATACTGGAGGGACGTATTTCAGTAGACTTTTCACATCTTTACGCTTGTCTTCACTCAGAGGTCTACCCCTTGGGTAGAGTATTGGAAGATCAAGTTCACCAAGGTTTGTTGGTCTGCCCTTTAGTCTTTTATTGATGTTGGCTGAAAAGTATTCATAGTCCTCGTGAGTGTAATTATAATCCATTATGCCAGGCTTTCCTTTCGTAAATCTCATTTCTTTGATCTTAAGCCATTCAACTTTGTCACCTGAATCATTCTTTTTATGGTTAACAAGATGTTGCTGCAGAATTTCAGTACATTTAAAATCTTCTGTTTCCATTGTACTTATTTCAAAAGCATTTTTTCTTACTCTTGCACATGAAATTATGTCACGCCACTGTGATGGAGCATAGACCTCTGGGTGATACTTAAGCTTTCTCTCTATATCTCCAAATGCACTGTTAGGTAGGTAAGAATGTCCTGGTTCAGGGAACTTGTGGATAACTTCTTTAATGCTTATCTCTGAAGACTGGATCACAAACATCCAGAAACAACCCATCTTGAAATTTCTGTTCTACCCACCACAGCTGTCTGACTATGCTATTAGCTTGTCTTTAATTCCATGACTCTTTAGGTAGGCTATTTTAAGATGCAAGATCCTACCTCGTGTGCAGCTCTGGATGTCACACTCTCATCCCAAAGATGCATAGTGTCTTTATTAGAGCAGAAATCACGGATTCGTACATTGAAACAAGAAACCTGTCTTTTGTAGTAGACTTCGTTCGTGGTTAAGCAAGGTAAAGACATTACCTTCTGCATGTCGAATGATATCACGCTGAGTCCATCTTCAGATTTGCTCTTCAATTCATCGTTCTTCATAGCATCTCTTGCACGTTCTGCTTTACGGTGATGAAATTCTAGTTTTGCCTTCAACTGTGTCACATCATTAGGAAGATTACTGGCTTCAGCTGACTGAATTTGAATTTTCACACAATCACATGTATGGCATGTGTCCTTTTTAGGGGGACGGAAGCTTATATTGAAGTCACGCCTGAAGACTTTCTCGTACAGCGACTGACAAGTCATCTTCTGAACACAACCTTCTTGTTTAACTTTCTCAACAAATAGCCTGTACATTAAACTTAAATTTAGATTAGTATTCAAGTACTTCAGCCTTCAGCAGTGCCCTATGAATTTTTGCACTGCTTACTTGCAATGTCTTCATAAACAGGTTTTTGCATACCTCAGTGTCCCCATCTGTAGATGAACGTTTGAAGTATTTTCAACTGAGATTTCTTGAAGAAATGCGTACATTTTTCACTCGCCTGCGGCTGACACCGTGGCATTTTATAGAGCCAATAATCAGTGCTGTTTGTGTAGCCCAAGATTCACAGTTGTAAAACTGACCAAAAAATGCTCTCCTATCGTCTTTCGACACTTTAGTATGATACTTCTTTAAACTTGTAATCTATGAAGTGTTTTTCTGTAACTAGTCTTCCTTTCGCAGTTGTGTATGCCTTTCCTCTGATTCTGTTGACCTTCCTAACGTTTTTTTTCCACTTTGCAGGGTCCCCTTTCTTCTTTTTAATGGGACTGAACGTGGGTGCTCCATTCTCTTCTTCCTTTCGTCCATTTCCTGTTCGATTTTCTCTTTTTCTGCTGGTTAATTTCCTTTTCTTCTTTGTGCTACATTGTCCTTTATCCGTATTTGGCTCTGAGAAAATTATAGAAAATATCTGTAAGCGATACAATTTTGCATTGGAAATATTTGCCAAAGCAGACCAACTCCAAATACAACATCACAGCGACTGTTGGAAACTTATGCCAAAGTGAACCAACTCCAAAGACAGTACCACTACGACCTATATTCATGAACTCACGCTACTAATGAATCTATTTATTCTTTGGATACAGTGAATCGAGTATGGTAACACTGGCTCTCAGAACAAAAGAGTAGCTATGCTCGAGTATAAACATTTAAAGATAAAAATTTCATAATGTTCCGTATTGAATTGTATCACAATTAAATTGAAATAATATATAAGGTAGTTCAACCTATTCAATACATATAAATACGAAATGTAGAGTTACATTCCTATTTAATTATAAGCGGAATTGAACTGTATACTAATATACTATATTGCCTCCTGCATTTTTTGGGTCTTCACATTCAAATTTAAACTCAGGGTCCTATTTGCATATTTCAATTATATTGAATTGTATTATATATATATATATATATGTACATTTTCGCGACCGAAGCAAATACTGGATCATTAAACTATTCATCAAGTTCCGTCGGTGTTTGAAAGCAGTGCCTGACGTTGAATATGTCGCGCTGATCTTCGGGAGCTAGCAATTTACTTCAATTGAGCTACTTGTCTTCGGCTTCTGCACGATTTTGGATCTTCGTATTTGTTGGATTGTGTTGTGACTTTGCGCCTGTTAGTGTATGCAAGCTGGCTCATTTAACTGTTCTCCGCTTCTCGCAAACATTATGAGACAATGCCGAACTTTGGCGTGTGCTATACTGCTGTTCAGAACTTTGCTCCTTGCTTTTTTTTTTTTTTAAGTGACTTATCTTCTACTTCTTCTGAATTTTACAGTGCCTATCCCCGTTATTTTATATTGCCTGTTCAACTGTTTTTATGTGGACTTGATGTTTAATTTCTTTCTTACCTATGCATTGTTTTTTGCGTTTTATTCGGCTGATGATGACCCGGATTGGGGTCGAAACCGGTACTGCTTCCGCTTATAATTAAATAGGAATGTAACTCTACATTTTGTTTTTATATGTATTGAATAGGTTGAACTACCTTATTTATTATTTCAGTTTAATCGAGTATAAACGCGCGAAAAGCATGCTCCGTTTTGGCAAACGAATAGCTGTTCTTACTAACCTCAAAATAAACTAAATATATTTACTGTAAAAATATTGCAAAACTTACCTTTGCCCATACATTCTTCCCATTTCTCAGGGTCAAACAGGTCTGAGGAGCCAGAACTGAAGTCACTCTAGATATCTGCTGTTATTTCTGCGATGTTTCTGGATGAAATTAAATGCCTCACTCGTGGACCATTTCTTTCTGAAGCCATCTTCTTTCGGTGTTTGGTTCACTCTGGCTGAATGAAATCAGTAAAACCAACCTCATGCCACAACAACTTTGTGATGTCACTTCCTCCTGGCTCATGATAACTTTAGACCACTTTGGCACACGAAGGATATTACTATCTATGTTCATGTTATACCAGTTTACGAAAAAATCCGATTTTGGCACTTGGTTCGTTTTGGCATGTGACCATCCACTTGATAATATACAATAAAACCTCGTTAAGGCGTTTCTGCCAGCGACAACAAAAATTCACGTGTTAAGCGAGAAAACGTACTACTGAGTATACAAATAAAAACTGTCCACCAGGGATATGGAAACACTGGATACGAATTTTTCCGACATGAAGGCATTTTACGTTGTGTATCCGCGAGTACAGTGAAAACTACTGTATATCTACCATTACTCAAGATGAGAAGAAAGTATTAAAAGATGTGAAAAACATGAGAGAACAAATGAAAACCTTTTCTGTTGGGGCGTATAAAATAAGTGTAATGAACGGTGTGAAAAATACCAAAAAACAAATATGAAAACATACGCACGTGGGCCAATAAAAATATCCAAGTATTATTGCAGATCACACTCTTTCTAAAACAAAGGTTAATAAAAGCCTTTTATTTCGGAGCAGTGGGTTATAAAACATTATTTTCTGGTCACACTCTTAGACAACGAATTGGAGGTTATATTCGGCCAGAACTGCAACAGAACGACTTTGGCCGCCATTTTGAAAAATTTCGACCAAGTCGAATCGATCGAGTTGAAACTCGAAGGTGCGAGTTCAACATTCATGACCTTTGCACGCTTGAAGGTGCGGATGCCAGTCCACTTCCTGAAAAATTTTAATGTTGTCTTCATTAGAAAGGAATTTCACTTTTTCCATATCCATACCTAGGCTATCACAAGACACATATGCACCACGCTAGTCAGTTTCACATGATTATGTTCCTAATCGGAATATAAGCTACTGTATCATGCGAAAAACTTCACTGTACCACTCAACACAAAATAAATTTCTAACTTCTGAATGAAATAAGAGTACAAATAGGCTCGCTTTTTCCGTAATCACACAACTGTGGCGACAACCTGAGTTGTAAACCACGTTTCTTTCACAAGGGATGACAGATAACATTTTCAGGGCTAAGAAAAATGTGATCGTACTGAACAGTAATAGCAAAAATTTGTGATGCGATAAGTGAGATATTTTTATATAGATGTAAAACGATGAGAATCGGGAGTTCAAATTTACGACGTGCTAAGCGGGAAAACTTGTTAATGAGGAACACACTAACGAGATTTCACAGTAGGTAGCAACCATGTTTAAATTAACCACTCAAGCCGGTTCGATGTTCATTGTACGTCCGGTGGACTATACTCGTTCAGCCTGTTCGACGTATCACTTATGGCTGGTGCAGGCGGATGTTAGAAAACTTATTACACACGCATCACTACTGCTTTCTGGGTTCTTTTTTCACCTTATGAATCGAGGAGTTGTGCACTTTCCTGCCATCTCCGTTTCATAATTATAACTTGTACGAAATTGATTGATATATGTTGCTTTTGAGTCTTATGGATTAGGCGTAGAACATGAAATGCATTCTCTTGAGTTTCAAGGAAGTTGCTTTAGAAGGTATCACGCCCTTTCCTGCCATCTTGAAAATGCTTTGTGAACTTTCTTGAAAATTATTGTTGCTTATAAACGGGAAATACCGAAAGCAAATACTTCGCAGGTATTTTTTGCTTTGCAGACTAGAGACTACTCAGTTGCAGAAGAATGGGTGGGCCATCTCATTCTTTTACGGGCGCAGAGATTATTCCTTTGATAGATGTTAGTAGAGGAAGTGATATATCAGGAAGCAATATTTTCAGTAGTGATACAACAGTGGCTATGCAAAGCAAGAGGTTTTTATTTATGTATAAACTGAGGCGTCTAGTATCAAAACCGGCCAAGTCACTGAAGGCATATTTTTCAATATGGATGAAAAACCTGTAGATACAAAGGAATGCTAGTCACAAAAGTTTTTTTTTTTTCATAGTTATATCCTTAATGGTTTAATATTTAAGTTCTGCAGTTTTGAAAAATCTGACTCATAATGAACCCATCTTTTTTGTTAATGTACATTTTGACTTGGCTGTTTTTGTTGCAATTTTGTATAATTTTAGGCTTTTTTCTAGAATGTATTCAATTTAAATTCCAAACCCTTGTGAAAAAAGGCAATTTAATGAAAATAAATTGACATTGGAATTACTTTTCTTTATTGCAATTTAAAAAAAAGCATTTCAGCATACATGGGGTAATAATATATGAAGAAGAACATCAGAAAGCTGAGGAGAATACAAAATAGGATTTCTCTCACTAAAAGTTTGTAGTTCACTTAGATCTTGGGCACAGTAAAAGAAAATGATCAGCAATATTAGTCACTTATATTAATAGAATCATTATTAAGAAGTGCCGAGAGGCGAAAGAAAGATGGATGGATGACATTTGTAAAAGCATAGAACACGATATGACAGAGCATACAATCAAGTAAAAAGAACACAATTCAAGACTAAAATGAAATCCAGTGTAATAAAAGATACGGAAGGACGTCTGTTAATAGAAGATGAGGAGGTAATGAAGAGATGGAAAGAGTATTTGGAGGATCTGTATAATGAAGAAGAAATTGACAATGTAGATGAGTACATCATAAAACAAGACCAGGTTTCACAAGATGAACTAGGTCCTCCCATAGTGAGAAGTGAATTCGAAACAGCACTGCAACAGCTGAAAAAGAACAAGGCTCCTGGACCAGACAAACTGCCTGCTGAACTGTGGAAAAACTCTGGAAAAATGATGAAGGATGAACTCTTCAAAATCACCAGGTACTGCTATGAAAACGGAGATATGCCAGAGGATTTTGTAGAATGCAAAGCAGTACTTCTGCAAAAAAAGGAGATTCAACAGAATGCTCCAATTACAGAATACTAAGTCTTGTTTCACATGCAGCAAAAATATTCACATGCATATTAATAAACAGAATCAAAATAAAAATTGAGCAGAATCTAGATGATGATCAGTTTGGGTTCAGGAAAGGAGTAGGAACGAGAGAAGCTATTATAGCACTTAAAACCATCTTGGAGAGAAGACTGGAGCTTAACAGAAATACATATATAGCTTTTGTAGACCTGGAAAAAGCTTTTGACAATGTTCAGTGGAAAAGACTGTTCAAAATTATGAAGGACATCATTTGGACTGGAAAGACAGAAAAGCAATACTTCTACATCAATCAAAGAATAAACATCGAAAGTAATGATAAAGTATGCAAGGTGAGAATCAGGAAAGGAGTGTGTTCCTTATCACCATCTCTATTTAATCTGTACATTGAAGAGGCCATGAAAATTTTTAAATCCAAAACACCTGGCATTAAAATAAATGGAACAACTGTACACTGTATTAGATTTGCCGACGATATTGCACTTCTGGCTGACAATGAGAAGAACATGCGGATCATGCTCAACAAATTAACATCCATCTTAAAAGATTTCCAACTTAACATTAATGTAAATAAAACTAATGTTATGGTTGTAAGCAAATCTAAAATGAAGCCAGAGGCACAGCTCAGAATTGGAAATATTTGAATAAAACAGGTGCACAAGTTCTGCTACTTAGGATCAGTTATTACCGATGACAACAGGTGCACTGTGGAAATAAAAAGAAGGATTTCCCTGTGTAAGAAAGCCTTTGGGGAGAAGAAGCAGCTCTTAACCACCTGCGTGCCACGCGCCGATCAGATCGGCTTTCGCTCCTCGCGCGAAAAGTGCCAGAGCCGACTGGATCGGCGCGATGATTTCCTAGTGTTTAACGGCTTCTGCTAACAGATGCCTCTGGGTGTTTTATTCCGTTAGAAAGCTGAGGTTTCAAGCCTTCACGAGAGTGGCATAGTTTTGGCCTTGGAGATCTTTAACACGAACGGAGGGAGTTAATAATCTGTGATGTTCACAAGCTCTGAGTTGTTGACAACATGGCGAGCTCTAGTAGAGATAGTTTGGTTGCCGGCGTGTATGACGATAAGCTAATAGCATATTTAGAGGAAAATGATATAATAGCAGATGAATTAGAATCGGAAAGTGATTTTGATAGTGACGTGATACCAGGAACACCGCCATTATCACCAGTACCGAAAAGGAAGTGCTATTCTGGCCCCAGTACATCGGGTGTTCAGGTTAGTAGGTACTCGATTACAGTCCGTGGAACCAATTAAAAATCCACTGCCAGTTCTGAGTGATTCAGAAAGTGACAATAATGATGAAGGAGCTATGGATGATGCGAGTAATAATGAAAGCAATGTGAATGCTAATGTTTGTTTCCGAGAAATTTTTCCGAACCAGTTCGATAGGCCTACCACTCTCCCGTCATTTACATGGAATTCGCTGGGCCTAAATATGCGCCTCCACATAATGCCCCTCTAATAGATTATTTTCAGTTCTTCACTAATTCATTGATAAATTAGATGGTAAATGAAACAAATACGTATGCCCAACAATTCATCTCAATATATGCGTTTTCACCACAATCAAGGGTTTAAGTTTGGCGGGCTACTTCTGTATTGGAAATGAAAGCATTTCTGATTGTAATTTTTAAGGGTGTATATTGTTGAAATATGATCATTGTTAAGTTTTCACTAATAATTATTGTGTACTCCAAAAGGGTTGTGCATTAAATTATTGTTCAATGGCAGGTACGATTGACAGTCGAACAAAAAATTCAGTGAGGAAAATGGTGAGTGCAGATTTTTAAAAAATACGTTTTGGGGTGATTGTAGGCAAATTAATGAAATTTTTAATTACGCTGTTTTGTTTAGAATTGTATGTGTATTTTACCTATGTTCTTCGATTTAGGAAATGTTACAAACTGTATTTCCAAAATTAGACTAAAACTTAAAAATAAAAATGAAAATTAACAATTGTTAAATTGTTGCCAATTTAAAAATACATTGGAGATATTTTTCAAATTTATAAGTATTTCTTGGTAAAGTTAGAAGTATATTTTATATAATACTGCAAGAATAATGCATATATTTAACAAAATAAATTTTTAATTAATACTTCTCTGAAAGTCTGCAGAACCACTAAAAATAGTTTGGCATTCTTAGCCAGAATTTCAGAAAATGGCTTGGCACTAAGAAGGTTAACTAATAAATCCTTAAATACTGAACAAAATAAATTATTTATCAAAACGTTCATTTGGAGTGTGCTGCTATACGGTTGTGAAGGATGGACTCTCTTGAAGGAGGACGTGAAACGACTAGAGGCAGTGGAAATGTGGCTATGGAGGAAGATGACAAGAACTAGCTGGATTGAGAAGAAAACTAACGAAGCAGTGCTTAGATAAATAAACACCCAGAGACATTTAATAACAACGATAAAAAGGAGAAAAGCGTCAGTTTTTGGTCACATTCTCTGGCATAATAACTTCATAAAGAACTTGTTCGGAGGCAAGGTGATGCGAAAGAAAGGCAGAGGGAAACCACGGAAGAAGATCATTGAAGAGGTAGTTGAGACGATGGGATGCCAAGGTTATGGAGAGATGAAAAGGATCGCAGAGAGAAGAGATCGGTGATTGCAGCGACAAGGCGAAGCCTTTAGATAATGATGATGATGATTAAGATAGGTACTGTTCATACATACTGAGTAGTATTGTTTTAAGTCATCAATTTGCTCTTTTTTTAATACAATGTCAGGCATTTCACGTAGACTATTGATGCAGACTTCAGAGACGGTTTGAGAATGTTGTAAATATAGCGGTCGGAAGTAATTGTTTTCTGAAAAAATATCGGACCGATAATTTGTTGGGCACTAATAGTGCACTGTACATCCACCTTCACATTGTGCGAAGGTCTTAGTTGTAAAATCTGCAGGTTCTTTGTATCCCAGATCCTGTTGCATGTTGCATTGACATATCCACCCAAACAAAACTGTGCTTCGTCACTGATAAAAATAAAGTTTGACCGGGCGAGTTGGCCGTGCGCGTAGAGGCGCGCGGCTGTGAGCTTGCATCCGGGAGATAGGGGGTTCGAATCCCACTGTCAGCAGCCCTGAAGATGGTTTTCCGTGGTTTCCCATTTTCACACCAGGCAAATGCTGGGGCTGTACCTTAATTTAAGGCCACGGCCGCTTCCTTCCAATTCCTAGGCCATTCCTGTCCCATCGTCGCTATAAGACCTATCTGTGTCGGTGCGACGTAAAGCCCCTAGCAAAAAAAAAATAAAAAAATAAATAATAAACTTCGAATTCACAATACCATTGTGGTCACTATTCATGTGCTAATTGCAAAATCATTTTCCTGCAATGAAATCTCTTGGCTTTACTTTGTGGACTGAATAAGTCCGGCAAGGTCACAAATGTTATAATTTTGTTGCATCACATACTGATGATTGTGAAATACTAGTTTCCTGAGCTACTCTCCAAAGCGACTTACATGGATTGACTTGCAGCCTTGCCTGTATATCTTCTAACCTCTCCTTTAGAGAGCTGTTCTCCTTTTTGCTATTTTTTCTTATTAGTTATGGAACCACTACTACGCCGCTTGTGAACAAGTTGTTGCATATAATGTTCTGATGGTACTGTAGAACTGGGAAGCTACCTAGAATTTCCAAAGACACCTTTTACCTGATTTGTTCTACTTGTGCGAATAACATTCGACTAAAAATATTCTCTGCGATAATAACCCAACACACTTAAAACTCCAATAGTTACTAGCGAACTGCTGCGTCAGCTGTCAATACTTCTTATCACACCGAGCTTGACACAAGCCATACAGTGCTCGCTTGGGGAATCCCGCAACCTGTGAGCAAAAGTGTGAAGTCTTAAATTATACTCCCTGTTTTTTTCTGATTTATTTTTTATTTAATGCATTAAACGTGTGGCAACTTCACAACATTAAATTTCTCAATACCTTAAACATTCCTAAGTGTGACCAAAGCATCTAAAATACATTCACATGCTGTCTAATAGGTTACAAGTAACTTTTTGAACACCTGCATCTATACATGTTTGGCAATTCCGTGACCAAGAGATTATACGACATGTTGTATTTGGCAGTGATTGTGTTAACGCAGTGAAAATTTTCAGTTATATACTGTAATCATGATTTTTAATGTCAAGTACATGATATCAGAGAAGTTCTTTATTGGATTCTCTTATTCATTGTAATTGTAAGTCTCTGTGGCTCAGGCGGCAGCGCGTCGGCCTCACTGCTGGGTTCCATGATTCAAATCCCGGTCACTCCATGCGATATTTGTGCTGGACAAAGCGGAGACGGAACAGGTTTTTCTCCGGTACTCCAGTTTTCCCTGTCATCTTTCATTCCAGCAACACTCCTATATCATTTCATCTGTCAGTCATAATTCATTGCCCCAGAGGAGTGTGACAGGCTTCGGCAGCCGGCACAATTTCTATTCTCGCTGTAAGATGGGGTCTTCATTTATTCCATCCCTGACCCGGTCATTGACTGGAAAACAGGTTGTAGGTTTTCATTCATTTTCATTTCATTCTAGTTATATAAAATCTATGCAGCTTTTGAAACATAATCTCAAAAATTAAGAACTTATCCTGTACGGAAATAATGTTTATATTATAAAATTATTTTTCATGGAGGCGTAATTAGTACAGTGGCTTAGTTTGTTGGCTTTCCATCCAGACAGGTGAGGTTCAAATCCTGGTTGATTTTGGGTTGGTATTTTCACCAGAAAGATGATGGCAATGCATCAGGTAGGGGATCTGGCCTTAAACCCCGAGCCAAAATCAGCCAGTGTGGCTTCAGCAATCCCAAAAAAATGTGGAATAAGGTGAAGAAAGTTTTAATAAATTAATGTAGTATTGGTATTGAAAACTGAGGTGGAGAATTTTGTTGCTTATAGTATTTGTTTGAATTGCACATAGTATAATGAATAAGGTTTGCACTGTTATGAACTAATTTAGTGAGATATATTGAATTGGACTTTTCTTTCCTATAGGGAGCTGCAAAGATGCTGTTCATCGTGTGTGTTCTAAGTGGCATAAATATATTCAATTTCTTTGGTCAAGAACAACCTTCCTGGTATGCATGGTGTATTGAAAATAAAATATCTGCTTGTCTAATGACTTTCTTTCTGTGCAATGCCATTGAAGGACAGTTGGTTTCCACGGGAGCATTTGAAATATCGTTTAATGGTAAGTGTAAAGTAAGATTGATACTTAAAACAAAATACATCTGTAAATGTTCATTACACTCTGTCAGGTACATCTTTCATTGTTCACAAAGTGGTATTTCTTGCTGTTCCAAGAACTTTGTATGAGATCGAATTATTAGCCTTCTTAAGTTCTTTAAATCGTCACAAAAGAAAATGTGATTCCTTTTTTGAAATTAGAATTAACCCCTCAGCGTCGCAGCCATTTAAGGAGCTTCCTATCCCGCTGCCGGATGAGATTTCAACTACCTGCGACTGAAATACATTGATTCACTTAAAGCGTTACTACACGTATAAGTGTAGCCTGATATTCACAGAATTTGGAACTACTTATGGTAGAATTATGTACATGCAGATTAATTACATAATTGTTTCACATTACCTTAGTAATTTAGTTTCGTGTGATAGTGTTCGAAGCACTTTTCGAGACAGAGACCCACGGCACACTCCTGGCAGCAGTACACCGACGTCTTCTTTTTGCCATGTTTTGGTCACATGATGAAACTTCTCTGAGGTTTGGATTTCTCACTCTTGGGTGCTAATTTCCTGATAAAATATCTTTCCTGCAACGTTGGAACTGTATTATCTGATGCGCGCCAGCCTTGAATATTTCGTTCCCCGCCCGAGGGAGCGTATTTTGTAAACAAACCTTCTACCAGCCGAACCCGATAAGATAACCTGTGACTTGTCTTAATATTATTAGAGAATTTAGGAATCCGAATTCACTGTTGTAAAACTTCCCTTTGACCTGTATAATTATCCATAGTCTCCCACACAAAATTTCCAAATACTGGTTCCTCCTCATCGTCACTCTCATCATTTACCACTGCATCCACCACTGCCACATCATCTATTCATTACCACTGCTGCTAATACTGTCACTATTACTTCCGACTGAACTTTCATCTGAATTATACGGTATTTCAAGCACGTTACCGTCAGCCAAACCATGGCTGGAGCCAGTCATTGAGCGCGGTGTGTCACACGGACTGATAATGCTGCAGCGAGACCGAAAAAGTAGCAGGACGAAACTAAATGAGGGGAATAATATTTATGACAAAACAAACCAACTCTATACATATTTCTGATTAAAGGTTGAGACATAGTCTTTCAAACGAGATATATACCATGCACAACTGGTTCTCGTATCGTATGACAGAAAGCAGCATTAACTGATGCCTACACAGTGTGCTCGTGGAGAGTTACGAAAATATTACAAAACAAATATAATAAATAAACCGCACTCTCTTGTACAAATAGAGCAAAGAACATCACGTGAAAAGACAAACTTCTCAGATCATCATTCCTTTATTTTATTCTGTGGGAAAGAATGAGCACACAGACCTAAAAAATCAGAGATTAGTGCTCGGACTTACTTGACAAATATTTAACCTTGCAAAAACAACAAAATTTTAATGATCTTCTATTCTTATTTTACAACACTGATAATCCCCAATCATTTCTTCTTGGAAACAAAACAATTTGTATATCCATAACTCCAAAACTCTTCGCCGTATATGCAAACAATTTGTGGGTCTATACCACGTATAGAGGTCGGCGGCTAGGGAAGAAAAGATGGTCTATAGGCCTACCACGTATAGAGGTCAGCGGCTAGGGAAGAAAAGATGGTCTATACCACGTATAGAGGTCGACGCTGAGGGGTTGATGTGAGAAAATTTTCCTTGGAGGCATTCATTACAGTATTGCCTCATGTAGGGCTATAAATGTTCCTGGAAATAGAGTTTCATGTGAAACAGCTTTGTACACAGATATTTTAACATTATTTCATTATGATGCAATGCAAAGGAAACTGAATTTGTCATACATTTCCATTCAGTAAACAAATTTATAAGAAATAGCAGCACTAGCAACACTGATTTGTATACACTTACTGTTCATATTATCTAATAAATTGTACATAAAGAACAGGGAGTTACAATTAAGAAAGATGAACCAATTGTTATTTGTTTCTCCTAGGCTTCTTTTTTTCCTTTAATTATTCACAGTAACTACAGTCCAGCCGCCAGCTGTCCGGCCGTGACAGATTGTGATGTAAAGAAGAGAGAGAACAGTATTGCCAGCTTGTGGTGATTTGAAACTACAGATATAACCTTGAAATATTATCAATTTACATTGTGCCATTTGATTTTAATATTAAATCACTGAAACTAACACTGTTCGTCGATTTGATGTTATTGTTTTAATTAAAGTTATTTTACAGCAAAGAATATTAAGAGTTCTGCAAGTGGTAGAATAATTGTCACGCTTTGCAATGCCTGGCGTCACTGGCACGCCAGACTTAAGATTTAACATCAAGCACCAATCACCGTTCATGTTGTCATGAGTCCCGTGTACTGCTGGTGCGGTGATGCCACTTGCATACCTGCCAAACCTTCCAATTTACCTGGAAACTTTCTGTTTTTTTAATCGTCTTCCAATTTTCTGATTTATTTTTACTTCCAATTTTTGACCAATTAATCTTCCCATAGGATAAAGGATAAATTTTTATGTGCTTGTGTAATTTACGCAACCCCATTTTAAGAGTATTTATTTGATGCTTTATTTCGCGAGTGTATTGTCCGTCGCTTTCGTGTATCGTATGTGCTTTACAGCTGGGGATTCAGGATGGAAGCACGCGCTAGCCACTCAGTTATTCGAGACGAAAGAACGAGTTTGTTATTGCGTGGTTCGCACACTGTTAACATCGTTTCTGAGCGTAGTTTCTTGGGAGTTGTAGGCCATGTTGTTTTTTTAAATACCTTATACGTGAATATTTTGAGAAAGAGCGTGATAACTGTGGGCCTCTTCTTCCTCTTACAAAAGTGGTGGATAGAGTTTGTGACGCTTTGAAAGTAGGTAGGACGACTATGAAAAATATAACAAAAGAAAGCGTCCAGTGGATCTTAATAGTGCTGTGTACACCTGAAAAACGAAGACCAAGATACTGTCCCAAGAAAGCACTAGATGCATTTTGAAAGGATGCGTTAAGACGGACATATTTATGGTTATTACATGTGAAGTGAATTTCCCACGTGGGATAAACTACTTTCCTCTTTGGAAGAATGTCCCTTATTCAGTGGAGGAAAGACAACACTGGCTTTTGTTGGAAGAAATTTTCAGGAAGAAGCTGCGATGGAAAGAAGTGATAATCGTAGCATGGTAAGTTAGATTTTTGATGGAAATTTTGGAGTGGAGTGGTGTGGTTAGATGAAACATAGGTAAATGCAGGTCATTCTAAAACGGTGGCGTGGACAGATGAAACTGCGGCAGGGACTTTCAAAGTACCTATTGGGAAGGGAAGTAATCTTATTTTGTTTCATGCAGGTGGCGTTAATGGATTTGTTCCGGGAGCTATGGTTCTTTTCTGATCAAAGAGTACTCATGATTATCACGAAGAAATGAATGCATTTACTTTCACCACTTTCGTTAACAATGCTTTGCTACCAAACGTATGTCCCATTGTTCGGCTCCATGGCTAAATGGTTACGTGCTGGCCTTTGGCCACAGGGGTCCCGGGTTCGATTCACAGCAGGGTTGAGAATTTTAACCATCATTGGTTAATTTCGCTGGCACGGGGGCTGGGTGTTTCATTCTCATCACAACCCGCAGGTCACCTACGGGCGTCAAATCAAGAGACCTGCACCTGGCGAGCTGAACTTGTCCTCGGACACTCCCGGCAATAAAAGCCATACGCCATTTCATTTCATAAGTCCCAATTCTGTAATTGTTATGGACAATGCCCCCTGTCACTCTGTGCAACTAAACAAAGCACCGGCAGTGGAAGACAGAAAAAATATCATTCTTCAGTGGTTGGTTGGGAAATAATGTACCGTGGGTATCTGCAGATATGACAAAGGTGGAGCTGCTACAAAGTGCAGTGACCTTAGTGACAAGGACGAAAACACCAATATTTTCGAAGAGTGTGACATATTCCTTTTGGATTAGTTAATGTGAGTACATAATTTGTTTCATTTTATGAGCATGTTGAGTTTTTATCGTAACAGTGACGTTTTTATTGCCACAATGATGGTATTGAAAATGAAAACCTACAACCTGTTTTCCATTCAATCACCGGGTCAGGGATGGGATGAATGAAGCTCCAAGCTTGCAGCGAAGGTAGGAATTGTGCTGGCCGCCGAAGCCTGTCGCACTCCTCTGGGGCAATGATTAATGGCTGACAAATGAAATGATATTGGTGAGTGTTGCTGGAATGAAAGATGACAGGGAAAACTGGAGTACCCGGAGAAAAATCTGTCCCGCCTCCGCTTCGTCCAGTACAAATCTTGCATGGAGTGACCAGGATTTGAACCACGGTATCCAGCGGTGGGAGGCCGGTGCACTGCTGCCTGAGCCATGGAGGCTCGATCATGCCATTCTCAGGGTTTTATTTTTATTCTGACTTATTTTCATTGTGGTGATACTATTTAGACAGGATTTTTGTTCCTGAGCATCATCAGTTGGTAGTAATGGCCCCGTGCTTCTGCTATGCTTAGGCAGGACCGTTAGGAGTGGGGAGAGCGTGCTGTTAGATATTTCCCACCATTTCATCAGTAACACTCATGATTTTGGAACAATTGGTGCACCCCTCCACTGCGCAACCCATGATTATAAAAGTTCTTGCTCGTGAAGGAGTTACAGGTAGTGGAAATTTGCTGGAGATTGTTTGCACAGTTCAGCGATGAAACATTGTCAAGGACGCGTGTGTTTGCCTGGCATAAAATGTTCAAGGAAGGACGAGAACGCGTGGAAAATCAGCAACACGATCCGCTGTCCTCGGCCCACTATTACAGAAGAAAACATCCATGCGGTTAAAGACATTATTGATGACGATCAACAGGTGAGAGTAGCAGAAATTGCAGAACAAGTTGGAATAAGTTATGGGAGCTGTCAAGCAGTCATCACAAATGACCTACAGTTCCGTAAAGTGTGTTCCAGATGGGTCTTGCCTTTTGACGGAAAATCAGAAGTTGAGACGTTTGGAGGTCTGTCAGAGGTTTACAGCAAAGTTTGCGGAAGAAGGTGATGCATTTTTTTGCATGAGCGATGCACAATCAATGCTGCTTACTACTGCGAGCTGTTGAACAAGGCAAGCGTTGCATATCGCTGCAAAAGACGAGACCAATTGGTTCGACAGGTCATCCTCCTCCTGGGAATGCGTGACCCCACACTGCAGCTCTGTCTCCTAGCTACAGAAAATGCACTGGACTACACTTGATCATCCTCCTTACAGCCCGGACTTATCGCCCTGCAATTTCCATTTGTTCGGACCGCTTAAAGAAGCTGTAGGAGGGCAACGATTTGAAGATGGCGAGAGCGTGGAAGACTTCATGCGCAACTGGCTGGAGACATGACCCTGTTCCTTTTATGATGAAGACGTCAAAAAGCTGCCCATACGCTTGGACAAATGCATTTCCAAAGCAGGAAACTATGTGGAAGAATGAATTGTAATTGCCTTGTGTTTTTCAATAAATGAATTTTTAATAAAAAATAAATCCTGTTTATATTTTATCCCCCCTTCATATATATTCACACTGATCTTGGAGTATGCTTAATTGTGACTGGAAGGTTTTGTTATTATATTTACGCTGTTGGAGTGCAGTTAATTTTAATTGGAACGTTTTATTATGATGATTAAGACCATTTTTTGTTTTCTCTATATTAGAGGCAGTTTTCGTGTAGTTCCATATTGTACCAGTAAAGCCTAGGTCCTGGTCCATAGTTATCAAAAGAAATGTTGTTCTAGCATATAAGATCCGTCCGACGTACGAACATCTAAGTAAAAGAATGTTCCAGTATGTACCAGACTCCACGAGTGCGCTAGGCGGAGTCAAGTGACGTCACCTGTCGTTCAAAGCTCACCTCCCCTAGAGATATTTCTTGAAAATATCTTTCTTTTCACAAGTTTTCAATGCCTGTACCAATTTTAATGGAACAAACGCTAAATTGTACAGGACGTCATGAAAATTAATCTCTATAAATTCCAAATTAATCCATCCTAGGGTTGCTGAGTTACAATGATTTAAAATCTAACAGAAATTACGCACTCACGGTCACATGGCCGAGAGGAACTACCCCTTCCAGCGCCAGCTATATGTGCCACTGGGTCAAGGCTAACAGGTAGTTGTGTGTTGAGTTCAGTTCAGTTCATTACAAGCAGTCCAGTCTAGCAGTGCAGTATGTGTATGAGTAAGAGAGAGGGGAGGCTGGCCCTCGCATAGTATGTTCGTGCAGTCTTGAAGACAGTACTTCTCGTCGTGTTTTGCGGAGACGAAATTACGGGCTAGTAAATCGCCATTGAACTTGAAAAAAAAAAAAAAAGACGTCGCACCGTAAGTAGTCTATTGTGCCGCGACTACGATATAGCTTACAGACATTTCGAAGTATAACACGTACGAAATCAGTGAAGTTCGAAGTTGGACATTCACAACATGACGTGTGGACTTAATTAATTGCACACAATATTAAATTACCAACAGAAACTGTCGTGTACAGTAACTTTAACTACTCTAGAACTTATTTTCTAACATAGCACATCCTTGGACTGTGTCTTTTTATTTATGTGCTATATTAGGACATGACGTGTTACAGTGATAAACTTAGTGAAAGTTAAGAACTTTTTCTAAAATAATATAGTTCTCTCAACATTAGAGAATTAGTGTTATCTGTCAGGATAACGATTCAAAGACTGTGGTTAGAGACGGTAATGAGAAATATTACGTGTTTGCACTGTGTTGGACGTTCTCAGTGACAGTTTAAAATAGTTTTTTTTTGCAATAAGGACTGTGATCACTCATTGGACGTCCTAAAATTAACATAGCATCTGTAAATACTACTTGCATGTTCCGTGTGTTAAAATCATGTCCACGAGCAGCAGAAATCTTCAGAAAATTCTACAAGATCCAACTACCTTCAACATCATTTCATCTATGATGTCAACGTGGTTTCTTTGTAGAACTTCAAGTTCGAGTCATCATCCGCACCCGCAGAATGTTCCAGATCTCATCAGTATTCGTAAGCCAAGTTTTTTAATAAGTGAGTAGTCACAAACTGACTTTCTTTCTTTTTTTTTTTTTTTCTTTCTTACCAATCGTGAACAGTGGTTTACCCAGTGCTGCGTGTGACGATACTTCGTAGTTTTCCACCATTACTCAAAATTCATCTTTTAATGATAAATCTATTTTCAAAATCTATTTCACATAAGAAAGACTCTAGGAGTTTCAAGTGTTCTATGTTTCAAGGCTCACAAACTGAGAAACTCTCAACAGAAGTTCAAATTCTTATTTTCAATTATAAGTGTGTTCATGTCATGTCATAATACTTAGAAAGACTTTAGGTGAAAAACTGACACTTTATGTTTTCGCAAAAGACTATTGGATCTGTGAGATATATTTGTTTTCACAAATTGCATTCAAGAAGATTTACGTTAACCCTTTTGATTTCAACAAATTATTTGCATTCTGTGTCGACATTGCAGGGTGGTGAATTGATTAACATTAATTATAAATTGTTTGAAAAAGGTATAACCATCTATTATTCGCCCTGCGAGTCTATCCTGCTCTGTACCGGCTCCAAAAACCAACTTCCACTACCTGAGATCCTTCTCATACCTTACGCCCCGAACTTTTACTGGTACAATATGCATTTTCATCGCATTAACATAGAATCTGTCCGACTCATTTTCTGAATGGTCAGCATACTGGCCTTCGGTTCAGAGGGTCCCGGGTTTGATTCCTTGCCGGGTCGGGGATTTTAACCTTCATTGGTTAATTCCAGTGGCCCGGGGGCTGGGTGTTTGTGCTGTACCCAACATCTCTGCAACTCGCCACACATAACACTATCCTCCACCACAAAACACGCAGTTATCTACTCATGGCAGATGCTGCCCACCCTCATTGGAGGGTCTGCCTTACAAGGGCTGCACTCGGCGAGAAATAGTCACACAAAATTTAATTAACATAGAATCTGATCTACATATGCGTGAAATATGTTAGGAGTTTGCATCTGTTTATATCACATGGTTCAAAATCCCCAACACTGTCTAAGAAACGTCAGGGCCGGACAGTCACCGGCTGGACTATAGAGGTGTTGGAAATGGTTTTTAAATTTTTTATGATTTGATTTCAATTTCAAAAGGTGGCATTTTGTGTTTTTATTATTTTTTGGCAAAAAGTTGATGTTTGGAAAGCGATCAGGTTTGTACAATAAGTGCATTTAAAAACTTATAAAATTAATAAAACAAAGTAAAAACAAAATAGCAGGTAAACTGTTTAATGTTCCTATGGAAGAATGAGAAAAATACTTATAAGGAAGTCATTTTTATTTTACATTCACCTCCATGCAGCATCTCGAGAAACTCATTTTAAATGAATACAAGTTACCTTTTTCAGTTTTATCCGAATGCTGCAGTGAAATCATTGAAAGCAAATCATGTTTAGTGTCTCAGCGTTTGCATCTGTCAATCATTGGCTCTTATCACTTACTATGAGACTATATTTTTAAAATGACCTATCAGAATCCACATTTTAACATGGATACCACACACGTTTTAATTCAGGAATTGCATAGTTTAGGTGAGCATGCCTTAATCCCATGAGGATCTCTGGAACATTCACAAAATCTTCTTGACATAGTTGGTTCTTGATGGCAGTCAGGTAAATGCTGTGAGCCTCTAAAATCTGTTGAGACTCCATCCTCTTAAGAAATGGGGCATTCTTCTTAAACTAGAGCAGTTCTGTAGGAGATACATTGTTAGGTGAATGCAGAGGATCAAACAATGACCCAATGGCTTTTACAGTCTTCCTAGCTGGATCTGTGGTCCTTTAAGTCTTCACTTTTACTAGAGCTGACTGGAAAACACACGTAAGTTTGGATTTATCCATTATCTGCATATTTTGAGGAAGCTGTTCCAAGTTCTGGAGGGTTGTCTGGTTGAATACTTCACTATCGCCTAATAGCTTGAGTTTTACCTCAAGGTCATCTAGCTTCCCAGCGAGTACATGAATTGTTTGGTATTTAGATCCCTCCAAGAAATTAAACAATTCCATAAGAAAGGCATCAACAACAATAATATAGACTGCTTGTAATTTTGTAATTTGTATTGTTGAAGTCGATGCTTGTTGGAAACATTTGACTCCAGAATTTGAATCTTCCAGTGTTTCGAAAAATGCAACCAGATATTCCATGTGTGTGGCCGTGTACAGTATATTGCAGCCTTAAACCAGGAATTCCATCTTGTTCATACAGGTATTGGGAAAGCTAGAATTTCATCCTCTTGTTCTGTGTTTTCATATTTCTCTCTCAGAAATGCAGTGTACTTGCATTTTTTTTTTCATGTATTTAAAAAGGCATTCTTTGTCTTTTACTATATACATGTTCAATTCGTCCAGCTCATTTTCAAATATGCAGCCTACAAGGGTGACTTTATAAGCCCAGCACTGGACATTACCTACTTCTTCAATCAGTCCTTGAAGAGTAGTTACACATTTTGTCATGTAGCGTGCAGAGCCCATAACTACTGCCACCACACACTCCTGTTCAATTTTGTAGGAATTCAAAGTGTCTAATATAGCATTAGCACAATTTGCTCTATTGACAGAATCTAGAACAACAGAGGCAGCCAGATGGGTGTTCATTTCAGTTGATGATACTGATTGATGAAATTGGATGTTAAAAAAACACACCTACCATTCTTGTCAGTTGTTTTATCACATAGCAGAAACCTGTCTTTGTCCTTTAGCTCTTCCTTAATTTCCTACCTCCTTTAGCCGATCATGGGGATGTGTTTCTGATAGCTCTGATTTGCTGATGGTAAATCTCCACTTCTGCGAACGTACTTACTAAGCCAAAAACAGATAGCAGGATTGTCTAGTTTTTCTACTGGTATGTTAGCTTTCACGAACACAGTAGTAGTGTTCAAAATAAACTCTTCTTTCAAATCCTTCATGTGATCAGAAGTTTTGGTTCCAGACAGTGTTGTTTGAGGTAATCTTTAAGGCAGGATGCAAATGCAGAAGCTACCAAATCATCGTCAAATTCATTCTACTAGTAATTTGTTGCCTGATATATTGCAAGATTGTAGATGTAAAATTGTGGCAGCAGAGTTTCATTTTGTAGTATATGGCTCCTGCATGAAAAAATAGGCAGGTTTTAGTAGATTGTAGATCCATTGTTAACATATGGCACAATTTCTTCTCTGCATCTGCTTTATCCTCCTTTTCTGTTCTAGAGCTTTCCTTTTGCTCATGGTTCTTTGCTCATTCTTCTTGTGAAACATTTCCTACTCTTGTAACTTCGCATTCTGTGGTCTGTTCGTAGCCTGTGTACTCTTAACCTTTCGTTCGTTCTAATTTTAATTTATTCCTCTCCCTTTCCTTCTTATCTGATTGAGATAATAATTTCGTGTGGCTATTTCTAGCCGAGTGCAGCCCTTGTAAGGCAGACCCTCCGGTGAGGGTGGGCGGCATCTGCCATGTGTAGGTAACTGCGTGTTATTGTGGTGGAGGTTAGTGTTATGTGTGGTGCGTGAGTTGCAGGGATGTTGGGGACAGCACAAATACCCAGGCCCCTGGCCGTTGGAATTAACCAATTAAGGTTAAAATCCCCGACCCGGCCGGGAATCTGATTTAGATGAATACGTAATATAGTATTATACGGGTAAATACTGGGAACACATATCACATATGTCCCTCCTTTGGAAAATGGAGCGATTCAGTTCTTCAAATATGTAATTGAACGTGAAAGAAGAGTGAAATAGCCAGGCACAGATTATAAGGTTGAATTTTTGATTAGAATATTGGTTCTGAGTACAATTTCTTCATATCCTTCCTGCTGTAGTGTGAGGGAACTTTGGGTATGGTCGGAAGAAAATTATTGTTTTAAGAGTAGCTTTTCTCTTTCCCTGTATAGTGACTTTAGATGATACATTTGATTTTTTAACTTCTTGTGTGTTTTCTTGTTCAACACCATTTTGAAGTACAATAGAAGAACTCTTTTGTATCCTGTTATATGCCCCATCCATTCATGAATTTTTGGTGTATTCAGGAAGTCTTCTTGCATACTGTTTTCTGATGTTCTCCTACTCCTACTCAAAGCTTACTGTTCTGATATTTTCCCGGTTAATATAGAGTTATGAACGTTCGCGATGCCCAGTAACAAACATTGTTATCACACGGTCGATTGTAGTCACGCGCAAAATTTATTTCTGAATTCCTTCCATAATATTTCAATTACGTTGCAGCTCATCTTTGCTTACTGGTAAGTTTGGAACTTCCATGACGAAAACGTAGTCGCCAACTGATTCACATAAATAACACAATGGCTCCCAGTATCAACACCAAAAAACTCCTTCCCATAATACAAAAAAACCTAAAAACATATAGTGGGCTAAGTAAACTAGAGATCCAAGACTTTATGCAGGTCCTAAAACTCGTAATACATAACAACTATTTCGCATTTGACAAATGCATTTACCAACAAGATGGACTGGCTATGGGGTCGCCGGCCTCAGGAATTTTGGTTGAAATTTACATAGATTTCCTAGAAGACACTGCAATTAATACCAATAACACTTTTTCAAATATACACTTCTGGTCTAGATATGTTGATGATACTCTGGTTATTCTAGATGACAGAACGGTTAATGCAGCTACTACTCTTAATAACTTAAACAAGATTGATTCTAATATAAAATTCACATTAGAGTCCAAGTCCAATTACTCGATCAATTTTTTAGACCTTACAGTTAAACGACATCCTTCTTCTTTAGAATACAATATCTACAGAAAACCAACCCAAACAGCGACTACTATCATAAACGACTCTACACATCCACACGCACATAAATGCGCCACTTACTATAGTATGGTAGACCGTGCACTAAAAATACCGTTACCCAAGGAAAACCTAAAGAAGGAATTGAACACCATTCGTGCCATTGCTAAATTCAACGGTTATAACATCTCATTCATAGAACGCATCATTAACAAATGTAAACATAGACTAAAGACAACATTAACCAAAGAAAGACATAACCCTGCCCTATTCGCCACCTTCACCTTTAACGAAAACATACACAGTGTAACGAATATTTTCAAGAAGCATAATATTAAAATTTGTTACAGAACCAGCAATAGAAACATAGATATAGTTCACAATTCCAAATGAGTTAACAGGTCTGACATTTACGCAATGTCAGGCGTTTACCATTTTCAATGCAAAAACTGTTTTTCCTCATACATCGGACAGACCGGGCGCATCTTCAAAGTTAGATACTTAGAACACGTTAATGCCATCAGATATACTAGATTTTCCGCAATAGGCCAACATCTACATGATTTAAAGCATAATTTTACTACCATAGAACAAGACCTAGAAATTCTCAAAAACATAAATAAAGGCCCTTTACTCGACGTTATGGAGAACTGTTTTATTCACCTAGACCAATTTTTTAACCCTAACTTAAATCTTAACGAAATCTCAGAAAAATCCAACGTTCTTTTCGACTTCCTAATAGAAGTCTTTAGAGGTATAAAAACCACGGGAAGAAAATCGATCTTTCACGCTCTCCACAGTACTCTTTTACGGCCCACACCACTGCCACTTCGCCCTCCTGACCCGCCTTAAACTCCGCCTCCCTACCCCCTTTCCTCTCCACTTCCCCTCCCCCCCCCCCCCCTTTCCACCCCTCTCACTATAACTTCGCTACTCAGTCACACCCATCTCACTTGTCCACAACTCTTCTTACACCACACACTCAGCACGCTAAACAAGGTGAGTCTCATATCCTATCATCCTTGGCCGCGACTCCATTTAGACTTCCACTTCACTAACTTAGTTTTTCTTTCCTTTCTTTTAAGACTCACCACCCTGTTGAGCTGAGACTAATTCGAAGATCAACCTTATTCAATCGCCCAACATCAGGTGTCCCGGCCTCGACAAAATCTTTTTGTTGGTATTGCTATATAACATCGGACCTGGACTTTTGTGCCTGAATTGAACATCAGAAGAGTGGACTATTTTACTACTTTGTTTTTACCACATCGTTTTATCATCATATTCAGACTTTAATGTTCAAAGCACCAGTTCAATTTTATGCACAATACTTACCCATCAAACTACTATGCTTTTATGTGTCACATCACATCATCATATTTTACTCAAGTTCTTCTAGCTTTTAAGAAAAAGCAGTCTGCCATTTGTATTCAGCCATGCAAGAGTTATTAATGCAATTTTTATGACATGTACTTTGCCCATTGTGATTTTTGTAGCTGATGATGACGCAATGAGCGTCGAAACCAGTTCTAACTATTTAATAAGTATTAGGTTGTGAACATCTTATGCAACACGTTTTGTATTGAAAAGGTTGAACCTTCCTTGATATTTTAATTGTGAATCTCAGTTCAATACGGAAAAATGAAGTTTTTAACTTATAATGACAAAGCTAACCAAGCAAAATTTAAAGCCCATCAATACATGGGCCTAAGAATAAAGATCGCAAAACTGGGCAAGGACATTAGTTTCTTAAAACAATGTCTATTATACAATTTAACTCCGAACTTTCTTAAAAATAACTCGAAAAAAATACAACGAAAATCTCCTCAACACTCGAAAACCCAAGCCAAGATAAATAAAATCTGGCTTAAGAATGAAATAAGATTTTTATACAAGAAAAAAATCTTTTTTAAATAACAAATTATATGAGACGCACCTTGAGACAGCACATTTACTTTCTAAAGCTCAATGGAATATATTCCAAAATAAAATTGCGGACAAACTGTTCTATATACTTGAACAAAAACAAGCAACACATGAGAAGAAACTTAACAACCTTAAAAATAACGCGATGCTGAATAGTCCAACTACAACATTTCCTAACGAATCGAGTACCCGTAACCTAGAGTCTTTAATAGAACATTTCCATCCCCCAGTAGCTAACTTAACAGAAATAACACTTTCAGACAAGGAAAACGAGATCCTTGAAAAAGGACCAAAACACAATTGGCCTAATCCAAATAAAGTTAACATCGCTACCACACTAGTCATAGAATCCGAAACAGCCATAAATAAAATACCTTTAGACGCACAAGATGAGGTTAGATTCGATGTCAAACGAACTTTAAACAAAATCAATAACCTGAAAAACAGAACAACTCCCACTAATATTAGTTCACATAAAAAAACCTTCGCAGAACGAGAACACATTACAAAACTCGCGGAAAAAATTAAAGTTCATAACCTTATCATCACAAAAGCTGATAAGGGCAACACAACAGTCATCATGGATAAAAATGATTATATCGAAAAAACAAAAAGTTTTTTCAATACTGGTTCTTTCTCTTTAGTCAAAAAAGATCCGACACAGCAAATCCAACGTCTACTAAAACAAACTTTAAAAAATACATCATCCTTTTTTACAGAACAAGAAAAAAGAGATTAATTAATATGAATCCCGGCCTGCCTACCGCTAAAGCTCTCCCCAAAATCCATAAGACCGGCGTCCCCATACGCCCCATCATCAACTATAGACCTAGCCCATTATATAAATTGGCCCAATTCATACAAACATTTCTTAGTAAAAACTATAAATTTCAGTCGAATAAATCCGTAAAAAACACCATCGAACTAATCGAAAAACTGAATAAATTTGAAATACTACCATTTCACACCCTTTACTCATTCGATATTAATAATATGTATCCCAGTATCAACACGAAAAAACTCCTTCCCATAATACCAAAAAACCTAAAAACATATAGTGGGCTAAGTAAACTAGAGATCCAAGACTTTATGCAGGTCCTAAAACTCGTAATACATAACAACTATGTCGCATTTGACAAATGCATTTACCAACAAGATGGACTGGCTATGGGGTTGCCGGCTTCAGGAATTTTGGCTGAAATTTACATAGATTTCCTAAAAGACACTGCAATTAATACCAATAACACTTTTTCAAATATACACTTCTGGTCTAGATATGTTGATGATACTCTGGTTATTCTAGATGACAGAACGGTTAATGCAGCTACTACTCTTAATAACTTAAACAAGATTGATTCTAATATAAAATTCACATTAGAATCCGAGTCCAATTACTCACTCAATTTTTTAGACCTTACAATTAAACGACATCCTTCTTCTTTAGAATACAATACAGAAAACCAACCCAAACAGCGACTACTATCAGAAACGACTCTACACATCCACACGCACATAAATGCGCCACTTACTATAGTATGGTAGACCGTGCACTAAAAATACCGTTATCCAAGGAAAACCTAAAGAAGGAATTGAACACCATTCGTGCCATTGCTAAATTCAACGGTTATAACATCTCATTCATAGAACGCATCATTAACAAACGTAAACATAGACTAAAGACAACATTAACCAAAGAAAGACATAACCCTGCCCTATTTGCCACCTTCACCTTTAACGAAAACATACACAGTGTAACGAATATTTTCAAGTAGCTGATGATGACGCAATGAGCGTCGAAACCGGTTCTAACTATTTAATAAGTATTATGTTGTGAACATCTTATGCAACACGTTTTGTATTGAAAAGGTTGAACCTTCCTTGATATTTTAATTGTGATTAATAAACTGAGGAAAATGGTAGGCCGATAACGTAAATAACAAACATTAATTATGATGAAAATAATATATTGACTATTGAATAAAATTTTTAAGAAGCCAGATCTGCAGGACCGGATGAGTTGACCGTGCGGTTAAGGGCGCGCAGCTGTGAGCTTGCATCCGGGAGATAGTGGGTTCGATCCCCACTGTCAGCAGCCTTGAAGATGGTTGTCCGTGGTTTCCCATTTTCATACTAGGCAAATGCTGGGGTTGTACCTTAATTAAGGCCACGGCTGCTCCCTTCCTACTCCTACGCCATTCCTATCCCATCGTCGCCTTAAGACTTATCTGTGTCAGCGTGACGTAAGCAAGTTGTAAGATCTGCAGAAGTTGTCATCCCTTCGACTTCCTACAGAGGCGTTATAACTCTCCAAATTCGGGAGTCATAGACAGAGTCAGGCCGTGATGCATGTACTCTGGTTGAATTCTTCCTTTCCATTGCAAGTGGCCTGTACATGAATGCCAGGGATGCCTTTTCTGTAAATGTAGTCATTCCCATGAACATGTGGCTTCTGAATTTGTACATGAGTACAGTCTACAGTTCCGACAGCATAAGGGAACCTCGAACGTTCTTGTCACTTAGCCCGTGCTTCCTTCATCTAAGCTACATTTGTTGGAATTTTATCTAATAATATGCTGTCATTTCTGTTCATGTCATAACCTGTGAAAATGTTTTTGACACAGTTCTCCGATATGTCTTCACCAACTTCACTCTGAAACCCAGGGTCACCAACAAAACGCGAGAAGATTTACATTTTTTCTTCATTTGTTAGTGCATCACCTCTTGTTTCTTTGGAGTGCCCAAGGAAATGCTCTGCTAAGCATTGAGCATGCTCCTTGAAGATCCACAGCCTGTTTCCAGTCATCTGACCGGGTCAGGAATGGAATGAATGAAGCGGCGAGGATAGGAATCGTGCCGGCTGCTAAAACCTGTCGCACTCCTGTGATTAATGACTGACAGATGAAATATAATATAATATAAGGAGAGTGCTGCTGGAATGAAAGATGACAGGAAAAACTGGAGTACCCAGAGAAAAACCTGTCCCGCTTCTGCTTTGTCTAGCACAAATCCCACATGGAGTGGCCGAGATTTGAACCACAGAACCCAAAGGTGAAAGGCCGGCGCTCTGCCATCTGAGCCACAGAGGCTCTTCAGCATGCTCTTTACTGGACCTTTATAACACTCTGTAATCAAGTTGAGATGATTCTCTGCGATTCTATGCACTAGCCATGCGTTTTGGTAGGTGTGCTAGGGACCAACTGATGAGCCCAGCCTAGCACATGGGGGTGAAACACTGGCAACCAGGAATGAGTTAGCTGGAAAATGTATAATGTCCAATAACGGACCTTTATATTGGTATTATAATTTTCTTTTCCGATTAACCACCACAGTTACATCTGCCATGCTATTGAACTTGACACTATCATTTGGAGTCACCTACTGAGTTAGCTCAAGGAAACATGGGCAGGCGCTTACCGGAAAGAGTGCCTGCTTCATCTTATTTACCAGAAATCTGGAGCGCCCACTCTGCTACTCGAGCGATTGGAGTGTGTGAGTGACTGCTTCCGACAGGCGGTTTTTATTCACCTCTTTGCGAGTGCCTGCTCTAAATTTGCGGGTAAAGAGTGCATGCTCATTTTTATTCACACCACCCATTAGCACGAAAAACAACTACAATGTGTCCTAATAAAATATTTACACCAATGTCAACTAATGCTATATGATTGTAGAAAGTTAAATATTTTTGTCTTTTAAGACGAAGATTTTATCTACGTGTTCACTCGCAATATATCGATGAAAGTTTAAGTACTATTTCAGCGTAGAAAATAACTGAGTCCTTTAATATGAAGAGTTTATTCAGAAACTCTGATCGGATTCAACAGCTGACCACCACGGTATAGCTGTTGATAGTAGGCTGTATATCAAGTGTGATTTGTGGTCAGCTTATATTAACTGGGAACTGTAGCCAGCAGGTCACGTCACGCTGATTGCATCAGTTTCTTCCTGCCCTAATAATTGCTACAATAATGTCTCGATTATCTTGAAACTTGTAGGTCTTGTAGGTTTTATTGAAATACACGTGTTGCTGTTGTCAATTTTCTTGAATCTTGATCACCATCGGATATAAAATAGAATGTGATATCAGCTGAGCCTGGGTGACGTGTCTCCGCTTTGGCCGTAAGCAGCGTGGCCTATATCATTAGCTCCAAATGGACCATATTGAGAGTTGACTCACGTGATGAAATACTTCGTAATTTAAACTCACAATAACTGCTGTATCGGCATTTCTGGTACAATATACATATATACTGTCTAGATTAAAATTTTTTCACTCCGTGCATAGTTTTTATTTCTCACTGTTTCATAATGTTCTTTTTATATTTCAGATGTACCAGTATGGTCCAAATTAGAAACAGGAAGAATTCCTCAACCTCCAGAATTATTCCAGATAATTGATAATCAACTCCATTTTGGTAAAGAAGTATAGAATTATGTGTAGAACTATTCACCAAAGCTGCATTTATTAATGTAAAGTTTTACATATTTTACAGATGTCCTCAGGTAAGAAATAGTTTTTATTTAGTGACAAAGTTATGACGGTGTCTTCACAAAGTGGAGCAAACCCACAGGAAGGTGCCCGATGTTTATTGTCATAGGTAACATTATTTTTATCTTGAGGATACTCGTTAAACATGGTGGGGATTTTGAAAAATTATTTACAGTATTTATTTACAAAATGAAATGGTTTCTTGTGGTTAAAATTGTCACATTACCAGTATGTTATTTTAAAGAGTATATATGTTTGTTTAGTGTGTACTTTTTTGATGTGTAAATGTAATAAACATGTTTATTTTGACTGTTGATTGTTCACCTCATTATGTCAAGTAATTTTAATTGTATTAAGACTGTGTAAATGTAGGACATTTTCACTTGTGTGAGAAAGCACTGATACGGGTTGTATTGTCGACTAACATGCAAAACCTGGAAGAGTTAGTGACTGTCAACAGTTGATTCATTAGTTGATATTTCTCTTATTGTTTCAATGATATTAATATGATGAACACATTTCAGAGACTTTGTACCTTTTACTATCAACATTTGTTTTAGACCACACTTGTGAAGAGTGAAGTTCAAAAACAGAAGATTCTAAGAACCTCTCTCTGCATCTAATATATCATCTCAATTCCAGCTCACTGCAGCTTGCAATTATTCACATTCAATTATTTCCAGGCACATGCCTCAGTTTTTCTTTGGCCACAGCTAAATATTTGTCATTAATTATATAAAAATCATAATTTGAACTACTATTGAATATGCTTTCATGATGAACTGGATCAGAAGAATACAACTGTTTACTGATTGATGCTATATGTAAATTCTCTTCAGTAGTTTGATAATGACATACATTCCTTTCTGGGCTTGCCAGCACGAGGAGTTTGAAAGTATTTGTTCACATGGAAATCTCTGTCTATCAAGTTTCTTTTTGAAACAGCAGTAAGTTATTAGGATCTCAGTTACTATCTCAACATGGCAGTTATGTCATAGGGTTACCTCTTATTATGTTTACTAGTTTTTTATTACTTTGTTATACCTATTTGTATGTAATCCAATTATAAGTAAATAAACTTCCAAATTTGAAAATGATTGTGGAGAAACTAATTTCACAATATGTTGTATATATAATGTTACATTTTTGTATTTCAAGGATAATAAGAGTGGTTGTAACTAGTAATGGTATGTGAATTAACTTATAAAAAATTCTGGGTTGAAGAAAACTTTCATTGCCCTTGAATGGGCTGAATTTAGTGAAATAATACAGCTAAGGAAACTTTCCGCATTCTGCATAATCTCATGATGAAATAAGGGTGAAAGTCTATCACACGAATGTCCACTTAAAATAAATAGTGTGGTATAGCTGTATAAATGAGAAAATTTGTTACTCTCCATGTATTAAAACAACTCTCCCACCTTACTCAGTTTCACTTTGGTCTGTGTTATTTTTGCTCACACTGCTCTGATTATGCTTGATGAGTTCTAATTCCTCTTTATTGTAAAATTTATGCTGTGAAAATTGAAGGACTAATTGTCTGTCTGTTATTAAATGTATTATGTATTTGTCATATGGCTCCGAGGACGTTTGGCTCTCCTGGTGCAGGTCTTTCTATTTGATGCCCATATGCGGCCTGCACGCGTGGATGTGGGATGATGGTAATGAGGTAGGGAGAGGGTGAAACCTGGTGTTGGCACATAGCCTACTCCTGTCGAATAATACCAAGGGGTCTGCTCGAAGCTTTACGTTCCCATCCAGTGGACGAATCACCATCAACAGCGTCATGTACCCTCACTCCATATTATGAGCACTGCTGAGAGATTTGGAATTTAATCCAGGCTTTTGGCATGCAATCTAGTGATTAGAAATTGTATACCACCACCTCCCCTACCAGCCAACATTCTGATGGTAAAAATTTATTTGACCAATGAGACTTGAACCAGGTAACTATGGTGTCAGGCCATATAGACTTCAATGCCTTAATGATCATGGCCACCAGGCGGGCTGTTATTGAATGAATCACTTGAAAATGTTAATTTATGTATTATATGTATAATTAAATTAATGCTGTCTTATATTTGGATAGGCCAAAGAATATTTTTCTCTAGGATTGTTAAATACAGATGGAATAATTTGAGATGTAAAAATGTCATATTTTTTAGGTAACCTTTGTACCTACTTCCTGAGTTTGACATCAGATATACTTATTAGTTCCTTGTTAAAAATACACTGCCATACTTGAATGATGATTTTAAAATTGATTTCCAAGTACCTTTTGCCCTATATTGGGTTGTTTGTGGTTGTGCCTTGTTGAATTCCTTTTTGTATTAATATTTCTTGCCTTGCGAAGTTGATTTGCCTGAAAAGTGATAGTAGCTTTAATAGTTTTCCAATATATATAACTTTGTAAAATATACAGTATATATATTTCATCCAGTTGTTTTCTGATTCAATTTTGACTCATTTGTGATTTATATTGACTGCATTCTTGTAGTTTTATTTCTTGGATGTGGTTTCAGTTATGAAGACCTTGTTTACTCGTTATGCAGTGTACAAATTAGGCTTTCTTTGGCAATCTTTTAGGATAAATGCTTATAATTTCTGCTGTTCTTTCACTTATGAGAATTGAATTCTGTAAAGAAAATCTAAAAGTTAGAGTAATGCAGGTAATTTGAATGGATGGATGTCCAATATCTCTGGGATTCATACTTAACTGAAGGAAGATTTATGAATTATTATAGAAAGATGGGAATCCATTCATAACTGAAGAATAACCACACATACAAATTGTAGAATGTAGTTCTGATGTCTTCTCTTCGTATGCTGCAGTTACATTCTACAGTTTCTGCTATGCAATACACGTATATGTTATTACCGTATACATGTGAATAATCCCCACCATTGAATATCTCCAGAAGCAATACAGTGGATCAATGATCTTGACATTCAGTTGTAGGGAGCCTTTTCTTGTTCATTGTTTTCTTGTTATGTAAATATGTATATTATTTATTTCTGAACTCAACTTGATTGTATGGGCCATACGCTAAATAAATAAATAAATCCGCACGCTAATTTTAGAAAGGTAATTTTTTTGTTTGTTTCTTAAATGTTTATATTGAAAACCATATGTAGTATGGTACAATAAATTATAATCGTCGCCATAAGACCTATCTGTGTCGGTGCGACGTAAAGCCCCTAGCAAAAAAATAAAATAAAATTATGACCGAGCAATTGGCTGCGCAGTGTTGGTTATGTAGCTATCAGCATGCATTCAGGAGATAGTGGGTTCAAACTTCACTGTCAGCAACCCTTATGGGAAATCATGGAAAACCATCCTTTTTACATCTGGCAAATGCTGGGACTGTGCCTTAATCAAAGCCACAGTTGCTTCCTTCTCACTCCTATCCCATCATCGCCATACGACCTCTCTGTGTCGGTGCAACATAAAATAGAAATGTAAAAAATAAATAACTATTGAGGCAACTCATTGCATTGTAATCTTCATTAGTGTAGTCCAGATGCATTTCAAAATATACTGGCATCTGCTCTATGTTACTTTACTTCCTTTTCTTCATAATTGGTTTGGGAGGTGATGTGCAATGCCAGATTTCCTACGCATGCTGAATTATTTCATTCAAAAACATGTGAACCATCCACAGCTGTAGGACCTGTAATTTTTAACTCTTTTGCTATTACTGTAACTTTCAACAGACACATTTCATTCGTGACCATACATCTAAAACTGTTTCCCTTCAGTTACATAGTTATATATCCGGTTTTCCAATTCTGGAAACTTCCTTTTTTGTCTGCTAAAACTTACACCACAAAAATGAAGTGATAACAGTGTATTTGCGATACACTTCTCGTTTGTGGTGGGAACAGAGTTGCGAACAAAGTGGGTGTAAGAATACTACCTTCCAGATTTCTTTGTGTCAGAAGCACTTACCAACCTTGATGTAAATAATACCCAAACCCAACTTTTTGCCACCAGATTTGGAAAGATATATTTGGGGATTATTCGCATATATATGGTACATAGCTTGCTGTGGGGATTTCAAGAGTAAATGATCTGTGAAATTTATTCTTTATGCAGGATATCTTCATTTGGCATCTTATCAGAATATTGATGAAACATTTTTCATACAACCTTACATTTGTTGTGGGACTGTAAAATATTGATAATACATGAGTAAATGTATGTAATAATTTTTGCCAGGATTTTAGACGAGTTTCAGTATTTCCTAAGATACAAAAGTTCTGATTTCCTTGTGTATATTTATAATGTCAAAAGCACATTAAAGTGCATTTATTGAACTTTGTCTTTTTTTTTTTTTTAACAATGATTCACTTTTACTTCCACTCTATCAGATGTGACTACTGGGAAGTATCAAGATACTATACAAGTAGTAATTTTGGGATGAATCTTTATTATTACTAAATAATAAAACCATGAAATTTGGTATCTTCTTATACAAAGGGCCTATAATATTTACAGTATTTCATTTGTAATTTGCAGTGGGTCTTTCCTTTAACTTGTATTTATTATGGGTTTTGAAAGCCGGAAGATATATTGCACACAGTACACAAACTTAATACAGTTTAAGGAAGCATGGTAACATTCCAGTCTATGAAGAATAACGTGCACTCATAAAAACTTTTGCCAAGTATTTCTTACTTTCTTCCTCTTCTAGGAGTTATCATTAACACTGCACTTGTAATTTGATGAATATGGTTGGTTGAATGTATATATGTGAAATTAGTGCTGTTTACTTTAGTTCTTATGGATTTTAGTTTCTATTTGGACTGGGGGGGAAACTCCATTAAACTGTAGTTGAAGTTTGGTATGAATGTAGTAATATTTTTCGGTAACAATGTGTGGTTAAGAGTCTCCTCACTGTTCCCATTGGGCTTAGCGTGTGCTGTCTGTTGGCTGAGTGGCTCAGACGGTTGAGTCGGTGGCCTTCTGACCCCAACTTGGCAGGTTCGATCCTGGCTCAGTCCGGTGGTATTTGAAGGTGCTCAAATACGTCAACCATGTGTTGGTAGATTTAATTATATAAGGAGCACTCGAATGAGTTGAGTTTGTTGTGCCAATTTACATTGTGCTGTATTCTGTTAGAGTCTTTATTCTGTTCTTGCACTTTAGCAGATGGTAGCGGTCGCACTTTTCCGTACACAGTGTACAAACACAGTCATCTGTTGGGTTGTGGAATTTTGTCTTTGCGCATATTTTGTGCTGGAAGCCATGTATTGCATATCTTGTTATGACATGTCTTTGCTCTTGAAGTTGATTGGTCCAGTTTTGATCGATCATGGCGTTATTTCCGTAGAATTCGGGGTCTATTTCCGCGCGTTTCTTAAGAAGTTTTTTCTGAAGCTCTTGGAATGGGCCGGTAGGTGGCAGTGGTAGATTGAGTCATAGATCCTCAATGAAGTAAGTTTCCCGTGCCAGTACATAAACAAGTCTGGAGGGTGCCAGTTTGCCTACTCCTAGGGCCTTCTTCAGGAACCTTGCATTGACCCTTTCTATCCTCTCCAAGTCACCGATTGTCAGGTTATCCCATATTATTTCGATTCCATATGAGACAATTGGGGTTATTGCGGTCTTGAATAAAGTCATCGCTGTGTTAAGGGATAGCATAGATATATTCTTGATATTGTGGATGGCTCTGATTGCTGCTGTCGTTCTGTCTATGACGTGGCTGTTGAAGGATGTCATGCTCGTTTGGAACGTGATGCCCACGTATTTGAATTTCTTGACTATTTCTAGTGGTTTTTTATTTAATGATATGGCGTCGTCCTTGGCCGCCTTGCCACCTTTTCTGAAGACCATCTGTACTGTCTTTTCCTGGTTAATTTCAAATTTGTTATCTGAAGCCCAAGCTTTGAACTTCATCACTGTCGACTGTAGTTCTGCCTTTGAGCTTGATCCCAGAGCCATGTCATCAGCGTACATTATTAGAGTAGTCTCAGGGGAGTCTGTCATTATTTGTGTGATATCTGCCGTTGCTACGTTGAATAGTAGCGGACTTAGTGGGTCTCCTTGGGGTACCCCGTTTGTTTGAATTACTTTCCCGGTTGAGGATGCTCCATCTTCAATTTGGATTAGGTTATAGTCTAGTATGGTCTCAACGATTCTCATGAGCATGTTGTCACCAATCATTTGTTTCAATTTTCCTATCAGGATATCTCTGTCAATAAGATCAAAAGCCTTCTTATAGCCAACAAAGACGACGTATTACTTCCCTTTTGGATGCCTCAGTGCCTCTTCAATTTTTTCTTTCAGGCATGCTGCGGCTTGTAACATGCTTTTTCCTTTGCGGAAGCCTAGTTGGCATTCTCGTATGAATGGGTCTATTTCATTGTTCAGGCGATTCGCTACAATAGTTGCAAATGCTTTGTATAAGTTGCTTTCTAGAGCTATACCTCTATATGAGTCGGGGTTGTCAGTTTCTCCTTTCCCTTTGTACAAAATCTTCAGCGTTGCCGTTCTCCAAACTTCCGGTATTTTGCCTAAATTTAGACATTTGTTGAATAGTTCTGTCCAAAGTTGTAGTAAATGGTCTTGAGTACTTTTTAAGTGTTCTGTATATATGTTGTCCGGTCCTGCTGACTTCCCTTTTTTTCCTTTGCTGATTACCATCTGTACATAAAAGTACTCCTGCAGGACTAAATTCCGGCATCTGGAAGTCTCCGAAAACCGTAAAAGTAGTTAGTGGGACATAAAGTAAATAACATTATTATTGTTTATATAGCACGGTTCAAAATCGGCAACACTGTTTGAGAAACGTCAGGGCCGGACAGCGATCGACCCGACTGTATTTTAATAGGTTTGAGTTCAGAATCGGATTCTGAAACTGTTTGTGTTGAAAGCGGTATGTTATATCGCTTTGATGAAATAAAAAGCAAGAAGAAATGCAAGTATTAATAAAAAAGACTAAGCCGTGGGGAATTCGCTTTAACTTAAGGAATTGGATCATGAAAATTTCACGAACTATTTTAGGTAAAACGGTAATCAAAGAAGTGCATGATGTCAAGAATGAAACTGACTTCGCGAACACGCACAGCTTCAATTTCAAACTACTAAACACAATAGAACAACCAAAACCACCGTCAACCTTGCAGGAAACTGCGGAAAAGAGACTGTGGTTCACAGGGTCACCGCTGGCTGCAAATCACCCTGAGCTGACATGCACGGGCAGCGGCGGCTCGTGAAAAAATCGTCCTACGTGCTACAAAAAAACGCTAAATACGCTGTTTTCAATCTGCAGTGCAAATAGGATCTTGGAAATATAGATCCTCACTAAGAACACTAGTTTAATTTCACTTGATATACACTGCAGTGGATAAATAATTGGATAAATCTCCGTATGAGCTTTAACACTAACACAGTGATAGAAAAACACGCACCAACAATATAACCGCGAGATCAAACACCGCACAAAGCAACTGAAAGTGCTGCCAACTGAATCATTGAGACCTCCTCTATTACAATTTACATTCTAATGCGGGATGACATGTAGGGTCAGTCCAAGATTCTTTGACTCGTACGAATTCCTTATTTTTGACACAAAAGGAAGATGGATATTGGTTGGTTACCTTAATAACAACGTTATGTTTGCGATAGATTGCCCCCAGTTACGATGTACATTTGAGCCCAGACGATGCTGCTCTCTAGTGGCAAAATCGCTTATCACGTTCAACGTCTGGGTCGTTACCTACGTCATAATACAAGGCCTGGAAATAGAGCCCGTAAAACGCTATGGAAGTGGTTACACTGAAGTTCAATGCCGGGCCGCTAGGATCGCTATCTTGCTCCCTGTCTACCAGACTCACGCCTTTAAACGTGTTCATTAACTGAGTTGGTTGTGAATGTATTATGTATTTGTCTGATGTTAAGCATTCGCAGTTCCAGTCATGGTTTATTCACGAAAAATTAAAGGTAGTGGAATTTCGTTTCACAAGTTTCCAGTGAACGTTCAATGTTCGAAACATTATACAGAGGAAGTATTACGCATGAGATACGACTTCAGGCTGATCGAAGTAGGCCTCTGTTTCTAAGTTTTGATCCGACTTACGTCATAAGAATCGGGCGATCCCAAAATTTGTCACTGGACTTTTTTTAAACTATGCTATCGTGACCGGCAATCATTTGAGAGGTATCTTCAAACTCAGAAATCTTAAATTAGGAAACCAACGAGAAAAATAATTTGTTCAACAAATTTCACGAAAATGAATGTAGCAAGAGCTAAAAATATTGTATTTCCCCCTGAAACAATCTCTGGTTTGAAAAGTATGGAGATGTTTTTGTCCCGAGAGCATAAAATACAATTTAAAATAAGCCATTTGTTTTATGGAGCATTTAATTAAATTGTTCATTGCGCATAACGTCTGCAACACCTCACATGGGACATATTCAGGAACGAGAACAAACGAGCATCTTTTAACCGGGCGAGTTGGTCGTACGGTTAGGGGCGCGCGGCTGTGAGCTTGCGTCCGGGAGATAGTGTGTTCGAATCCCACTGTCGGCAGCCCTGAAGATGGTTTTCCGTGGTTTCCCATTTTGACACTAGGCAAATGCTGGGGCTGTACCTTAATTAAGGCCATGGCCGCTTCCTTCCAACTCTTAGGCCTTTCCTATCCCATCGTCGCCATAATACCTATCTGTGTCGGTGCGATGTAAAGTCACTAGCAAAAAAAGAAAGCATCTTTTAGTACTGAAGATGAACTCCTCAGTTGGTTAATTATTTCCTATCATATATTAAGAAACTTAAAATGCATTCAGAGAAAGTAAAAAAGAATCATGAGAGAAATGTATCAGGCATAGATCTTGCTACCCAGTCCACTGTGGCCTGCGTAAAATACCTCATAAGTATACATTTGCATTATGCATTGACGAGGAACCTAACGAGCTATGACATCGAGCTCTTCTTCAGCTACCTAAGACGCCAAGCGGAATACAATGACATTAAGGTTCGTGTGGCAAAAGAAAAAACAGACTGTAAAGGCTGTTTAGAACATATCTGTTCTCCAGCTACTCAAAGTCCAACATTGTGTCTTATTCGTTTTCAAGATCGAGGAGCCCTCAGATACCGAAAATCATCGTCTGTGGCACTTCTGCAGTGAACGACGGAATTTGTCACTTCCGCTACGCAGTACTTGTCCCGAAGAGAGTTACTAAAAGGTGTACGTTTATTTTTTCGAAAGACATGTTCAACAGTGAAATTAAGTGTGGAAAGTGTAAAGGCGACAAACCACCTCTTTTTCTACTATGAACATTTCTGAGACCTCTGATAGACAACATTGCATTGAGCCACACAAGTAGAAGAGAGAAAGTTTTGGAACTTGTTAAGAAGCCCCTCAGCAGGAAAGTTTTGAAACTTCAATGACATATCCAAGCCAATGTAGCACCGCTCTATAAATAAAGTACTCTCAGTACTCGCAAAAACATTCAGTTCTTTTTATTTAGGATATAATTTACTTATTGACATATACGGCCATGCGAATACAAGGGGGCAAGACCGCGATCCTAGCGGCTGAATGGTGAACTAGGAAGCAACCCGTTTCCACGAGTGCATTTCAAGACCTTGTATTATAGCGTAGGCAACGATCAGGGTAGCAGGAAGCATCGAGCCACTTCTACCCCCCTTGCGGGAGGACAAGTAACTATAGACGGGATCAGTGAAAGTTGATCCCGGTTGATGGTATACTCTACCGGCTATGGGGAGTGTTGCAAGCTTGGCTGCGCCTGCGTATTGCTTCCTCCAGGCTACAGGCCAGAGCTCATTTCACATGAGCACGAGAGGAGTTCCTCGGGAGAACAGAGCTAGGTGTTCGACAGATCTCGTCCTGATTTTCACAAAACACGAATTCATACCGTACTCAAAATAAAGAAAAGGCACCAGGATAATTGTACTGATAATAATTAATTCCTTACAGTTCCAAGCTACGTGCTGGAGCCCGGTAGCAAGTATTGACCGGCCGCCACTCTGCACGGGTCCAATCAGTTCTGTGGTTCGCAGACACTTATCGTCAGTCACCCTGAGTCACATTTTGTGGCCGGCCTTGTACCCACGGCCATGAAAGATGTTAAAAGAACTGTTCTGAGAAGCAGCTCAGCGTTGTTTGAGAATGCACTGCTAGATCACATTGTAACTATAGAGCTCTATTTTCTTTCGTCTGTGTGTTATCCAATATCTCGAGATTGAGGTTATAATGTGTTATAATTCACTCGTCTAAAGTCAAAGGGAATGAATTATTTTGATTTCCGAGAGGTAAGAATAGGATGGCAAAATGGGTGCACAATTGCCGACGTGGTATAGTAGGTAGCAGCCGACAGAATGTTCACAGCTATACGAGGTTAGTACATCTTTGCTAGATAAAAATGAAATAATTATCATCCAAGTGTCCACCAGGTTCACCACTAGAGCAACGTTTTGTGTTATTAGCTGCCGCCCTCAAATGTACGCTTTCGATTCGCGGTACTGTCAGAGATTTAAGAATGGCAGGTGGGCTGGGATGTGATAAAAATGGTACATGCAGCTCACCTCCATTGGGGGTGTATGGTACCTGAAAAGAGCTGCATCATCTCGGGACGAGGGCATGAGTTTTGTCTGGCTCCGTGGCTAAACGGTTAGTGTGCTGGCCTTTGAGGTCCCGGGGTCGATTCTCGGCCTGGTCGAGGATTTCAAACTTTATTGGTTAATTCCCATGGTTTGGGCGCTGGGTGTTTGTGCTGTCCTCACCATTAGAATTCATCATAAGTATGGCCCCATCTAATACTCTGTCCAGACGTTTCCCACGAGATAAGCAAAAGCCTCTGCATGCACAGTGTTTTCAACAACGAGCTAGAAAGAGGACTATAGAGTGGCTAACATGGCTGCTACAGCGCTCTGGGTGGTGCCAAGACGAAATAGCGACTCCATAGTTTAAGCGCCATTCATGTAATTTCTTCCGCATACGGTGCGATACTTTTAAAAGATTAGATCGAAGAAATTATGCTCTCTACGTGTGTGGCATGCAATTGCATAAATTGTAGAGAAAACACGAAGAATAAATATCTTATTTCAGATATTTCCTTTTTTTTTTTTTTTACTAAAGTACACAGTTTTGGGCGATTAGCAGAATTTCGTTGCCTGTTTAGCACAATCCAGCACGTGTACATTAGGCCTACTTTTATTTTCTTGTAGGAACTGGCAAACACGATAAAAATGTATCCTGGCTGACTAAGTGGCTCAGACGGTAGAGCGCAACTAATTGAGCCCAAGTTGCCATATTTGGTATTTGAAGGTGCTCAGATAGGTCACCTTTGTGTCAGTAGATTTACCGGCCCGTAAGGGAACTCCGCCGGGGCAAAACTCCGGCACTTCAGCTTCTCCGAAAACCGTACTAAGTAGTCGGTAGGACGAAAAACCAAGACCACTATTTATTATTACATTAAATCCTACAGAGCACATTTCCCCAGCATTTTGAAAATAAATACAAGGTGAACAACGGTGTTAGAAGACGCCTGCTGTCCAACGCCACACCTACAATATTTAGAATTTCCTAGTCACCCCATCCCCTCTGCCAACGATACGGAGTAATATGAGGACTTTCAGTCCTACATCACCACTACTACTGAGCGAGTTGGCTACGTGCTTCGCGGTATATAGCTCTTAGCTTGCATTCGGGATATAGTGAGTTCTAATTCCACTGCCGACAGCACTGATAGCTGGTTTTCCGTGGTTCCCATTTTCACATCAGGCAAATACGGGGGCTGCTGTGCCTTAATGCCACTGACACTTCCTTCGCAGTCCTAGCATTTCCCTATCCCATCGTAGCTATAAGGCGTGTCTGAGTGGGTGCTACATAAGGCAAATAAAAATCGGCGTTACCATAATCTTCTTCCAAAGATAATCGAAGTGAATTATTCAGGAAAGTTAACTTATGTGATTTAAGATCATTATCACAAGAAGAACTGTTCTATTTTTCAACAATTATTTCAAATTGTTTATCCTACAAATTATTATTATTATTATTATTATTATTATTATTATTATTAAGGGATACTTTATTACACCATTGTTCACTTCAAACCTTGTACCCCACAGCTCTATTAAATAGAATACTTATTTTTCGTAAATTATTATTAGTTTTACGTCCTATTAAGTACTTTTTCGGATAAGCCGAGGTGCCGGAATGTTGTCCCGCAGGAGTTCTGAGGGATATGAGCACCTTCAAATACTATCGTACTGAGCCAGGATCGAACCTGCCAAGTTGTTTAGTGTTGGCTCCTTGGCTGAATGATCAGCGTGCTGGCCTTTGGTTCAGAGGGCACCGGATTCGACCGGGGTTGAGGATTTTAACCGGGTAGTCTACAGTTAATTAGTCTGGATCCGGGACTGGATAACCTTCATCTACACACAACAGAACATACTACAAACCACTACAGAAACACGCAATAATAAATATATCACTCTTCCTAGGGTTGGCGTCGTCAGGAAGGGCATCCGGTCGTAAAATTAGGCTAAATCCATATAAAATTCAAATTCAAGGTAAATGGAAAAATACTAGAATTTATTATTATTATTATTATTATTATTATTATTATTAATATTATTATTATTATTATAAGTTATATGAATTATTTCTTGATGTTGTTATATTACTTTGCTCAAGGTTTTCTGTTCTATATTTTCACTCCCTGTAAGTGGGTCTAAATTTTTGGCAATGTCTTGTGATTTGTTTTGTAATTCGGACTACTGGAAATGCGCTAATTTTCTTTCTTTATACAATACGTAAGTACGTAGCCTGTATCTTGTATTTTTAATGTCCTCTTAAACAGACATTGCGCATCTTTGAGTGCTTCCCTAATAAAGGAAACTGTGAAACGGTATTTATTCCCGCAGCCTCTGTGCTTGCTTCATCACAAGCCCACTCGATTTGATCACTTACAATATGGCGGACGTGGCTTTCAAGTAGATTCAAATATGGTGGTCCAATAGCCACTCTATAGTCCTCTTTCTAGCTCGTTGGTTTTCAAGTATTAAATTGACAAGAGTAGCAGCAGTTCAGATAGCGTCGCTAGATGTAAGGCTATCCCTCCAGTCCTCAGCACGATTCAAATTGGCATAACGAGAATGACTTGTACATTGCAAGATAAAGCATTGCGTTTTGAGTACAAAATTAATATTTCTATGACGTTTACTAAAGAAAAAAATGTATCGTACAGTAATTGAAGAAGAGCTCATACGAGTCAGGTCGTATAATTGCGGCCGGAAAGTTCACGCCCTATAGTTCAGTTATTATGAGTTTCGACTTGACGTTTGAGCGCTGCCTTTTGGCGGAGCGTAAGTGAATTAATCAGCAGCCGATTGCTCTGATAGTGCGCGTTAGACTCCGGTTCTGGTTAACAGTGTTGTCGATCTGTTGTTTACTGAAACCACGTGCTATCAGCTGAGTGTTGCATTGTGCTCAGTTCTTTTCGCGGTCTTTATGCTAGGTTGTTCGTTTATATTTCGTAGTGTAGAGTTTATAAATGTATTGTTTAGTATTTTTAATAGTATAGCGTGTTATATTGCAGTGAATAGTGTGTAACAAGTGATCTAGTTTATATAGTAGCTTAGTTTAATATTTCGTTCGGTACGGTAGTCGCATTGTAGGTTAATTTTAGGCCCGTGTGTGAATTTGATATTCTGATATTTGATATTACGTCTAAGGATGAAGCTCCCAAGAGAAGAAAGCCCTTCGGACGCGGTACTCCACTCAGGAGCCAAGCTCGGAAAATTGTTTGCAATGTTAGGGAGTATTTCGAGAAGGAGAAAGGTAACGGCGCGCATCTCTTGCCTGTTGCGAAAGCAGTTCAGAGAACAGCTGATGCGACGAAAATTAACAGGAGCACAGTTATAAGCATAGGGAAGGAGAAGTACTCTGCTGTTACGAGCTCAACTTCGCCTACCTTATGGCTGCTTCTCCGTCTTGATTTAGTGCACACTATATTGCGCTGCTCTATGAACCTTCTGCTTGCTATGCTGTTTCACCACTGCTTCATCTCCTACACCGCCACGCGCAATCTCCGTGACGTCACCTAGTTCTAGTGTGTTCTCGAGCTCGCTTCGCTCCGTGTATATATACTCGCCGCTTTCTCCTGTCCGCCGATCAGGTGTGACTTGGTGTTGTAATCGGCAGTGGGAGCTCAAGCCCTGCACCGGCTGGTCCGAGTGCATTTGGACTTTACTTGGTTCTCCGTTACGTGTTGGGTGAGCAGACTTTTACTGTAATTATTTACCATTCATTTTAATTTCGCCCTCTCATTTATCATATGGGCTTGAATAACGCTTCGATATTGAACTATCGTCCCTTCAGGACACAGCGAAATATCACGGTGCCAAATTATTGACTTTGACTTTACGATGGAAATATGAAGGAGGAAGCGTGCTGGGCTTCAAGTTTTGAACAGTTGTACTGGAACCTTTTCTCTCGTTTGGAGCGGACATCGTACCCTGGTCAATCCCCTTTCCCTGCTTGAATCTCTTTCCCGATTTTTCCTTCTTTTCGTCTACCTTTCGTACCTCTAGTAACATATTAATAAATTTGTAGCTTGGTGCTCTACTAAATGTTTACACTTCATCTGGCGTGTGCCTTTTGATTATTCTGGTGTCTACTTGTTTTAAAAAGAAAAAAGGTGTGCCTTAGTTTTAGGGGGATAGCCTGTTCTTTTATCACGTGCCTTTGTGAGCACTGGAAAAATTCCTTTTAACTAATGTTAATTTTCTTGTTCCTTTTTCCATAATTCCTTGCTACTTTTGTGGCATTCGCGTGTACATTGGTATAAAATTTTATTCTGGTGTCGTGCTTGGCGCCCCCCCCCAAGCTCTATTGTGGTTTGGTGATTACCCCTTTGAGATACGTACACTAAACAAAAAAAAAGGGAGAGAAAACCTGTTGATAATTTGTACAATTTCCCACTTTAATGGTGTATCAAATGGTCGAAGTTCTCATTCTTATGGTGTAAACAATTGTTATTTCTTGGAGTTGTTTTAATATATGTGTTCATTTTTTGAAACCTGTGCTTGTGGGAGTTTTCTTGAGTGTTCTCCTTCCCCCCCCCCCCCTTTTTCCACGTGTCCCTACCGCGATAGTTCCTCTGGGGAAAGGCCTCATAATTGAAATTACCACTTGATTTGGGATGTGATCACTGCTATCTGGTTATTCTAGACACGACATTTCAATATTGGTGTTACCTCACTTTACGCCCTTCCCTGCGCATTGCCCTGCTGAGTCCTCTTCCTCCCCGCACCGGCAAGTATTTCTTGAGTCCCTTTGCTTACTTTACGTCGAACTTGGTCGGTTTATGCTTAGTGATTGCTGCAAGCACTCGAAAGTACATATCTGTTTAAATGCGTCAACACTCTCCGTAACACTGCCGAGGACCAAACAGCGGGGCCGTCCAAACTTGAAACTCCAGGGAAGAATAGGAAGAAACCTAAATCGGTAACGGAATTAGACTCTTTTCAACAAGATGCGATTCGTCGGCATATTTACGCCTATTACCGTAGGGAAGAATATCCTACTCTTGAGAAATTGCGTCGTTCCCTTGAAAGCAGTGAACTTTTTAGTGGGAGCAAATCTCTTAGAAAAGTAGTTAAAAATCTGGGTTTTAGGTACAAGAAGTTTAACGGGCGAAGAGTGCTGATGGAGAGAAGCGTTATCGTGATGTGGCGGTGTAGATTTCTGAGAGAGATTATTGGCGACAATTTTGATTCTATTGTATGGTTGGACGAAACTTGGGTTAATGCTTCTCATTCCCAGAAGAAAGGCTGGACAGATGATTCAGTAGAAGGCACTATGCCAGTACCATTTGGGAAGGGGGGGCTGAATCATAGTGATTCACGGTGGTACTTCGCAAGGTTTTGTGCCAAATTGCTTGTATGTGTTCCGATCTAAGAAAACCGAAGATTACCACGAAGAAATGAATAGTGTCACATTCCAGAAATGGTTTGAGGAAAGCTTGCTGAGTAACTAGCTTGAAAAGAGCATTATAATCATGGACAATGCCCTCTACTACTCCGTCATTCTTGACAAAGCACCAACAATGGCGGCTAGAAAGAATGAGCTGATTAAGTGGTTGAAGGAGCACAATATTTCGGTTCGCGATGACGTGAGGAAGGGGTATCTCGTGCATCTTGTGAAACAAAATAAGCCCCAGTGCCCAGTTTATGTGGTGGATGAAATAGCCAAGAGGCATGGGCATAAAGTATTCGCCTTCCACCATACCATTGCCATTTTAACGCGATAGAACTGATTTGGGCCCAAGTGAAGGATTATGTAGCCGAGATTAACAGACTCTTCACTGTTTCGGAAGTTGAAACTTATTTTCGAAGCCATAGGCCGTATAAGTGTGGAGGACTGGAGCAACGTTGTGAAACACACGAAATCCGAGATGATTAAAGCTTAGGAGAAAGAAAGTCTCACAGACGATTATGTTGAAGACTTTATTATCTCTCTAGAGAGCGGCAGGCTCCCTGTCCACGACTGCAATGCTGCGAGCTTCTGCACACCCAGTGTTCATGCTCATATGCGGCGCTCAGTAATGTAGGTTACCGCTCGCCCTTACTCGGGCGTGAGAATGTAGTGTCGTAAACCTCTCGTACGGTCCTGCCGGCCTCGGCGGCGGACGAAGTGGAGATGTGACGATGGATGGTGAAGGGACGCGATCCAGGCAAGAGTGAAACCTCAACAGACGATGACAATGCCGGTAGTGACTCAGAAATGAGTGGTGTGTTCCCTTTGTAGGATTATTTCCTTTTAGGGGAAATTGAATCTAACAGCAACGCGAGCTCTTCTACATGGTGAGTAGAAATTTAATTTAATTTTCGCACGTTTTATCTGTTCGAGCATTAACATATTTTTATCCTGTAGCCTTATCCTAAACGTGTTGTGTATTATTGTTCATCGTATGTGAATTATGTATGTTGCTACAAAGAATAATTGATTATGGACTTACATTCCCGTATATACATTTTCGTTCGTGTTGTGTATCGTAAATCAGCTGTTTGTATTCGTAGCAGTTTGCCACCACCGCCTGACTTCCGGTTAACTGTCAAGTCGAAAAACGGAACTATAGTAAAAATGAAAATACTCCACAGTATATTTTAAACCACTTAAATAGCCTATTCACAAAGCAGGATTTAATGTTATGAAAATTTAACTTACCAGTATGTTTCTTGTGATAATTTCGTCAAATCGGTACACATCTACAACTTCAAAACTTTCCTGTTGATTGGCTTAAAACTGTACTGCTTCGCACGACCGTGTTTGTCCGTCACCTTTCTGCCAACGCTGTCCAACATTGGATTCAATATCTTGATGAGTAAAACGGAATAAATCACATTCTCTGCATTTCAGTTCATTAAAAAAGTTTTACAGTAGAGCCTACTGAAAAAGTTGTAACATTTCGTCTCGGCAACAGTGGAATAGCATTAGACCAAATTCACAAGAAGCATCAAAGACCCAAACGATGGCTTAGGGTGTTTTAAGCCCCCCCCCCCCATCTTGTCTAAGAAACAGCATATTCAATAGTGCCTTTATGGTGATTGTTGTGACCATGCCCAGGCAGTGATCGCAGGTTGTTCTTTGGAGCTCAGTACTGTCCAAATTAAGGCAAAAGGAAAACAAGAGTATTCGAAATCTTGCTGCCAGACCTCTGAACATAAAGCTAAGCAATCTGTTAGCTAGTTATCCTTCCGCAGCAAGTTTATATCCCCATACAACTGGTCTATGTGTCGATCATACATAAATTTCAGCTGTATTGCCATGTCGATAATGAGAGAGCTAACTTTTTCCGGTTCCGTACAAAGTCTGCTTCCAGCCTATCTCTTATCTATCTCCTGCGTAACTCATGTTCCTCCAGACGAATTGCCAATTTATTTCATCAATGTACTTTTGTGTGGCAGATGCAAATATTTCCATCTGCCTAGAAAATTTAGCGATTTCCTTTGTCACAGAACACCTCCTTTATACTGAACCTTTTTCTTGCCAAATGCCTTCTCAATTGCTCGAGTAAAAACGTAGCTTTCAAGTCCTTCGCTTCACTACAAACCTGCAGTGCAGCATAACGTTTATCTGCATACGATTTTCTCTTTCGTTCTTCACTTCGGCAAGCAAATTCCTATTCTTGCACCTCGATTGCGTTGTAAGGTTTCTCCTTTTGAGAGTACGTGATGCCGATTTTCTCGCATTTACCTTGGTTGTGGAAGTTGAGTGTGCTGCAAACTGGGCTATGTCAACTTGGACTGAACGTGAGATGACTTTTCGCTTTACTTGTATGTCGCCTGAAACATTTGTACTTGCCTGCCAGTATGCATTTTCATAACTTCGTTTCTTGGATAGCTTGCGCGCTTTATTAAGCCTACTCTTGGCATGCAAATACGATGGATACCCTGAAAAAAAGAGTTGGAATATAATTTTGGAAGAAGGCGTCTGGTTTTGGTAGAAATACTAGAGCACGTGCTTTCAACATGTTCACTACATACTACAGATTACGAGAAAGGTTGCCACATGCTATTTTTCTCGCCACACCGACGTGATCTAATTTTGACTCATTTTTATCGTAATTCTGCATTTGCTGGGAACTCCTGGAAAGAAATTCCACTGCCTTTCTGAAGTTTACTTTTGCAGAATTGTACATAGCAATAAACAATTTGTTTAGCAGGCGCAGTAAGCATCCTGTGAATAGTGTGTTTACAATCAATACTTTCTCGGCGCTAAATACAGCACCTTGCAGTAGTAGTACACTTTTATTTTTCTCCCGATCTTACAGTTTACACAACCTAATCGATCTTAACGGAGAAAAATAAGAATCCTCAATTGGAAAAAGAAGGAAAAAACAACACGCAAAACTACGACTATTACAGTAAGGACAAAAAAAAAAAAAATCAAAAAAACCACACCAGGAAACTTGCATGTCATATACAATAGAAAGAGTACAATGATATCCCCCATTGGTGGGCATAGCAGCATGAAATAAGAACACAAGGGAAAGTTAGTCCACTGGCCTCTGCCAGCTGAATTTAAAAATTAAAATTAAAGGGGCAATTTAAAATAAAATTAAAAGGGCAATTTAAAATAAAATTAAAAGGGTAAAATACGGCAACCCCTTGTTAAAAAACCATCTGACTTCCTGGATACGAGATAGCATGTGTCGCCCGCCTGAACTAGCAACTATTGTATATGCTAGTAAGTCTCTCTGTGGTGGCACATGCCAGCACATCTCCACCCTTCCCCGCTACTAGTCAGCAGCTAGGAAGTTCGACCACTCCACTGTGCTGATTCAGTACATTGCTTGTGCCATGACATGCCACTACGCTATCTTCCTTCTCTTGGTACAACTGAGACTTCGCCTTTAAGGCTACTGAACATCTGTTTCTGGTTTTAGACAAAAACCTATACAAATTCCCAGCACTTTTCCATTCCTCCACTATCCACCTCAAAAGCTTATCTTCATTGCAGGGATGAGAAATCCACTCCAACTGATGTTTGTTAAACATCCGTCTCTCTTCCAGCATTCCTTTACACTCTGTCAGCAAATGAAAGTCTTTCCTTTCTTCACCACATAATACGCACAACGTATTTACTTTTAACTTAGTCCAACATTTGTTAACATATACACCTCACAACCACCAGATTAACCCCCTTCTCACCCCTCCATTTACATTTGCCACTCTCAGATTTAACATCTGTTTTACTCTCAGGAACATTTTTAGAGTAGCCTTCTCCCGGAATTCGGCCACCAATTCTTCTTCAGCAATATCTCTCGCCCTCTTAATCACGTGTTTGCAATGCGTGCCCTTTCTCCCGCCCCATTTAACTTTATAAAACTCGCCTAACCCCAGTTTATCTAAGGTGTTCTTCACCTTGTCCACCCAATGGTCACCATAATTATCCTCTATTTGGCTTTGGTAGGCCGACTGTAGGATCCGGCTCCCTACCCCTTCTCTTAGTCTACACCAGTAACAAGGAACTCTTTTTAAAATATCAATCTTAATATACTCCTTACACAGCATCTTCACACCTGCATTCGCTGTGCACAAGGGTAGGCCTGTAACAATCTTACAGAACCTACTTTCCACCTGCTCTAATATCACACACTCTTTTTCTACTCCCCAAACTTCCGAAGCAGATAGCATTTTACCCTTAACTACCGTGTTGAATACCATACTTTGTATAGCATAGCTTGCTCCCCTAAATTTATTTTCCAGTATCCTATTTACTGTGAGTGCTGCTTGGGCTTTCCATTTAATGCGCCTAATCTGCTCTAACCAACTACCATTTCTACTCAGCATCACCCCCAGGTATTTCTTTTCCACCATCTCAATCTCTTCCCCGTTTATTGCCCACTTTACTCCCGGTTTCTTTTTATTCCCTTTCCTGCATACAATCACCTTAGACTTCTTACTGTTGATCTTCAATGACCATTTCTCCGCAAAACTCCCTACTTTATTCAAACTTTTTTGCAAACCCGCAGCTGTTAACGATAGCAACAACACATCATCGGTAAAACTTAATCCTGGAATTTCTTGTTTGCCTAGTACTGCGTAAGCCCATTTTTTTTCTCTACATGGCCATCTAGTAGGTCATTTATAAACGATAGGAAAAGGATTGGCGACAATTTACATCCCTATTTCAACCCAACTTTCAACTCGATCAGTCCACTCACCACCCCTTCTTCCACCCTGATGCTACAATAGACTTTTTCGTATATACGTCTGATCGCTCTTCTCATCTCTCCCACCCCAACCTTCCCCAATCTTTCAAACAGGGCCTCCCTGCTCACTGTATCAAACGCCTTCTGGAAGTCAATTGTGGCAATAAATACCTTGGCTCCTACTTTTTTTTTTTTACATATTTATCAATTATGGTTCTCACGATCATTAAATTATCAGCCGTCATCCTCACCTTCCTAAATCCATTTTGAAAACACGATATAATTGAGTAATCCTCTGTCCACTTCCTCAATCTATTTGCTAGAATACCTGTGTACACCTTACTCAGGGAGTCCAGCAGGGTTATACCTCTATAATTACTGGGATTAGTCCTGTCCCCTTTATTTTTATAAATAGGACATTCTTTAGGGAATTTCGCCCCCTCAAATAACTTGTTGAAGAATGTTACCAGACACTCTATCATCTGTATACTGTATACTGCACCCCCAATAAGCGAACCTGTAGTTTCCTACGACGAATACGGTATGTTGTGTTAGACCAGCCCCATGTTATTCTTCTCGCATGCCTACGGCGGGCCTGGGCACGATGAGCACCGAGGAATAAATAGCCTGAAAACACAACACATACACAGGCAGAAAGATAACGAAAAATAAAAAAATCAGTGGAAGCTCAAATCAACCAGAGGTAACGGGGCGATACATAAATAATTCCCTATAACGTTCACGTGGATCGTAACGAAAATGATTAGAAACGGTCATGAACTGAACTCGAGCTTATTAAATCAAAATGATAAAATTTAAAAGCTACCCCCCCCCCCCCTACTCGTACAATAATAACGCAGATAGAAAAACAAGAGTTTATTAAATAATAATTAAATCAAAATTGTAGATGGTCACACGAAAATCCGGAAGAGATAAAATAAGAAAAGGAAAACTGGAGCAGATGGAAACAATAAAACTTTTCACTGTCCTCATAGTATCGCGCCTACTTATAACGTGATTCAGCCAACAGGTTCAACCATACATAAAATACAATTAATCCAAAAATAACAAAAAGAAATTGTTACCTAGTAACAAAACAGAATGAATCCGTGACGCAGAGCTCAGCACCAATGATTACACGTCCATATTAACAGGACGAGTCTTTACTATTCGCGATACACTGCAATTCAATGGGATGCCACTCAACAATGGTTTCCAACGAACTCAAGACGAAAGATAAGATATGGCCGAACCAAAGATCAAGGAAAAGAAGGCGCGCGCGCAGGCATGGCGCCCGGGATCAGAGATAAACAAGGCGTTGCGAAGGGAACATGTACACACCCAAAACTGCCAGAGCCCAAAAAAGCAAAAATAAGAACAAACGACACAACTAGGCAATATGGTATGCGTCCTACATATCTCATATTCGAACACTCGCACTATAGGTTAAAAATGGGTCCAAGAGACACGAAAAGCATCAAAATTAACAATGATCAAAAGGACCCCAAAAATGTAGAAGCACGGCTCATAAATAACGTCTGACGTAGATATTCGAAGCCAAACCCACACAAGATCGCATGCCCAAATCACATCATCAGTACTTCTTCTTCTACCGCTTTTCCCCACACCTTGTGGGGTCGGACATGTGGATTTGGCCCTGGTTTACGGCCGGATGCCCTTCCTGACGCCAACCCCATGTGGAGGGATGTAATCACTATTGCGTGTTCCTGTTGTTGTTGGTAGTGTGGTGTGTTGTGTGAATATGAAGAGGAGAGTGTTGGGACAAACACAAACAACCAGTCCCCGAACCAGAAGAATTAATCTAACGCGATGAAAATCCCCGAACCGGCCGGGAATTGAACCCGGGGTCCTCTGAACCGAAGGCCTCAACGTTCACCATTCAGCCAAGGAGTCGGACACATCATCAATACGTGTCTCATATAGCCTACCATTCAAATGCCAAAACAGCAAAAACCATCCATGTAAAGGCACTTTCGATACACAAGAAGATACTGGCGACATCGGAGAGCAATATGGTACGTGAATAATAACAAAGAGACTTCCACACATGAACCGCAGAATAAAATTGACGTAACACATCCAAAATTAAGGATTAACACTTTCTTCGAATTGAGTGTTCTGTGAACAGAATTATAGGCTCAGTGATATAATTGAATTCTCACGATGCTATTGCGTGTCCAGTTTATAATTTGTTCTAATGCTACTTTTTATTTCTAACACACTAAGAGAAAATAAGAGGCTAATATTATTATGAAAGGTATACCTAGTTACAAATATTCATATTATCATATCGTTATGATGGAGGCCCATATAATATTGTAAAGGTAGTGAGCTGATAAAATATTAAATTCAAACATTACTTATTCGCTAATACACTCTGCGCGTGGATTTACATGCTTCGCACTTAGATGACACTTAAAAATGTACTTATGAGTGCTGAAACTGCAGAAAAAATGAAAACCTACAACCTGTTTTCCAGTCAGTGACCTGGTCAGGGATGGAATGAATGAAGCAAGCTCCATCTTGCGGCGAGGATAGTTATTGTGCCGGCTGCCGAAGCCTGTCGCACTCCTCTGGGGCAATGATAAATGACTGACAAGTGAAATGATGTGATAGTTGGAATGAAAAATGACAGGGAAAATGAAGTACCCGAAGAAAAACCTGTCCTGCCTCCGTTCTGTCCAGCACAAATCTCACGTGGAGTGCCCGGGATTTGAACCACGGAACCCAGCGGTGAGAGGCCGGCGCGCTGCCGTCTGAGCCACGGAGGTTGAAACTGCAGAAGTCACATGTAAATATCACTGCATCACCTGAATGTTTTGTTTTAAAATGACGATTCAAGTTATTTGCTATAATTAAAGGATATGGAATATATATTGTGCACACAAAGTTATTCATGACTACTTTAGAATTAAATAATACACTAGCTTAATTAATAATTTCACTCCAAAATCCTCAAAGAAAAAACTTCAATCCACGTTTTTACAAACTTCATCTGACTACCGCACGCTACACATTGGGAGCGAGCATTTTTCTGCGCGGGATCTTCGGTAATGCATACACTACAAGAAAAGAAATAAAGTCTTGTGTATAATTATAGGATGTAAGTTACCGGTAGAACATACTGCGCGCACGAAGTTTGCATTTCTCATAAGGATATTGTTACACATTTTACTGATTGAGGATCTTCATTATTGATTCGTTTTGTATAGGTTATCATCGTAGTTTTCGTATTTACGGTATTTTGAAATACGGGATTAGCGTGCGTGTTAAAAGTGGAATTTTGCGGAGCTTGAACGTGAATTTGAACCATGTCCGACGATAGGTCTCGTTCTTCGCCTGTTTCGTGTCCCGTAACAACAAAACTTACAGTTTGAGAAAGTTAGAATCTAACGAGCAAGCTCTAAGTGAAAATGTGACGGCTGAGAGTTGGGAACGTTTAGTGTATCATATGAAGGGAGTTATTTAGGAAGACCTGGAAGATGAAATAATACTGAATGATATAATGGAAAGGTCCATTACCTCTGTGGACAGTGGAGGTTCATCAGATGGCAGTGACACGGATATAGAATAATGAGGTATGTTCCTGCATACTTATTTTTCTCCACCCTATCCTGCCTGCGTGTCATTTCTTGTAATTGTGTACCGGATTGACCGTCTCGATCAATAGTTGCTCCCTCGCTACCAAACTTTCACCACGCAGAACGACTGTCATTTGTTTGCTTCTCGCGGAGGACGTAGTCGGGCGGTGTACAAGGCTGCCAACCTTTTTACTTAGGAACTAAGCCCCAGGTTAGAGCCGCGAAGCCTGGACAAGACCATTGGTCTGTACTGGTTAAAGTCGGGCCTGGATAGCATCGTTGGTCTGGACTGCTTAGGGGGGGTCTGGGCAAGATCATTGGTCTGGATAGGTTAGGGTAGGTCCTCGACAAGATCAGTGTTATGGGGACAAGCAAAGGGGGTCTGGGTGCGAAAGCCCCTGGTTAGAGCCGCGAAGCGGGCTTAGACCTCTAGTTTCCTGTAGAAAATACCATCGGTCTAGAGTGGTTAGGGTAGGCCCTGAACAAGACCATTGGTCTGGGGGAGGTTATGTTAGGGCATGGATATGACGATTGGTCTAGATAGGTTAGAGTAGGAGAAAACAAATTTTCGTCGGATATCTTGCCGAATCCCTGTTCAAGAGCTCGTTCCTCATAAACGCCTGGGTGCACGAGTTCGCAGGTTGACTTTAGTCCATTCTCGCATTCATTGTTTTTTGAGTACTTCCATGACTCATCTAGTTTTGATGCCAAAGATCATGGCACTCCCGATCAGCTTCACGGGGGTAGAGATATATCCTGATTTGTGTTTTGCCAGCTGTAATGTATTCTCTACACATCACACGAAAATTGACTGTGAAGTTCCCTCACAGCCAGCATCGACCGGTAACAATAGAAACTAGCATCTCAGTCCCAATTGTAAGACCTACACCACATGCCCGGTGGAATTTTCGGAAAGCTAATTGGGCTACGTTCTCTGCTAATGGCAAAATAGATGTCCTATGAATGAGAACTCGGGTTTCATTTGTTGTGAACGGCTGCAGTGGAATTACAAACAGACTATATGTCACAATTATCATAATAAATGTTTCAACCAGTAGGCTACGGTAGGCCTACATAAGCACGAACAAAGTAATGTTCGAAGTTCAGAGAAGTGTAGATAGTTAAAATTAAATAATTACATATAGATAAAGGCCTAACACAACAGCAAGACAATGTGTTTGTCCAACCCTTGTCCTGTTTCCCTACGGGGTCGGGTATGAGGTGAGATGAATATGTCGTGGCGGGTTTTTTATGACCGGATGCCCTTCCTGGCGTCAACCTCATCAGAGGAGTTAATGATATGAAATGAACGACGTGATATATGATAGTAGAGAGAGGGTGAAACCCGGTGGTGGCACATAGCCTACTCCTGTCGAATAGCACCAAGGAGTCTGCTCAAGGCTTAACGTCCACATCCGACGGACGAAACACCATCAACAGCGTCATATGCACTGCGGAGAGGTTTGGAATTTAATCCAGGCATTTGGCACGCAATCTATTGATTGCAAATTGTATACCACTTCCTCCCCTACCTTGCCGGCCAACATTCTGACGGTGAAATTTCTTCGATCAACGGGACTCGAACCGGCTAACCTCGGTGTCAGACCGTTTAGACTTCAGCGCCTTAACGATCATGGCCACCAGGCTGTACAATAGGTCGTTCAAACGACTCCGTTCTGGTAGAGTAAGATGGAATGTCAAATAGCAAGACAATACATATAAAAATTGTAGCTCCTTCGATGTTATTCCGAGCATACGTAGCAACACCATAGATATTATGGTAAGTTACCCCAAGAGCTGTATAACCCGCAATGCGACCCGTCTTCATTAGCAGTATGTGTTTCCTGTATGACAGCAATATCTATGTTATTATCCAACAAAACTTCCACATTTGACTTTGCTGATACTTTCGATGTTGAGTTGTAAAATACGGATGGCAGGTCCATTGTTTCTTGTTGAGCCCTGAAAAGAGCTGTTTCCATCATGTGATAGCCAGGGGATCTTTTCAGATAGACTGGCTGCCAGAATATTGTTGCTCGCTTAGCACCCAGGGGTTGCGTGTAGGGTACTTTAAGGTTATACCTACGGATGTGAGCATTATCAACCCTCTTAATGAGAAGAGCAACGTATGCATTGTAACGGTTCAAATCCAGTTACAAGTTGATATCTGTATTATTATTATTGTATGTTCAGTCTGTCAGCGATGCCGCTGGTGGGATCCTCAACAGCTCTGCCATCAGCTGTCATAGATGGCCTAGGCATCACTGAGGAGGCGTACTAGGGAAATGAGGAGTGAGGTAGTTTCCCGTTGCTTTCCTCACCGAGCCAGCGTTGCTATTACATATCAGTCTGCCAAGCCCACTGAAATGCATACACCAACCGACCCTATGAGCAACATTTTCACACCATTCATAGCAGGGACTAGCTGCATAAGGATTGGCATTTCTAGCATCGCTCATACCTCGGTCACTTTCATATTGTTAAAGCCAAGAATAAGACTGAGACAGATCTATGGAAGTAACAAAATTGCTCTAGCCTATACCAGAAGACATAGTGCACTGTAAACACTAGGTCCTGCTAGCAAAGGCATTTATTATTAATATTATTATTATTATTATTATTATTATTATTATTATTATTATTATTATTATTAGCAAATGTACCCGTGCTTCGCTACGGTATTCTGCATTGTATACGAATATTGAAGTAAATACTGTACATGCAGTAAATACGATTGTTTTAAAATAGCATGTCTCTTAGCGTTATCTGAGAAACAGCATGGATAAGTCTCCATACGTTGTTTCCAATGTAAAGTGCTTGTTATGGATTTGTGATGATAACGACAGGCTCACTTGCCTACTGCCATTCACAATCGAGTTGGGAAGTTTACATTATAATTGCAGGCCCCATTGCCTACTGCGCGGTCACAATCGATTTTGGGAGTTTCCGTTACAATGGCAGCCCCCTTTTCTACTTCCAGACATATTACAAATTGAGGAGTTTTTATTATAATGGCAGGAAACTTCCCTACAACCAGTCAAAATTGAGTTGTGCAGTTATCATTTGTAATGACAGGCCCCTTTTCCAACTGCCAGGCAGCTTACTGCCAGTCACACCAAGTTGGTGAGTTTCCATCAAAATAGCAGGCCAGTATGCCTAATGCCAGTCACATTTTAGATGGGTACATCTGTTTATAACTGCGGGAACGCTTGCCTACAGCCAAACACAATCGGGTAAGGACAGTTTTGAACAAAACTGCATGCTCCCTTGCCTTCTGCAAGTAAAATTGAGAAGTGAATTATTCATTACAATGGTAGGCCTGCCTTATTAATGCCAGTTACACAGGAATTGGAGAAGGACCCCAGTCAAAGTCGGTGTGGGGAGTACTGATTACAACAGCAGACACATCGATCGCTACAAAATCGACATCAGTGAATATATATAGTTCGACATACGAAAGTATGTGCTTGTTTACAATATTGCAGACCTTCATTTACATACTAACTGCTGCTAAACGGTACATCATATCGAGGAAGGATTGTACCATAGGACGCCGGATTTAGTAGCCTAAATTGCTGGTCTTATGATATCTCATCTATTCATGGGTCAGATTGAGTTAGAAACGTGGAATAGGGTAAAATTTGTGTAAGATTATCTCACATTGCATTGCTTTTCGGATAATTAAGTGGCAGCTACATACATAGCATTTGGCTCACATATGGCTGCTGGGTGGACCAATTTTCGTGTAGAGTTTGATGATTCTATCTTTCCTATAAATGATGGAAGGTATGAATTATGTTTGTGAAAAGTCCAAATTTACTTAACATCGAGAAATAGAGAAAAATCAAACGTAAAAGGGATAGATATACGACAAAAAGTCGTAAGACCAAGGTTGTAGATCACTCCAAATTGAACGGGGATCGTGTCATCTGGTATGTGATAATACTTCCCGAAGGTCTGCACCATCATTATATTTCGATATTCTTCGGGACAAAAAGGGAAAAATTTAAAGATCTTGTAAGTTTTCCGTCCGTTACAGGCTAAAACGTGATTTTTCCAAATTTCAATATCCTTCTTCGACTGGCAGATTATGCCGCAATCTGGGTTTTCGGTGAGGAGTGTAAAAATTAGGACTTTCAAGAAACTAAACCAAAAAATATGCAGATGGTCATTATTACCCCTTCAACGTGTAGCTGTACGAAAATTTCGCCAAAATAGTCAATGTACAAGCACACAGTCGTTACGATTTTATTTACATAGATAGATAAGGAACCTGCTCCACGTACAACACCTTTTGGGCTATATCCGCTGGACTTAACCTGAAAAACGGACCGTTCATGATATCTCCCTTATTAATCCTCCTGTCGAAAAAATGCACATGAAAAAAGTTTTAGAGATGGAATTCCATCACGTTTGGCCGATTTCCAGTCAGGTTGGTCTTGTACTGTATATATTGTGTAAGAGTAAAATCACCATTTCGGTTCCCTATAAACCGCCAGTCCATTCTGGGAACATGAAATGTTATTGACGATTAACACCTACCGTTGGACAGGTGGATATTAATGTAAAGTTTGACTCAAATATCTTCAGTAGTTTTCAAGTTGTAAAAAATACGCTTTACACGCACCCGCTCTTGAGTTAAGTCCGGTGCGACTTGTACCGGAAAACGGTCCGTTAATGATATCTCCCTTCTTAATCCTCGTATTGAAATGATGCACATGAGGGAAAAGACTTAGAAATTAATTTCCATTAAGGCAGGTAAATTTACATTAATTTCGGTTGTGTATATTTTGTGGGAATGCAAAATCACGGTTTCGGTTTCGTATAATCCCCCAGTCAATTCAGGACTGTAGAAACAATATTTGCCCTAAAACCTACCAAAGGACAGGTGGATTCTAAATATCAAGTTTGGTGGAAATATATCCGGTAGTTTCCAAGTTATAGACAAACAGACAAACAAACAGACAGACACCAAAACTGAATATATGCAGATGGTCATTATTACACCTGAAACGGATAACTGTACGGAAATTTCGTCAAAATTGTCAATGTACAGACACACTCTAGAAGTGCAGAGCTTTATTTCGATAGGTACTGCTTTGAAACTGTACGACGTATCTACAAACGGACTTCACCATCAGACGCCCCTTTCAGTGCTTTACATGGTTGGTCCTATGACATCTTCTCGTATCTTCTATATTTATGGGTTGGATTGAGTTAGAGTCATTGAATGGGGTGAAATTTTGTACAGTTTTCACATACTACTTTATATTTTTGATACTCATTTGACAGCTAGAATCATAAAATTTGGCTATAACATGGCCAATTGTCATGTCAATGTGCGTGCCGAATGTCATGATACTACCTTTCCTATAAGTGTGCCAAATGATAACATATACGTGTAAAAGTACAAAATCAACTTGAAATCGAGAAATACAGCTGTATTTAACGTATTAGTGATAGAAATACGACGAAAAGTCATAGGACAAAGGCTGTAGATCTCTCCAAAATGAAACGCCATTTGCTTTCTGACTTGTGATACGACTTACTGATTAGCCATCAATTACCCCGAAACGAAGGTCTGCACCGTCGTTAAAATTGCATCCATATTTCGGAATTTTCCTGGGCCAAAAGTTATACATTTGCATAGCTTAGAATATTTCCTCAAAGGAAAGAGTGTCCAGCATTCGGGATTAGCACTCGCATACATACGTGGTAATTAAGGAAGAAAATAATACAGTTTAGTAAGATGAAATTAATAGAAAATGGATTATAATTGAGGACATCCGGATGACGACAAATATGTAAATACCAAGTGAATGTACTGGAAAATCAAATGCTCCTCAATAAATTATGCCGGTGTGAGTTATGGGTATAAGAAAGCGGTAATCGGAGAGAAATTTAAGCGTAGATAAGAAGATGAATATTTGTGTTATTACCTAAGCTATTCGAGGACTATTATAACCTCCAATGATATTCCGCCAATATCCCGCAGAATGGCCGATTGACGACTCTCTTGCTTTCTACCCAAGGAACAACCACGAATTTAAAGGAATGATGAGGAAAATGGCAATACGTCACTTCCCTGCTGGCAAGCAGTCAGAGACGTTGCCATGGTAACCCATATATTCGTTGTCGGCCTGTCAGTCACTCAATGCAGAGCATGGTATCGACAGAAAATAGTAAATTTCTCCGTCATTTGAAGAGTAAGGTAAATTATGAACATAACGAAAGTTGTTTATAATGAAGAGACCTTTCACATACGGTCCACAGAGTTTACAGAAAATCAATAGTATAAGAGAAAATGGAGGAAAACCGTTGTGGTTTTCCTATAAAATCCCCGTCTTTTCAAAGATTTTAAAATGATATGCATATAGAAACCTTTCCCGGGATGAGTATATTCTAAATATGAAGTTTGGTTGAGATCTATCCAGCCGTTTCGACGTGATGGTGGAACAGACAAACAGACAGACAGACAAACAAACAAACAGACACGAAAAGTAAAAACCACCGATTCGGTCTTGAGTTGACCTAAAACGGATAAATATTTGAAAATTTGGCAAAACAAAAGGAATTACAGACAGCGGACCCCCTACAACTTTATTTATAAGATTATTGTTATTGTAACTATTACTATTGTTCAATTTAATTCTGTAATGATTATCGCTTGCGTGATTATAGTCAATTATATATATATATATATATATATATATATATATATATATACACACACACACTAGCTGATGTACTGACTTTGTGGTTATCCTAACTGTAGTCAACATATGTCAGTAGGAACGTAGCGATTAAAAGCAATGTTATTAGGCCTACATAAAGTACTCGATCAAATGAAAAACTACACATTTTCTCAATTTTAACGAACAGTACTAGGGTGCCGATCTGGAATGACCAGGCCGCAGACAGCCGTGAACACTTCTCTACCATTATTCCGTTAAAAATGCACACTTCTCATTCCAATCAGTGCCTCAGAGTAGGGATTGAATAGCTCGAATGCTATGACGAACCAGTGTGTTACGTACCAGTAGTATCGGAAAATTTATGAAACAGAGGAATGGCATGCTACAGAAGAAAGTTACCTAACTGCCCAGCTACTTCCCGCCAATATTTAGGCAGACTGTTACACTTGTAAGACTGGGCGAGTTGGCCGTGTGGTTAGGGGTGCGCAGCTGTGAGCTTGCATCCGGGAGATAGTGGATTCGAACCCCACTATCGGCAGCCCTGAAGATGTTATTCCGTGGATTCGCTCCCATTTTCACACTAGGCAAATGCTGGGGCGGTACCTTAATTAAGGCCAAGGCCGCTTCCTTCACACTCGTAGTTCTTTCCTACCCATTGTCGCCATAAGACCTAACTGTGTCGGTGCGACGTAAGGCAAAATTTAAAAAATACTCGGTACGCAGCAGTAATCCTATCCATCGGAGATGAGTGGCAACAGAAGACAAAGCACATCACAACAAACAGTGGTCAATGTAATGTTATTGCTGATCAATTTTATGAGCTTCTTATATTGTAGGCCTTCACATTTAGTTTTCCTTCGACTTTGTGATATTTTCCGTCTTATAACATTATTTATAGCGTAGACTGTAGTTCCTTATTCTCCGACTTCACATACCGATTTTCATTAAATCCTGTTTACCCAGGATGAATATCTCTGATCATAGCCGGTAAGTTATGTAGTTCAGTATTTATCGATACGACCACTAATAACATAATTATTTGGGAATACAATTTTAGGCCTACCCCTAAACTACCATTTCATTCAGCGTGAATAAAATTAGTTATGGCCTAGATTATAGTGAATTATTCTCCGACTTTGCATACCGATTTTCATTAAGATAGGACCACTAATAACATAAATATTTGAGAATTCCATTGTAGGCCTTCCCCTAAACTATCATTTTTCTCGGCGTCAATACAATTATTTAAGGCCTAGTTTGTAGCGACTTATTCCTCGACTTGCCCTGCCGATTATAGGTTAAGATGCGACGATTAATAACAAATATTTGATAATTAAACTTTAGGCTTTCCCCTAAACTACCATTGCACTCAGCGCGAGTAAAATTATTTATAGTCTAGATTATAGTGACTTATTCTCCAAATTTTTATACCGATTTTCATTAAGATATGGCCACTAATAACGTATTTGAGAATTAAATTTTAGGTCTTCCCCTAAACTACCATTTCAGTCAGCGTGAATAACATTATTTATCTCGTAGGCAACGTTCCAAGCGGGTTGGCGTTGTAGGAAGCGGCGGGACAGGTTGAGGAAATGGATGGGAGGTAGGGCAGTTAGGGGATTCATTCACGTTAGGAAGCGCCATTCTTCTATGCTGTGGGCGGAGTTTATTTTGGTTTTGTTTGCAAATAATTGGGATGAAAGTATCTATACTGAGGACTTTCTTGACTCACTTCCTAACTTATAAAAAAAAAACTTAATTGAAATGAAAAATATGAAAATAAATATACAGTAAATAAAATACTCAAACGTCGGACCTTGTACTCACACTTAGTTCTTACCTGATTACTTACACATACAATATTTGATGGGGGCCAGCTACAACTCAGTGCAGCAATAATAGAATGAGAATCTTGAATATCTCTAGGGTGTGGGGTAATAAGCTTACTTTTGACAACATGCCATATAGGTTCTGGGAAAAGGAGATTGTCGTTTTTTTCCCCCCATTAAATTCGAGGTTATCTAATTCTACCATTGAAATAAAACGACAAATTAATTTGATAGAACAAAATACAGTATATTCTTTAAATTGTATAGAAAAATCAGTAAGACTTGCTGCGATAAATCAGATGAAAATATGAAAGTATGACATAACAACTGAAAGAAACTAGGCAATAATTTGAATTCCTCTTGACCGGCCATTTAAAAATTATACAAGAAATGTATCCCTCACTAGTTCACTTGACTGTACCTTCAACACTTTGAGTGTAATTACGACGTATTCCTGTGAGTTGTTGTTTGCTGTAGGTGTCTCAAGCCTAATTTGGTGATGTATCCTTTTTATTTCACTGACGATTAAGTATACATATGACTGCTGCTTCTCCATCCAGATGACTGACTACTTTCATCTCAGTACAACACTTCTTGGCAAGTGTCTCCAATGGAGACTCTCCATCCATATGATTTCATGTCAAGTCTCTCCCTCCAACTGAACTGACCGACTGAGGTCTCACCTCCAATTGACTATCTCACTGTTCACCATCCATAAGACTCTGGTCCAAGTGTATAAAGCCTTAGTTGATACTGGGCATCTACCCAAATCTGGTGTCCAAACTGCAGCTGTCCCACAATTATCCACGAACCATCCTGGGTGGTCTCTGTCTGTATAAGGTTCACTAAGAAGAAATACGTCTACTCCTATCTCAAAGGTCATCTGCGTCAAGAGCTCATTGGCAGTTCTACTACTATGCATATTTGCTTGAATAACCTTCATCATTTACTACTAGTTTTAGCCTTTTCTAGAGCTTCACGAAACGCTATGCTGGCTCTTGAACCAAGAACATGACTTCGATTAGCTTCGTCGACGTTAATGTCCGTGAAAATTATGCACCTCGGATTTGCTTTGCAACCTGCCACCCTATGCCCGGCTTCTCCGCACTTAAAACAAAGTTTGCTTCTATCTGCACCTTTGCAGTTTCGTGCAAGGTGCCCATATGAAAGACATCGAAAGCAGCGAGATACCACGATCCTTTTTCGAATTCTACAATCCAACCATCCTATTTTAATTTTACCAATTTCTAAAAGTTTCTGAGCCTCTTTATCTTCTATCTCAATAATAGGATTATTAATTGAGACTTTCAGTTCTCCTTCGAAATTCTGAAGATCCTATCTTACAGATTTCTTACATCTAAAGCAGTGGCGATACTGTCCATGTCCCGAATTTCCAAGGTAGTGCGGGGAGTCCAAGTCTTCACGTCGCCATCCATTCCAAGGACATCTCTTAAAGTAAAGATTTGGAAATTGACCCTGTTCTCGTTTTGTGTGGCTTTATTAAAAGCGAGAAGAATCGCCCCAGTCTGAGTTTTACGAATAGATCGAATGTTCACACCGCTGTCTTCCAGTTTAATTTTACTCCGAATACCCTTCAAAACATCTGCAAAAGTCTTGCCGTTTTTTGGTTTGGTAAGGACAGCATCTGAGCGATCCCTTGGTTTTAAATGGGTCCATTTATCTTGTTTTTTCCCACTATCAATGACCTCCGTTCCGCCAGAATCCACCCCATCTGTTAAAGGTTGAATATGTTTATCCTCCTTCATTTCCTTCTTATTTTTTTCTTGTTGGAAAACTTTACCCATTTCTCCTCCCGTTCGTCACTAACGGTGTCGTAGACAATTCATTTATCTCTACGGTTGTTTGTTCCTGTTTATGATTTTCCCTAGCTCTCTTCCTGGATGTCCTGCATGCTGCTCCAGCATCGAGAGCTTCCTCCAATTTTCGTAATCCATTCTAGATTTCCATCTTAAGATTCTTAAGCGGAATAGCTAGAATGCTTTTCACCAATGCCCTAGCAATCTCAGGATGTTCCTCCTCTTTACGCTGTTCGTCCATTATCATTTCCTCACTCCTCCCGTTAGCTACTTGCGTCATATCCTGTGTTCCAAAACTGGTACATTCAAGTACGTTTGCATTCATATTCTGACACGAAAGAGAGAACTCTACCGGATCTCTCTGAACTTCTGCCTCCGTCATCATGCAAGAAAGGAATGTAACGGGCCGTGACAGAGCCGCGGCGGCGAAGGATCCTATCTTTGATGTCGTATGTTCCTTGAAAGCCACTTATAACCTATAATCCTAAATGATCAAACATTTATCTACAATTAATTTGTCTACAAGTCGACGAAATGATTTGATAAAGTTGTAAATCAATACTACGAGTACTAGAAGGATATTCTAGCTCAACTTCTAGTGACGCATATCATTAATTACGAATACATCATAAGAAGCACACACATAATTCACCCATCTTTCCATCACGCAATAATAATAATAATAATAATAATAATAATAATAATAATAATAATAATAATAATAATAATAATAATAATTGCAATTGAAGTTACATTCCTCTAACTATTTTTCCAGTTTTTGGAGACACCAAAGAGACAGAAATTTTGACCCCTAGTACTTTTACGTGTCGGCACAATGCTGGTGTATTTGAGCACCTTCAAATTTCTTCCAGACTAAGCTGGGACTAAATTGGTCTACTTGGGCTCAGAAAGCACTCTACCATCTGAGCCACTCAGCCCGACTATGGTGATGTATGAGGACCACAGATTGACTGATGACTGTTTCAGCACCACTTACATGAATATTGCCAAGGAATGTTGATCAAGAAATTATAGTAGACAAGGAATTCATTAATAATTATTTTCAGAACTAGCAAAATTAGTTTTATTTGTCTATTATTTCATTGACAAATAATAATTCATCTTACCTGTTTTTCTTTAAGGAAACATTTTCAGGTTGGAAGGAATTCATTAACAATGTGCATATGCTAAATTCAGCCTTATAGGGCAGAGGTAAGGATACCTACTTCTTATCCAGGGGCCCCGTATTCAATTCCTAGCCAGTCCAAGAATTTTAATTCTCTACTGACTGGTGAAACGGGGTTCACGCAGCCTTGTGAGACTGCCTGATGAGCTGATATCATAGCAAGCTTTGTTTTTTAACCAAGATGCTTGTGTTTCGAATTTCAATAATGCATGTGGGTTATGTAGCGCATACCTATCTACGAAATGTCACTGTAATATTTGTCTCAAATGGAACATAATAATTCCTTTTACACAAATGAAGTGAAAAATCTGCGGTAAATTAAGAAATACCGTCGTTACTAGAGAACTATCTGTAGAAATATGTACACGTACTAACGGGTTGTAGAAGGACTCCCTTATGTTGTATTCCGCTGCTTGTGCCGTCTTTTATTTCTTTCTTGAGGTCCAGGGCTAGCACCGACGAATAGGAGTGCTATGTCTGTGAATTCTCATTATCTTTGTCCATAGAACTAGCGCGGGCAGTTCAAACAGCAAAACAGCGTGAACGCTGGACCAGTAAATATACCATTTAATGAATGACTTATGGCAAAAAACGGATGAGCAACATGAAGAAAACGACACCTAATTAATGCAAACAATTTCAGTGAGCAAACACACGAAAGTGTTAGATAAACAACATATGCGAAAGCACCGCGACGTAGCAGAAAAGGAAATAGTTGTAAGGTAGTAAAGTACGTATCCATATCATTCTCTGCAAGTAAAATATTTCGTACTATTTCTTAATTTATCGCATATTTTCGACTTTACCGTATTTGTGTAAAAGCACCCCATTTGTTCCATTTGGAACAAATATTACAGTGAGATTTCGTAGATGGGAATGCGCTACGTAACCATGCATGTGAGGTTTTGAAAATAAAACTTTACATCTGTATAGTAAAAATTCCTCGGAAATAAATCTATATTCTAGCGGCTTTTATAAGTATATTTGAAGGTTCTTAACCTATATGTTTCTATTCTCTTGCTTCCTAGTTATAAAGATGTGTGCTGTACTGGAAAGATTGTGTGAGGAGTTCATGTTGAATCTGTTGTTCTTTTTTACAAGTGGGAACCACATACCAATATCAGGGGCGGTGCGTGGTATTGTTGCAGAGTTGCACAACTCCCAATAATTTTGCACTTCATTTGTCGCCTTTTCTTCTAATGTTTTAGTTTAATAAACCTAACATATATTCGAAAATATGTTAAAATCAACCATCTTCGGTCGTTCGCTATACTAATGCTTCGTAACGGACCAACAAACGCTGCTGGCTTCGAATCAAACTCAGGGGGTTTGCTTTCCTACGGCAACTTCCTAGCAGACAGCGCGGCGCTATGAACCTCAGCAAGGACTAAGCCTGCATAGCATCAGGTAGCATGCTCGCAGTATCGGTCTCAGGGAGTTGCACGAGACTAGCAAGTCCCCTATCGAGGAACAGTTCCAAATGTCCCCGTTAGATTGCTCTACTCTGCGGAGATTACTTCATCCTACTTTCTCTCCTCTCGCAAAGGCAATTCATTTCCATTGTATTAAATTTACAGATTTAATTTACGTTGCACCGACGCAGATAGGTTTTACGGCGACGATAGGATAGAAGAAGGCTAGGAGTTTGAAGGAAGCGACCGTGGCTTTAATTAAGGCACAGCCACAGCATTTTCCTGGTGTGAAAATTGGAAACCGCGGAAAACCATTTTCAGGGCTTCCGACAGTGGTGTTCGAACCCACTATACCCCGAATGCAAACTCATAACTACGCGACCCTAACCGCACGGCCAACTTGCTGGGTAATTTCTTTTCCACGCCATACCAGACCACCCATAATATTACCAACATCTTGCTTCAATGAAATAAAGGACGGCAACATTTCAATTCAAGTGAGGCAAAAGTAACTGTGCCAGGCTGAGTGGTGGTTGAGGCGCTGGCTTTGACCCCAACGTGGCAGGTTCAATCCTGGCTCAGTCCGGTGGTATTTGAAGGTGTTCAGACTCGTGTCAGTAGATTTACTGGCATGTGAAAGAACTCCGGCACCTCGGCGTCTCCGAAAATATTAAAAAGTCGTTAGTGGGACATAAAGCCAATAATGTTTTTATTAAAAGTAACTGTAGTTACAGTGTATAATTAGCCTCTTATTTCCTGGGTTGTAATTGCCAGATAGTCCGGCTCCATGGCTAAATGGTTAGCGTGCTGACCTTTGGTCACAGGGGTCCCGGATTCGATTCCCGGCAGGGTCGGGAATTTTAACCATCATTAGTTAACTTCTCTGTCACGGGGGCTGGGTGTAAGTGTCGTCTTCATCATCATTTCATCCTCATCACGACGCGCAGGTCGCCTACGGGTGTCAAATCGAAAGACCTGCACCTGGCGAGCCGAACATGTCCTCGGAACACTCTCAGCACTAAAAGCCATACGCCATTTCATTTCATTGCCAGATATATTACAGTTTTAGTAGGAATGTAGTTCATTACTTAATATTAATAGAGTTTCTTGTTATTTCTGTAAGCTATAAAAATGTGACATTGGAAATGTTGGTGCAACACCCAGCGTCAGATACCACCAGCCGCCACTGTAATTTATCACATTAAGTACACATTCAGTACTTCAGAAAACCCATAAACTAAAAATGCATATACCTATTCAGTGTGACCTGCTTCCTTTTTAAAGTCTTCTGCCCTGGAGGAACTCTTGCAATGTAATACATATTTGATGACATTATAACCCGTGTTTGATGTGAAGCTGTTTACATTTTTGCTATTTTAGTGAAGTAAAATTTTGTTCTTGGACAAGTGATTTTTAATACGGTTAAATTGTATCCACTGAGTGGGTGGGATTATGCGACAACATAGCAGCCACTTGGTTGGAAAAGTCTGAGTAACCTCACCAAGGCCAAATGCGATCCATTTGACACAGACTCTGCATTTCATTATTTAAATTTCTATCTTCTTTTCTTATGACTAAAGTGAAGTGTAGAGTAGGTAGTACTTTCTGTATTTCAAACAAATATCATCCTTTAGAAGACATAATCTAAGGAGAAAGATGTAGTTAAGCTGAACTTCCCATTCTTCAAAGTAATCCTTCCCTTCAAAAATGTTTTAAAATCTCAAGAATGGTACAGAAAATACACATCACATATATTTTTTTAAATATTAGTCTGAAGTTTTCATCTTAAGATAAGTATATAAGACAACATTTATTTTCCATCATTTAACATGAAGATAAAATAACGTAATGGAGTTTCTTACTTTTTTGTCCTCTGAATTCCTTAACATGTCTTACAGAACATCGAGTGATTCCCTGGGGAACCTTCTGTTGGACCTGCTACATACATCTTAGAGATCTTTGAGATTCCCAAAGCGGCTTTAAGGAGAATATCTAGCAAAATCGCATTAAACCTTAAGTCATTTATTGAGAAGTTCTTAGATATATCTTCTGGAATTCCAAGTGACAATTCAGAAAGCCGCTAAACATATCGCTTCAGAAACTTATGTGGTATCACCTAAAATCCTAACAACTTATTGAGAAGTCACTAAACATCTCTCTAGAATACCTATAGTAAATTCTCTCCAGTGGATCCATAGCGATCTCTTGGGAACCTCTTAAAAGACCTCGCGAAGGCATCCATACTGATCTCTCAGTGAATATAGTGTTTGATAAACTGTAGTGAGAACCGCATTCACTTGGTTGTGCTGTAGCACAAGTTTTTAAAACAGAGGCTTCCTGTAAAATTTTGTAACCAAAATTTTAGGAGACTCTTTTAATTCTGTTGTTATTTGAAGGTCTTAAATCACAGATCTCTTGGGACTTGGAGTAGCGGAGAGCTTGTTAAGACCACGCTGTCTCTTCTTAACGATTCTGTCATGGCATCTCTTCATCTCCAGGATCTCTTTCATGTCTGCCTTGCCTTCCTCCTGTAGAAAAGAAATAATATATCCAAATATAGTGATCTGTCAGTATTCGAGTTTGTCGACCTTATACTTCCGATCACTATTCTATGAAGGTTGATCAAATATAAACGGGATTTTTGTTCCTGAACATCAACTGGCCCCGCGCTTCTGCCATGCTTAGCCGGGACTGTCAGGAGTGGGGAGAGTGTGCTGTTAGATATTTCCCGCCCTTTTGTCAGTAACACTGACGTTGTAGCAGCAACAGGTGCACCCCTCCCCCACCCCCCACTGCGCAACGCATAATTATAAAATATCTTGCTCGTAAAGGAGTTACAGCAGCGGAAATTTGCCAGGGATTGACTGCACAGTTCGGTGATAAAACATTGTCAAGGACGCATGTGTTTACCTGGCATGAAACGTTCAAGGAAGGACGAGAACGTGTGGAAAATCAGCAACACGATCGCCGTCCGCGGACCAACATTACCGACAAAAACATTCATGTGGTTAAAGCCATTATTGATGATGATCGACGGGTGAGAGTATAAGAAATTGCAGAACAAGTCGGAATCAGTTATGGGAGCTGTCAAGCAATCTGCACAAATGACCTGCTGTTCCGTAAAGTTTGTTTTAGATGGGTCCCTCGCCTTTTGACTGAAAATCTGAAGTTGAGACGTTTGGAGGTCTGTCAGAGGCTTACGGCAAGGTTTGCGGAAGAAGGTTTGCATTTTTGAGTTGGATCGTCACCTGCGACAAAACACGGGTCCACAACTACATTCCCGAATCCAAACAAGCCAGTAAGGAGTGGCAGAGGGAAGAGGAGGCAGCATCAGTGAAAGCCAAGACTCGACTGTCAGCTGGCAAGGTTCTTGCAACTGTTTCTTCGATCGGCAAGGCATTTTGCTGATAGATTTTTTGCATGAGCAACGCACAATCAATGCTGCTTACTCCTGCGAGCTGTTGAACAAGGCAAGGGTTGCATATCACTGCAAAAGACGAGACCAACTGATTCGACAGGTCATCCTCGTCCACGATAATACGCGGCCCCATACTGCAACTCTAACTGCCTCCAAGCTACAGGAAATGCACTGGACTACACTTGATCATCCTCCTTACAGCCCGGACTTATTGCCCTGTGATTTTCATTTGTTCGGACCGCTTAAAGAAGCTCTAGGTGGGGCAACGATTTGAAGATGATGAGAGTGTGAAAGACTTGTGCGCAACTGGCTGGTGACACGACCCTGTTCTTTTTATGATGAGGGCATCAAATTGCTGCCCATACGCTGGGACAAATGCATTTCCAAAGCAGGGAACTATGTGGAAAAATAAATTGTAATTGGCTTGTATTTTTCAATAAATGAATTTATATAAAAAATAGAATCCTGTTTATATTTGATCCTTCCTTGTATCAGTGCATTGTCGTTGAGCTAGGATTTTCCGCAAATCAATCAATCAATCAATCAATCAATCAATCAATCAATCAATCAATCAATCAATCAATCAATCAATCAATCAATCAATCAATCAATCAATCAATCAATCAATCAATCAATCAATCAATCAATCAATCTTGATATGCATTTAGGGCAGTCGCCCAGGTGGCAGATTCCCCATCTGTTGTTTTCCTAGCCTTTTCTTAAATTATTGCAAAGACATTGGAAATTTATTGAACATCTCCCTTGGGAAGTTATTCCAATCCCTAACTCCCCTTCCCATAAACAAATATTTGCCCCATTTTTCCCTCTCGAATTCCAGCTTTATCTTCATATTGTGATCTTTCCTACTTCAAAAGACACCACTCAAACTTATTCATCTACTGATGTCTTTCCATGCCATCTCTCCACTGACAGCTCGGAACATACTACTTATTGCAAGAAATCAGCTTCATTTCCCGTGTGGATGGTTGAATGGGGTGGTGGAATGGGAAGTAAAATGGATTTACATATTTTAACCTATTTTAAAACTATATCTATTCATTTGAACAGATGTTAAAAAAATGTTTTTGTTCCCAGCACTTTTTCACTAAGATGTATGATTTTCTAGTTGTTTACTAATAAAAAGTTTAAAAATAATTTTCCTTTGTCAATGTTCTATTTTTTACAAGGATGCTCTCTTCATTAGCTCTTTCCAAGGCGAATGTTGTTTGTTTTAATTTTATGAAAGTGTCTCTTGTATTCAGTTAATGCAGTATCCCTGAAGGTGATTGCTGTCATATTATTATTAAAAGAGCTTCTTCGAAATCTTGTCGTCAACAACTACTTTACCCTACTATGCTGTAATATAAATGAAAACTGCCATTTGGTTAAATGCTTAAGGGGCGAGAGGGTTACCGTACACAAAGATATACACGAATATATCAGACAAGTTACTATCTGCTTATTGTTTATTTTCGATATGTGTATACTTCACGATATTTCTTGCTCTGTAATAGCAAGAAGTGAAATAGACATGCATGGTTCTTATTAATAAATACATATTCCCAGGTAAAAGAAATGTTAATTAGAAGGGAAATGCGAATGACGGAAAGCATGACCAACAAATGATGAATAAGGTAATATGGGAAGGGCAGCTTAATCAGAAAGTGATGGAACCAACTGAAGGGAAAAATATTCTAGACGTGATGCTGATAAAACCAGATCACCTCTATAGATGGTATAAAAGGTAAAGGTAATATAAGACAAAAGTGGAACAAAGGATGTCGACAGGGAAATATGGAAGCGAGGAGAATGGTACAAGTAAAAATGAATGCAATAGAGGGCCCCGGGCAGGCATCCTATAGTTACCATTCCAAGCATATTCCTACAAAAAATGGTTAAATCATGAATTTTATACTGTCGAATAGATATTATTTGGATTGCTTGAAGAATGAACATGTGATAAGGATAACTGTTGAAAGAAACTTTTCAGTCACACGACATTCAGTTTAAAAAACAGAAAACAAATATAATCGTCTGCTTTTGATTAACAAATGACAGTGATCACTGCCGGAAGTTCTTATTGTATGAAGGTCTTTTACTGCCCCTCCCCCCCACCAAGTTTCTTTATGTATACGATAAGGTTAAAGCCGAGTTTACACGAGGACAGTATGCAAGACAGGACAATATTGTATTGTCCTGTGCTACGTGAACAGTTCCCTTGCGCAGGACAAGACAGTATCAAGTCGTCCGCTTTCCGCCATCAAAATGGATCCACGACGCCGTGCTCTTCAAGGAAAATTAATTGATTCATATCTTATACGAAGATGTGTTAGATATAGTTGAAGACGTTATAACTAAAAATAAGAAGAGATTGTGGTTACGGAAATGGTTGTCACGCAGATCTTCATTAAGATCGTCTTTATTATTAAAAGAATTAGAAGATCCTCAAGAATATAAAATGTGCATGAAGATGTCAACTGAATGTTTTGAAGACCTGGGGAAGGTCTCACCGATGATTCAACGTAACGATACATTAATGAGAGAAGCAATACCCGCCAGAGAAAAACTACAAATTACTCTAACATTCTTTCCCGATAGATAGGAAGCGAGGCTAACTCATAAGACAGTAGCGTATTCATTGTCCTGTCCTCGGTTAGTTCGTTCACACGAGGAAAATATTGTCTTGGCTCACTGTATTGTCCAGTCTACTGTACTCGTGTAAACTCTGTGTAAGATTGAACTTTTAGACAAAACAATAGAAGTATGGCCTCACTCCAAGCTAATGGCGCACCGCATTCCTCGCTGCTGACATACGCATTCTGTGGCAGGGACGGAAGGGACAGAAGGAATGGAAGGTTCATATTAAATGAATAGAAATCTTTGTCCACCACCGTATACAACTCTTTAGAGAATGAAGGTATCGGTAAAAGAAAGGCATATAAGGCAAAAGTGGAACAAAGGATGTCGACTAGGAAATGTATAAAGCAAGGAGAATGGTACAAGTAAATGAAAGCAATACAGGGCTCAGGTAGGACACGGAGGGATATAGTCGACCTTAAACGACAGTGAGAGGATACTGTGAGTATTTTGTATCATCAATCTGCCATCATATCAGTGTAATAATAGTGCTATTGCACATGCTGAGATCCAGTTCTGGATGAACGAACAGTCTGTTGAACTTGAATGACATAACTGATATGACATACCGTCTGGTTGAGTCTCAGAACCAGTGCGCGTCTTCCATCTGACATGGGCTGCGAGTACCACATGAGTTTCTTGAGTCTCTCCGACGGGCTGACACCTCGCTCCACCACAAGCACAATGCGCGCCCACTGGTGACAAATCAGAGAAACACTCAATAGTAATTGGATAGGTGTAATCGTACTTGAGTAAAATATATGGTGGTTATCCTTACAAATTAACAGAATTGCTACAAGCACAAGTTATTTCTGGAGTAAAAGGATGATCAGTATTGTTGTTGAAGGTTGTTGGGGAGAGATACCTGCGTTGAGCAACCATAACGATTCTAATTGAATAGACACTTACTAAAATGTCCTCAGTGAAAAAACTTGAAAATAGTGTTAAGCACAATTTCGTTGTCTATTTGTGTAGTTTCAAAGTTTTGTGCTATATAGCACTCACGAGGAAGGGTCATGGCAGTTATAGACAAGAGAGGGAGGAATAGGTGTGGCGGTGTCTCTTTCCTCTATCTACCTGCAAGCATCAAAGTGGCCACAACCCACCAGATAGGTTTGTGTTGTCAGAGTAGACCGCATCTGTGTGGTGTGGAAGTGTATTTGCTAACAGAGTGAGTTTTAACAGCACAGTTGCCCTCGATAATTGGACAGGCAGTAACTGTTAAACTGTTGCTGGCGAAAGAAGAATTTGTAAGGTATGAAAAAGTTAAGGATGAGAAACACGAAATCCTTGGTGTAAGACTAATTTCTAAAGATAACCGGCAACTGGATATTTATGGGGTGTACAGACCTGGGAAGGCTAGCGCTGATGTTGGTGCGGAATTATTTGATAAGTTAATCGGCTATTTGGGGAACAACACAGAATGAAGTGTTATTGTAGTGGGTGATCTGAGCTTGCCAAGTGTTAACTGGAAAGGGAATGCAAACGTCAGAAAGCATGACCAACAATAATGATGAATAAGTTAATATGGGAAGGACAGTTGAATCAGAAAACGATAGATCCAGCTATAGGGTAAAATCTTCTAGACGAGGTGCTGATAAAACAAGAATACCCCTGTAGAGTAACTAAAGTATAAGTATGGTATAAGTGATCATAAAACTGTCTTTGTCATGGTCAAAAATAAATGAAACTGAAAGAAATATTACGTGCCAGCCCCATGGTTGCCTCTTTTGGCACTTCCAGGAAGGGGCTACTGACTCACATGACTTGGGACCTCCCAACCGGCTTGTGGGGTGGGGTCGGTCAGAGTTGGGCTCCATGGTGGAACTAGAGTCACAGTGTTGGGCTCCGTGGTGGAGCCAGTGTTGGTGCTGGATTGAGGGTCATTGTTGGACTCCGTGGTGAAGTCAGTGTGTTGAGGTTCGGTGACTGGCCTGAGGGCGACAGAGGTGTTGGCTGTCGCTGGTGTCCAACCGAGGTCTAAACGAGGAGCTGTTGTTATGGTGTCGGAGAGACCAGTGAGTGGGTGGGCTGGAGACGACGGAACAGAAGACTGTACTGTGTGTTCATGTATTTCTGTGGGCTGAGGCTCGACGTGAGTCACTGAGGGAAGCCGCTATCGTGAGTGTGAAGGTAAATGGACCTGTGTTAATATATTTTGTTGTAACTATCGTCCTGCTGTTGAATACTGTTGAGCTGGTTAGTTTTCACTGCATGTGACTGTGTGAATTATTGGGCTGTCTCTGGAATCGAGTCAAAGAAAAGTCATCGCGTATTGTGTAGCCCGTAGCCTTTTGTTCAGATCCAGTGATCTACCCACAGCTGCTATATGAGGTGACTGGACTTGGGGAAGTGAAAGTAAGGATTCGCGTCCCAGGTATAGCAACGGGCCGGGCCGCCTACTTTGCCATAAGGAAGAGAGAGACCTGAAATAGACAGCAGTTAGTGAGTGTGGCCATTCATGGTTAATTAGAATTGTGTGGGTATATATGTGTGTGTGTATTTATTGGGTCATCCTGAAATAAATTGGAGTAATGAAACAGACAGAGTTTTATTCGTAACAAATTGGTGTCAGAAGTTAGATAGACCCCGTCTGCGATACATCATTGTAATCATCGTGAATCAGCGGACCAAATACTAAAGATTTCAACTACCATCAGGAACATTCCAGAACATCGGTGTATAGTGAATACACACGTATAAAACTTTACATTTTCATCTTCTGTTAATTACTGCATACTAGTTGAGACGAGAGGCCACATGAAAATGGAGGCTTAGTTAAATGCGCTCTTCAATATGATGAAGAAGATTAAGGAGAAGATGGAACAATTGAAAGTAGATGAAAGACGGGCAAAAGAAGACAGAAGAAGGCCAGAAAATGACGTTGGAGAAGTTAGAAGAAGGCTATAAGAAGATGGAAGAAAGCCAGGAGAGGATAGCTGAAAGCCAGAAGGAGATGATAAAATATATAAAGGATGGTTAGAAGAAGTTGGAGGGTGAAAGATGACCAGAAAAGGACAGAAGACGGCCAGAAGGCGGAAGATGGCCAGAAGATGCTGGCAGACAACCGAAAGGATACTGAAGGTGACCATAATAAGATGGAGGACGGTCAGATGACGTCGGAAGACCACCAGGCGATGATGGAAGACGGCCAGGAGAAGAGCAAAGATAACCGGAAGAAGACAGAGGGTGGCCAGAAGAGGATGGGTGATGGACAGGGAAAGGTCGACGAGGGTCTTCATGAGACAAAGCATGTTCCGCACGTCAACGCTGTGTTCCAAATAGCTTGCCCAAAAAGCTGCAAGTTCTGTTCCAGGAGGAAGGCCGAGCATGAAGTTCCCTGCCGAATAACGACCGTGGAGTTCGAAGGAAACTGGAGCCGTGATGCCTGGATGGAAACGCAAAAAGACAGGGATCATCACCTTCCCCTGGTCCCCCTGGATTACCAGTCCACAGTGCACAAGGTGAAGGGATCTACTCCAGCGAGGACACCGGGTGAAATAAAGCTGCACCTTCCAGTGGATTTAGGGTTCGGCCAGCCTGAAGACCATCCTAACCCGACTGATAGGTACTGCCTGGATCTGTCAAGGTGACCGGAGGATGTGGGCCCAGCTATCAAGAAGAGTTTGAGCATAGAGAGCGACCGGGTGGAGGTGCGGCATGACAACTAGGGGACACCACGGGAAATCAAGAGGACGACTTAGGATGGCTCCATAACCCTGTATGGAAGAAATGCTTCTTTCAAGCTTCAGAGGACGTGGAAAAGCCCTTACCACGATCTGAGAGGAATAAATGATGTTCGCTATCGAGTACGACGAAGGCCAAGGTGTAAGATAAAGGTGATACATATAGACCGACGGGCGCCATACCGAAGAACAGCTGTGAGCAGGTAACTGATCGGGACGATCACCTTTCGAAGGGGGGCAATGTTATGTGCCAGCCCCATGGTATCCCCTTTCGGTACTTCCAGGAAGGGGCTAGTGACTCACACGAACTGGGACCTCCCAGCAGGCTTGTGGGGTTGGTACAATTTACGAAATTCATTGTATAGATCCGTATTGATACAGTTAAAACTAAGAAACGCTGTTAGGTTTTGGTCCACACAATCAATACACATCACTTTACAAGTGAAAAACAATTTAATTAAAAACATATTAAATATATTTAGGGACATGTTTCGTCTCTATTTGAGACCATCAGCCATAAAATCACGTGGTAGATTACAAAACTCATTGTTCAGTAAAGGACTATTTGAGAACGCAAAAGATATAAATATATATGCAGAATCTAATCCAAAAACTCCCTGTAGATTCTCTTAGGTACTAAATAGAGAAAAGACACTCTCAGTTAGTCAGCTTAAAACCAATATTCAGTTTGACAAGGTTAAATGTAACAAGGATCTTTGGAATAAAGTAAAAGACAATAGCATTATTGTGACTGAGGCAGATAAAGTTAATTGTATGGTCATATTGGATAGGAAAGATGACATTGAAAAAATATAAATTTTTTCCCTGACGAGTCATTTTCCAGAGTCAATAAAGACCCCACAGCTAGGATACAAAAAGTTTAAAATCTCTATTGAAAAATTCTACGTTCATCTTCAATGAAGACGAAATTCAGAAGATGATAAATATGAACCCCAGGTTACCTACAGCAAGAGCGTTGCCTAAAATCCATAAAGTGGGAGTACCTGTTAGACCACAGTTAGAACAGTCCAACATATACAATCTCAAAATTTATACACAGGTTTCTTTCTAACAACTATAAGTTTCACAATAAGTAAATAATAAGAAATTTGGTAGATTTTTGTAAAAGTTTCAGCCCCATCATTACTTATGTTCATTTGACATAACTAATATGTATGCAAATATCCTGGTCAATAAAACGATAGATGTTATTAGAACAAATTTAATCAGTCAAGGTCTTCAAGGGAAGTTAGAGATTGACCAGTTCATGAAAATTCTAGAGTTCGTAACAAGAAACAACTATTTTATGTTCAACAATACTATTTATGGTCAAGAGGGATTACCAATGGGTCCAATTGCTTCTTCCTTTCCTTGTCTTTTGTTTCCCATTTGTGCATTTAAGTCTCCCATTATAATCACTTCCATATCAGTTACCTTCTTTTCTAGTTTCTCCAGCAATTCCTCAATATCCTCCTCTTTGTTCCCTGTCTGTGGTGCATACACTTGTATGTCACCTTTTCCCTGGCTACTATTACAACTCTCCATTCATTGGTGGCCTATTGCTCTTTTATGCAAACAGTAATTAAATAGTAATGTATGTATTTCAGATAGAGCACTATATCCCAACCGTGCCCTTTAATAAATCCACAGAAATCTTATCACTTCCAGATGCCTTTCTAGCTTTCAAATTGTGTATCTGTTTGTAAATGTCCTGATCAGCATACATAAATTTCAGTACTTTGCCAGTATTAGTCATCTTGTCTATCTGGACATTATCCTTATATCCAACTACATATACATACTGCTGACCGAATACTTCTGCCATCTGTAAGTCCTCACATATACACTCACCTTGCTGATATCCTTCCTGGAACCTATTTTTGCCTTAATACATCTATATAAACCCTTCAAATGCTCCCTAAAATTCATACAGCTGCCAATTATGTTTGCCATCATTGATATCCTTAGCTGACTTTTTTGCTAAAACGGTTATGGGAAAAGGAATGAAGAATATGTTTCTTTCTAAACTGCACCTCCTTCTTAATCTCTTTATTCCCCTATTATAATATAATAGGTCTGCAACATTCCTTACCATTTTTAAAGGTCCATACTTATTTTCACACTCCTCAGCAATGGTCTTAAACCCATTTTCCGTTGGTCATTGCTTTTCAAAAACTTCACCGTGCCTCTCTTATCCACCATATGGTATTGTCTATTAGTCCTAATTTTACAATACTCTTATGAATAACACTCCATCTCTTTCATTACTCCATTTTATTTCAGGATGTCCCAGGAAATGCACATACATACGCACATATATACCCACACAATTTTAATTATCCATATTCTACTGTTGAGCCATCACACCGTATTACTACTGTCTCCTCTGCACACAATTTCTCACATACAGCAGTTTATCAAAATACTCCATCCATCCCTCTTTCTTTTTTCTGGATGTGTTTTCAACTCTCCACCTTCCTTCTTTATCAGCTTTGTATAAACTCTTTGTTTCCTATCATTTTGTATAATTCCATACAGCTTTCTATAACTGCGCACTATATTTGTTTCCATCTTTTGTGTAAATTCTTCCCAACTTTTCTTCTTTTCTACTCATACAAATTTCATACATTTCCTTTTATTATCAACTAGTTGATGTACCCGTGCTTCGCTACGGGATTCTCAGAAAGACTGACTTTGTGGTTTTCCTAACCTGAAATCAACATAGGTCATTACAAAAACGTAAGTATGAATGTAGCGATTAAAAGCAATGCTATCATATAAAATACTCGATCAAATGGAAAGCCGCACGTTTTATCACTTTTAACGAACAGTGCTGCGGTTAGATTGCGGTGCCAATCTAATAGTCCAAAGTTCCAGAGCTGGGATGACCAGGCCGCAGATTGCCATGAACACTCATCTGCCATTATTCCGCTAAATATGCACATTGTTCATTCCAGTCAGTGCCTCAGAGTAGGGATTGAATAGCCCGAATGCTATGATGATCCAGTGTGTTACGTACCAGTAGTATCAGAAAATTTATAAACCAGGGGAATGGCATGCTAAAGAAGAAGGTTATCTAACTCCCCAGCTACTTCCCTTCAATATTCAGACAGGCTGTTACACACTGTACGACTGGGCGAGTTGACCGTGTGGTTAGCGGTGCGCAGCTGTGAGCTTGCATCCGAGAGATAATGGATTCGAACCCCATTGTTGGCAGCGCTGAAGATGGTATTCCATGGTTTCCCACTTTCACACCAGTCAAATGCTGGGCCTGTACCTTAATTAAGGCCTAAGGCACTCCTAGCCCTTTCCTATCCCATCGTCGCCATAAAACCTATCTATGTCGGTGCAACGTAAATCAAATAAAAAATACTCTGTACACAGCAGTAATCCTATCTACCGGAGATGAGGGGCAACAGAAGACACAAAGCACATCACGACAAACAATGGTCAATGTAATGTTATTGTTGATCAATGTTATGAGCTTTCTATATTGTAGGCCTTCACATTTAGTTTTCTTTCGACTCTGTGATTTGTAAAATATTTTATACCATAAACTGTAGTTTTTTATTCACCGACTTTACATGCCGATTTTCATTAAATACTGTTTACCCATTTTCTCGTTACTCGGCGCTGATATGTACTTAGTAACAAAAATCCAAATTCATGAATATCTTTGTGATCATAGCCAGTACGGTAACAATGTATAAGACATGAATAATAGGAAATTTAATACTATATAACCTTAGTTATGTAGCATTCATCGATTACACCTCTAATAAGAAATATTTGAGAATTACATTTTAGGCCTTCCCCTAAACTACCATTTTTCTCAGCGTGAATACAATTATTGATAGCCTAGATTGTAGCAACTTATTCCCCAACTTTGCATACCCATTTTCTTTAAAATACGACCACTAATAACATAAATAGTTGAGAATTCAATTTTAGGCCTTCCCCTAAACTACCATTTCACTCAGCGTGAGCAAAATGATTTATAGCCTAGATTGTAGAGGCTCATCCCCGGACTTCACATACCGATTTTCACTAGACCACTAATAACATAAATAGTTGAGATTTCAATTTTAGGCCTTCCCCTAAACTACCATTTCACTCAGCGTGAGCAAAATGATTTATAGCCTAGATTGTAGAGGCTCATCCCCCGACTTCACATACTGATTTTCATCAAATTCTCTTCAACCGTTTTCTCGTGATGCGTGTACAGACAGACAGACAGACAGACAGACAGACAGACAGACAGACAGACAGACAGACAGACAGACAGACAGACAGACAGACAGACAGACAGACAGACAGACAGACAGACAGACAGACAGACAGACAGACAGACAGACAGACAGAAATTACGGAAAAGTAAAAAGTGCATTTTCATGTTACTATAGACATGACCGATACAGAAATACCATTATTTTCAAATTCTGAGCAATGTACAGACAAAACTCTTATTTTATATATATAGATGGCCACACTCACTAATTGCTACCTATTTACAAGTATCTCTCTTTCTTATGACACAGTAGGCAGCCTGGCCCGTTGCTGTACCTGGGATTCTAATTCTCACTTTCACTTCCCCAAGTGCAGTCACCTCATACGGCAGCTGTGCATGGACCACTGGATTTAAACACAGCTATGGGCTACACAACACACAATTGAGGAGCTCTCTGACGGTGAGATGGTGGCCCTGGTCTAGAAAGCAAAGAATAACAGCCGAGAGGATTCGTCATGCTGACCACACCACACCTCGTAATCTGCAGGCCTTCAGGATTAGCAGCGGTCGCTTGGTAGACCATGGCCCTTCGGGGTTGTTGCACCACTGGGCTTGGTGTTTGACTTCTGCTGAAGTATGAAGTTGATAACTAACGCTACTCGTTTAATGCAATTTTTTTTTTATTTACAATTTTTTACGTCGCACAGACACACATATGGCGACGATGGGCCAGGAAATGGCTAGGAGAGGGAGGGAAGCACTCGTGGCCTTAATGAAGGTACAGCCCCAGCATTTGCCTGGTGTGAAAATGGGAAACTTTAATGCAGTCACACTTAATGGAAATTGTGCTCCTAGTACGCCTTAAGATCAAGAAAATATGGATACTTAATTAGACTATAAGATTTCAAATTATAATATTCTTTTTACCTGTCTTTGCCACTCATTGCGAGTCTCCGCGATCTTCTGGTATGTGTTTCCCATCATAGCGATCAACAAGTTGACGAGCAGGATGGCAACGATCACCATATAGACCACGAACATGAGCTAGAATTGTAATAATAATAATAATAATAATAATAATAATAATAATAATAATAATAATAATAATAATAATAATAGACCCAGAACTCCTCCATCAGGAATAGGAAATTCAGGTGATGCTGGATGAGACACTGCTCTTAACAATAGGAAGGAAGGAAGGAAGGAAGGAAGGAAGGAAGGAAGGAAGGAAGGAAGGAAGGAAGGAAGGAAGGAAGGAAGGAATTTGACATGTTAAACCTTAGATTATATGTGTAAAAGTTGAATAGGAAGATAACATTTGGGATTACAAGTTACTGATAACGATGACGACGACGACGACGATGATGATGATAGCTATTTTAAAGGGCCAAACATTGAAGTCATCGGTCTTATAAAGAACTTACATCGTGTGTCATAAGTCGAAGAGCAAAAAAGGGAAATAATATAGATAACTAAGGATTGCAGGAATGGTTTCCATGTGAAGGTGGAAACTGGGATGAAGTCATTGTCATTTTTGTGAGGCTTTGAGTGATGCAATAATTTCTGCCAGTGCCGAATACTGCTACAAACTACGCATCAAGTTCCGGCATTTCTCCCGCGACACTGCTTGGTGAGATATAGGAAACCCTTTCCTGTAAACAGTCTGCGTTAACCTCGAAAGTAATTCTTTTGAATCCAGTGTCTCGTGACATCGAGATGAACGTTTCGAGACAAAAAATGTACAGAGTGCTAAGAAGTGACTTTGGCCTTAAGATACTTTGCACAGCTCTGGGCACTTCCTAATAACACAATTTAGGAAGCAGAAGTTGGTCAAATGCTCATCGGAAAATTCTCATTACTGACGACAAAGTTTTCACACTTTAACTATCAAGATGATCGTGTCTATGTCCAAGGTGTAATCACAGCTCATCAAGTGGCTCCGAAAATCCAGGGAGCTTATCATCCGGCATCACTGATGGTTTGGTGGGCAGTTTCTTAAGGATATCACTTTTGTGAAAAGGGTTTCAAAACATCCACTTACGTGTACCAAAATACAGTACTATGTTCTGTTGTAAAGCCCTTAAATCAAACCAGCACACAAGGCCAAGAACATTGAAGAATGGTTGCAAGCAAATGTTCATGAATTGATTTCCGCGTCTGATGGTCTATCTGGCAGTCGAGGTCTCAATCTTTTGGATTACAAAATGTAATCCGTGCTTGAGAGAAAATGTCTGCAGGAAGAGACACCTTGATACTCATCGTTAAAAGAGAGCCTTGAAGACTGCCGCAGCCAATTTTTTCAGGATCATCATGCGTGGTGCAATTGATACCGGTACTTGTCCAGCAAGATTAAAACCCTGTGTTTGAGAAAAAGGTGAACATTCTGAATGCTATACCTAAAATTCTTACTGTAAATGTATGTTCTTCCACACCTAAAACTGTATTTTTCTTTTCCAGATCCGGGATGAATGGCTCAGACGGTTGAGTCGCTGGCCTTCTGACCCCAAATTGGCAGGTTCGATCCTGGCTCAGTCTGGTGGTATATGAAGGTGCTCAAATACATCAGCTTCGTGTCTGTAGATTTACTGGCACGTGAAAGAACTCCTGCGGGACTGAATTCCGGCTCCTCGGTGTCTCCGAAACTGTAAAAGTAGTTAGTGGGATTTAAAGCAAATAACATTATTATTATTCTTTCAGGCGTCGGACTACTTCCTGATTTGGGATACGATAACCAAATTCGATTCTCACTAAGGTGAACATGGTTCGAATCTCTGCCATTACAGGTGGGATTTTATAAGTGAAATGTCATGTCCTCTTTATTCGTATTTCACAATGTAACTTCAAGCTTACTTTAGTGTTGTTCCTCTTTCTCCTTTCTATCAATGTTTCGCAGAGGCCGATAACCCCTTCGTTCACCCGTGTAATCTTCATCACTGCAATGCGGGTGAATGTTTGAACTGATGATTGGATTGAGAGAGATGCCCATGGGTCTTGCGATAAGGTAAAGTAAACTCGTGTCCTCATCCTGAGGTAGTGCAGCTCTTTTCAGGCACCCCCATTGGAGGTGAGCTGCATGTACCATTTCAACCACACACCAGCCCTCCTGCCAGTTTTAAATTCCTGGCAGTACCGGGAATCGAACCCGGGCCCCCGAGGACGGCAGCTAATAACACTAACCGTTACGCTACGAAGGCGGACTTGCGATAAGGTGCACTTGCGCAATTTACTTGGAGTAAGTGAGGGAGGAGTCTGCAGAAAGAAGTGACTTAGGATATTCATTGTTTTCGTCAGGATTTGAACTTCGAATCTCCAAACTGAACGACATCCCATTCTCCTCATCGAGCGTGCGTCAATGCAATCATTTACTTAGGGGTATTTTCGCACACACCGTTTAGGAGATGGAACAGTTAGATAATATTATCTGCATGAATAACACTTTTCATAGCATCCAGACACACTAGTCATTCTCCGAATGTAAATTGCTCAACACCACCCATACCTCATAGCTTCCATACAACCAAAGACATAAAAGAAACTGCATCTTCAGTGAAAGCTATACTTTTGTTCTGAAATGGCGTATGATTTTTAGTGCCGAGAGTGTCCGAGAACAAGACTTTTGCCCTAGTCGTAGCTAAGAAAGAGAGATGCAAAAATACTGCATGTACCAAGGAACAGAAAAAGGTGGTTTTAAAACTCATTAATATATTAATTGGTTGCCAAGATTCTCATAAATAGCTTACCTTAGCAACGAACTCATGCTCCGTTCGTTCGAAAGCTCCAAAGTAGTCTCCAAAGTTGGTCATGGACATAAGAAACATAGCCATAATAGATTCCATTGGGCTGGGCATTGGATTCGACACAGTGTCATCCACACCTTCCGGTGTGTTGGGGTTATCGAACGACAGGAAGATGATATAGTAGGCTAGAAAAAAACATAGTACTCATTATGTCAACGTACAACTGGTTGATACAGTCACTGTCATTGTCACTGTAAGGAGACGTTTATAACAGCAAAGTTGCTTATTTCTATATAAATTGGACGGTCTCGCATTAAAGAGAACCAAGTGAAGTTGACGCGATTTCGAGAAAAACTGCGAAAACTTTGGCACATTCCTACAACCTACTTACTTTCAGTATGGGTCCATTGCAAGGGTGTAGTTGTAGAAGAATCATTTACATACAACATACCTTGTGTGCGACTTTACTTTTTTTCTTCTGCCAGTGGCTTTACGTCGCACGGACACAGATAGGGCTTCTGTCAACGATGGGATATGAAAGGCCTAGGAGTTGGAAGGAAGCTGCCGTGGCCTTAATTAAGGTACAGACCCAGTATTTGCCTGCTGTGAAAATGGGAAACCACGGAAAACTATCTTCAGGGATGCCGACAGTGGGATTCGAACCCACTATCTCCTGGGTGCAAGCTCACAGCCGTGTGCCCCTAACCACACGGCCAACTCGCCCGGTACGACTTTGCTAATAATAATAATAATATAATAATAATAATAATAATAATAATAATAATAATAACTAGAGTACCCATTCTGCTCCGCAGCATTCATTACAAAGGTTAGATAACTCGTCTTGATATGCCTGTCGTAGTCCTACCGTTTTGGCTCTCCTTTTCAATGGTTTTATGAACATTTAATAAGAAGCTTGTAATGGTATGGCGCAGTTCATAGTCAGAGTTCTTCCATTGTGATGTCATCATACCGTCTGTTTCGAAAAATCTATCCATATATTCACATTTTTTTTTTTACAATTTTCTTTACGTCACACCTATACAGATAGGTCTTATGGCGACGTTAGGAGAGGAAAGGCCTAGGAGTGGGAAGGAAGCGGTTGTGGCCTTCATGAAGGTACAATTCCAGTATTTGCCTGGTGTAAAAATGGGAAATGACGGAAAACGATCTTCAGGGCTGCCGGCAGTCAGATTCGAACCCAATATCTCCCGGATGTAATCTCACAGCTGCGCGCCCCTAACCGTATTGCCTACTCGCCCGGTGTATTAGCCTTTTTCATCTTGCAGTTCTTGATGTAAAGTTGGGCATTGTGTTGTAAAAGGTAATGGTATTTTTAATCGCAGTTCTTCTATATAGAACCAGCTAAACCCGGCCACGCTTCGCTGTGGCTCAGTCTGATAAGAAATGAATGGGTAAGTACATAGATGCATTCTAGAAACATGAGATCAATCGCACTTTTGAACATCCAAATGAAATTATTGTTGGCATGTAACTTCTCTGCCGGCCCCGTGGTGTAGGGGCAGCGTGCCTGCCTCTTACCCGGAGGCCCCGGGTTCGATTCCCGGCCAGGTCAGGGATTTTTACCTAGACCTGAGGACTGGTTCGAGGTCCACTCAGCCTACGTGATTAGAATTTGAGGAGCCATCTGACGGTGAGATGGCGGTCCCGGTCTAGAAAGCCAAGAATAACGGCCGAGAGGATTCGTCGTGTTGACCACACGACACGTCGTAATCTGCAGGCCTTCGGGCTGAGCAGCGGTCGCTTGGTAGGCCAAGGCCCTTCAAGGGCTGTAGTGCCATGGGGTTTGTTTTTGTTTGTTTTATGTAACTTTTCTTTTTTGTAACGAGTCAACAATATGCCTTCTGATTCCAGTAGAGATTTAGCAGCGTGCGTTCAATTGGTCATTTTCATCACCGATAAAATAGATTTGGAAAATGAAGCAAAGACTGTGGTAAACTTGTCCCCGAATTTTAAATCTCTATATATAAAATAAGAGTTTTGTCTGTACATTGCTCAGAATTTAAAAAGAATGGTATTTCTGTATCGGTCATGTCCGCAGTAACAAGGAAATGCACTTTTTACTTTTCCGTAATTTCTGTCTGCTTGTCTGTCGGTCTGTCTGTCTGTTTGTATGCACGGTCATCACAAGAAAGCGGCTGAAGAGAATTTAATGAAAATCGGTATGTAAAGTTGGGGAATGAGCCACTACAATCTAGGCAATAAATCATTTTATTCACGCTGAGTAAAATGGTAGTTTCGGGGAAGGCCTAAAATTTAATTCACATATATTTATGTTATTAATGGCCGTATCGATAATATATATATTCTATAGGGCCTAAAATTAGGCTATGTCACCTTTGTCAAGTATACTGAAGTGTACTCAAAGCGTCGGCCAGCTGTTTATAATGCACATAAAACAATGCCACGGCCTAAAACTCGAATAGAAAACGTCATGGTATGATAATTTTTTTTGAAATATTCATAAGAATTAAAATATCTTCATGTACATTTGTAGATAAACTCTTGAATAAAGGTTTTAAGATTTCAAATTGAATGCAGGAGTTCGTTCGTTCGTAGTAATCTGTTTATCCTCCAGGGTCGGTTTTCCCTCGGACTCAGCGAGGGATCCCACCTCTACCGCCTCAAGGGCAGTGTCCTGGAGCTCAGACTCTGGGTCGGGAATACAACTGGGGAGGATGACCAGTGCCTCGCCCTGGCGGCCTCACCTGCTATGCTGTACAGGGGCCTTGGGGGCAGATGGGAAGTTTGGAAGGGATAGACAAGGAAGAGGGAAGGAAGCCGCCGTGGCCTTAAGTTAGGTATCATCCCGCCATTTGCCTGGAGAAGAAGTGGGAAACCACGGAAAACCACTTCCAGGATGGCTGAGGAGGGAATCGAACCCCCTCTACTCAGTTGACCTCCCGAGGCTTAGTGGGCCCCGTTCCGGCCCTCGTACCACTTTTAAAATTTCGTGACAGAGCCAGGAATCGAACCCGGGCCTCTGGGGGTGGCAGCTAATCACACTAACCACTACACCACAGAAGCGGACGAATGCACGAGTTACCGACGAATACACATTTACAAATTTGTATGAACATTGTAAATCATTATAAATTAAGTTCAGTTGAATATAATATTTTTATTCATGTTATATACCATAGAGGGAAGAGACACTCCTTCGTCCGTCAGCGTTTAAAATGTCGAAAAAGCATTCAAATATAAACTAAGTCCGCTTTTGTGGTTTGAAATTAGCTGGGGGAGCTGGGGCTAGATGCAACAATAATATAATATTAATTTTTATTTTATCAGTCTCTTAAAGCAAAATTTCAATAAGGATTATTTACGTCTATTTAACTATGAAATATGTTTTCCATATTATGTTCTGAATTATTGACTTGTGTGTACTGGGAGATCTTAGAAATAGTGTATTATGTTGAAATTTACCCCCATGAAAAGGGTAAGTTGCAACAGTGACAGTTTTGCGTTCAAAGCGAGATCAATCTGATTCATCTGTGGAGTTTCATTTATCGATTTTACTCGAACAGTACAAACAGGAAATGTGGATCATTGCTAGCACAGGACCAATGAGATAAATTTTTATATTTTCACATTGAATCCACTTTTTTCCCTTCTTGTTCATGCCCCTGCAGATCAGGCATTAACACCGGGTGAGTTGGCCGTGCGGTTAGGGGTGCGCTGCCGTGATCTTGCATCCGGGAGATAGTGGGTTTGAACCCTACTGTCGGCAGCCCTGAAGGTGGTTTTCCGTGGTTTCCCATTTTCACACCAGGCAAATGCTAGCTGGGGCTGTACCTTAACTGGGGCCACAGACGTTTCCTTCCCACTCCTGGGCCTTTTCTATCCCATCGTCGCCATAAGACCTATCTGTGTCTGTGCGAAGTAAAGCAAACTGAAAAAAAGTACCTTATCCCCGGAGGAAGAGGCAGAAAACTCTAGGCTCCTTTTCGTGCTACTTCCAGGTTCTTCTTTTGAGGGGTTTAAGGTTTCTTTGCGTTTGACTTTGGAATCTTTCTGTCCTTTCCTTTATCCAAAGCTCATTTCTCAGGGCTTCCTGTGAGGACTGCACATGTCCTCGAATTCCTCTGTTTGCCTGCTCCTAGACCCATCCTTCGGATATGGACGTATTTCTTCCTATGAAAAAACGTTTTGAAAGACCAGTGACTGCCTTCACATCATGGCCGTGCCTGGGAGTTCGATTTCTGTCCCAGATCAGGTCTGTCAGACACGAACGAGACGAAACCAGGTGTGATATTTCACACAGGCATGACTGAAAGAAAGGAAACTCAGTTTTCAAGAATGGTCTGGTTCATTTATAAACGGCTGTCTCGCCCAGAAGTAGTTCTATTATCCGCCGGGCCATGGTTACTAAACTACATCAAAGACGCTTTGAAAATTACCTCACTATGCCTTCGTTTAAAGTAGTGGCATCTACCATTTTACTTTCGCGTTGGAAAAGAAAACATTACTGTATTACAGAACGAATGACAAATATATAGAGTGCCTCCGAATAGTCGTCCAGTTTGTTCGAATATGCAATCCAAATGACAGCATAAGCGATGGGCAAAGCCCATGGTATAAGACCTCTACTATTTTACCATTACATTAAGTAGGACTGCTTTCTTCCGTTTCAGTTCTTGTATATAAGACTGGCTTTCAGGTATTGTTCACACTTTCACTTGGTACGAGGCAAGTGTATCTGGTGTACTAACCAACTATGTTTCTTCTTCTTCTTCTTTTCCTACAGCTTTTCTCACACGTGTAGGGTCGCGGGTGCGAACTGAGTCGCACATTTGGATTTGGCCCTGTTTTACGGCCGGATGCCCCTCCTGCCGCCAACCCTATATGGAGGGATGTAATCACTATTGCGTGTTTCTGTGGTGGTTGGCAGTGTAGTGTGTTGTGTGAATTGACCGGTATATAATAATAATAATAATAATAATAATAATAATAATAATAATAATAATAATAATAATAATAATAATAATAATAATAATAATAATAATAATACCTCTTAAAGGGCCACTAGGAATAGCGTTACAGTAAAGGGCAAGAAAGATGGAAACAGCATATCAGTTATGCCGCAATCTATTTAAAAAAATGTCAGTCTCAATAACTACAAAACTCAGACATTACAGCACTGTGATAAAGCCAGAAAGTTAGGGTGCGGTCGAAAGTATTTCATATGAACAGGAAGGGCTTACTAGAAAAAATGGAGAAAAATCTTGAGGCAAATACTAGACCTAGGAAATTGGGACAAAAAATTCGATTGTGACCAAATGCGGAATTATACAAAAAGACAGAGAAAATCATAACATCATTTAAAAAGAGAAGATTTCGTTTCTACGGATACATCAAAAGAATGCCACTAAATCTAAGAGAATTCCGGAATACATGAAGAGCAGGAAGACACAAATTAATTGGCTTAAAGGAGTAAAGGAGGACACGGAGGAAAAGAACATACCACAAGATGCAGTATATAATAGACATTATTATAGGGTGACCATCAACAAAATTACGGCATTACGAGATAAAACGATCAACCAAGATCACACGAAAAGGAAAGGGACCGGAAATCCCTTGGCGCAAAATCGTAAAGAAGCCCATTCCGAAAAGATGAAGAAAGAAGAAGAACCAGAAAAGAATGATGCTTAACGTGGTCCATAGAATACACTAACGAAAAAAGTAATACTAGACATATACATCTCGTCCGTTATGAATCAGAAACCTTAAGATTATCTGTTAGGCACTAACTTTCACCGATATATCTGCAACAACGCTTTGTGTACGAATTGTGAGAATGGCGTTTATTACGGAGAAGTCCCCGATTCGCCTACAGATGTTTAAACCTGCAATGCATATGGATATCTACGTAAGCATGTCCTAGCGTTACGAGAAACATTGTCTTATTAATCTAGATTAATTTAACTGAATATTCTCGTCGGGATGATTCTTTCGGACGAGAGTGTTTTACGACAGTACTAATGTGTACACAAACAACGCTGGTACAAGTAGTTTGTCGAGTTGGAGGAAACCTTTCTGCTGTACGCACACGGTATCATCCATGGTTCCCACTATATCGTTTGTGTGCGCTTCATGTCTTCCGGCATACGATTGTGAGACTAGCGACGCACGGAACTCTACGACCAGTCCATGCACCATGTTATGCAGACTGTTACTATTCTATTTTTATTTCGTGAAAACTTCCACATAGTGTCAGACAAACTGCAGTCGATTTAGGACTCAGAAATACTTTCATTCATTGAATTCTTCAGGTATAGAAGTGGCCCCCATACAAACTTCATTTGGTTCAAGCGTTAGCAGAAAATAACTTTCAAACGACTGTAAAGTGATAATACACTGTTTCCAACATCAGCCTGATTTCATCCGTCAAGTTCTTTGATCAAATGAAAGTACCTTCACCAATAGTGGTGGAGTAAAACGGCGCAACATTGTTTACATGGCAGATCGCAATTCTTGATGGTTCTGTGAGCCTCATACTTAGATTAGGTGGAAGCTTAATGCACGGTGTAAAATTTTTGGACCAGTCTTCCAGGATGGCGATCTCAATGGAAAGCGTTTCTTGGACTTCCTGCAGACTCGTCTAATGGGCAGTGATCTTTAGACGATATCCCGCTGCAGCTGGCAACAAATCACTGGCTACAGACGGATGGTGCACCGACACAGAATGACTTCACGGTGCAGGCTTGTCTGCATAATATCTATCGATGGAGGTGAATTGGTTCCCGTGAGCTTATATCCTGGCCCCCTCGTTTGCCGGACCTCACCTCCATACAGTGATTTCAACCGGAAACCTTACAGCGCAGCTCTATCGCAACAGGCCACAAAACATTGCAGTCCTTAGCAGACGAATCATCGCTGCTTGCCGTAATGTGACACCAAAGATCCTACGGCGTGCACTCCAGAATAGAGAGCGGCGTCTTTATCACTGCATACGCTACGGCGGAAGGTCAACCGAACTCGAGAGATAAAGAAAGATATCATTGAGGTTTGTGTTATAGCGGTACAAAGTTGTTAAATAGCCTGAATGAAAACTGAAAGCAGAGCGAGAAGAAGTCCAACGAAAACTGCATATTAATTTATTAAAACTTTGTATTAGCAATAGTACCAGTATTAAGATAATAAGATAACATTTTTGCGTTGTCAAAACATTAATGCAGCCACTGTTTACTATAAAACCCACCTTTAATAATTATCGCGTATCGTGGTATTTTCACTTCCCTAACTTTTTGCATTTGGTGTTTCAATATCCTATATACACGATATGGGTGCAAGAACAATCTATATTGTCATTAGAGAGAAGAAGCCTCTTTTGATACTTGGATTTTATGGTTTGGATATTAAGAATCAGAATGAAAGATAAACGTCAGGGATGTGACATTAGTAATTCCATGCAATGTCCCTATACTAACAAACCGTTGGACGTATTTTCTTTAGTCGTATTCCGGATCATCACAACTTATTTTGATGAACAAACTACTACACTTAAATAGCCACAATTCTTAACTAGATACCATTCTTACTACCCCTGAAACCCCTGTTCACCAGCGTCCCATGCTTACCTAGGAGATATATCTTTAACAAGTGGACAGCGATTCGGGGATACACTGTATACCTATACTTGCAATCTGTTACTATGCGGTATGTATTTCCGAAAGATTTTATGCATTTATCAACAGCAAGAAGAAGTAGAAGTAGAAGAAGAAGAAGAAGAAGAAGAAGAAGAAGAATGGCTCTAACGAGAGAATCCTACTACTTTATTCCTCCTCCTTTTTATGAAAGGGAATAATGCTTCCATTGAGGTGTTAGCAACGTCCGTGAATTAGTCTGTTTCGGATTTTTTTCTATTTCGAGTTAGTGGAAGGAAAACTTTCAACTACTCCCAGTAGTTAGACAACCTGAAAGCACCTTTTGACAAAATATAAGATAGAAATTATGTTCAAACATTACCTCAGCTCGGAATATGCATCTTATTTCAACACAATATTAATACATAATATAATAGTATGCATTCTCTATAAAACGGAAATATTCTATAATGTGATGTGAAAAATGCATGGTAAATAAATTATGATGATTTCATAATAAAACTCACTCTCTTATTTATAATCAGCTGTCTCCATTCGAATATAAATCAATGTTTCGCTATACCTGACGAGCAGCAGGTTTTATTCCTATTTCTTATCTTGTTCCATATTTACATTCTCTGGAAATCAATGTTCATGTAACACGAAGCTGATGAAAATGTTGTCACGGGATGTTTTTGGTGCGATAATAATCTGTGCAGCGAACATCGTATTCCACAGCTACATTATGAGCTCTCATCACATTAAATTGTCAACTACTTCACGGATGTTACTTTTACCTCAATGCACGCGTTATTACTTTCATAAAAATCAGAAGCGGGAACGTTTCAGGGTAAGTATACAATTTATAGGGACCGCTCTCGGGAACAAATTGAAGGCTACAACTAGTAACGTGAACGGGCAAGGTGTCGCAGTATTTACTTGAAACCTATTTGAAAACAGTTATGTGTTGCAGCCTACCTCTGTTGCAACAATCCCCTGCTTCCTCTGTGTCAATTTTCACGTAATAGGCTCGGGTTCGATTCTCTTCTTTAACCTGGAGAATGTAAACTCAGATCTGAGCGTTGTATAGGGTTTACTCATCTTCATGAGGATACAGAAGGACGCGGGTGCGGGAAAACAAAACCCAATGGCGCTACAGCCCTGATGTTCCTTGGTCTACCAAGCGTCTCCTGCTCAGCCTGAAGGCCTTCAGATTACGAGGTGACGCATGATCAGCGTAAAAAAAACCTCTTGGCTGTTATTTTTGGCTTCCTAGACAGGGAAATCGGAAGAGAAGTGTGCGAAAGACCTATTTTCGATCATCTTCGTTCTGGCATTTCCCAGTTTTCCATTTTAACTTGAGCTTTGCCAAAAAAAAACTTTTTTGTTTTTTACAATTTGTTTTACGTCGCATTGACACAGATAGGTTTTATGGCGTCGATGGGATAGGAAAACCCTAGGAATGGGATGGAAGCGGCCGTGGCCTTAATTAACGTACAGCCCCAGCAATTACCTGGGGTGAAAATCGGACACCACCGAAAACCATCTTCAGGATTGCCAACAGTGGGATTCGAACCCACTATCTTCCGAATGCAAGCTCACAGGTGCGCGACCATAACCTCATGGACAACTCGCTCCGTCAAAATAAAACAAACCAAACCAAAAGCGTACAAGCTTAAGGTAAGGTAATATTTATTTTGTAACGGACTGTTGAAGTCACGACCTCTTCCATGAACCATGGGTAGCTATTCCATGTAAAAGTCGGAAATTTAATCCAGTCTCCCGAAGTAATAAGCTAATCTGCTAATACGCTAGCATAGACCACAGTGGTGAGCGATAACCAACCAACCAACCAACCAACCAACCAACCAACCAACCAACCGACCGACCGACCGACCGACCGACCGACCGACCGACCGACCGACCGACCGACCGACCGACCGACCAACCAACCGTCGACCCACTTTCGCCATCTACTCAGAAAGCAAATGACTTGGCGTTCTCTCGTCCAAGCTCTCGGAGTGTTCCAAATTGATCACGTTGCTATCTCCAGGAGAAACAGCCCTGAGATTATGAATGTCAAGGTAAAGAAAGGCATCAATGTAGCCTCAGATCATTTTAAGGCATCAATGTAGCCTCAGATCATTATATGGTTCTTATCAAATTCAAACCAATTCCCGCAAACACAAGGAAGACAACCAAACAGATCATACGCTTCGACAATGATAAACTTCGGCAATGGGTCGAGGAGTTCCAGGAGAAGGCTAGACCAAATGACTGTGACTTTAACAACGCCAAAAGTCCCCTTGTTGAGGCCGCCAAAGACGTTGCAGAAATCCAAGAGAAGCAAAAAGCATGCCTGGTGGAATAGTACCTGCGAATCAGTTCTCGAAGAAAGACTCAATGCGTGGAAACAGTACTACTGTACGAAATAAGAAAATGATTGGGAAACCTACAAAACCCAACGTGCCCAAGCAGCTAGGGTGTTCAGAACTGAGAAACGTAAATACGAAAAATCTCTCATTGAAAAGATAGAACAAAACCTTAGGAAGAATGAAAGCAGAGAGTACTACACAACCTTCAAACGCAAACTCACTGGCTATAAACCACCATCTCTATGCTTTGAGCGAAAGGACGGCACACTGGCGACGTCAAATGAAGAAAATTGCAGCATTCTGGCAGATTACTTCAAGAATTTACTTAATTGCTCTAAACCGCAAAGCGCCATTGAGACCAAGGAACCCTTACTCAGGTACCCAGATTCCAGACCACCCGACAGAGATGAAATCAAGCGCCACATTGCCCGTCTCAAAAATAACAAAGCGCCGGGGGAAGACTCATTAGTAGCAGAACTATGGAAATATGCCCCAGAGGAATCACTTGATATCTTGCAAAAGCAAATAGAAGAAATTTGGAACAAGGAGACCCTACCCGAAGATTGGAAAATAGCTTTGATCCATCCATTACACAAAAAAGGCAGCATGAAGAACATCAACAACTACAGACGAATATCTTTGCTACCCGTGACTTCCAAAATTCTATCACTTGCCATTCTGGAGCGTTTGGAAGCACAAGTCGAACATCAAATAGGTGAATACCAAGGAGGGTTCAAAAAAAGTCGCTCAATAGCTGAACAGATCCAAAATCTCAAAACGATCATCAGATATTGTACACTAAGGTCCAAGCAGTATGTGTCTGTCTTTGTAGACTTTAAGAAAGCGTACGACTCCATTGACCGGGAAGTCCCGCTAAGCATCTTAAATGAATTTGGAGTTGATTTGAAACTGCTGGCATTAATTAGAGCCACCCTGACCGATACAAAATCCAAGGTGAAGTTCCACGGATGTCTCTCGCATTCCTTTGACATCAAAACAGGAGTCCGAGAAGGTGATGGGCTATCCCCGATACTCTTCAACTGTGTTCTTGAAAAGATCATCAGAACCTGGCGGGTGAGATTACAGGAAACCAACTACAGTCCATTGAGAATAGGAACCAAATCCAAGGGGATCGCAACAGACTGCTTAGCATTTGCCGATGATATTGCTGTTCTCTCAAACGACATAGAAATCGCTAGAGCTCAAGTTGAAATTTTAAAGGAAATTGCCGAACAAACTGGTTTGCAGATATCGTTTGAGAAAACAGAAGTAATGACTAACATCAAAGAGGCTCCACCAAAACTCCATACAAAATACGGGGACATCACCCGAGTAGACAAATTCGAATACCTGGGTGAGATCATCATGAAAAATGGACTGGACAAGGAAGCACTTCAGGAGCGAGTACGCAAACTGGAAATAGCCTACCAAACAACCCGCACAATCTACAACAAAAAAATGCCTTTCCCAAAACACCAAGATACGTCACTATGAAACAGTTCTGAAGTCAGTAGTTCTATATGCAGCCGAAACCCTGTCTCTAAATGCCAACAAAGGACTCCTTGAAGAACTGGAGAAAAGAGAACGCAAAATTGTGAGAGGAATCTTGGGATCAAAGTACAGAAATGGAATCCATCAAAAGAGATCCAACAAGGAAGTCTACAGCAAAATAGAGAAAATTACCGACACAATCAGAAAAAGACGGGTACGATTTTACGGTCATCTGAAAAGAATGGAAAAAAAGAAAGTTAACTAAAGAAATCTTTCATTTTTGATTCTAACCCCAAAACCACAATTCCCTGGTTTAGAAATACCAAAGATGACCTGCAAATGCTACATATCTCAGCTGAATTCGCCCTTAACAGAGATCTCTTCCGCAAGAAAATATTGGCGAACGGGCTAAACCGAGACGAGCAACCGAAGAGAAGACACGGTGCCCCATGGACAGTGGAACGTAAGCAGGCCCACTCACAAAGAATGAGGGAAATTTGGGCTCTAAAGAAAGCCAAGTTCAGTGTCAAATGCAACAAGACTTAACGTGGTCCTTGATGGCCCCAGCGAATTATATATATAAATTTCAATTTCACTTACGAGAAAATCAAGGCAAGGCAAAACAAAAACAAAAGAAAAGAAAAAGATAACTCGATATAAGCATAAACCAAATAAAACGTAACAATATCGTCCCCACTCTGGCAAACTAACTAAAGCGTTTATCACTTTATCAGGAGACCTTTTCTGCTAGAGGTTTAACGTTGCACTAACACATTGAAGATGTTCGGCGACGCTAGGATGAGAAAGGGCTAGGATTGGGAAGGTAGCGGCCATGGCCTTATGAGGCACAGCCCCAACATTCACCTAGTGTGAAAATGGGAAACCAGGAAAGCCAGCTTCTGGGCTGCCGACAGTGGGATTCGAACCTACCATTTCCCGAATGCAAGCTCACAGTTACGTGGCCCTAACCTATCAGGAGAACAGAAACAAGATCATGTAAAACGCATTTCTCTATTTTCATGGTTGGTTTTATTTGTTAGCCGTACGGCACGCGCTGCAGATGCGAATCGTTATAAACATAGGATGAGAAACCAACTGTTTTCCAGATTTGACATAATCACATTAGTGACCGTTAAAATGTTCTTAAAGCTTTATGTTCCGGGTACCAGGATCCATACTGAATAACAACAGTGTGTTTGTATCGGCATTTGAAGCAGTTGCCATGGTACCTCATACGTGTGAGGTACCTTGAGAACTGTTTAAACTGTTACAGCAAGTACCAGATGCTATTGACATCCAGTATGGAGCCTTGTGCTGGAACAAAAAGAATGAAACATGGTATAATGAAAACTACAACCTGTTTTCCAGTCTTTGACTGGGTCACGGATGTAATGAATGAACCATATAGGCTATTATTACAATGGGGTCGCCACTCCCAAGGTGATATTAATGACTGATAAATGCTATGAAATGAGAATGGAGAGTGTTGCTGGAATGAAAGATGACAGGGAAAATCGGAGTACCGGGAGAAAAACCTGTCCCGCCTCCGCTTTGTCCAGCACAAATCTCACATGGAGTGACCGGAATTTGAACCACGGTATCCAGCGGCGAGAAGCGGACGCGCTGCCGTCTGAGCCGCTGAGGCTTGGACAAGGGTATAACGATTCATTTCCCGACCTAGGCTCATTAGGATATTTATCTTTGTTTCCTTGTTCTCTACTTACCCCTGCAGATTGTACCTATATGCCTTCTTTTGAAACACTCTGTATAAATTGTAAAATCTAAATCTTAACTGCAGATTCGCTAGTTTGTCACTTACACTAGCTTGTCAGAGAGGGGATGTTATAGGTCTTAGCAAAACAGAAGAAGATAATACAAAAACAAATCAGACAAGCTTAAGGTACGGTAATTTAGATATGGGAAGATACCTTGAGAAAATCCCATGACGAAGACAAGGTATATGGAGACGAACCGGAGTAGATCTCCTGTGACCATACGGTATATCATCACTACGAAAGGACCCACTGTTTTGAAACCGCGGCAGAAGAAGAGGAAGTACGGTGCTGTGGTGAGCATGACAAAAACTGCGACAATGTCCTCGATCTCTTTAAGGCACGAAAATCGCAGAAGTGGCATGATCTGCATGAAGATACAGGAGGTGAGGAACATGACCCTTGAGGGTGCAGTCATCAGATTCTCGATGAACATGTTGAGACCAAGGAAGCGTGCTTCACGTAGCGCAGCAAGAATGTACAAGAAGGATCCCAGTAGGATGCTTAGCTCGCACGTTATACGGATCTTATCCTCGTATGTGGAGAACTCCATGAGACGACAGTCCTCTTGAAAGTCATTCCACCAGTCTTCGTCCTCCTCGTTAGTCTTCTTCGCCTGTGAACATGAAACGAATTCATTATTAATTACTGTTTCTGGTACTGAGTGTCTGAAATGAAAAATGTCCTCACGAACAGAATCCAAGTACAAATTGAACAACCGTCTCTAATAATGTCTTGAAATGGCGTATGGCTTTTAGTGCTGGGAGTGTCCGAAGACATGTTCGGCTCGCCAGGTGCAGGTCTTTTGATTTGACTCCCGTAGGTGACCTGGGCGTCGTGATGAGGATGAAATGATGATGACAACACATACACCCAGACTCAGTGCCAGCGAAATTAACCAGTGATGGTTAAAATTCCCGACACTGCCGTGAATCGAACCCGGGACTCCTGAGACCAAACGCCAACCATGGAGCTGGACAATAATGTCATGAAGGATAAGGTCGCACACTTTGAAACAAGCATGTTAATAATGACTGCACCGACAGTTTATTCATAGTGGAAAACCGTTTCATTGCAGTAACTGGCACTCGCGTCGCTTCTGGTCCATGTTTTGAAGTGGGCTTAACACCGATAAGAAGGGGAACGAGCTCGTCAGAATTCTGCTGCTGTGAACGGATCAAGTCCTGTTCCAACATGTTTTGCTTCTATTCACTAAGATATCTAAGTCAGATGATGCAGAATATAACGTATTGGGGCAAACACGAATACTCAGTCCCAGAGTCAGATGAATTAACCAGACGCAGTTTATATCCTCAATTCGGTCGCGAATCGCGCACGGGACCTTCTGAACTGAAGACTTCGACGCTGACCATTCAACCAAGGAGCTGGACTGAAAGTTAAGGAGGATAAGTAACAATAATGTGGTGAAGTGGAACGTGACATACATGGACGTTTATAAACATGTCTTCGAAAGTAGTTGAGATAATTAAATTTCATTCTAGGAAATTAAAGGGGAATGTACAGCTCATAAAGTAAAAGTCATTTGAAAAGTGTAATTTCATCATCATCATCATCATCATCATCTGTTTACCCTCCAGGTTCGGCTTTTCCCTCGGACTGAGCGAGGGATCCCACCTCTACCGCCTCAAAGGCAGTGTCCTGGAGCTTCAGACTCTTGGTCGGGGGATACAACTGGGGAGTATGACCAGTACCTCGCCCAGGCGGCCTCACCTGCTATAGTGAACAGGGGCCTAGTAGGGGGATGGGAAGATTGGAAGGGATAGGCAAGGATGAGGGAAGGAAGCGGCCGTGGCCTTAAGATAGGTACCATCCCGGCATTTGCCTGGAGGTGAAGTGGGAAACCACGGAAAACCACTTCGAGGATGGCTGAGGTGGGAATCGAACCCGCTTCTACTCAGTTGACCTCCCGAGGCTGAGTGGACCCCGTTCCAGCCCTCGTACCACTTTTCAAATTTCGTGGCAGAGCCGGGAATCGAACCCGGACCTCCGGGGGTGGCAGCTAATCACGCTAACCACTACACCACAGAGGCGGCAAAAGTGTAATTTTTTAACCATAATTGTGTATCTTCCTACTTGAGCACTTCGAAATACCAACCGATTGCGCTGGCTTCGTGAGTACATTATCAACTGTGCTACCCGAGGGCCATTGTTATTATTATTATTATTATTATTATTATTATTATTATTATTATTATTATTATTATTATTATTATTATTATTACTAGGGGGCGGATTTCTATGACCTACAAATGTATGTAATATGTATCCATTTATGATCTAAAAACCATAGAAATATGACGTATAAATTTCAAAATATCACTTAATGAATAGCATCTAGGGACGGTGCGTGGTGTTGTTGCAGTGTTGCACAACTCCCAATAATTTTACACTTCATTTATTATCTTTCCTTCTAATGTTTTAGTTTAATAAACCTAACATATCTTCGAAAACATGTTAAAATCAACCATCTTTGATAGTTCGCTGCACTGATGCTTCGTAACGGACCAATAAGCGCTGCTGGCTTCGAATCAAACTCAGGGGGTTTGCTTTCCTACGGCAACTCCCTAGCGGACAACGCAGTGCAATGTACCTCAGCAGGGACGAGCCTAAGCCTGTATAGCATCAATCAATCAATACTGATCTGCATTTAGGGCAGTCGCCCAGGTGGCAGATTCCCTATCTGTTGTTTTCCTAGCCTTTTCTTAAATGATTTCAATGACATTGGAAATTTATTGAACATCTCCCTTGGTAAGTTATTTCAATCCCTAACTTCCCTTCCTATAAATGAATATTTTCCCCAATTTGTCCTCTTGAATTCCAACTTTCATCTTCGTATTGTGATCTTTCCTATTTTTAAAGACGCCACTCAAACTTATTCATCTACTAATGTTATTCCACGCCATCTCTCCGCTGACAGCTAGGAACATACCACTTAGTCGAGCAGCTCGTCTTCTTTCTCCCAATTCTTCCCAGCCCAAACTTTGCAACATTTTTGTAACGCTACTCTTTTGTCGGAAATCACCCAGAACAAATCGAACTGCTTTTCTTTGGATTTTTTCCAGTTCTTGAATCAGGTAATCCTGGTGAGGGTCCCATACACTGGAACCATACTCTAGTTGGGGTCTTACCAGAGACTTATATGCCCTCTCCTTTACATCCTTACTACAATCCCCAAACACCCTCATAACCATGTGCAGAGATCTGTATCTTTTATTTACAATCCCATTTATGTGATTACCCCAACGAAGATCTTTCCTTATATTAATACCTAGATACTTACAGTGATACCCATCAATGCAGTAATTAAAACTGAGAGGACTTTTCCTATTTGTGAAACTCACAACCTGACTTTTAACCCCGTTTATCATCATACCATTGGCTGCTGTCCATCTCTCAGCATTATCGAGGTCACGTTGCAGTTGCTCACAATCTTGTAACTTATTTATTACTCCGTACAGAATAACATCATCCGGAAAAGGCCTTACCTCTGATTCCACTTCTTTAGTCATATCATGTATATATATAAGAAAACATAAAGGTCCAATAATACTGCCTTGAGGAATTCCCCTCTTAATTATTATAGGGTCAGATAAAGCTTCACGTACTCTAATTCTCTGAGTTATATTTTCTAGAAAGCAACCCATTCAGTCACTCTTTTGTATAGTCCAATTGCACTCATTTTTGCCAGTAGTCTCCCATGATCCACTCTATCAAATGCTTTAGACAGGCCAATCGCGATATAGTGCATTTGACCTCCTGAATCCCAGATATCTGCTATATCTTGCTGGAAAACTACAAGTTGAGCTTCAGTGAAATAACCTTTCTTAAAACCGAACTGCCTTCTATCGAACCAGTTATTAATTTCGCAAACTTCTTCTTCTTCTTCTTCTTAATCTGTTTATTGTCCAGGGTTGGCTTTTCCCTCGGACTTAGCGAGGGATCCCACCTCTACCGCCTCAAGGGCATTGTCCTGGAGCTTCAGACATCGGATCGGGGATACAACTGGGGAGAATGATCAGTACCTCGCCCAGGCGGCCTCACCTACTATACTGAACAGGGGCCTTGGTGGGGGATGGGAAGATTGGAAGGGATAGACAAGGAAGAGGAAAGGAAGCGGCCGTGGCCTTAAGTTAGGTACCATCCCGGTATTTGCCTGGAGGAGAAGTGGGAAACCACGGAAAACCACTTCCAGGATGGCTGAGGTGGGAATCGAACCCACCTCTACTCAGTTGACCTCCCGAGGCTGAGTGGACCCCGTTCCAGCCCTCGTGCCACTTTTCAAATTTCGTGGCAGAGCCGGGAATCGAACTCGGGCCTCCGGGGGTGGCAGCTAATCACACTAACCACTACACCACAGAGGCGGTTTTCGCAAACTTGTCTAATATAATCAGAAATAATTCCTTCCCAAAGCTTACATGCAACGTATGTAGAACTTACCAGCCTTTAATTTTCAGCTTTATCACCCTTTCCTTTCTACACACGGGCTACTATAGCAAGGGGCTGCCTGGCCGAGGCGTGCTCGGTTCGCCCGGAAGGACGTGGGTTCGAATCACCGTCAGGAAGGCGTAAAATTTAAGAAATGAGATTTCCACTTCCGGAGGTGTATATGGCCCTGAGGTTCACTCAGCCTACACCAAAAATGAGTACCAGGTTGATTCCTGGGGGCAAAGGCGGTCGGGCGTAGAGCTAACCACTCTACCCCATCAAGTGCCGAGGTTACGTGTAGTGGAAACCTTTACCTTCCACTCCTCCCAGGGCCTTCATGGTCTGTACGGAGAAGACTTTGCTTTTTTACGTTTTGCTACTATAGCAACTCTCCATTCATTTGGTATAGCTCCTTCAACCAAACAATAATCAAATAAGTACTTCAGATATGGTACTGTATCCCAACCCATTGTATTTAGTATATCCCCAGAAACCTCATGAATTCCAGCCGCTTTTCTAGTTTTCGACTTTTGTATCTTCTTGTAAATGTCATTGTTATCAGATGTAAATTTGAATACTTATTTAGCATTAGTCTCCTCCTCTATCTGGACATTATCCTTGTAACCAACAAGCTTTACATACTGCTGACTGAATACTTCTGCCTTTTCAAGATCCTCACATACACACTCCGCTTGTTCATTAATTGTTCTTGGAATGTCCTTGGAACATGTTTCTGCCTTAAAATACCTGTACATACCCTTCCATTTTCACTAAAATTTGTATGACTGCCAATTATGCTTGCCATCATGTTATCCTTAGCTGCCTTCTTTGCTGGATTCAATTTACTAGTAAGTTCCTTCAATTTCTCCATACTTCCACAGCCATTTCTAACTCTGTTTATTTCCAATCTGCACCTCCTTCTTAGTGTCCTTATTTCTCTATTATAATAAGGTGGGTTTTTAACATTCCTTACCATCTTGAAAGGTACATTTTCACATTCCTCAACAATTGCTTTAAACCCATCCCAGAGTCTGTTTACATTTTTATTTACCGTTTTTCACTGATCATAGTTACTTTTTAAAAACTGCTTCATGCCTACTTTATCAGCCATATGGTATTGCCTAATAGTCCTACTTTTAAGACTTTCCTTTCTATCACATTTATTTTTAACTACGACAGAAACAGCTTCATGATCACTAATGCCACCTATTACGTCGGTTTCTCTATAGAGCTCATCTGGTTTTACCAGCACCACATCCAGAATATTCTTCCCTCTAGTTGTTTCTCAATCAGCTGTCCTTCCCATATTAACTTATTAGCAATTTGTTGGTCATGCTTCCTGTCGTTCGCATTTCTTTCCCAATTGACCTCTGGCAAATTCAGATCTCCCTCTACAATCACATTCCATACCTGATTATCTTATCAAATAATTCTGAATCCGTATCAGCGCTACCCTTTCCCGGTCTGTACACTCCAAATATATCAAGTTTCCTATGAAATGAAATGGCGTATGCTTTTAGTGCCGGGAGTGTCCGAGGACATGTTCGGCTCGCCAGGTGCAGGTCTTTTGATTTGACGTTCGTAGGCGCCCTGCGCGTCGTGATGAGGATGAAATCGACAGATACACCCAGCCCCCGTGCCAGCGAAATTAACCAGTGAAGGTTAAAATTCCCGATCCTGCCGGGAATCGAACCCGGGACCCCTGTGGCCAAAGGCCAGCACGCTAACCACTTAGCCGTGCAGCATATTATCTTTAGAAATGAGCCTTACACCTAGAATTTCATGTTTGTCATCATTAACTTTTTCGTACCTTACAAATTCTTTTTTCACCAGAATGAATACTCCCCCTCCCACCATTCCTATCCTATCTCTACGATACACACTCCGGTTCCGTGAGAAAATTTCAGTACCCATTATATCATTTCTCAGCCATGATTCAACTCCTATTACAATATCCGGTAAATATTCAGGTAGCATGCTCGCCAGTATCGGTTTCAGGGAGTTGCACGAGACTAGCAAGTCCCCTGTCGAGAAACAGTTCTAAATGTCCCCGTTAGATTGCGCCACTCTGCGGAGATTACTTCATTCCTACTTTCTCTCCTCTCGCAAAGGTAACTTCATTTCCATTATTTAAATTTACAATTTTTTGCCTTACGTTGCACCGGCGCAGATAGGTCTTACGGCGACGATGGGATAGAAAAAGGGCTAGTAGTTGGAAGGAAGCGACCATGGCTTTAATTAGGGCATAGCCACAGCATTTGTCTGGTGTGAGAATGGGAAACACGGAAAACCATCTTCAGGGCTTCCGACAGTGGTGTTCGAACCCGCTCTCCCCCGAATGCAAGCTCATAGCTACGCGACGCTAACCGCTGGGAAATTTCTTTTCCACGCCATACCAGACCACCCACAATATTACGAACATCTTGCTTCAATGAAAAACAGGAGGGCAAATTTTCAATTTAAGTTAGGCAAAAGTAACTGTCAGGCTAAGAGGCTCAGACGGTTGAGGCGCTGGCCTTCTGACCCTATCGTGGCAGGTTCGATCCTGGCTCAGTCCGATGGCATTTGAAGGTGGTACGTCAGTCTCGTGTCAGTAGATTTACTGGCATGAAAAGGAACTCCTGTGGGACTAAATTCCGGCATCTCAGTGTCTCCAAGAACCGTAAAAAGTAGTTAGTTGTACGTAAAGCCAAAAACATTATTATTGAGAGTAACTGTATTTATAGTGTATAATTGGCCTCTTATTTTCTGGGTTGAAATTGCCAGATATATTTCAGTTTTAGTAGGAATGTAGTTCATTACTTAACGATAACAGAGTCTCTAGTTATTTCTGTAAGCTATAAAAATGTGACACTGACAAATTTTGGTGCAACACCCAGCTTCAGATGCCACTAGCCGCCACTGATAGCATCAACATTACACACAGAAACACTTTTATTACGATTGCTACAGGCTGCAATTAATATCGGGTTAAAATAGTTTTAATTCTTCGAAATCTTTAACTTAAGAATTAGTTATAATGCTGAATAGTTCATGAACTCATTAAGGTTACACTGCACACTCCTAGTGGATGATGGACCCTGTGGGAGACATAAACACTACAGTTACTTTCATTATTCAATATTCAATAAAGTTTTCAGTTAAACACAAAATATGCTATTTGAATGAAGCTTTCATACCTGATCTAGTCTCCGTTATTCAGGATTGTTGCAATTTATGGCCACATGCATCTTAAGGTTTTTGAATGAGAATCCTCTCCTGTTGCCGCTGAGTATCGTCTTGTAGCGAGGGAACCTTCTTTCAACATCACATGATGTAACGGGAGCGTACTTGAATAGAGTTAAATTATTTGGAGAAAAATCCTGGAAATCTGCAAAGAAATAACTGCAGAATTGCCTTTGTTTCCGTGAAAACAATAGCCCGGTTTCCAGAAATTTATGCAACCAGCAAACAATAGCTCTTACTGCTAGAAACATTCTATACACTACTTTTCAATGGTTCTTCAGTGGAAGTGTATTCCAGTCTATCCTGAAAAATTTATTTCTAGTCCTTGCTCTGATTTAAAAAAGAAAGAAAAAAAAAGGAAAACGAAATTCGAATGAAAATCACCAAATCATGTCGTTATAATGAGATTGTTCAAGATATGCCAGAAAACTAAAGAAAGCTTAAATATGCATTTATATGCCCAATAAAACCTGTTTAATTTCGAATATCATGCTTGGGAAAGTGTTGAAAATACAGGACTACATGATATAATGTTAAGGAAAAAATATGACTTGCCATACAAATCCGCCCTCTAAAATTCTTCTTCTCCTTCTTCGTTCGTATCGGCCTACTAAGGACGACGTAATTTAAGCTGTCTTCTCTTGGGCTTTGATCTTTGCCCAGAGTTCCTTCATTCGTTGCCAATGTTGCTCTTTTTCTTTCCTCCGTCAACGCCCTTCTCGGTTTCAACTTTAGCACTTTTTGAAGCTCTGGTGGTCTTTTAGTTTCCTCTTGAGTGGGTTGCGTTGTAATATATTTTCTTAAGTGGTCCCCATCTCATGTAGGTCCCTTTCCACCTCTTTGAACTGTGTTGGCTGTGTCTTCATATCTTTAAAATAGGTAAAGATCTGGTTCGATAATCGTTTGGGTTTTATTCTTAGCAAGTGGCCATGAAATGCAATTCTCTATCTCCGCATGACATCAGAGATCTTCTGGACATGAGTATACAGATTATTATTATTATTATTATTATTATTATTATTATTATTATTATTATTATTATTATTATTATGATTATTATTATTATTATTATTATTATTATACATGTTCAACGGACTTATTTATGGCCATTTAATAAGTCCCATTTTGTATTTAAAAAGGGATAAATTTCGTGGCTCTCGATATCAAGAAGAAAAACATTTTCATTTTAAGAATTTTTTTTTTACATGAAATATTAACTCAATTATTAGGTGGAAACCGGACTTCGATCTAGTATTTCCATAATATGAACACTATTTCAATAAACAGTTTTTCATTTCCTGTTATATAGCCTTGAAAGAATAATTTTAAATTCTTCTTGAACTTTGTTCTGGTGACAGCAACATATATGAAAATGCCAGTTTTCTGACAAAGAAACTCTCGTTGTTAAAGGTTTGCCCTTGCGCTTTGCTGATTATAATGGTAAAAGCCAGATGATTGTAAACTGTCTATTCTTTAATGTGAAAGGAAATTCAGTGTGACAGTGGAATATATCTCTTTTGAAATTTCTGATTTTTTGAAAATAAGAACCTTTTAGGGAACCCTGTAAAAATTTTCTGTCAGCAATATGGATTCCTGTATTCTCACACCCTGAATGTAAAATTACAATTTCATAGAGCTTATATTCTTCAGGATATTTTTGTCTGGCCAGAGGTAGTGGCTATATTATTATTATTATTATTATTATTATTATTATTATTATTATTATTATTATTATGCCTTTGCTGGCAGGACGTAGTGTTTACAGTGCACTATGTCTTCTGGTATGGGCTAGAGGAATGTTGTTACTTTCATTGATCTGTCTCAGCCTTATCCTTGGCTTTGACAAGATGAAAGTGACTGAGGTATGAGTGATGCTAGTAATGCCATTCCTTATGCAGCCAGTCCCTGCTATGAATGGTGTGAAAATGTTGCTCATAGGGTCAGTTGGTGCATGCATTTCAGTGGGCTTGGCAGACTGATATGTAATAGCAACTTGTGGCCCAGCGAGGAAAGCAACGGGAAACTACCTCACTCCTCATTTCCCTAGTACACCTCTTCAGTGATGTCTAGGCCATTTATGACAGCTGATGGCAGAGCTGTTGAGGATCCAACCAGCCTTCGGGCTGAGGACTAAACATACACATACATTATTATTATTATTATTATTATTATTATTATTATTATTATTATTATTTTATTTCTTTCTTAATCCGTTCACCCTCCAGGGTTGGTTTTTCCCTTTGACTGAGTGAGGGACCCCACCTCTACCGCATCAAGGAGAGTGTCGTGGAGCGTGAGACTTTAGGTCGTGGATAAACCTGGGGTGGAGGACCAGTACCTCGCCTAGGCGGCCTCACCTATTATGACGAACAGGGGCTTTGTGGGAGGGGGGGGAGATTGAAAGAGATAGACAAGGAAGAGAGAAGGAAGTGGCCGTGGCCTTCAGTTTGGTACCATCCCCGCAATTCCACGGAGGAGATGTAGGAAACCGTGGGAAACCACAGAAAAGCACTTTGAGGATGCTTGATGTGGAAATCGAACCCCTATCTACTCAGTTGACCTCCCGAGGCTGAGTAGACCTCATTCCAATCTTCGTACCACTTTTCAAATTTCGTGATATAGCCGGGAATCGAATCCTGGTATCCGGGGGTGGCAGCTAATCACACTAACCTCTACATCACAGTGGCGGACATTATAATATAATATAATATAATATAATATAATATAATATAATATAATATAATATAATATAATATAATATAATATAATATAATATAATATGGAACTGCATTGACTCACTAAGCGCTCATAGTGGCAAAAGAAATGTAAATTGCTGATCTAATCGACCGGATGACGATGATTAAAAAAAGATAGTAATTTTTTGGAATAAATAAAGAATATATTTTCATACTTTATTATATTTTATTTACTTAAAATTCGTAACTCATAATCACTAGGATATTTTCAACATTGATTTGCTTGCCTGAAGGGTTAGAACTGTGTACTTTGTTTTAATACACACCGCTTCATATACACAAACTTCACCACACTTCCAACCACCACAGAGACATGCAATAGTGAACACATCCCTCTACAGAAAGGTCATCCGGTCGTAAAACTGGGCCAACTCCACTGATGTGACACAGTTCACACCCACAAATCCACCAAGACATGTGGGAATGTGGCATAATAATAATAATAATAATAATAATAATAATAATAATAATAATAATAATAATAATAATAATAATAATAATAATAATAATAATAATAATAATTTCTCAGGTATCTTTTTATATACTTTGGAGAAATAATTCTTCTTTCGCTTTTAGACAATTTGGCCAATATAGAAAGGGCCTCAAAACTTCAGAGGGCATTTAGACTAACATGGGATCACTACACTAAACGAGTAATGTTACGTAATGCTAAATTGAAACATTACAAAACAGTTATTCTACCGAAAGCTCTATATGCATCAAAAACCTTAACTTTAGGGGGTCATTCTAAAATTGCAGATATTGAAAAGCCCGAACGTAAAATCCCTAGAAACGTTTGCGGGCCCATACAAGAAAATGGAATTTCATCAATGCTGTTTGAAAATTTTCGACACATTTTAAGAATGGACAATAAATTCACAAAAAGGTTATTCAATGTAATAAATTCCAAAAAACAGGAGAATAAATTGGCTAGAGGAAAGAAGAAGGGACCTGAATGAATTGAGCATGAGGGAAGACATCGTGAGAAATCGCAAAGTCTTCGGGACCTCAGTAAATAAGCACGCATTTGTGGTCAAAACTAGCAGCAGGATTGGTACAAAGTGGTCAAAAGAATGGAAGAGGCAACACAGTGAGTTCATGAAGACATTTTGGAAGAATAGGAAGGCGAAAGTCATCAAGCCAATGAACAAGTTCCAACGCTTTTTATGAATGGGCATAACGAAATAATAATAATAATAATAATAATAATAATAATAATAATAATAATAATAATAATAATAATAATAATAATAATAATAATAAATAGTCGTATCTTAGTTTGTTCCGACTCGTTGGCTGAATGGTCAGCGTACTGGCCTTCGGTTCAGAGGGTCCCGGGTTCGATTTCCGGCCGGGTCGGATATTTTAATCGTTTCTGATTAATTCTTCTGGCTCGGGGACTGGGTGTGTGTGTCCGTTCCAACACTCTCCTCATCATATTCAGACAACATACCACACTCAAATGCAAAGATGAGAAGAATTCCACCTAATCAATACTTGTATATTGTTATTATTAAATTAAATTATTATTTTTATTATTGGTATTTTTATTATTATTGTATTATTATTTTTAATAATAACAATAAACAAGTATTGATTAGGTGGAATTCTTCTCCTCATTGCATTTGTGTGAATTATCAATACGGGTATGAAGCTCATGGATTACGGTAACATAGAACACTACCAACCACCACAAAAACACACAATAGCGATTACATCCCTCCATGTAGCGTTGGCGTCAGGAAGGGCATCCGGCTATAAAACAGGGCCACATCCACAACTGCGACGCAGTTTGCACCCGCGACCCTACAGGTGTGGAAAAAGGGGTAGGAAAAGAAGAAGAAAAAGAAGGGGTCGTATTGTAGTTTGATGCTATAAAGCAGCCGTTACAAAATACTGATTCGCGATTACATTTTTACTCATGCATTTCTCTTGCTGACTGTCCCCTCCAACCCTCATCTACTCTCTGGTTGGCAGTCGACTTTATTTCCTTTTGTATTTGACATGCTGTTAGTGGTCAGGCGGTGTGACGTTGCGAAACGAAGAACAAGCCTGTCAGTTCGAGTGACGTTAGGCGAGAGTTGTGTAATGTTCCCTATACAAACGGCGCTGTTCGTACGGAACTAGAGAGCTCAGTTAGCTGAAGCACTCTCCATGACAATAACGTGCGCGCTCCTGGTTTGGTCTCTCTCTGAAGAACAATATGTGCAAATTAAAAAAAAAAAGTCACAAGTTTCAGTCCAGGTTTCAAGGTGTACAAACATGTTCTATTACGTTTCCGCTTTTTTTTTCTAAGCCCGTATTTAGTCGATGGCAAAAATGTTCCTAACAGGTACCAAATGGGACTGTTAAATTTACAATGTGAGGATTCGTTGAAGGTCAAATATAAACACAAGAAGAAGGACTTGGCTGACTTTTACAAGAATGTTCCCCAAATCAGATTTCGGAGATTGTTTGCTTTTGCTATGTTCGATTCGATATGTGTATGCGAATAACTGTTACGAAAATTTGCTATTATAAGTCCAAATCCCGAAGTACTTTGTCAGATCACAACCTAATATGCAGTCTTCGATTGCAAATTGCGCAGATATGACGTCCTAACATTGATAAACCAGAAGAAAAAGACATGGAAAATGCAGGAAAATGTCAACAAAATTGTTCCGTATGGTTCTTTTCTAAATGCTTCAATTTTATAGGAATTTGAAAACATGATGCACGAGGATTTGCTATTTTGTTCAATCTTACAAACGCACGTGAAAGCCGAAAGTACTTAGACTTTACTGCGAGCAATGGTTTGGGTTAATTACTGACGGCACTAAGATATTTTATGAAAAATATAAAGACGTAATTGCACACCTGATAAATGTTGCCCCTCATATTGGACGCATTGTTGCATCTACTGTGAAACACTAAAAAATCGAAACATCTCACAGAACTGGATGATGGGCTGAAAGAAGCTCTGAAATATTGTTAATTTCATCAAAGCCAGACCTCTAAATTCTAGGTTTTTTTTTGGAGCTATGCAAGGATATAGAGAGTGGCCATGATCATTTGCTATTGCGTACAGATATTAGATGGTTATCGCGAGGTAAAATTTTGAGCTGTTTGTATGAAATGAGTGATGAAGTTAGACTACTTCTTCTCGATGGGATACGCAATTTCAAAGACTTCTTCTATGATTTCTCGTGGCTTGCGAGACTTGTTTATTTAGCTGATACATTCGGTCACTTGAATTGAATAAACTGAATTGAAGCCTGCCAGGAACGCACTCTCCAAAACATAATAGATCCAGCAATGTAGGCACGGCGAATCAGCAAAACCGAATTCGTTTATTTTCCAGCACTTTATGATCTCCTGTCTCAAAATGAAGAAATACTACGAGGCAGTGTAAGTAATGTAATGGTGAGACACTTGAAATTGCTAGTAACCATACTCCCATAGAAGACTTTGTATCACAACTCCACGTCTGCGACCGACTTTTGAATCCATGCCTTTCACGACAATATACCTGTGTGAATGTACCATTTCTGCTCTCACACAAATAAAATGAAGTACAGAAACAGAGCAAATGTAGAGGCTGATCTTCGGTTCGAGTGACTACGCTTGTAAAATACTTGGTCTTTGGAAAACAAAACCATCTCTCCCATTGATCCAACAACCATACCAAGTGAATTTTCGCAAGTAAGTTTCCACATCCAAACTGTTGTAATCATTAATAAAGAGTCATTTTTTATAATTTTCATTCATATATAAGGTATCTTTATGTAAATGAAATTGAACTTTAAAGGAGAGTAAATATTAGTCCTAAATATACGAATATAATAAAACATGGTAACATTGCAAAATTCCGTTTTTTGTTTACAGAATTCAGTATTATGTTCCGTAGCTAGGGAGTCCTTGGATATGCGTGCGATATGCTTAGGGGACCTCAGACACAAAAGGTTTGGGAAACCCTGCCTTAGACTACTTTTGCCTAGAGATGGCTGAAAAATAGCGTAGCAGTTACTTTCTCCCAGTTACATGCCTGTCACTGTTACAAATGTAACGAAGACAAAAAATAATAGGTTACCGAGTAATGACAACAGAATAACGTACTAGTGAAAACAGTAACTTGGAAATGGGAACTGTCACTAGTAGCAGCACAGACACAGAATGTGACCTTCAGAGTTCAGATAGTACGCATGTCTTTCCAAGTGAGAGCGCTTTCGTAGGAGACTGCTTTAAGTCAAATACACTGTAGTGAATAATATACTCTATAGTGTATATGTTTAACTTGCTGCTGTCATCTGGTAATTAAAGTGTAAACTGTTATGACATATTCAACAACTCAGGGGTAATCGTTGACTCAGACATCGCGCAGGGCTACTTACATTAGTCTATAATATTATTATAAATTTTACCCGTATAATTTTTCTTGTACCATAAATAAATTAGTATGCTAACTTTCCATATTGATATTATAGATACCATAACATTACATAAATTTTCTTAATCGATCCTCTTGTACCGGTTTTTGTCGAGGTTTGGCAGACAGATCATCATGTTTTCTTGTCTTCTATCCTTGATCGGGGCATTGTCAAACTCACTCCTCTAGATTTCAAAAAATACGCTATGTTGTCTTTTCATTTCATCCGTTGTCTGCCTCTCATGAACTTTATAGCAAATAGGAATGCGTGCTTTGCTGCACCGACCTTTCAACAGTGCAGTGATGCGTGCACGCATGTGCGAGTGTATGAATGGGACCTCACCACAGTTGTAAGGAGACAAGCTTGAAGCCGTGACCAGGCTGTGACCAATAAAAGGTGAGTAACGTTGGACGTTATTTTTAATTGTTACTTTTCACAGTTACTTTATTGTAGCAGTTACACAAAAATAACCCTTTGTCACACCTCTACTTTTACCGTACGCACCTGAAAACGAGGACTGTCCTACTTTAAGGGCCAAGTTACTGTCTCAGTACTATGGCTAGACAATTGTGATTTATATCATACAAACATTACGAAATTTTAGTGATTGTTAATCACCACACATACTTCGCTACGTAACAGCATCATTTCAGCTGATGTACTCGTCGTTGACGGGTTAGTTGTTGTGCAATTGCAGCGGTAATGCTATCTAGAGAGGTAGGTGGTAGTAGAAAGAACGCTATTTGCTTTACGTCGCACCGACGCGGATATGTCTTATGGTGACGATGGGATAGGAAAGACCTAGGAATGGGAAGGAAGCGGCCGTGGCCTTAATTAAGGTACAGCCCCAGCATTTGTCTGCTGTGAAAATGGGGAAACCACGGAAAACCATCTTCAGCGCTGCCGACAGTGGGGTTCGAACCCACTATCTCCCGACTGTTGGATGCTGGCCGCACTTAAGCGACTGCAGCTATCGAGCTCGGTTAGAAAAAACGGAACAGACTTCAAATAACAACAGCGAGTCAGTGTAATATTATTGTTGAATGTGTGTTTCAATACGTAAAAGTATTTTCCTGGATAATTCTTAGAATTACAAAGAAAACGCTTATGGCCTTTCTTGCAGTAAGCTGTATTTTAAGTTCACATGCTGCGGTTTATTTTGTGATAGACGAAACCATCTGTCCATTATTTTGGTCTTTAGCGGATACAACACGCGCAAGTTCATTAAATAGACCTATCAATATATTAATGACAGCATTTTGAAACAAATTTATTATTGAAAAATCAGGATCTTTGTTTGAAATGAGTATTTGAGATATATTCATACCAAATTTCAGCTCACCGAGCGAGTTGGCCGTGCGGTTAGGGACGCGCAGCTGTGAGCCTGCATTCGGAAAATAGTGGGCTCGAACCCCATTGCGGGCAGCCCTGAATATGGTTTTCCGTGGTTTCCGATTTTCACACCAGGCACATTCTGGGGCTGTACTTTAATTAAGGCCACGGCCGCTTCCTTCCCTCTCATGCCCTATCGTCGCCGTAAGACCTATCTCTGTCGGTGCGACGTAAAGTAACTTGTAAAAATCAATCAGCTTAATTAGTCTTGTAGTGTTGGTGTGATTGAGCGAGATAGAATAAAACACCATATCATGTTATTACGTGATTTGTTTGCAAATAATTTATTTTCAGGTCAATATTTTAAAATGAGACATAACTGATGATATGCCAGTTTTCTATAAGAACATTTGTACAAAATTTCGTGAAATTCTGTTCAGCGGTTTAGACGTGATATCATTTCGGAAGACAGACAGACAGACAGACAGACAGACAGACAGACAGACAGACAGACAGACAGACAGACAGACAGACAGACAGACAGACAGACAGACAGACAGACAGACAGACAGACAGACAGACAGACAGACAGACATAAATTAATTTTCATATACTGAGTGTCCTTGAAAAGGGTTCCAATATTTGTAGAGGAGGCAGTACGCAACAAACGAAGGAAGAAAAAGATCAGATAAACATTGGTCGCAAACCCAGTATTTTCGGGGTTATGGTCAGGAAACACTACAATCAATGATCACCATGTCCTTGATCTACTCTTCACAACATGTGATCTACTCTTTCATTGCAATGCAGCCTTACGTCCTACGTCGCATGGAATCATACATTTGTTGGAACACCCCTGGCTGTTGTCGGATTGCATCACAAGTTTTGGACACGCGTTCTCGTAGTGTATCCACATCATTTATGGGTAGCCCGGCTCCATGGCTAAATGGTTAGCGTGCTGGCCTTTGGCCACAGGGGTCCCGGGTTCGATTCCCGGCAGAGTCGGGAATTTTAACCATAATTGGTTAATTCCGCTGGCACTGGGGCTGGGTGTACATGTCGTCTTCATCATCATTTCATCCTCATTAAGACGCGCGGGTCGCCTACGGGCGTCATATCAAAAGACCTGCATCTGGCGAGCCGAACTTGTCCTTGGGCACTCCCGGCACTAAAAGCCATACGCCAGTTCATTCAATTTATGGGTACCGCATACACCATGGTCTATATATGTCCCCAAAGCCAAAAATCTAGAGGATTATGTTCAGATGAACGGGCAGGGCAAGGTATTGGTCCTCTCCGATGACCTGTGTTAGGTGTCGCCTAGCCCTACGATGAAAATGGGCCTGTGTCCCATCATAATAAGACAAAACGATGATACAACACGCTAGAGGTTTGCGACCAATGTTTACGCAGGAACGTATTTCCATCTTTTGTTGCATACGATCCTTCGTAAATTATTGGAATATTGTGATCAATGATACAAGTGGTAGCGGACCATAACTCCGAATATATTTGGTTTGCGACCAATGTGTTTGTAGGACCTTTTTTACTTCGTTTGTTGCGTGCCTCCTTTGTAAATACTGGAACTTCTTCAAGGACACCCTGTATAGAAAAGTTTAGTTGGAGAAATGGAAAGTTCCTGCTGCACAGGCTATGTTACGATAAGTGTACGGATTTTAAAATTCCTATAAATGAGAATATGGCAGTCTTACCTTTGACTGAATTGTTGTACTCTGCTCTGGTTTGCTTGTCGTGACAGGAGCACTTTCCCTTTTCCTGCGCTGTGATGTAGAACTGTTGTCGGGTTGAGTATTTTCAGATTCACTGCCTACTAAATTAATCTTTGCGGAATCACTGATAAGTGTACGATTATTATTTTCCGCTTCATAAGTGGATGGATGGTCCCTTTTAGGGCTTACAGTGAACGATTGGTTATTGTTAAACAATGAATGAAGTTTAGAATCACTTGTGACTCTGGGACGTTCACTTGGGGTTAAGGTATTCCAAGAACCATCTGATTTGTTTACACTGCTTCCCATTTCATTTGTTACGGAGTCATTGTTGAATGACTGATTGGTTAGTGGCAGATCACTGAGACTGCCGTTATTATGAGTTGAGAACAGCGCTAGTCTCTCAATGATCACTGATGAGGTGATATTGATGGGGTCAGATACGTTATCACTGGCTAAGAGTTCGGACACTACACTCTCGCGTCCTCTGAACTGAGTCACATTCCGGTAGTCTCTGGTATCCCTCAGAGCTGAGTTGTTGGTGGACGGTAGTGGTAATGAGCTGTTAACAAGAGGGGATGTAGTGGTGACTGCTGCGCTGGTAACTACCGGTGATGGCGGACCTGGGCGAAGTGTGAAACAGACAACCGAGAACAAGAAGTAGATGAAGAACAAAGAGAATTGACGATAGAACCTGCAACAGAATTACAGTCTTGTAATACAAATCTCGTGTGATAGGTAACAGGAGTACTTCTGACTGAAACAATACATAACTAACACGTATAAATAAATAAATAAATAAATAAATAAATAAATAAATAAATAAATAAATAAATAAATAAATAAATAAATAAATAAATAAATAAATAAATAAATCAATCAATCAATCAATCAATCAATCAATCAATCAATCAATCAATCAATCAATCAATCAATCAATCAATCAATCAATCAATCAATCAATCAATCAATCAATCAATCAATCAATCAATCAATCAATCAATCAATCAATCAATCAATCAATCAATCAATCAATCAATCAATCAATCAATCAATCAATCAATCAATCAATCAATCAATCAATCAATCAATCAATAATATAGCATTCAGAAATTGTAATAATTGTGAGGGGACGCATTTCTAGTGTCCCCTTTCATGATTTGAATATTCATTTAAGTTATGCATATCATGTTACTGAGTAACTTGTCAAATTTTATTTTCGAAATAACACTGTAACTAGCCTATGATATTCGACATGTAACAGTTTAAAATTTCATTTCTTATATTAAATAGTTAAAACTGTGTTAGAAACGGAGCTAATAATTAACTAAAGAAACAGTATTGCATAGTTAAACACTTCAATGAGCGTAACTTAGATACTACCAAATCCCTCCATCCTGTGTCTATATTATCAGTTACAATGTTCAGTGTTTCTGTTTCATCATTTCCAAAGTTCAACTTACGAAGAATGAAATTTCTGCTCTGGTAGTTTTAAATACTGTTTGTGCCGCAAAGTCAAATTTCCAAAGTCCCATTATTCCATGAGATTTCATGGCTCGGTATTTCAAATAAAAATTTCAACCTACCTGAACTTGACGAAGGCGTTCCATTTAGCGTGAAGGAGATCCACGAGCATTCCATCCATTAGTTCCAGATGTTCGTCTTTGTCCTGAATAAAATGAACAACGTGATTTCCTAGATTTCAATATTCATTTATGTTCTTTATATTGTTTATTATTTATTATGATTTAGAAGAGGTAATTATATACAGGTTTACCACCATATACCCACAAACCATGAAGGGGAGATATTTTTCATAATGTATTTGTTACGAAGGAATGGTACTAAATAACGGTCTACTATTAGTGAAAATTCACAGTGTTCCACACATTCTTTCATTCTGTAAAATGTTAATTGAGTTATGAAGGCAACTGTGATTGTTTATTTGTTTATAAGGATCATGTGAATGGGGAATTCGGTTAAATGGCATCTATAATCCTTTTTTTATACCATGAAGGCAAATTAGTACCAGTATTAAAATATACAGACGGAGAATAGTGAATAGTGAAGAATATAATCCTCAGTGGATTTATATAGAAATAAGGAAATGGAAAAGGACGAGAGAGTGAGAAAAGGAGGCGAAGGAAAGGTATTTACTCAGTTTTAGTTACCTCCTTTTAAAGATCATTGAGATAGCAATATTTTTATATTTATTCAGGTAAATTGTGGTTGTACACCATGCTTGCTATTCGCTAAACTACGGGAATGCTGTAAGTACACCGATGAGCAACTGAATTAGAGAGCTACCAATTGGGCAAAATGGCGCCATGGTTGGTGCGCCAAAGTAATATTTTGGTGTGGTACATGACTGCGATATCGCCAGACCTTACTGAAACTGGCCATCTGAGTAACAGGTGAGCGCAATGTGGGTAACGCACGAGATCTCGCCCCGTTTTATCGCGGCTATATATTATCAGTGTCACATGTACAGGCTAATCCATCTCTGAAGTTGTGCAGGCAATGGGACTTTTATGGGCCACCGTGTTCAGAGTGTACGTATATTCGGACAAACACATCATTTGCAGGGTCAACTGCCGTGGAGTACGACGTGTTTTTGGCAGGGGTCACCGTCGACTGACTTGGTTAGTAAGAGCGGATAGACGGGTCACATTGCAACAGATTACTTGCGAATTAAATGCTGGATAACGCCTCCTCACAATGAGGCACAGAAGCCACCGTGCCACTTGGGTACCACTGCTTACCACCTGTCAAGGACTTGAGACAATGCATTCTCTTGTCAGCAGGGTATAATTCAGACTGCAGGTGTTTGTATTATCGTATGAGGACTGTTCATGTGAGATCATATGGGACCCCTGGTATATCTGACAAGTCCCTGACTAACGAACGATACAAGGACCTGCGTCAGATCATGTCCATCCACTTGTGGTTGACTGGTTCGATGAACACTCCATGGGCATAAGAATGCTTGCCTGGTCCCTAAGATTACCCGACCTTAATCCTACTGAGCACATCTAGGATGCTGTCAAGATAGATGTGCACACCGTTTACTCTGATCTCTGTACATAACGGGGGGCTGTGCAGTGGCCATGGAACAGTATGACTTCCCATGCGTCCAGTATCTTGTGGATTCCCTGTCACGCTACGCTGCCATCGTAATCAGGGCGAATGGGGTTGCTACACACGACCAGCCAGGTATCTCTAATTAAATTGATCATCAGTGTAATCAGTGTGTATATAACAATCGACAAGAAATAGATACATTATCATTAATCTTCAAATTTTATCGGGTGGACAGAAAACTACCACGAGAATTCCTCATCAGTTATAAAATGCCAAAACATTTTCCTGTATATCAAAAATTGTCTAGCACCGTCAGGATTGAACCCACGAACTTGGGATACTGAGTCAGACACCTACCTCTCATCCACCTAGACGGCTCGTGTATTTAGGTATAAAATGTTGGAGACAATTACTCACGCCGAACACCACCAAGTTGAGCGCCGAATCCTTGCTGATGTTGCCCGTCTCGATGTCGATAGTGTCGATCTGCTCAAGAGGGTAGGCAGCACACGTGATGCTGCCGATCTGCCAGTAGATCTCCCGCTCGATGTTCAATATATGGAAGAACATCTCAATCCGCGCCAGCTTGGCGGCTAGTGTTAGTGGCGTTAAGTTCAACACGTTACGTATCTGTAGTGATGCACCGACTTCGTACGCCATATCGAACGTAGTCTGCAAACAATGGAAATTATGTAAATGACCAACGTTCCAAACATGATTAATAGATCAAATATTTGATGAACTATTTTACTGAGTGCTGTATTTGGGTGTACATTTTAGTTAATGAAGGATGAGTAGAGATACACATATGAAGAAAGGAGCACAGAAATGTTGGGAAAACTTAAGTTTATATTTTGAGGACACCGGGTCATTGAGCGAAGATTGATATAATTTTTATCCTCCAATTTGTGCTACAAATAGACAAGTCCACCATCCTGATAATATATTACTTTTTGTAGAATACTCCAATCCTCTAGTTCTAGATCGCCTGGAACTGTGGAGAGAGTAATAATTGATTGCAATCCGCATTATTGTTGATACATGCATGATTTCCCTGTGTGCAATTAATTTATCTACTACTACATTAAACATTACAATTACGCCTAATCTCTAGTTACATCCAATCACTAAATGTTAGTTTTTAAAATGTTATTAATTTTTATCCTAGACATTAACTGTTTTATGTAGTCCAGGACAACATGTATCTTACTCTTATTGTTAATTAGTGCAAGTATTTGTTTTTGTTACGAGTCCGAACATATTTCTCCTTAGCTTACAATATACATTATGAGTTAACAGAATGACTGAGCGAATGAATGTTTGAATGAATGAACGAATGAATGACTGACTGAATGAATGAATGGATGAATGAATGAATGAATGAATGAATGAATGAATGAATGGACGACTGCGTGCTTGGATGAGTTGTATATTTGGATTGTATTCATTAATTGTCCTAAAGTTTCTTATCTCCCAATTTCCCCATATTTTTCATTGATGATAAAATAATATTATGTAATGCAATGTCATATTGTTTACCAGTTTCTCGTAGATGACAAGCATGTGAAGTACAGTATTGCCATTAGTGTCCTGGCTATCTGGGTTGGCTCCTCTAGCAAGCATCAACCGGTAGCACTCCTCCTGGTTGAGGCAGGCAGCAAATGTGAGAGGATATTCTCCCCAGTAGACGTAACTATCCGGGATAAAACGGAAAAATATGACCTTAAAATATGAAAGATACAGTTAAATCCTTCAAAATAAAATTAAATCTGCTGGTAAATGTAATTCAAATGGACTTTCAAAACATGAAGTAGATTAGCAGTGTAGTGGCTATCAAGGATTTAAGCGAAAATTTGGTAGTAATGCAGTGCTGTGTAATAACTTAACGTATTTAAGAAATTTGGAGAATGTTGCAAGCAAGATTAATATAAATCAATTCAATTTAGAAATTAACAACAAAAACACTGCTTTCAACATTACACATTTAGGAAAAAATGTTTGACATAGCTGAATATTAAAGGCTTAATTTTGTAATTCGAACAACTACATGGGATAGAAATGACACGATAAGTAGAAATTTATTTTGATTACCGTTGGGAACAGCAAGTTTTAATTCAGTACCAATTTCATATACCTAAGAATTTTTATTTTCTAGCTACTTTTGACGACGGTGGGATCGGAAGGATCTGGGAATAGGAGGCAGTAACCGTGATCTTAATGATGATTCAGCCTTGGATTTTGTCTGGTGCACAAATCCGGGACTAGTGGAAACCATCTTCAGTGCTGTTGCCAGTGAGATTCAAACTCATCATCTCCCGAATACAGTGTTACTGGTACATGACCGTTACCAACTAGATAACTCACTCAGTGGTTGTGTGAATGGTCACATAGATTCAGGAGCGTACATGACGGTAACTAATGAATCTATCAGTTGTTAGATGATGATTTTTTGCTACTTGTATAACGTCGCACAAACACATCGAAGGTTTTCGGCGATGGAAGGATAGAAAAGGGCTAGGAATGGGAAGGTAGAAGCCGTGGCCTTAACTAAGGTACAGCGCCAGCATTTACCTGGTGTAAAAATGGGAAACCACGAAAAACCATCTTCAGGGCTTCCAACGTTGGGATTAGAACCCACTATCTCCCAAATGCAAGCTCACAGCTGCGCAACTCAAGTGATGTTAAATCAATCAATCAATCAATCAATCAATCAATCAATCAATCAATCAATCAATCAATCAATCAATCAATCAATCAATCAATCAATCAATCAATCAATCAATCAATCAATCAATCAATCAATCAATCAATCAATCAATCAATCAATCAATCAATCAATCAATCAATCAATCAATCAATCAATCAATCAATCAATCAATCAATCAATCAATCAATCAATCAATCAATCAATCAATCAATCAATCAATCAATCAATCAATCAATCAATCAATCAATCAATCAATCAATCAATCAATCAATCAATCAATCAATCAATCAATCAATCAATCAATCAATCAATCAATCAATCAATCAATCAATCAATCAATCAATCAATCAATCAATCAATCAATCAATCAATCAATCAATCAATCAATCCACTAGGGTAATCCATAAGCGTAAGATGGTTGGATATAATTTGGAAAATATACTCGATATCTTGCGCCGTTATAGTTTTATCAGCTACTGAAGTTAGCCAATCAGATCACTTCGCGGGCGAATTCTAGTGGATTTTGCGGCACGGTGTTGCTAAATCTGCACGTGGTTTAAGACCGGCTTGAGATCCATGCCGAGAAATCAGCATCAAACACAAACACACCGCGGGTTTCAGTCACTGTCACTGTAGCGTACTTGCTACGGCGCGATCATGTTAACTCGGAGGTCCGTGTCAAAACTCTCCTCTGGCAAAGTTGTTTTTCTCCGATTGGTGCTCTAAAGATTACTGACTGGCTAACTTCAGCAGCTTATAAAGTGGCAGCGGTGAGGGATATCTAATTATTTCTTTCAAATAATTTATCAGTATGACCAGCCCTCTAAAACTCATATACCTGGTTCACGTTTTTTCCGACCATCCTGTACAGTGAAGATGACGGATGAAGTGAATCATCAGTCAGTGAGTGCTCTTTAAGATAGTGAGTGCAATGGCAATGAGTGGGAATATGATGAATGAAGTGGATGGCATTTGTACCTGTAAGTATTATAAAATCGTATTAGTGAAAAGAAAGGTTTACATTAAAAACGACGCAGAATATTGAATAGAGAACGAGGTTAATTAAACGAAAATTGAACATCATGCTAACCCCATTTAGAATGTTGTAAATCAGGAAGTGCCGACTGAAGTGCCCATCGAACGTACATGCCAAACCTAGCTATGTAAGAGACAGGTTGTGCCGTGTGAAAACAACCGGCGTAAACTGTTTTCGGATGTAGTGTTCGTCAAAACAGAGAATCGCTACAAGTTGACAGCGAAGGAAACTAGTCAGCTAACAGAATGGAAAATCAGTGAGGACCAAAACTGCTGTGATCATTATGAAAATGAAAATCCACAGCCTGTTTCCAGTCATTCGACCGGGTCACGAATGGAATGAATGACGCCCCGTCTAGCGGCGAGGATAGAAACTGTGCCGGCTGCCGAAGCCTGTCGCACTGCTCTGGGTCAATGATAGATGACTCACAGATGAAATGGAATGATATTGGAGAGTGTTGATGGAATGAAAGATGACAGGGAAAATCGGAGTCCCCGGAGAAAAACTTGTCCCACCTCCGCTTCGTCCAGCACAAATCTCACATGGAGTGGCCGAGATTTGAACCACGAAACCCGGGGGTGAGAGGCCGGCGCGCTGCCGTTTGAGCTACGGAGGCACTCTGTGATCATAATATTATTATTAAATACAGTTTTGGACACAGTAATTTGAATATTATGGTGTCATACATATAAAGAAAAACGAGAATTACAAAGCAATTGATGGTAAACAGACAGAAATAATTGCAAGAGATCTCCATTCCGAAGATATGAATGTTGACAGTCAATCAATCAATCAATCAATCTGGATGGATCTCTGTGTTCAATAATAACATCAGAGAACAACAATCAGAGTTCTGTAGAATTTTATGAGTCTTTAAGGACAACATGCAATTAGTCCTTCATAATACAAACGACGCCGAGAAAAACAACACAAAACCATTCTGTTCCCTGCTGGTCAGAAAATCTTCCCATTATGAGAAAAGAGCGATAATTTGGAATGTACAGTACAACTCTTGCTCAACCTTGACTTTAAAAACGAACTTTTGGAGTAGCATTCGCTGACTATTTAATATTAGCCATCAAAGGGAAAACCATAAAATGAACAGAATGCTCCACGAGCTTGGAAATGAATAAATTAGCAATATGGGCTAAGTATTAAAAATAAACAATGAAAAAACCTCCTGAGGCCTGGTTTGCTTTTAAAATGACAAGGTTTAAAATAGAATATACTGGAAAATAATTAAAAATATAGTATATGTTTGCGTTCCAGATTTTTGGGAACTCATTGACGTTAGTGGTATGCTTCTCATGCTTCTCACTTCACGGTATCTCACAAAAACACTCTTAGAGAAGTATTTACTTTTACGAGATTCATGTCCTTGACCTTTAACGTGGTATATAAAGCATCAGTAATACCTCTGATGCTGTACGGAATACCCGTATGGATAGGAACAATGGGGCAGGAATACTCCAGGAAAAGTTACGTAGGAGTGCAAAGCTTATTAACATCAAATACGCGAGGGGTTTCCGGACTTGATCTAATGAAGCATTGTGTTTCCTGACGGGACTGACACCTGCTGTTATTAAAGCATAATAATGTGAGAAATTATATAAAGCTTTGAAGGAAATGAACGAAATTTAATAGACCTCGGAGTGAGAATTGAACACAGATCTCATCAAGCGGAAAACATCGCAGTTTGTGAGTTCAACGAATCAAAATTACACCCTGAAAGTATTCACGGATGGAAGTAAGAGTGGCATCGGAGTTGGTTCAAGTGTAACTATATTTCTGGAAAATAAATTTATCCAGCAGTTAAAATTTAATCTGGATAAAAGGTGTTCGAATAATCAAGCAGAGCAGTTGGAAATTTCGAAAGCACTTGAATCAATTGGTACGTTGGTAATGAAGGAAAATATCTCGCGGGAAGTCATGCTATTAAGTGGCAGTAAAATAACAATATACTTATTAAAATATATTAACAACTACAACTACCTTATTCACCAAATCAACATTAAAGCGAAGATGCTTGCAAGTAACGACTAGAAAATCGAGTTCACCTGGCTTAACGCCTACGCAGGGAACTACGATAACTAGCTGGCGGATAATCTGGCCAAGGAGGGAGCGCAAGACAGTGAAATTAGTGAGTATTGAAGCAAAATTCTGAAGTGGTTTGATTAACAAATTGAGTGATAACTGCTTATGAAAATGGCAGAGTGAATGGAATCAAACGACAAAGGGTTAATTAACTCACCAAATCATTCTTCTCCAGCTTGACAGACAGACTGACTTTCACAACTCATTTATCTCCATATTTCATCACAATGGGAACGGTGCATGGGAAATTCACAACAAATTTTAATCGTTTCAAGATTTCAGATAGTCCAATATGTCTATGAAATGTCAGTGATCAAACAATGCAACATTTATTATTTCAGTGTGATTTGCTTGAAAGATAAAGAAGCATTTTAATTAAAGGTATTTTAGGTTCTTATTGATGGCCAATGAGCAAAAGTAGGTCAGTTAAAATATATTTAAAACAATACTTACGTATTGTCTTTGAAGTACAGCGAAAGGGGCGTATACTTCTTAATACACATTTAAATGCACATCATAACAGCCGTATAATTACAAATATGTCTCACACGTGGTTAGGAATAAGTTAATTTTTGTAATACAGTTATTAAAAACTTGTAGTATTAATGTCATGTAATGGGGAATGCTGTGAATAAATTGTTAATTAAAAATACATACACAGATAGATACATACATACATAAATGTATGCAGAAATTGAACCGGTGGTCATTTAAATTCTTTATATAACATAGTTTTATTAGTCAAACAGAATGATCATTCCATAATGCACAGACAAAACCTAAAATTTTATTTATACAGTAGAGCTTATTGTGAGCATGGTTATTCTACTGTTGTAGTTATGACCAGTTAGCTAGCTCCATTATGTGACCGAAGACTAGCAACAATATTATGGCACTTGTGTTTTGCGGGCCAGTATAAATTCCCTTGTGATGTAGAATGCATCGTGACAATATTGAGAAGAGAAATACTGACCCGCAGCACATGTATCACTTACAACGCAAATTCATTGATATAAACGTACAGTAGTTCACGCAATACTAAAACTTTGATGACAGAATATTTCTGGCCGGAATTCTAAGCTAATTTATTATCACATAGCGGTTTTTCTAGGCGCAACGACGACTGTATATAATTTCATAAACATTTCTGTGTTGTAACTATTCGCTTTTGCTATATGTTTTATTCATTATAATTCTTTTTCTCTTTTTTCTTGATACATTGAGATATTAACATTTTCTTGACGAAACTATTATTTGACACTCACTTTCGAGCTGTCGGATGATTAGAGATCGCATTTATTGTGACAACAGATTGTGTCAGATCCTTTCAAACAGAACAAAGATGGCCTAGGCCACCATAGCTCAATTGGTAGAGCAACAGACGCGAAATCGGGAGGTTGTGGGTTCGGATCCCACTGGTGTCCGGCTGGCCATTCTTGTTCTGTACTTAACATCTCTTCAACACGTACTACATGTACGTAACACGACCTAATACGTTGAAAGTCTGTTTCGATTATAACATTTTCTTCCTTTGATCCAAACGCCAAAAGGAGAATCAGCTAAAAGTATTCCGCTTCAGCAGTTGATATTTGGAGAACCAACATATGTATAGAGAATAAAACATTTTGCACAGATTTCCATAGTGGATATATTGCTGTTTCTAAGTGCATAGTTGCATGCATATTTTACCATTTTTGGTGAATATAAATCCGCCGTATAACGATCAGTAATACTTTTGAAACGAATATTTATCAAGGAAATAATAAATGTACAAACACGTTACACTAATGGTTTTATTTATATAGATTGGGCAGTAGAATCACCCTGCTATTTTGCTTCCCTGGTATCAATGCGTCATAAGAACTTTTGATGTTTCACTTGCCTATGTCTGTTGTCTGTACCATGTACACAACGTATTTGAAAGTCATAGCTGTAAGCTCCTAGGTCTTTCGAACATGTGAATACATCAGTTATAAACTTTGTGGTTGAGTATTCTTCTCGAGGAGATTGGAAGAAGCAGATGTGGTCAAAACCCGAGAAGACAAAAAAAAACAAGAAGCTTAACTAACGTATAAGGTAAGAACGGTAGGGGTGTGTTAAAGCATGCATCTGACTAACAGATTAGAGTGGATAAAGAACACAATAGTTATCAGTAGTTATGTATGAAAGAAACGTTTAGCACAGGACACGGCGTCAGTGAGGACTTCATAACACCTATCTCTGGGCAATGACCCAAACAACAACAACAACAACAACAACAACAACAACAACAACAACAACAACAACAACAACAACAACAACAAAAACAACAACGACAACAAATGATAAATTAATCATGACTGGAATCTAGGATCTTGAGCGTAGGAGGTGAGCACTTAGTCAAGCAAGTTAAGCAAGAGAAGCAGATGATGATGATGATGATGATGATGATGATGATGATGATGATGATGATGGTTATCACTTCTTCCTGGTCTTTTCCAAGTTTTCAGCACGTAATATGGTTTTGGCCCAGTTTTAAGTCCGGATGTTATTTCTGATGTTAAAACTGGCGTGAAGGTTCACTAGGTAGTAGTTATAGTACTCATTATTCATATATTTCTAATGTGCTCTACGTACGATGTGTATTATATAGATGATCTGCTATTAATGTTAATATCGTTATCATATTATTATCATCAGTAGTTATTATTAACAGTGTTCTAGGCTAAAACTGGTTAAGTGTAAGAAAGGGAGTACATCCCAACTTTGCTAGAATAAATAAAACATTATTATTATTATTATTATTATTATTATTATTATTATTATTATTATTATTATTATTATTAATGGTTCATGTTTGTGGGTTACTGTAGTCACGTCCTAGTTCGTGAATCATGGGCAACGGCTGAGTGGCCTAGTAAGTGGTCCTGAGAGTCGGGATACCAGTTGCTATGGAATGGGAGTGGGCATCTCGTACATATTCTGAGTCATGGCCCTCCTTGTGCTCAGGCGGCTAGGAGTATACAATTCACCGGTGGTCCATAACCCGTTAGAGGAGAGATCCTCACTTGGACTATGTGCAAGTAGGGTAGCATCTTGCTTCATGAATTTACCGAGCTCAGAATATTTTAAGCAAGCCTCGGACCTATGGGAGTAACGGGGTCCCACTCCCATTTGACAGGCAAGAGACTCCTTGGAAACAACTTGGCGAACGAAATGGAATTCGATGGGGAGCTATCAATATTAATGGGGCTTATGGAAGAAAGAAAGTAGAACTGGCTGAGTCAGCAAAGAGGATGCATTTGGATGTGCTAGGAGTAAGAGATATTCGGGTAAGGAGAGATAACGAGGAAGAGATAGGAGATTATAAAGCGTACTTGATGGGTGTTAGAAAGGGAAGGGCAGAGTCTGGGGTAGGGCTCTTTATCAGGAATACCATTGCACGCAACATAGTTTCTGTTAGGCACGTAAATGAGCGAATGATGTGGGTAGATTTGTCAGTTGGAAGAATTAGGACTAGAATTGTGTCCGTGTATTCACCATGTGAGGGTGCAGATGAGGATGAAGTTGACAAGATTTATGAAGCATTGAGTGACATCGTAGTCAGGGACAACAGCAAGGACAGAATAGTGCTAATGGGCAACTTCAATGCGAGAGTTGGGAATAGAACTGAAGGATACGAAAGGGTGATTGGTAAATGTGGGGAAGATATGGAAGCTAATGGGAATGGGAAACGTTTGCTGGACTTCTGTGCTAGTATGGGTTTAGCTGTTACGAATACATTCTTCAAGCATAAGGCTATTCGCCGCTACACATGGGAGGCTAGGGGTACCAGATCCATAATAGACTATATCTTAACAGACTTTGAATTCAGGAAATCTGTTAGGAATGTACGAGTTTTATGCGGATTTTTCGATGATACAGACCACTATCTGATCTGTAGTGAACTAAGTATCTCTAGGCCTAGGGTACAGAAAGTGAAATCTGTCTGCAAACGAATAAGCGTAGAAAATCTCCAGGACGAGGAAATTAGACAGAAGTACATGGATATGATTAGTGAGAAGTTTCAAACAGTAGACAGTAAGCAGGTTCAGGATATAGAAAGTGAATGGGTGGCATACAGGGATGCTGTAGTAGAAACAGCAAGGGAATACCTAGGAACAACTGTGTGTAAAGATGGGAAAAGGCGAACATCTTGGTGGAATGATGAAGTGAGAGCAGCTTGTAAACGTAAAAAGAAGGCTTATCAGAAATGGCTCCAAACAAGGGCCGAGGCAGACAGGGATTTGTACGTAGATGAAAGAAACAGAGCGAAACAAATAGTTGTTGAATCCAAAAAGAAATCATGGGAAGATTTTGGTAACAACCTGGAAAGGCTAGGTCAAGCAGCAGGGAAACCTTTCTGGACAGTAATAAAGAATCTTAGGAAGGGAGGGAAAAAGGAAATGAACAGTGTTTTGAGTAATTCAGGTGAACTCATAATAGATCCCAGGGAATCACTGGAGAGGTCGAGGGAATATTTTGAACATCTTCTCAATGTAAAAGGAAATCATCCTGGTGGTGTTGCGAACAGCCAAGCTCATGGGGAGGAGGAAAATGATGTTGGTGTAATTATGCTTGAGGAAATGGAAAGGGTGGTAAATAAACTCCATTGTCATAAAGCAGTAGGAATAGATGAAATTAGACCTGAAATGGTGAAGTATAGTGGGAAGGCAGGGATGAAATGGCTTCATAGAGTAGTAAAATTAGCATGGAGTGTTGGTAAGGTACCTTCAGATTGGACAAAAGCAGTAATTGCACCTATCTATAAGCAAGGGAACAGGAAGTATTGCAACAACTATCGAGGTATCTCATTGATTAGTATACCAGGCAAAGTATTCGCTGGCATCTTGGAAGGGAGGGTGCGATCAGTCGTTGAGAGGAAGTTGGATGAAACCCAGTGTGGTTTCAGACCACAGAGAGGCTGTCAGGATCAGATTTTCAGTATGCGCGAGGTAATTGAGAAATGCTACGAGAGGAATAGGCAGTTGTGTTTATGTTTCATAGACCTAGAGAAAGCATATGACAGGGTACCGAGGGAAAAGATGTTCGCCATACTGGGGGACTATAGAATTAAAGGTAGATTATTAAAATCAATCAAAGGTATTTATGTTGACAATTGGGCTTCGGTGAGAATTGATGGTAGAATGAGTTCTTGGTTCAGGGTACTTACAGGGTTTAGACAAGGCTGTAATCTTTCACCTTTGCTGTTCGTAGTTTACATGGATCATCTGCTGAAAAGTATAAAATGGCAGGGAGGGATTCAGTTAGGCGGAAATGTAATAAGCAGTCTGGTCTATGCTGACGACTTGGTCATAATGGCAGATTGTGCCGAAAGCCTGCAGTGTAATATCTTGGAACTTGAAAATAGGTGCAATGAGTATGGTATGAAAATTAGCCTCTCGAAGACTAAATTGATGTCAGTAGGTAAGAAATTCAACAGAATTGAATGTCAGATTGGTGATACAAAGCTAGAACAGGTCGATAATTTCAAGTATTTAGGTTGTGTGTTCTCCCAGGATGGTAATATAGTAAGTGAAATTGAATCAAGGTGTTGTAAAGCTAATGCAGTGAGCTCGCAGTTGCGATCAGCAGTATTCTGCAAGAAGGAAGTGAGCTCCCAGAGGAAACTATCTTTACATCGGTCTGTTTTCAGACCAACTTTGCTTTACGGGAGCGAAAGCTGGGTGGACTCAGGATATCTTATTCATAAGTTAGAAGTAACAGACATGAAAGTAGCAAGATTGATTGCTGGTACAAACAGGTGGGAACAATGGCAGGAGGGTACTCGGAATGAGGAGATAAAGGCTAATTTAGGGATGAACTCGATGGATGACGTTGTACGCATAAACCGGCTTCGGTGGTGGGGTCATGTGAGGAGAATGGATGAGGATAGGTTACCAAGGAGAATAATGGACTCTGCTATGGAGGGTAAGAGAAGTAGAGGTAGAGCAAGACGACGATGGTTAGACTCGGTTTCTAACGATTTAAAGATAAGAGGTATAGAACTAAATGAGGCCACAACACTAGTTGCCAATCGAGGATTGTGGCGACGTTTAGTAAATTCTCAGAGGCTTGCAGACTGAACGCTGAAAGGCATAACAGTCTATAATGATAATGTAGTGTAATATGTAATATGTAATGTTATTATTATTATTATTATTATTATTATTATTATTATTATTATTATTATTATTATTATTATTATTATTATTATTATTATTGAGAGTTACTGTGATATGAGCTCATCTAGTGGTCATGATTGTTAATGCGTGAAGACTGTATGTTCTAACATCGTGGTTACCCGGTTCGAGTCTCGTTGGTGGAAAACCATCACTATCAGAATGTTGGCCGGCAGGGTGGTGGTGGTGGTTATTATTGTTTTAAGAGGAAGTACAATTAGGCAACCATCCCCTATAAACACTAATCAGAGAGAAAAATGGAAGGGATCCGACACTTCGAAAAATGAATGTATCGGCCAAAGAAAGACAAGGACCACGAAGGTTGTGAAAACGAAAGACTTCCTAGGCATCGGAAACCTAATACCGTCGGGGTCGGAAAAGAACAGGAGTTGACCAAGAGAGGTCGGATTGCATAGATGAAAGTGAGGAAGGAGTCTGGCACAAGTAAGTGTAAGCAATGCCAGGACTCAGCTAATCGTCACATGGTCGCCAATCCACGATTCCGAGTTCAGAGCCCCTAAGGCCCCTTTTAGTCGCCTCTTACGACAGGCAGGGGATACTGTGGATGTTATTCTACTGCCCCCACCCACAGGGGGTTGGCCGGCAGGGTAAGAGAGGTGATGGTGTACAATTTATAATCACTAGATTGCGTGCCAAAAGCCTGGATTCAATTCCAGATCTCTCCGCAGTGTTCATATGGAGTGTTGATTCGTCCGTCGGATGTAGATGTCAAGCCATGAATAGACACCTTGGTGCTATTGCCCAGAAGCAGTCTATGTGCTGATACCATATTTCACCCTCTCCCTACCTCATTAACATCATCACCTCACACGCTGACGCGTAGGTCGCCTAGTGGCGTCAAATTGAAAGATCCGCACCAGGAGAGCCGGACATGTTCTCAAACACTCCCGCCACTAAAAGCTATACGCCAAATAAATAACTGTGTTTGGTAATGTGGTGTTTTGTATGAAGATGAAGAAAAGTGTATTAAGACAGATACCCAGCTCCGGAGCCACAGGAAGTAACCATACGTAATTAAAATTCCCGGCCCCAGCAGAGACTGAATCCCGGCTCGCTGAACCGAACTCCAGTACGCTGACCATTCGGCCAAAGGACAAATTATTATTATTATTATTATTATTATTATTATTATTATTATTATTATTATTATTACTGACGATGAGGCCTGCTAGGGACCACTTGTGAATTTCAGTTCATCCTTCCTTGTTCTTTCCTCTTTCATTCTTTCCCGTATTCCTTCATTATTGCACTATGCGTTTTTCTTCTCTCCTCGGAGCACTATGGACCGGGGTTCCTTTTCTTTCTTCGTTAGAATCCTTCCATTCGTAAAACTTTCTTTTTAAAAGTCGCTCTTTCTATAGCTTCCTCTTCCATTAATTTGTTTCTTTCTACATATTTCTTGACCTCTTTTTTCCAGCTTGTTGTTGACTTTTTCTCCCAAAGGTACTTGAATATCTGTCTTGTCAATCTACACCTTAAAAGTGCAATAGTTTCTAGCGAACTGAGGGACAGAGTGCTAAACAGCTACGCGCTGGCAGTGAACACTTCTTATCTCGCCAGTGTTGATACAAGCAATATGGCGCTCGCTTGGGAATTCCCACGGCGTGCGAGCAGAAGTCTGAACTCTTAAATTATTCTCCCTGTATTGTCATCCATTCTATAGATGTGTCCAAAAATAGAAATATCCCTTTTCTTATTGTTTCTGTTATATTTTCTCATAATTCTTCTTTATAGTACTTCGAGTATTATTATTATTATTATTATTATTATTATTATTATTACTACTATTATTATTTTAAGAGGCCAAACCCTCAAGATCGTCATCACTAATCGGGAGGGGGGAGATTGATTGATAGATAAAGAGAGAGATCGTGTAGTATTTTAGGACTTATTGACACAAAAGATTTAGTGAATAATTCTCATATCTTTATGTTTTAATTCCGCTCTCGGTAGGCCTATAGTCTTCACACAAGGAGGGCAGACGTTTAATCTCTTTCATTTCGTTGCTGCAAATTACTGACTTCCCTTTTGTACTATGCGACTTTTATCCTCTTGCTCGTATTTTGAAACAAAGAGGGCCGTTCTTACCCTGTTCGTCAAGCTCTGCTAGTACATCAAAGTGTGCTTTTCTCTGCCATCCGTTTAAAGTTTCTATTCTCATTCTCTATGCCAGTGTTACGTTGTGCTAATGGAGTTCTGTAATACACACCCTGGCAGGGAAGGAACTCTCTCATCGTTAAAACTTAGCATTTCTTCCTCATTAAAGCACTTCTTGTTCCTCATCTTGGTGAAGAACCCTTGAAATATATTTCCTCCTTCCAGGTCAAATTATAACAGCTTTGATATGAAGGTACTAAAATAAATATAAAGAGGAAATATAACAGTTCATTAAAACTGCATCTCAGAAATGGATATGGTATTCTGCAGTCATCATCATTAGAGTATTTTCAGATATAAATTATCTGAATTTTCCTGAAAAAGAAAATGTATGCTTCAAGTTTATAAATGGAGCGTTGGCCTCTTTAAGTTCACGGTGTTACGAACTATCGCACGTTGTCTAAGGTGTAAATAGTTACAAGGGCTAACAATCCAATCACAGTATTATGGTTCCCTCTCTAGTGTAGGTCCAGCCACGCCAAGCAAGTGGATGTCACTTAAATGATACCAACGGAGTCATGAAAGTTTACCTCAGATCTACACCACTTGAAAAAGTTTACAGCCCACCAAGTATTCCCACGCCAAATATCCGTCGAGAGGCTGCAGCCAGATTTGACAGGTCAAATCCATCATACGTGAGGCTCATACATTACATGGGTATTCACTAGCAACTTCACGGCTCAAATCAAAGTGAAGTTTCCTTCGTTCTACAAAAATACTCACTAAATCCAAGATGGTACTATTGGGAAGTCTTCCTCTTGGTCACGAAGAAAACTAAGTGATACACAAAGCATTCAACAGGTTACACTCACAGAGCTTTTCAGTCAAGGACCAATTTAAAAACAATTGGTATTTACCTGCAACTCCAGTCCGTGCGACTGCAGTGAAGAACAAACCATAGACCGTCCCGTTGTCTGGAGTATGTGCTCGACTACACGCACCTTAGGGTAATTGACACATGAAACACCTGGCGATGAGCTAGTCAGGAACGATTAGTCCTATTGGGCGTACTTTCCACAATTAAAACAAGCTGTAGGGGCAGAATTTTTCGGTGATTGGGGTTCACAATTAGGCCGGCAATGGACAATACCCCTTAGATGATCAAATGATCCACACCTTAAACATTTGCAAGGTTGAGTAGGAACATGCGGTTAGCGAAAAGGAGTACGACCCGCAACATCAGAAAGTGAAGGATAGCGACACCTGAAGCCTGTATATTTAATTTGTATTTGTCTTCAGTTTATGACTGTTCATAATGTTTATAGTACCAGTTTCTAATATTTATTTAATTTTTTCCTCTGTAACATTAAGTGACTTCTGACATGGTTGAATACATAAATCTGTATGTAGCTCGGGTAATGTGTGAGTTCATCTGAAAGAGGGAGGTGTGTTAACAGATGAAAGTGTCCTTGTATCGTTCTAATCACCGGCGAAATTTGTTATCACAATATATGAAGGTGTGTTCGGGATTTTTGCATAGGCTGGAGAAACCGATATTTTAAAAATCCATTATTTGATGTTATATTTATCTTTTAACTTTATTTATTACTGTATATGTTTTACCTTATACAGGGTGTTAGGGGTATACGTGCAGATATTAAGCTAGACGGCAAAGAAAAATACATCTCACAATATATGCTATGTACTTTTTACCTTGTCCTATTAGTTTGCCCATAACTGAGCCAAATATTTCAGGACCTAATGTGTTTTGAACGGCCGTAGCAGGATATGCCAGTTACGTCATTCTGTCCACGCGTAGTGGAAGTACAGTAGCACAGTATAGGGCTTGTTGAACCTGTTTCTTATCGCAGGCCAACGCATGTTGTTGTGCACTTCCCCTAAAGCCTTGGCAAGTAGGAGAGGACGACTCACGTGCCAAGCCACTTGCTGTACTCGAAAAGCGGTCTAGGGTACTCTGTGTGAAATGTACACAGAATTCTTACAGTGACCTCGAAGATACGTACCAGCACATACATGCGAATCAAGTATTGTGTAGTTGTGTGTGATTTTTAAGACGTCAATGGCATTACTCAGTGATCCAAGCTGACAAAATGAAAGGAAATAGTTAATAAGTAAATTAAAAATGAGCGCAACATTTCTGTGCTCTTATTGCGCCAGTCCACGATGAATTTCTGACAATAGACAATGCCAGTTTTCTATGCTTATTCATAAACTTTTCAGGTCAGTGAAAGGACGGTGGACACTGAAAGAAAAGGCTGTAAGTATTCAGTCATACTGTTATTAATGAGACAGATTTCAAAAACCGTAGCTGCAACTATGCGTGAACATTGCTCGCAGGAAGAATAGCTACTGTGGATTTGTTTTGCTAGTTACTTTACGTCGCACCGAGACAGATAGGTCTTATGGCGACGATGGGACAGGAAAGGGCTAGGAATGGGAAGGAAGCGGCCGTGGCCTTAATTAAGGTACAGCCCCAGCATTTGCCTGGTGTGAAAATGGAAAACCATCTTCAGGGCCGCCGACAGTGGGGTTCGAACCTGCTATCTACCGAATACTGGATACTGGCCGCACTTAAGCGACTGCAGCTATCGAGCTCGGTCTACTGTGGAATTGCCGCCGGGCATTTCTAATAGAAGGCTTATTCTTCTTTTTCCTAATCTGTTTACCTTCCAGGGCTGGTTTCCGGACTCGCCTCTACCGCCTCAAGGGCAGTGTCCTGGAGCGTGAGACATTTTCCTAATCTGTTAACCCTCCAGGGTTGGTTTCCGGACTCACCTCTATCGCCTCAAGGGCAGTGTCCTGGAGCGTGAGACATTGGGTCGGGGGATACAACTGGGGAGAATGACCAGTACCTCGTCCAGGCGGCCTCACATTCTATGCTGATCAGGGGCCTTGCGGGGGAATGGGGAGATTGGAAGGGATAGACAAGGAAGAGGGAAGGAAGCGGCCGTGGCCTTAAGTTAGGTACCATCCCGGCATTTGCCTAGAGAAGTGGGAAACTACGGGAAACCACTTTCAGGATGGCTGAGGTGGGAATCGAACCACCTCTACTCATTTGACCTCCCGAGGCTTAATGGACCCCGTTCCAGCCCTCGTACCACTTTTCAAATTTCGTCGCGGAGCTGGGAATGGAACACGGGCCTCCGGGGGGTGGCAACTAATCACACTAACCACTATACCACAAAGGTGGACAGAAGGCTAATTACTGGACAGTAAGTGCCGATAGGTAATGTAACGGACCCGTTTAATTAAAACTTCCGTAATAATAATGTTACTACTACTACTACTACTACTACTACTACTACTAATATCTTAACGTTTCACTAACTAATTTTCACGGTTTTCGGAGACGCTGAAGTGCCAGAAGTTTGTACCGCAGTACCTTTTTAAATGCAAGTAAATCCACAGACACGAGACAGGCGTATTTCAGCACCTTCAAATACCACCGAACTGAGCCGCCATCGAACCTGCCAAGGTGGGATCAGAAGACCAGCGCTCTATCGTCCGAGCTACTCAGACCGCCATTGGAGCTTAGTGTAAGTTGATCGTGCGGTTAGGGGCGCGCAGCTGTAAGCTTGTATTCTAGTGATAGTGGGTTCGAGCTCCACTGTCGGCAGCCAGGAAGATGGTTTTTGTAGTTTCACATTTTCACATCAGGGAAATGCTGGGACTGTACCTTTATTAGACTTCGAACGCTTCCTTCCCACTTGTATCCCTTTTCTCTCCCATCGTTGCCGTAAGACCTATTTGTGTCGGTGCGACGTAAAACAATTTGTAAGTACATGTTTCGGTAATTTCGGAGAAATGTCTGCAATTATAATATTAATAATAATTCGGACCTGTTAAAAGTTCACTGTTTTCTTTAGTGTTTTCTGACAGATTACGAGCTACGAAGTTTGAGTGGGGCGATTAACTTTTATTTTCATAATAGTTAGTAATAATAGACTAACACAGTTTTTATAATAATATTGTTAGTGGCTTTTCGACGGATGAAAGCCGACAGCTGCGCGCTCCTAATCGCACGGCCAACTCGCCCAATAATAATAATAATAATAATAATAATAATAATAATAATAATAATAATACATCTTTACGTGCCAATGGAGACGCGCGGTGTCGGAATTTTGCCCACAGGTATTCTTTAACGTGCCTGTAATCTACCGATCAGAAGCGGTCGTATTTGAGCACCTTCAAATACCAGCGGACTGAGCCAGGATCGAGCGTGCTAAGTTCATGAAACCAGTGTTTGAACAGTCTGAGCCACTCAGCATGGCAACGTTTATTTTGATACGTTTAATAGGCACTGCAAAATCAGCAGTAAGCTAGAAGGCTTTCATTTACATTTAAACATGTTCTCTTCGGTTGGAAGCACGAAAGGAAGGTACGTTTAATTAATTTACGTTTAATTAATTTATGTTCTGGTTCGAATCCCACTATCGGCAGCCCTGAAAATGGTTTTCCATGGTTTCCCATTTTCACACCAGGCAAATGCTGGGGATGTACCTTAATTAAGGCCACGGCCGCTTCCTTCCAACTCCTAGGCCTTTCCTCTCCCATCGTCGCCATAATACCTATCTGTGTCGGTGCGACGTAAAGCCCCTAGCAAAAAAAAATATGTTCATAACATGTCCCTTACTGGTATGAAGTAAAACGTTCGATGTGTTTTGACATTTCAGTTCCGATACTACTCACTTGGAAATCATATCCCATGCATTCTTTCGTTGACGTAATAAACTTTATTTACATAGACGTCAACGCGGGATGTTTCTGCATACGGCGAGTTGCACTCCCAAAAGACCATGATATTGAAATCGCACTGTGGGAAAATATTCCACGTAAGCAGTTCGACAAAAGCACTAAACGTGTCTCGTGCCGATTCCGTTGTCTGCTGTACCTAGGGAAGGGGATGTGGCTGGACGGGTTCCCCGCCCCTACATGAAACCGGTCTGTCTGACCTTGACCTGAATAACAGCTGTCAGAGATGCGAATTATCGTCCGTACTAGTACGCGAGTTACTTCGTAGTAGTAACATCAGTAGTATTACTTGAATAATGCCAGTGTATGAATACCACGAATACCATGATATGCTGCTAGTGTATCGTGTGGCAGAACAGAACACGGGTCGCCCTTCATGAATCTATCGGGAAAGGCTTCGAGCAATTTATATTTTGTTTTTTATTCACTACGAGTTAAAACAGAGGACACTTTGCGTTTTAAGGGCCGATGACATTAAGACAGCAATCATCATCATCATCATCATCGTCGCCGCCGCCGTCGTCGTCGTTATCATCATCATCATCACGTACGAGTATAAATATTCAATAAAATAATTGTTTTATATTCATCATTACTGAAATAGGAAGTATAAGTTAACATTTAACTTAAGAAGGTTGCCTAGAGTGTTTTGTTAATTTACAAAAGAAAAATTAAAATTTCTTTTAGTGTAAGGCAATCTGTATGTTTTTGTTTTCTAAACTGTTGTACTGTAATGTTTAACATAGATACATTTTTCGTTCACAGGCGTTTTCGTGTACGTTCGTAAATCCGTACTTTTCTATTCGAGATAGTCTTGTTACAGTCCACCTGGAATTACGGAGCCCGTACTGTATGTTAGTTATTTTTCTACAACAGAGTGTTACTCATGCGACTGTAGTTCCTACGACCACGCCACTCTTATGTCTGTGTCACTAATGTGCGCTTTGTTCGGCTCTGTACTGCTTGACCATGTGGCTCTCGTTACCTTCTTCTGCCTCTTCTTCTACTGCAGCCTTATGTCTTATTCTACCGACATCATCTTAACACGCAGTAGCGTAATCTGTTACGATTTACCGAGCTCGATAGCGGCAATCGCTTAAGTCCGGCTCCATGGCTAAATGGTTAGCGTGCTGGCCTTTGGTCACAGGGGTCCAGGGTTCGATTCCCGGCAGGGTCGGGAATTTAACCTTAATTGGTTAATTTTGCTGGCACGGGAACTGGGTGTATATGCCATCTTCATCATCAATTCATTCTCATCACGACGCGCAGGTCGTGGATACAGGTGCTTATGTACCACAACGTCACCGGCTTTCAGGCCGGCTCCTTGGCTAAATGGTTAGCGTGCTGGTCCTTGATCACAGGGGTCCCGGGTTCGATACGCAGCGGGGTCGCGAATTTTAACTATCATAGGTTAATTTTGCCGGCACGGGGGCTGGGTGTGTGTGTTGTCTCATCATCAATTCATTCTCATTACGACACGCAGGTCGCCTACGAGTGTCAAATCGAAAGACCTGCTTCTGGCGAGCCGAACTTGTCCTCAGACACTCCCGGCACTAAAAGCCATACGACATTTCATTTCAGTGTGGCCAGTGTCCATTATTCGTGAGATAGTGGGCTCGAACCCCTCTTTCGGCAGCCCAGAAGACGGTTTTCCGTGGTTTTCTATTTTTACACCAGGAAAATGCTGGGGCTATACTTTAATTAAGGCCACGGCCGCTTCCTTCCCTGTCCTAGCCCTTTCCAGTCCCATCGTCGCCATAAGGCCTATCTGTGTAGGTGCGACGTAAAGCCAATAGCTGCTGCGATTTGTTATTAGCACCATCATAGTAAAATGTAATGTAGTTGTGGCGGAATCTTCTTAGATACCTTCGATATCTGTGGATTGTGTATAATTTGATAACTCATCTGTACTCATGAAAGCGACCGCCGGCCTGGCGTTCAGGTTAATAGCTACATGTCTCTAACGTGTAACCTTGATTATGTTTCTTAGATTTGTTGATGTGTATGTTTGATGTTTATACACAATACGAGATTACAGCTGACTCATCCCCACGAGCTTGACCTGGTTCTCGTCTTAAGCATAGTAATCTGTAGGTAACTACTGCGTCCGATGCTAACTCACGTGACATACATTTCATCTTGTTTCCTCTTAAACCACGCGTATTTTACTATTTTCTTCCACGTATTTCAGCTTTTAATTACCTGATAATAATAATAATAATAATAATAATAATAATAATAATAATAATAATGTTAATTGCTTTACGTCCCACTAACTACACCGAGCTCGATAGCTGCAGTCGCTTAATTGTTGCCAGTATCCAGTAATCGGGAGATCGTGGGTTCGAGCCCCACTGTCGGCAGCCCTGAAGATGGTTTTCCGTGGTTTCCCATTTTCATACCAGGCAAATGCTGGGGCTGTACTTTAATTAAGGCCACGACCGCTTCCTTCCAACTCCTAGGCCTTTCCCATCCCATCGTCGCCATAAGACCTATCTGTGTCGGTGCGACGTAAAGCCCCTAGCAAAAAGACCTATCTGTGTCGGTGCGACGTAAAGCAAAATAGGGAAAAACTACTTCTACGGTTTTCTGAGACGCTGAGGTGCCCGAATTTAGTCCCGCACTAGTTCTTTTTATGTACCAGAAAATCTGCCGACACGAGGCTGACGTGTATTTGAGCACCTTCAAATACCACCGGACTGGGCCAGAAGTTGGAGTCAAAAGGCCTGCACCTCAACCGTCTGAGCCACTCAGCCCGGAAGGAGGTACGAAATATAGGTACGTTTAATTTATTTAGTTGTATAAGATGTCCATTATTCATTTGAAACTAAACGTTCGATGTGTTTCGATAATTCAATTCCGATGCTACTCATTTGGGCATCCCATGACTGTTTTCGCTGGCGTAAGGAACTGCCATCTTTCTTCTACCTTTACGCAATGCACAACGGGGATCGTACCGTATTTCACGTCCTGGCGCGCTTATCCCAACCAATTATTATATCAGTCGTACAGGTCCCGCACCGATACAGGTTTTCAGGTCATTTCCATACTCACTAGACCACGGGGCTGATGACCACAGATATCCCAACCCCCTAAATGACAAAACAGCAAATGAACCAGTATTAACGCTGAGAATTCGGTACATCTTCAGGGTCCGAAACCGATGACCACGGTTGTCTGAAGCCCCTAAGACGGAAACTAAATACTGACAACAACGAATCCAGTCTGGCGAGAATGTAACGTAATATGGCATACACTACTGTAGTCACCTTCGGCTGTTATCATAGCTCAGTGGCTCTTAAACATAAAACCAGTTTGACAAGTATGTTACGTAACATCTCGTGCATTACATTGGTAGCGTTCAGCTGTTACAATAGCACACTTGCTTGTAAACATAAACAGAAACCAGTTTGGCACGAATGGCGCGTGACTCGCCTGTTCTCAATGGGAAGCTATTCATTCACAAGAACAAGTCATTCTACATATTCTAAAAACATCGTATCTTTTTGTTCTCGAAAATAACTTCCGAGGATTACTAAAAGTTTGATATATAGTGGTTCTTCACATCGTTCTCTATTGCTAGAAGAAATATCTGCAGGTATACACCTAACAACCTGTATATATATATATATATATACCAGGTGGCTCCCGGACGCCGTACTTTCTACTTATAAATGTCCCGCCTACCACCTACTATTAACAGGGGAACGACTGCCAGCGGGCAGGTTACGTCAGAATATGAAGAGATAAGAAACAGAGTCACACTCGCAGCATGTTACTCAGCGTTCCCGGTCGAATGCACCCGTTGCATTAGTAAACATCGGTTTCGACCGCATACTTCTAGGCTGGTGTATGGTACAGCCGCACTATATTTACTGTCTGCTTATCGACAATGGCTAGTGTGTTCAGCAGCGATGAATACACATACATTACTTTTAACTGGACTGCCAGGTCGGAATGCAACCGAAGCTCCAAACAGACATATGCCGTCTACACAAGTATTTCACCGAACAGTACCGTGTTTGTTTCATACAAGCAACTCTTTTATCGTGTGGAATGTCCACACGTGTATAAATTAACACGTTATTAAATTTCCTTTTCTGCATCTTTGGCGTGTTACCAAACAGTTGCGGCGATTAGGGGGTGGGGCGAGAAGGGAACGTCGCCCCCGCCCCTCGCCAGTTTGTGGAGTAAACATTACATATTCACTTTAGCCACCTGGAACTAGGAATTTTTTTTTGCTAATTGCTTTACGTCGCACCGACACAGATAGGACTTATGGCGACGATGGGATAGGAAAGGCCTAGGAGTTGGAAGGAAGCGGCCGTGGCCTTAATTAAGGTACAGCACCAGCATTTGCGTGGTGTGAAAATGGGAAACAACGGAAAACCATCTTCAGGGCTGCCCACAGTGGGATTCGAACCCAAGATCTCCCGGATGCAAGCTCACAGCCAATTAGTTTTAAAAGAAATGTTATCTGTACAAGCCTTTGTGTCTTATCTGCTAATTCTTTCCTTTATTTTCTTTAATTTTATTAACGTAATGTTTGGCGGAAATAAGCACCAAATGCCGTTCGTCGCGGCTAACCGATTTGTATAGCGCTACGGCAAGTAGTGGAGACTTTGCATGTGCTGTGGGGAAGGGTAGTAGGGGTATAATGTTTTAGCCAAGGTCGTGGACACTGAGTTATAATTCACCCGTATGACGCATGCATTCGTCAGTCTGGCAGCCTCTTCAGTGTCTGTTAGTTTCTTAGTGTGTATTAAAATATTAAATAACTTTTAATTGCATGATCATGCGGTACTTCTATTTAATTGTACCGGCTGAGCTAGCCGTGGAGTTAGGGCCGCGCAGCTGCGAGCTCGCACCCGGGTGATAGTGGTTTCGAATCCCACTGCCGGCAGCCCTGAAGATGGTTTTCCGTGGTTCCTCATTTTCACACCAGGCAAATGCTGGGGCTGTACCTTATTTAAGGCCATGGCCGTTTCCTTTCCACGCGTAGCCCTTCCCTGTCTCATCGTAGCCATAAATCCTATCTGTGTCGTTGCGACGTAAAACCAATTGTAAAAAAAATATTCTACTATTTTGCTTTACGTCGCACCGACACAGATAGGTCTTATGGCGACGATGGGACGGGAATGGTCTAGGAATGAGATGGAAGCGGCCGTGGCCTTAATTAAGGTGCAGCCCCAGTATTTGCCTGGTGTGAAAATGGGAAACCACGGAAAACCGTCTTCAGGGCTGCCGGCAGTGGGATTCGAAACCACTATCACCCGGGTGCGAGCTCGCAGCTGCGCGGCCCTAACTCCACGGCTAGCTCAGCCGGTACAATTAAATAGAAGTACGGCATGATCATGCAATTAAAAGTTATTTAGTATTTTAATACACACTAAGGAACTAACAGACACTGAAGAGGCTGCCAGACTGACGAATGCGTGCGTCATACGGGTGAATTATAACTCAGTGTCCACGACCTTGGCAAAAACATTATACCCCTACTACCCTTCCCCACAGCACATGCAAAGTCTCCACTACTTGCCGTAGCGCTATACAAATCGGTTAGCCGCGACGAACGGCATTTGGTGCTTATTTCCGCCAAACATTATGTTAATAAAATTAAAGAAAATAAAGGAAAGAATTAGCAGATAAGACACAAAGTCTTGTACAGATAACGTTTCTTTTAAAACTAATTGGCTGTGAGCTTGCATCCGGGAGATCTTGGGTTCGAATCCCACTGTGGGCAGCCCTGAATATGGTTTTCCGTGGTTTCCCATTTTCACACCACGCAAATGCTGGTGCTGAACCTTAATTAAGGCCACGGCCGCTTCTTTCCAACTCCTAGGCCTTTCCTATCCCATTGTCGCCATAAGTTCTATCTGTGTCGGTGCGACGTAAAGCAATTAGCAAAAAAAAAAGAAGAAAAAAAAAGAAAAATCCTAGTTCCAGGTGGCTAAAGTGAATATGTAATATTTACTCCACAAAATGGCGAGGGGCGGGGGCGACGTTCTCTTCTCGCCCCACCCCCTAATCGCCGCAACTGTTTGGTAACACGCCAAAGATGCAGAAAAGGAAATTTAATAACGTGTTATTTATACACGTGTAGACATTCCACGCGATAAAAGAGTTGCTTGTATGAAACAAACACGGTACTGTTCGGTGAAATACTTGTGTAGACGGCATATGTCTGTTTGGAGCTTCGGTTGCATTCCGACCTGGCAGTCCAGTTAAAAGTAATGTATGTGTATTCATCGCTGCTGAACACACTAGCCATTGTCGATAAGCAGACAGTAAATATAGTGCGGCTATACCATACACCAGCCTAGAAGTATGCGGTCGAAAACGATGTTTACTAATGCAAGGGGTGCATTCGACCGGGAACGCTGAGTAACATGCTGCGAGTGTGACTCTGTTTCTTATCTCTTCATATTCTGACGTAACCTGTCCGCTGGCAGTCGTTCCCCTGTTAAAAGTAGGTGGTAGACACCCCACACATCACTTATGCATGCGGGACATTTATAAGTAGAAAGTACGGCGTCCGGGAGCCACCTGGTACGTTGTTGCTCTTTGATTAAAAAAAAAAAAAATTGTCAACATGATGACGTCTTTGAGAAATGGTGACGTAATTTTTAATATCCACTTCTATATGTGTACGGTAATGGATACACTTAAACATAAACTATTTGCGGCCAGCAAGGAATTATGGTGACAACGTCCCTTCATATTTTCATCATACATAAAAAATGTAGTGATATAATTTGAGTGACTGCTGATCATTTACGGATAGATACAATGATACACATTATGGACACAAATTTATATTATAAACCCCACCCATGGAAAAACAGCCCCGATGGGCCATACCCTATGAAGCGACCGCTGCTCAGCCCGAAGGCCTGCAGGATACGAGGGGTCGTTGGTGGCACGAAGAATCCTCTCGGCCATTATTCTTGGATTTCTAGACGGGAGCCGCCATCTCATCGTCAGATGGTTCCACGATTGTAGTCAAGTAGGCTGAGTGGACCTGGAACCAGCCCTCAGGTCCAACTGAAAATCTTTGACCTGGCCGGGAATGGAACTCCGGGCCTCCTGTAAGTGGCAGGCACGCTACTCCTACACCGTGGGGCGGGATTTCGTATGAAAACCCGTTATCAGAAATCAAACAAAGACGAACAGAGCAAGGAAATGCAAGGAGAACAAGGCGTAATAATATAATTCCTTCCACTATTTATAAATCACATCGTACGAAAGGCTTTTCAATACATTTCATATTTCGAACTTTCTGTACAAATCTCCTTATGTTTGTTCCGAAACGTAATGTTTTTATCTGAGCAGTATTCGACATTTTCTTAAGAACAGTGGAAACATTTCTTACCCCTCATAATTGGTGATTGGTGTCACATTCACCCATTCATGATCCGTAGAGTCCGTGCGAGAGGCTTTCTGATCCTCAGGGCACATAAAATTTCCGAAACACCGTTCGTGGTAATCAGCACCACTGTCCAGTAGGAACTTCACCATAGCAGGATCTTCATTAACGATTGCAAGGTGGAGAACACTTTCCCCTGAAACAATTGCAACACAAATATATCACCACTCGGAGAAAATTAATCCATAAAATAAAAGTATAGTAGTTCAAAACAGATGAGGGCATGAATTGGATGTTACTCACATTTAACATTTTATCAGACTTAATTGTAATTATTATTAAACTATAATTCACTTCACATGTAGATACAAACACTGTGGATCAGGTAGCTCACCAGCGCCGTACATTCTACTCATAAGTGTCCCGCATGCACTTTTGATGAATGGGATGCCTGGTAACTAATTTTCACAGGGGCAGGTTATTAACATCAAAATATGAATAGATAACAACCGGACGGCCGCTCGCTGCGCTAACCGATAATGTGCCCCCTTGATTTAGTAAGCTTCGTTTTCGAACGCTCAGCATTAGGCTTGTATTTGGTACAATACCACTTAAGTTGCTGTCAACATATCGTCAATAGCTAGTGTGTTCAGAAACGACGAATACACAGACATAACTTTTACCTATGGTCGGAATGCAGCCGAATTTCGCAGGCGGTGTGCGCAAATTTTCCCAGTAGCCGTCTGTCTTTTGTACATGCATTTCACCGAACTTGGTAGCAATTAAGAGGTACACTCAAGACACATACCACAAACAAACAGCTTTTTGTAAGAGTGTATATAAAACTTTATTTTCTGCTTCACTGATGTGTTTATAAAAGCATCCTGTAACAGAACGTGTGTGCTAAAGTGACTGCTATTTGTTTCACATCCGAAATACAGAACGTTATAGCGCTCCTTTGTAAACCAGCGATTAGGCATTCCATTCATCATCAGTGCAAGCGGGTCACTTCTTGGTAGAAAATATTGGGCTGGAGGGTTCAATTTAATGTTTCTGAAAAAGTGTATTCACGATGAACTTGTACTCATTATTTTTTGTGAGTCTACATTCAAGAAAAGGAATACGTTTTATAAAAGTATATGACTACAGTATGGCGCAAAACATAAACGAAACAAAACAAAGCGAAACAAATCAAAACAAATCAAAACAGAACAAAAGAAAAAAATAAAACAAAAGAGACAGAGGAGAAAAAAATCGAATAACGATGTTTCAAAACTAATGCAATGAGTTCACAGTTGTAATGAATGGCACTTGTAAGAAGGAAGATGGTTTGCAAACCAAATTATCCTCTCATTTCTCTGCCATCAGATTGACTTTACTGAACATTTAAATAAGAGTTGAGTGAATTCAGGGTGTCTTATGCGTTGCCTGCGGATAACAGCCATGGAAGTAAAGAGTATGAGTTTTGGTACATATAGTTGAGAATCAGTGATATCATATGTTTGTACTGAAGAGATAAATGTAACAATGAACACTTTAGATGAAGATGTGAGTATGAAATGCTTTCGGTGATTCAGTTATGTGAGTCGAATGAAGGAAGATGTGAACACTCAGGACATTAATGGTCTCAACTGAAACGGGCATGATACGCGGAGGGCAATTCAAGAGACACAGTTGGGACTTAACGTCCAATTATTTTAATGTAATTGTCATTGAAGGTGAAGAAACCATAATGGTAATAGTGAGTGAAGAATTTTATATGCAATTAGTCCACTCACATAGGCTTGAAGAATTCAAGGATCGGTCTAGATATACAAGGATCTTTCTCCTAATATATGAATTATGCTGACATTTTTAGTGTATGTCTTCTAAATAATAGAGAAGGTATTCCCTAAATCAATTGGAGACATCATATTAATTAATCCGTGATAACAATGAGTTTTAGAAATATTTTAAATCCATTTTGTCGCTAAGTTCCATTGCAGTTTTATTCAAAATTAGGAATTAAGTAGACTACACTAGTTTAAACACACCGTGCATTTACTTTTATGTGAATAATTTATATGCAGAGATGTACTGTATTTAAGAGAATGAACTTTTTGGACTTTTACATCCTGAAGAGATTCTTCAGTAACAATTCCTTACAAAGGATTTATATATAATTATGATACATAAAACAAAGTGTTTTTTAAAGCTGAACGGAACGTTACTGGAGAGAAATTAAATTAAGTTTTGTGAAGTAAAGTGGAGTATAGAAGGAAGATAAGGGGAAGATAAAATTTAATACGTAAAATTGGAATTTTGGGGTAAAGCAAAATAAATATCTAGTTATCTTTGCTGAAACGTTACACAAAAGTTTACAGAACCAGACGTCTTCACAAAATATGATGGAAATATCCATTTTTATCTCCAGATTTCCATCTTAACACATAAAGGCACAAAGTGGACATGTGTACATTGTATGTACGTACGTGTATATCTATGTATAAACTCGCATAGTTTTATAGGTAAATTTTCTATTTATGTTATATATTTGTGCCTTAATTATATTATATTAATTGTATGGAATAACTAGCTGCTCTATCCGTCATCAACAAGTTCGTAGATACTTCACTGCGTTGAAATAAGAGCAGCGATGTACGCATACGTCCAGGAGTGCTACGTGTTCTGATCACCCTTACTTCTAAACGCATTAACCCTATTTCATTTTCATGATCACATTGCACATGAACTGGCCCACAACGGGCGACAAAAACGCGCTCTACAGCTGTACTGGGTGTAGTGTCAGATCTGTAGCTCACATCCTTTCTAACAGAATAAATATGACCAGGTCACAATAGGCCGAACGGTATAGTATCCGATGTGAAATCGGAAGATTGTGTTTTCGGATCTCACTGGTGTCTGGTTGACGATTTTTGTTCTGTATTTAATATCTCTCAGCATGTGCTATATACAGGGTGAAGCGAAATTCGCGCACTCGGGGGTCGCAGCGCGACTCCTCACATGCCAGCAATAAAAAGATGTCTCTGACAAAAGTTCGTCCTGCGAGTATATCCGGCAGAAAAAGAACGTTGAAAAGTGGCAATCTGGCAACACTGTAACCACATGTAGGGCAACTACCTCTGTCAGCACTTTTTAGTTGTGCTGTACAGTTGGTGCAGTGGATAGAGTTTTGGGTTAGCATGCAGGAGGTCGAGGGTTCGATCCTGGATTGAGGCGCACTTTTTAGATGCTAATTTCCATCGGACATTACATACTTTAACACAGTAAGACACCTACATTTACAAAATTTAGTAACGCTGAACACGTTGTAACGCATTTAGTAGATGAAGTGGTGTGAATAAATTCACGCCCACGACGTGGAAAGGGCGTCTTTCAAAGCTGACCAATGAAAACGAATGTTCGTGCATTTCTAGGATCGTAGTGTGTAAGTGCATATGGTTTCTGCAGGACCCGCTGTAATCGCTGTTGACGATTAAGATACCGGGTACCATACCACCTGGACTACATTTCATCATCATCATCATCTGTTTACCCTCCAGGTTCGGTTTTTCCCTCGGACTGAGCGAGGGATCCCACCTCTACCGCCTCAAGGGCAGTGTCCTGGAGCTTCAGACTCTTGGTCGGGGGATACAACTGGGGAGTAAGACCAGTACCTCGCCCAGGCGGCCTCACCTGCTATGCTGAACAGGGGCCTTGTGGAGGGATGGGAAGATTGGAAGGGATAGGCAAGGAAGAGGGAAGGAAGCGGCCGTGGCCTTAAGTTAGGTACCATCCCGGCATTCGCCTGGAGGAGAAGTGGGAAACCACGGAAAACCACTTCCAGGATGGCTGAGGTGGGAATCGAACCCACCTCTACTCAGTTGACCTCCCGAGGCTGAGTGGACCCCGTTCCAGCCCTCGTACCACTTTTCAAATTTCGTGGCAGAGCCGGGAATCGAACCCGGGCCTCCGGGGGTGGCAGCTAATCACGCTAACCACTACACCACAGAGGCGGACTGGAGGTAGGCGACTGGACTACATTTACGAAATAAAAAGCATACGCCTCAAACCAGGATCGATACCTCGACTTCCTACATGCTAACCTAAAACTCTAACCCACTGCACCAACTGTACAGCACGACTAATACGTGCTGACAGAGGTAGTTACCCAACATGTGGTTACAGTGTTGCCAGATTGCCACTCCTCAACGTCCTTTTTTCTCCCGGATATACTCGCAGGACGAACTTTTGTGAGAGACTTTTTTTATTGCTGGCATGTGAGGAGTCGTGCTGTGACGCCCGAGTGCGCGAATTTCGCTTCACCCTGTATACGCAACACGACGTATTAAGCTGGAAGTATATTTCAAGTACAATGCGGTGAAAATGACATATGTCATGAAATAGGTTGATAGAAAATATTCCTCAAATCTATATATAAGCGGTGCAGTTGGAAAAGCTTAAAAATACCATTGGAATTATTGATGCATCTTACATTATTACTGCCGTTTAACCTTTTGCAGGTCATCTATGTTGCGAAGGACATCGATCTTCCAAGGAGAATAACACGTACTTGAGCACACAATTATGACCAGGTGAGAACTCTGAGAGGACAGTAGGAGAGATGGCCCAAGTACATTTCCAGATCACAGTTCAGTAAAATGGCACTGAAAGTCACTGACATTCATAGAAACGCTCTCTGAATTGACATGGAAGGTTTCGAAACTGAAATTACAGAACAGCCGGTACTGTAGAAAGTATCGGCCCTTAGCACTTGTTGATTTAAATTCATGTTTAATAAGGCGTTATGTCTGGTGGTGAAGTTTATGGAGAAGAACCTTATCGCCGATTTTACTTCGTCACTTGAACACTGACTTGTTTAATTTTTAACCAACATGAATGAACTTTATTTCATCATCATAATTATATGTTTTAATCTTCGTGCCATTTTGTCATATCTTTTAGCTTTTGTATCATCATAACATCAATGTGTTTTAATTGTCTTGCCATTTTGTCAAATTTTAGCTGAAGATGTTCCATAATCGGAACGAAACATGTACTAGAGATTAAGATGGTTTATATTATGTAATTAATAAACCTATTATACAGAAATTGATAAGTATTGGAAGGTGGGAACCTACTCATAACTTAACCTTAGTTGAGTTCTTGCACTCCAGAACTTCCAGATATAGCATCGTTTTGTTTTTCTGTCTGAAGGGCATATGCAGAGCTACATTTTTAGCTACTTGCTATGGACCAGGTCACGTAGATGTGTAATTGAGCGAAGCAATGGCTCTTAAATCAACATCTGAAATGACCATTAACAAAATACATGGTCATCGCAAGACTTAAGATGACGAAAACTTGTAGGCGTTTGAATTCAAAGAGGCAATTTGACGGGGTACGGGGTATCTGAGGAATGTAAATACTCTCTCTCCTCCATAGCATTTGAGAACAGAGACCTCGATCTCACTCCTAGTTGGGTGCCCTTGCACAGTTTTGGTATTTGGATTTTGCAGCAGTATGATGGCACACCGATTTTCAAATTTCATTTAAATGCCAGGAGACCGGCTGAAAACTTTAGATAGTCAGCTCTCCCTTCTTCTAAGGAAACTCAATAAGAAATATACGGAGTAAGCAAACAATATAATTAACAATTTTCAGTTTGAAGAGAACATAAACTGCTTAATAAATTATCTCCATAAGACGAGACTTTATTTCTTCAGTGTTCTTTAAACATAGCTTATTGAATAGAAAAAGAGATGTTTGAAATGTATCTCCTGGATGATGCCTACTTATTTCCTCGCCACACGGGAGACGGGTAGTTAGGTAGTCCGGCTCTGTGGCGCCGTATCGGATCTTAGTTGGCCCTTAAAATATTTTCGTGTTGCAATTCGAGTGTTCTCGGTCAAGGCTCGTACCATCAGAACATTCTAATAACAATTAAATGTTTGAATGGCCTCTGCCAGAGATTTCCATCGTTAAGTAGAACCAATCGTTATAACGAACGTGGAAGGAACTGTTTGAGGCTTCCTCTAGACCAGTTATTCCCGAACTTTTCCAGCTGTTGCTTCCCTTTGTAAGCTTGGGGAATCCCATCCCATTCCCCTACCGTTATTACAAATATATTTTTCTCAGAAACACATATACGTAAGAATAATGTAGAATAAGATATTTCAAAATTCACAATATTACTAGGATGTGTGGCTGGAAAAAGAATGCAAGTTGAAATATACAGCAAAATTTCGCGTAATGAAGGTAAATAGTGTACTGTCTCTATCTATTTGTACTAGACACTTGAAAACACGTTAAATATTAACAGAATATATCATACTGATCTGTGAACACTTTCCTTACCGGTAGAGTGGATACTCAAAAATACCTAAGATTTTATCAGCATATCAGAATATATAAAATTGATGAGTTTTCTTACCGGTACAGTAATATACATTCTACATCACTCAAATAGAGATTCTTCAATTGCCTGATTGCCTGGCTTACCGCTAAAACTTTAGTCTCAGAAATTACAACGAACATACTCGAATAATTCCGTCGTAGGGCGAATACCTGTAGCTCCTTTAAACTTCTGACGGTATCATGATAAGTCTTCAGTCTGCACTCAGTCACATTTCAAGTAGGGAGAACTACCAAACATCAGGTGGTGATTTCCAAAGATGATAGGCAGCTGTTGTCAGAGAAGAGTAATGTACAGAAATTGGATTGTCCAGACGGTCCAGTCGGTCGAAGGAAATGCAAAGTAGTTAATCCTCAAAACAAAGAGATTGATAAAGAAGGAATATTCTGTGCCATTTGCAGTACCTATTCTTGCATCACAACCTTCTAGAATGGTTTAAATATAGCTAAACGATCCGTTAGGAGGATTGGAAAATTTCCGATTGAGGGGGTATTTTGGCTTTCGTTTCTGCGTTTGCAATTTCCCTTCAATCCAGGCTGATTTGCAAGAAATTTTACGCCCAAATCAAGACACTGGGGGTAATTTTCCATTAAAGGCAAATTTCCCCTTAATAGGTCTGCTTAAGATAGGTTTTACTATAAAAGTAATGATGCGTCAATATGAAGCTACTGCTTCAAATACAAGATGTTGGCCTGAAGAGAAGTTATAACCAAGTGAATTATTTTTTTCACTCAGTTCATTTACATGAAAATTAAAAATGCCCATAATAATAATAATAATAATAATAATAATAATAATAATAATAATAATAATAATAATAATAATAATAATAATAATGTTACTGCTTTTACGTCCGAAGAACTACTTTTACTCTTTTCGGAGACGCTGAGGTGCCAGAATGTTGTCCCACATACCGATAAATCTACCGACATGAGGCTGGCGTATTTGGAAACCTTCAAATACCACCGGATTGAGCCAGGATCGAACCTGCCAACTCGGAGTTAGAAGGCCAGCGCTCCACCGTCTGAGGTACTGAGCTCGCCCCCTTTAAAGAATTAAACCTGTGTGTTGGTACCTAGACACTCATTGCCAAGACTGGAAGAGATACGTTGAATGAAGAATGGACAGAAGGACTCTCAGGTTATAATACGGTATGTATATTAGTTACTCTATGAATCAGATCTCAAGGCCCTTTCTTCTTCTTATTCTTCTTCTTATTCTTCTTCTTCTTCTGAGGAAGTAGTCTGTGCTCCCTTGTAAATCTCTCACGCTCCTCCAAGGGGACGCGTCCTCCAGGATTGGAATCTCTGCTCTTAACTCTACCTTTGTGTTCAAATATAGAATATATACAGTCTAATCACCAAGTTGATGGAATAAAAACAATACGGCAAGTCTTCGTAAAAAATAATCCGAGAAGAATACGAAGTAAGCGGTAAAAATAAATTGTACGGACAAAATAACATTTCATTTAAGCTCTTTAAGTCTTTAGGCTTTTAAAATCGTGAAATTACCACCGTTACTGCATTGTCTTACATACGAGGCTTGCAGTGTTGTCTCAACGGCGCACTGGCGCCAGCGTCTTGGAAGGTTGTAGCATTCCGACTGATGAGCCCACTGCTACACTGGGGCGAAACGCTGGTAATTTCACGACTGAATAAGCCTAAACACTTATAGAGCTTAAATATTTTTAACATTTTCAATCGTTGAAATTAAATTAAGTTTTCCTTCTAGGAACCTTATTTTTTGATACAGTTTATTTGTGTGTAATAATAATAATAATAATAATAATAATAATAATAATACGTGTATGGGAATGGACGTTGATTTCTTTTTTTTTAAAGTCCGTATACCGTCCAGAGTTAATTTTTCCCTGAGACTCAACGAGGGATCCCACCTCTACCACCCAAAGGGCAGCGTCCTGGAGCGGGATAAAACTGGGGAGGAGGACCAGTACATCGTGCAGGTGGCCTCTCCTGCTATGTTGAACAGGGGCCTTGTGGGGGGATGGGGGGATTGAAAGGGATATTCAAGGAAGAGGAAAGGAAGCGGCCATGGCCTTAAGTTACGTAGGTACCATCCTGGTATTTTCCTGGAGAAGATGAGGGAAACCAAGGAAAACCACGGAAAATCACTTCGAGAATTGCTGAGGTGGTAATTGAACCTCATCTACGCAGTTGATTTCCCAAGGCTGAGTGGATCTCGTTCCAATTCTCGTATCACTTTTCAAATTTCGTGGCAGAGCCGGGAATCGAACCCGGACCTCCCACATTGCCAGCTAATCACACTAACCACTACACCAGAAGCGGACGATAATTTAATTCTGCCTGAGATATTCATTTAATGTTTATTACGAATATTTTATATTTCCTTTTTTACTGTCATCATCTTTCGATTACCTTCAGGCAAAGATCACAACATAGCATTTGATGACACATTTGCTATAGAACCGGGTAAGTTGCAGCGTCCACTCCTAGCGACCGTCAATAGAAATCGATTTTAACCACCTACCATAGTATTCGTCACACATATAAATGTCGTTGACGAGCTTCGGGTAGAAACGGAGCAACCTCTTGGCGAGTTCTGCGTGGACTGATGTGGCATTGAGGAGACAGAGATGAAGGATGGTTTCACCAACAGCGCCTCGTTCGTTGAGGTCCCAGCAGACATCACGGCATTTGCTGGGGTCTGAAACAATGCAGATATACAGACAGGATTTGATTTCAAAGTGCCGGGTCAGTGAATGTAACTGCCTTAGTTCAACACTAAAACATACTAAAAACGGCTGTTCTGAGGTGAGTTTTTCTGCTGTAATTTAGGAAATATGGAACACGTTGAGTGTCAGTAAACAAACAGGGATGCTATTCCTCAGGTACCACAATAAGGAAATAGTAAATGTGTTTCCCTTGGGTTACCAGTAACATATTTATGATGAAATATGTTATATACTGTACATATCAGAAAATGTCTGTATTTACTGTCTATCGTCATTGCACTGATATAATATTTCTTTTTATCAAGTACCCGAGGAACACCGGCAATTATCAGTGACGAAAACCCATAACTTTAAAACTGTCAGAAACCATAACTTTTACAACTGTTTATCCGATGCTATTCTGTACTATTTTCTTATCTGTCACTCCATGTATGACATATAACAGGTACAGTTTGTTACTGCTGAACCACGACATGATAGGCTCCTAAAATTGCATCAGCGTGAGGATTCACTCTGATCCTTATGGGATCTAAGTGAACTACTTCTGAGAAACAACGGTGACCCTTAAGGCAGTCTTAAGACTAAGAAATCATTTTCGGAATGTGAATAAACAAAAATTCCAAAAATCTTGATATAGAACCAGACTGACTGAAGAAATATGTTTTTTAACCTTGTTTACATCTCAAAAATTCATGTTTTAAAATGCCTTGTTAGTGCTGAACTAGGGCAGCGATATGTCAATGGAGAAAAATACAAGGTGTGTCGAAAAGTGCGGTCAGTGGACCGATATCGCAATGGCAACGCGTGGTAACTCTGGATGCATGCGCATGTGAATAGAGAGGCATTTCGAGAAGCGCCATGTAGCGCTGAACTCAAGGAGGTGAAGCAGGTTAGCCTGCTGCAGGCTTTCTCACTACCTTCACCAGTCGAAGGTAATGAGACGCATGCGATGTTGGTGCAAGCTTGCGGAACATGAGCTGTAAGCAGAAAATGCATTTACTACTGGTTGAAACGCTTTCGGGATGGACAGGGAACTCTTGATGATGAGCCACGTCCGTTCTGCTTAGGGCTTCTGTTTCGTACACTCGCACCAACATCACATGCGTCCCGCCGCCGTTTTCCTTAATATGTAACAAAACCTGATATTTATACGTTGCTCCATTGTATGTATTATCGGCACACTTTATTTTGGTGCATTTATGTACGGGGGCGAGGAGTAAGAAGGAAGCTGTCCCCGTTCCGATAGTGCTGCCAACTGAATGAAAATGAAATATGAATTGAATCGAGAATGTGATCGATCGATATGAAGTTTCTAAACCGTTATTATCTTAAGCCAACAACTATGTCACATACACATTATATAACATTTCTCGATGCGAATCTTGTTCCTAGCATGAATTCTATAGTTTGGCTTTGCTGTGTAAACAACAACAGTACTAGTACGTAAAGTGTACGCCAGATGTCGCACAACGATGCTCAAGTGATTCATGGCTTGTGTTTCAAAGGTTGCCAGTACGAATCTCGAAGATTGCCGAGGTCGACCGATTCAGTACTAGGGAGTAAATGCACCAAGATAAAGTGTGCCAATAATACAACGACACGAGTCTTCAACCGCGTTACGTTCGACTGGCCGCAACAAACTACTCTTCTTCAGCTCCGTGTGTTCAACGTTACGTGGCACTTCTCAGGATGTCTCTCTAGTGCATGCACGCAGTGTTATCACGCGTTGCCATTGTGATATTGGTCCATTCACCATACTTTTTAGACACACGTTGAATTTGCACATGTTCAATAAGTGTGGTTTAACCTTAGTCCTTGAAATAATCAAGGTGAATTCCAAAAAAACATTATCGCTTAGTATGTCTGTTATGTTGGTCTCTCTTATACTGACAGTAAGGTGTGTATTGATTGAGTATCAAATTTGGAAATCCCAATGAATTTACAAGTTTATTTCAGCATTTGAGTTACGGACACACTTTTTTTAATTATGTAACGTCTTAAAAATTATGAATGCATCTTTTTACCTTACTTATTTTAAACACTCGTAAATTTCAGCAAATATGTTGGTGATGGTCCGCCTAGTCAATACTATTTATTATTTACCTTTCACCTTAACATCTAGTACATGTTTCGAGAATATTTATGCATTCTCTTGCTCAGCTAGTGGATTAAAATTCAGTATACAATAAGACCTGATAAAATAGGGGGGCCCCCATTAAAAATTCAAAACTATGACCATTACAATGTAACATTAAAAAATTTGGATGGTAAAAAACATGGAATTAAAATCCCATCTTGTCATGTACAAATAAAAACACAATATAGTAATGTCTGATTAAATATTGAGCACAGCGTCTTATGGTGATATGAATTCACAGTATCCTTGATCTTGCACTGTCAAATCAAAAGACCTGCACTTGGCGAGCCGAAGTTGTCTCGGACACTCCTGGCACTAAAAGCCATACGCCATTTCCTTTTAACCGTAATCCTTTTCCAGCCTTGTGTCGCCGGAAACCTTCTGTGTGTTGGTGCGACTGGTAAACCTATAAAAATACCGACAACAAAAACACCACAAAGAAAACCAGATGATTGGGCTGTACATACTGTAGTAAAGACTAAAACTGTGAAGTTTTCGTAATTCCTGTGACTGGGGTATTTACATACCAACTTTGCTTTCTTCTTCTGGGTTCACTTCACTGAGGATCTGGTAGTCATCTGGGTTCTCCATTGCTCTTAGCGGTGGTAACTGTAAAGAGAATTTCTTTAGGTTAGTTGTCGTGTCTACACTAGGTATACTCAAATTATTGGTTGATTTTCTGGCGCCCTCCTATTTGTTGAGACAAGTATACTGAATACGTTGTATGTCATGCATCAGAATTTCAATTACGATGATTGGTTGATACTTAGTGTATACTACATTTAAAGCATTTATATTTAGGAATCTGTTGTTAAGTTCTTGGATAAAAACAAATCACGATGTTTCTGTTTCTTAATATCATGTTAAGAAAGCATTAACCCAGAATCAAGTGGCATTAATCGTACGAACGGATGGAAGAAAGGCAAATCTCTCTACTTACGTTGTTGACCCTTTCGCGATTTCCCATCTGCCTCAAACTAAATTTGCTGCCTCTGCTATGAAATTGACTGTACGCGGTAAAACGATCAAATATCACAGAGTAATTGGGAATTATGCCTTTGCATTGTTTACAGTGGAAACAATGGCAGTTCTGTGTAAGGAGGCCAGAAACTTATTTCAGATATTGGCAGATAACTAAAGTGGGTAGCGGGATAACTCTCTTCATCTAAATTCCTGCGACAGCACATTGGAATGGAGATTCAACGGGGAAACGGTTAGTGCGCCGGGTAACTTCACTGATACCGCTCTGCTGGTCGACATATTTATTTCCTTTGATTTCTTTTTAAACATATTCAGCAACTGCATTATTTGTAGCGAAAATTAAAATCCACAGCCTGTTTCCAGTCATTCGACCAGGTCACGAATGTAATGAAGCCCAATGTAGCCGAGAGGATAGAAAATTTGCCGGCTACCGAAACCTGTCGCACTCCTCTGGGGCAATGATAAATGACTGACAGATGAAATGTTAATGGAGAGTGTTGATGGAATGAAAGATGACAGGGAAAACCGGAGTACCCGAAGGAAAACCTGTCCTGCCTCCATTTTGTTCAGCACAACTAATTCAGTGTACATAATATGTGAGTGGTGACCAAGAGTTTAACCCCTCGCGTGTTAGTGCGTTTCTAGGAGTGCAACTAAGTCTAGATGGCGCTCCGATTATCCTTGCCACAGCGCTCTTAACCCTTTCTTCCTCCACACATGGAATCACCCACCACTACTGCGTCCGGCGCGCAAGGTGGGTGCACAGCTGGTGCATTGTTTGGCCAGACCTGTACTATGTCAAAAGATTAACAACTTTATTTACAACCTTAAGGGCATCTGGATGAGAAGAGTTGTCAAAAATTCACGTTCTTCATTTCTTTGAACAGAGTAAGGTTTCCTGAATGTAAAAATATTTAATACAGTAGAACATTTTTTAACCGGAACAAAGGAGAAAAAGTGGTTTCGTACAATGACAATTTCGGATAATAATTAAACTATCATTTTTGTAGTTAAGAAACATTTTCGGACGTTTTAGATTAACGTAAACGAAGACAATAAAAATACAATGCTAAGAAAGCATTTTAATAAACGCAAGCCACTGTACTTGTTGAGAAAAGAAACATGTTCCGCAGTGCATATACTTGATACTGCACATATAGCACTATTCTTTATGAAAAAGTCTTCTACTTTGTTTTCTTTTCACATCGTTTTCCAGCCGCTGTCACACCACCGTTTCATTAGCAGAACGTAAGAAGGCTTTGATTCGTCACATCACAAACTGAATTGTCATAACTCAACAGCAAACAATAGAAATAATGAAAGAGCCAAAAACAAACTATATTCCCAACAGACGGAAATCAAACAGGAATTTGGAAAGGGAATCACAGTCAAAGGAGAGGAAATCAAAACCTGGAGATTTGCCGATGATATTGTTATTTTATCTGAGACTGCAGAAGATCTCGAGAAGTTGCTTAATGGTATGGACGAAGTCTTCTGTAAGGAGTACAAGATGAAAATAAATAAGTCCAAAACAAAAGTAATGGAGTGCAGTCGAACGAAGTCAGGTGATGCAGGTAATATTAAATTAGGGAATTAAGTCTTAAAGGAAGTAGATGAATATTGTTACTTGGGTAGTAAAATAACTAACGGTGGCAGAAGTAAGGAGGAAATAAAATGCAGACTAGTAGAAGCAACGAAGAGCTTTCTTCGGAAAAAAAAAATTGCTCACTTCAAACATTGATATTGAAACGGGAATGCCGTGCCGACATTCTCCGCCCCAAGTATTTCTGAGACAACGCAAGGTAACACTCGTCTAGGTCATTTGAAATTACCGCTGTATGCACAGGCAGCGGATATTACGGCGAGTCATGCGGCTGCTCGCTGCTCTGAGCTTGCCAAGGACAAATGACGTCACAATATAATCTTCTATATGTTGTATGTCACTATCTCTTGAATGAAACATGATATCAAATTTATGACTACACCATCATGTAGCCCAGTATTAAATATGGTGCTGTACCAGGTTTCAAGAAGGTCGGTGGCAAGATAGCCGAGTAATTAGAAGTTAGAGTTATATGAAGTTTGAAGTCCGTGGTCCGACCTCCACATATGGTTTCCTCACTCAAATTCAAACGGCCGCTGACGGCACGCGGCCGGTATACAAAGACAGTCTGTAGAGAGGACGGGGATGTACCGACTCTAACGGACTCGAGCAAATGCTATAAAGGGGTGGGGCGGCCGTTGAAGCTGGAGGCTAGCGACTGAAAGACCGGCTCGGAGTGCGTGTTACACGTATCGAACCTCGAGAAAATGTGCATATATCATAGGGCCTTAAACAGCGCAATTACAGAGTTTCAAATAGGAAATAAACTAGGTCGCCCAAGCGTGTAATGTGAGCAGATGCTATCTGAACAAGATCAAATTCGTCAGTTTAGTGTGGTTTGCGGGAATTTAGCTGCCTAATAAACTTGTTGTGACCGGGTTTGCATACCATAATAGGCTCCGCTCGTTATCGAGCTCATATCACAAGTAGGAGATTTACCTTAACAATCTCGCCTAGGTTGCGGCATTTTACGTGTACACATACAAGGCAGTGAAGAGGAATATTTGATTGCAGCATCCAGTTTCCATGACTTGACGTGGAGCAAGGAAGAACAAGACAGCAACAGTGATGGCGTTCCCAGGAGTTGAGTGCCAGGCTTCCAGATTCAACGTCCGCAGCTCTAGGATGTGCTAACTCTACAACGTAGCCCCGGATGGTATGCTGAGGCAATGGCGGAGGATATCAGATGAGTTACACTGCAATTTAAGCACGATTTATAGTTGTAGACTCGACTCAAGGACTTTCCTTTTTCAAATATTTAATATTTAATTATGTAAATTTCAATGTCTTAAGCATGTTTATTTCAAGTGCAGATTAATTAACTTGGGGCTGACGGCACACGCCAGCCATGTGTTTTGTTAGCTTTGCTTACGTTGGTATGAGGGTAATGATAGTTTGATAGTTATTCGTGTTTTTAGTTTTTAAGTGCCATATTGGACACTAGGGTTGTATTGATGTCATTGTCTTCAGATAGATTTGGGGTTCAGTTCACCTCTGGCGTTTCGAACGGGAAACATGGTATCGAATACCAGATAGTAAATAACTTCAAGATGTGCATGATTTGCATGGAGGATGATTTCCAGCTTGGAGCGAGACCAGTGAGATATTTCCACCGTTGTAAATGAGCGAGGATCTTTCAGAATTATATGCAACAGACTGACCCATAGCCGAGTGTGAAATTAGAACCCCGAGAGGGTAGACGCGAGGCCAGAAAGAGCCCAGACATGTGTGTGTGTATTGCCGCCAAGAGATATTAGTGGAATTAGCCGTGAGAAGGCTTAGATAATAGGCCGAGAGCGAGCCAAGATTCGAACCTGTATATTGTAGATGCGAGGTGCAAGGAGCGGTAGTGAGTGTGGCCCAGCCTTCTGAGAGAGGCGAGGTATGTGTGATGTAAAATTAATGTGAGCCCTGATGTGGCGTAGTATGTGACACAAATTTTATGGAATACAAAGGGGCTCATTTGTGCCGCTGATATTGGTATGGTAGAGCGACATTAGGAGAACCAACACGTAGCATTTAGATTAATAGTATACACTTTGTAGTTGTTCTCGTTCCGAAAGCAACGTAGAATAAGGTCTAGTTAGGAACGCGGGTAGTTAGAGATTTTCTATGTCGGCCGCAAGAGCCGTTGTGTATGAATGGGCGTGTACACACAACCCCGATATCTCTTACCGAGGCAAAAGGTGTCCGTTCACATTTAAAGTTATCTCCACTGGTTACTTTCTCCCCAGCTCAGCCGATCTTGCCAATTATAGCCGGCAAATACCTGCAACGTGCGCGGAATACAGCTGATGACATCCGGAGCCATAGAGATCTCGTGTTCGAGACCAGGATCTCAGACGACGACATCAATTGTATTTATTTCTTTTTCTTTTTTAGGAAGTGTCTTATTGCACCTTGTATGTTTGTTTTGTATATTCATTGTCCATTGATTTGTGTGCAGCGTTGTATACATGGGTTACAGCGCGAGCTGGAATTTTAGTTGTAAGGTTCCACCCTTCTTCCTCTTATCCGGTGCTGATCCCGTGATATTAAATTCAGTGTTCTTTTGGGGTATATGTGTCTGTCCCAAGTCAGTGTATTATTATGTGTTTACCGACTAGATCGGTTTTGTTTAATGTTGAAGACAGTGGGAGCTGGAACTCTCCACACGGCTGGACCGTGTCCATTTTACTTGTAAACTTCGTACTGGACTTCTGTCAAGGGTGAGCAGACACTGTTTCTTTCTATCATTTAACGTGCCCTACCTTCCTATACTTGGGCTTCGCCGTAGTAACGAAAATTGAACTTTGCTCCCTTCAGGATACATCTGAGTATTCATGCAGCGCAAATGTTCTGCCTTTTGGACATTCATATTCCTAAAATGTGGTGTAAATGGTGTACTGGACAGCTGATCTAATATTCTAGTCCATAAACATTCCTTACTTTTGAGATGAACTTTTGCATCGCGTCTGTTAGTGCTGGGGACTTGGCGCCTTGATCCTTATCCTATCCCATTCCTCCGTTTCTTATTTCCTTATTCTATCCTTTATCTTCTATCTATCTTTATTTCATTCCTTATCCCATCTATCTGTTAATTTTGCGTAAAAATGGCGCTTGCTCAAAAGATGTGGTCTGCTAATTTAATTTGTATGTTCATCGGTTAGCTTCTATTTTATTATCGCTTCTGCGCATGCGTGTGTGTTTTAATCCCTTCTGGGATCATTTGTTAGAATTCCTTTTTTTTCTTTCTAATCTACCAAAAGGATCAGTCCCTGAAACTGGAGATTGGTTTATTTCAATTCTGAATCTCTTGAATTGTTTGGCATGAGGTTACATTACAATGTCATATTGTAAATATTGTATCAATTTGTGAGCTTATCTTGCAACTTTGTATTCTACTGGCACGAGCCTGAAACTTTATTTGATGTACCTCCCTTCTAGCGTATTGTGTAATATAATGCAAAGAAACTGATTTCAGAATCTATGGGTTTCCCCCCATTCTTTTTCTTTTTCCCCTAATTGCAGTGTCGGAACATATGTCCAAAGATTGTAGTGATTGGTGCTTAGGAATTCGATTATGACGATGTAATTAAAATTTGTATCACCTACGTGTCTTAAAATCGAACTTAACGCTTTTTATTACGCCATATGCTGGTTCATACTATTTGTTCTGATGTAAATATAATTTGTTACCCCTTTAAGATTGGTATAATATATTTGTTATTTTCAAACTTGTTTTCCAAAATTATCTTTCACGAGTTCCTTTCCCCTATTACTTTTGTTTTCACTGGTGCCTACTACGGCAATTCTCTTGGGTAGCGGCCCTTTAACTTGTTTATGCACATGTATGGAGCTCTAAATTGTACTGTTTACGGTAATGTTGACACGATGTATTGAACTGTTATATTCTCATGTTGCACGCTTCTCGGCACTCTGCGCGGTTGTGTACTGTCAGTTCTGGGTACTTTGATATCTTGTTGTCTAGTGTCCCGATCAAGGGCACTTTCTTAAAAGCAAATCTCAATTACAACGCTATTTCTAGCAAGTTGATAGTAAGCAAAGACTCTATCAAGTACAAAGACCGTAACATTAACCAGGCCGAGTTGTGCGGGTCTGTAATTAAATGTAGTGCGTAGAGACGATTCAGATCGAGGCTTTATGCCAACCGCATATTTAACTCATCTGCACACTCCGTAAAACACAATGATACCACTGTATTTTCACACAGGATGTTTATAATGTGGGTTCGAGTCATGCGTTTCGACTAACATTCTGTGACGACGATTTCTCTGTAAACGTATGTAAATTTGACATTGATATTTTATTCTGGTAATTTATCATGCTGTTCATGCCATTTTGTTAATAAATTTGTTCCACCCATTATTTCCACGACTTAATATTTACGAAATATGTATTATAAAACCTGTCCTATTAATTTAAGTAAATTTTAGATAGACTTTGTGACCCATTTATTTCACCCTAAACGCTCCATGCAGCTTCTCCGCTGAGCTAGGCAAAAATTAGGGGACAGGGAAAGGTACAATACTGAAATAAATTTGAGTAATGAAACAGACGCTATTTTATTCTTGACACTAATGAACTTGAGGTATATCTGGTAGCCTTGGAATAAATCATTTCTTTGAAATGGAACTACAAACTATACCTTTAAAAGATGTAGGTTTCACGTCAATATTTCCTTAATTTTAACCACATTGAACTTATATATCCCTATATGCTTACCCCTACAATATCAGTGTTGAAAAGCATGCACCACATCATTAACATTCCCTCTTAGAACGGATTTTAAGTAAATTTCCTTGGCTTTAACACTCTCTCGTGCTGCGGCGCCATATGCTACACTTCAACATGAAACAGTCTACACAATTGTGGCTTGGGAAATGGGAATGTGTTGCTTGAAAGTCTGTTTTCTGTCATGTCATCTGGCGTTGATCGATCGAACATGTTCTTTCTACAGGGTCAAGTTCATCGTCGGATGTCGTAAATGTGTGAAGGACTTCAGCATGTCTCTTGTGCTAATACAATGCTTTGCTGACCTTTCTATTACTTGACTGAGTGCACAGCGGCATCCCGACCATCTTCGTTCCGTGGAGATGTGATATCCTCTTTGAATACCTGTGGATTGGGTATTGTCACTTGTGCATCGCGCTGTATCTGAGATCAATAAAGCTTGAGTATACATTTCATATATTGCTCCCTAGACGCTTGAAAATATTTTGTTCCCATAATATTATGTTGAGTATCTTGCCTAGTCACATAATTATAGTGGCTGCATTCATTTCTTGCTTCTCGATATCAACGCGCTTTATTTATCCCTTAAAATTTGTGAATTATGTTTCAGGACTACTGCTACAACAACAACAACAACAATAATAATAAGAACCGAGAGAGTTGGTCGCGGGGTTCGGTTCGCGTAGAGGTGAGCTTGTGTTGGGAAGATGTTGGGTTCGAATTCCACCGTTGGCACAGCCGTAAAGATAGTTTTATGTGGTTTCTTTTTTTCATACCAGGAAAATATTGGGGCTGTACTTTATTTAAAACCATGGCCACTATCTTCCCAACCCTAACTTTTTTTCACTTTTGCGTTGCCAAAAATATTCGATGAGTAACTGTGACATTAAAGCACTAATGAATAATATAACCCGTGGTGCAACAGGTCATTAAAGGCCTTGGCCTGCCAAAGCGACTGCTGCCTAAGCAGATGGTCTGCAGATATCGGAGTTCAACGTTGTCAGCATGACGATATCATTAGTATTGTATTGCCTTTCGCAACTCACTCCACTGCTTCTCCTATCAAGCAGTTCCTCTGTTGGTCTTACGAGGCTGAGTAAACCCCGTTCGAGAATCGAACCTAAGACCTGGAAGTAAGAGGCAGTCAAATATAATATAATATAATATAATATAATATAATATAATATAATATAATATAATATAATATAATATAATATAATATAATATAATATAATATAATATAATATAATATAATATAATATAATATAATATAATATAATATAACTAGCTGTTACGCACGGCTTCGCTCGCGAGGATTTCGTAATTTGATGAAAATTACTTATTCCTCGGTACTGCACCAAGCCATTATCTGTAAATCACTAAAGTATAAAAACTCACCGAAAAATTGCATTTTGTTTATCCCAGAATCTCTTTGTAAACCACATTTGTGGCATTACCTTTTGGGGCTAAGATGACCAGGCTACTGGCAGACCTAAATCTGGAACACGGGACAAGGAAACTCTACGTGTGAGAAACAGTCCTCTTTTATGTCGGAAAAAAAGTTTTCTTTATTTCTAAAGGAGATTCCAAATACCAAATTTCACGTCCGTAACATCTTAATTTTTGAGGGATAAGTATCCTCATAAAGAGAATTCAACTCCTTCTTCACTTATTTTCTATCTCCAGCTTAAGTTGTTTTTCCTAAAACAAAAAGTACGTGTTTCTTTATTTTTAAAGGAGACTACAAATACTAATTTCCACGTCTGTAACATGTTACGTTTCTGAGATATATTGTAGATATACTCATTATAAAAACTGCCCACCTCCTAGGCTGAGTGTTCAGCGTTGAGGTCTTCGTTTCGCAGGGTTCCGGGCTTCGATTCCGGGCTAGGTCGGGGTTTTTAATCGCGTGTGATTAATTCTTCTGATTCGGAGACAGGTTGTTTGTGTTTGTCCCAACATTCTCCTCTTGATATTCACTCAACACACCACATTACCAATCACAACAGGAACACGCAATAGTTATTACATTCCTACACATACGGTTGCCGCCAGGAAGGGCATCCAGCCGTAAAACAGTGTCAAATCCACATATGTGTGACACAGATCGCACCGCAACCCCACAGATGTGGGTAAACCGGTAGAAGAAGATGATACTCATTTAAAAAATTCACCCCCTTTTTTATTCTTTTCACCCCCTAAAGTGGATTTTCCAAAAAAAAAAGTGTGTTCGTTTTTAAAGGAGATTCCAAGTACCAATTTTAACGCCTGTAACATCTTTATTTTCTGAGATATATGTATCCTTATATAATAATTAATTCAACTCCTTCCTCACTTCTCTTCACCCCCCTCCCCATAAGCGGACTTCCTGAAAACGAACATTTCTGTTCTTTTATTTTTAAAGGGGATTCCAAGTACCAATGTTCATGTCTGCAACATGTTAGGTTTTTGTGATATATTGTAGATAATTTCGCTGCTGTAGAATCCTGGAGTTGACGTTGCCATGGTCACTGCAGTTCATTATTTTATCCGATTCCTGGAGCAGGGATAGTGTGGTGCCAATATCTCCGTAACGGTTGGTTTTAGGGCCTTAAAACATGGTTTTCGGACCCGTAGGGCTTATCGAGGTTTGTTCTTTGCGTCAAAGGGGTTAAATTGAGCTTTGTCTCGTTCTTGTACGACAAATTCGAATTTTGCCTATATTAGCCTATTACTTTTATATCTCCCCACTGTACCCCACCTCGAATTGTTTTTTGAGAATAAAATACAGCCCATGTTACTCAGTGGCAATGTAGCTTTCTATAGGTAAAGTAATTTTTAAAATCGGTTCAGTAGTTTTTGAGTTTATCCGTCACAAACAAATATACACATTTTTCTTCTTTATAATATAACTAGCTGTAGCAGCCGGCGTTGCCCGGATAGTTTCTGAATATTTACCTTTGAGATTTGAATTACCATTTAGTAATGCGTAAAGTGAATTTTTATAGAATTCCTTTTTGACTTGCAGGTTGATATGTTACGATCTATTATCTAGTTTTAAAATTATTTAGATGTGTTTGATTTCAATTTTTAGATTATTTAATTTTCGAGTAAATCTACGTCCTTATGGAAGCTCGATTCGACTGGGAAGTATTTGACCTGTCAAAAATTAATAAGTGATAACTAAATGTATTTAGCCGTCGCACCATAGATACGATGTACGGGATTTCAACTGTCAATGAGACTGTCCCCCTCTCGCCACCCCCACCCCTAAGAGTTAAAAAAATCTGGATTGTCACCATTGATCTCAGTGACCTAGAAAACTGTAGATTCGACACTGTTTTCGATTATTTTTATATCTCACTCCCCCCTCACCCTCACCCCAAAGGGGCCTGAACATGAACTTTAAAAAATTCAGAGCGTCACTGTTCATTTCAGCGACCACGAAAACTATGGATTCGATAATATTCTAGATTATTTTTAGACCAACCCCCTCGCTCCCTGCCCATAAGGATGCTAGGGGTGTTTTACCCCCACGCGGTTTGTCTCCTGTACCAAGTTTGTGAAATTGCTCCAGTGGCTTAGGAGGAGATGTGTCATTTACACACCCGCACACACACAGACACACACCCACGCACACACATACATCCATTTTTGTATATAGTAAGAAGGAGAAGATAAGATATATATATAGTTTTTCGATTATTTTTATATCTCACCCCCTCCACCCGCCACTTGGACTTGTAAAAAATCCGGAGTATTACTATTCATCCCAGAGACCCTGAAATCTATGGATTCGAAACTGTTTTTAATAATTTCTATATCTCACCCCCACTTCGCTCCCCACGTAAAAGGGGCTGAACTTGGACTTTGAAAAATTCTGGAGTATTACTTTTCAACTCAGCGACCCCGAAAACTATGAATTCGACACTATTCTCGATTATTTTTATAACTAACCCCCCTGACCTCCTCTCTTAAGGGCCCTAGGGATGGCTCACCCCCGCAGTGCTCGTCTCCCGGTAGTAAGTAATACGTGTACCAAGTTTGGTTGAAATTAATCCAGTGGTTTAAGAGGAGATGTGTCATTTACACACACACATACATGCATTTTTATATATAGTAAGACAAGATTTTTATACTTCACCCCCTTTCCATCCCCGCCCGAAGGAGTCCTATGAATGCCTTTCACAACAGTATATTTTTTACAGATAATATGTCTTATGTGTACCAATTTTGGTTGGCAGCTATGCCCAAACGTACATGCATAATCTCGTTGCTCTAGAATCCTGGAGCTGACGTTGCCATGGTTACGACAGTTCATTTCTTTTATCCGATTCCTAGAGCAGGGGTAGTGTGGTGACAATATCTCCGTAACGGTTGGTTTTAGGGCCTTAAGACATGGTTTTAGGGTCCGTAGGGCTTACCGAGTTTTGTTCCTTGCGTCAAGAGGATTAAATTGAGCTTTGTCTCGTCCTTATACAACAAATTCGATATTTTGCTTATATTAGCCTATTATTTTTATATCTCCCCCACGTGCCCCCCAGCCCGAATTATTTTGAAAATAAAATACAGCCCATGTTACTCACTGGCAATGTAGCTTTCTATAGGTGAAGTCATTTTTAAAATCGGTTCAGTAGTTTTTGAGTCTATTCGTTACAAAAAAAATACAAATTTTTCCTCTTTATAATATAATATAATATAATATAATATAATATAATATAATATAATATAATATAATATAATATAATATAATATAATATAAATTCAAATCATGGTTAGAATCTAATGACAAACAGTGCTCCTTACTGTCCCTCACAAACATTTTTGAATGTATGACACCGTAGGGAGACCCTGGCTTGCCTGCCTTCTCTTAAACTCTACTGCTCCTAAGTAGGCAAACCTTGTCGTGAAATCTAAGACACTACTAAAAACTTAATGCTAGTCGTAGGCATCATTGCATCCGGGATTCAGTGCAAGTATCAACGCTAACGGAGGACAAATTGAACATTTATGGTAAGAAAGAGTGTCAAGTGGTATGCTCGTAAGTTCTGTTCCTGTGTGTTTTTCCATGAATCGTGTACTATGTAGAGTTGTTGAAAATGAGTTCTAACATGGAAAAAAGGGGGTGTTGGCCCATGTCCATATAACATATTTTCTTCTTCTACATGTGAGCAATGTGTCCTGAAAGTTTGACCGTACTTTATTGTTACACCCTGTACTGAGTGTAGATTTAGACGGGAGTTGTACTTTGACGTCTATGGATTTCTGTAGCTAAACAAAGTTTGTGTCTGTGACATTGCGTCATTCCCTGTGAGTGGTGGGGTGGTGGTAGATTAACACCGACGGTATCTCCAGCTGGTCGTAAGAGGAGACTAAGCCGGGCTGAGTGGCTCAGACGGTTAAAGCGCTGGCCTTCTAACCCCAACTTGGCAGGTTCGATCTTGGCTCAGTCCGGTGGTATTTGAAGGTGCTCAAATACGACAGCCCCGTGTCGGTAGATTTACTGGCACGTAAAAGAACTCCTGCGGGACTAAATTCCGGCACCTCGGCGTCTCCGAAGACCTTAAAAAGTAGTTAGCGGGACGTAAAGCAAATAACGTTAGAGGAGACTAAAAGGGGCCCGAATGGCTTGAAAGCGTGGCTTGGCGTCCACTGGATCATTAGCTCAGTCCTAACATTGCTCCAACTTGCTTATGCCAGCCTTTTCACTTCCCTCTATCCTGTCTGACCTTCCTTGTTCATAAAAAGCAGAACATCTTGAGAGACTAGAGATAGGAAGTCCATATTCACAGGACATGTGCAATGGTATGCTGTGAAGAAATTATTATTTTTATTCCTTTTTTGCTAGTAGCTTTACGTCGCACTGACACAGATAGGTCTTATGGCGACGATGGGATAAGAAAGGCCTAGGAGCTGGAAGGAAGCGGCCGTAGCCTTAATTAAGGTACATCCCCCTGGATGCAAGCTAACAGCCGCGCGCCACTAACCGCACAGCCAACTCGCCCGGTGAAGAAATTATTAGCATTTGAGCAATGTCGGCCCCTCAGGTTCAAGGTCCACATCGATATCTCTGCGCACCACCACCGACTGGTAAAATGTGCCTGCGGCTCTCGTTGTCGCTATAAACCGAAGGTAATGGATCAGTGTGACTTCAGCAGACGTGCAGAATGCCTCGCGGACGTCTGCGAGAACCTTACAGTCAAATGTGTAAGTTTGAAAGAGGGCGCGTTATTGGCATGAGAGAACGTGATGCATCCATCTGAGAAATTGCTGCTCGTGTGGAACGAAGTGTTTCGGCAATGCAACGGGTGTGTACAGAATGGTTTACAGAAGGCTGTAGAACACGACGAGATGGGTCTGGTCGCTCCTCCCAGACCACCTCTGAGAAGATCGACACCTCATCTGAATGCCATTGCAGGACCGATCTGCGTCCTCCTCGGCTCTGGCACAACAGTGGAACAGTATAACACATCGTACAGTATCAGGAGTGACAGTCCGTAGCAGTTTATTACGGTTTGGGTTACCGGCGCGTCGTCCACTTCTCCGCCTACCTTTGCCTAATATGCATAAACATGCTAGACTTCGATGGTGTATGGAACGACGTCACTGGGGACAGGAATGGCAGCAGACAATGTTTTCGGACAAATCCAGGTCCCGTTTGTTTGAAAATGACGACTGCATTTTGGACCGCCGCAGACAGGGGGAGAGGCATCACATTGACTGCATTCCCACAAGACATATAGCGCCAACTCAAGGCCTGTGGGATGCTATTGGGTACAACCACAAATCACAGTTGGTGCGTGTCCAGGGAACTGTGACCAGTTTGACCTACGTGAATGTCATCCTGTGATCCGTCGCCATACCCTTCCTGCACGACACCCCAGACGCCACATTTCAACAGGACAATGAGCGACCACATGTTGCTGCACGAACAGGTACCTTCTTGTTGTCATAGGATGTCAGACTTGGCCTTGGCCCGCCCGATCACCGGACTTGTTGTCAATCGAAAATGTGTGGGATATGGTGAAACGACGGGTGTGACGCTGTGACCCAGTGCCACTCAAGATGAACTGTAGGAATGCAACATGGATGACTATAACCCAGGACGCCATTCGCGCCTTATACGCGTCGATGCCATCACGCATGGAACAAGTTATCAGTGCCCATGGATGGTCCAATGCCTACTAGGCAACAGCCACTACCACCACCTGATTTTTTGACAGAGAAGTTTTATTTATTTATATTTGGTTGACGTTGCGTCGACATAGATAGGTCTTATGGCGTTCATGGGATAGAAAAGGACTAGGAGTGGAAAGGAATCGACCGTGGCCTTAATTAAGGTACAGTCCCAGCATTTGTCTGGTGCGAAAACGGGAAACCGCGGAAAACCATCTTCAGGGCTGCTGACTGTGGGATTCTAACCCACTACCTCCCGAATGCTAGCTCAGAGCTGCGCGCCCCTAACCGCACGGCCAACTTGCTCGGATTTACTTTCATAAACTGAGTATGTACGGAGTAAATCTTTGATGCTATTTTGGATATGCTAAAATGATAATAATATAAAAGGATCAAATTTTCATAAATCTTACTGTCAATTAATTGATCTCTTTCCTCGTAGACCTTTGTACATTATAAATGTTGGCCAGATGGTAAACAAAGCAAACGATTTCGAAGGTGTATGTTAAACTGAAAATGCTTTACTCTATGTTCACTCCAGATCATAATAATGGTCTGTCACCTCGGAGTAGTGAATATATCCTTTCTCTCAGGGAGGGCAGTTCTGAAAACATCGCTATTCGCACCATAGACACATAACCCACTGTCTCTAAATTCTGGAAGGAATTGGTTTGTACTTTACTGGAAGTTGATTTCCAGTACATTTTGAAACACGTCCTTATATATACGTGGTAAATAACCATCTGCTACCCAAACATACCTAACATAGGAACATTTTCGGAGAATAATGACTGGTTATAAATGAAGCTAAATTTTCATATTAAAAAAATCAGTGTCCTCTGACAAAATTTGTCTGTACAATGGAACTGGGGTAATCCGTACAGCATGGTGACCTAACTCACTGTTCCTTACTTTTAACAGTTTCAGTTCTCAGTCCTATCGACCGGTGATTTGTTTAAGACCAGTACATTTGAATTTTAAAAGCTTGTGGATGGTTGTTTTTCAAATTCTAATTTCAACGGACTCTATTGCTCCCTACTCAGTGACTTATGGTTCATGCATTGCTAACACGTGGTGATTTCTGTATGGAGAGTGCTGTTTTTCGATTGTTAATTCTCGTATTCTAAATACGGTGAGTGGTTTTTCCTACCTGCTTATGCCTGGGCCGTTCTTTGTTCCTCAGCAGAACCAGCTTCGCAATAGGAATAAGTCGACCTCGTCCCTTGTTGTAAAGGAACGGCTCCACCTTGGTTTTGAGCGCGTGGTCCAGCTCTGCATACTGCTTGGTCTGAATAGCTCTCTTCATCATGTCTACCAGCAGGCCTCCACCTGAGAACAGGGCAACAGCAAGTAACCTACACCTAAGAGTCAATTGTCTTTTACATTTAGATACGGCAAGAAAACTCTGTACCGAGCGAGTTGGCCGTGCGGTTAGGGGCCCGCAGCTGTGAGCTTGCATTCGTGAGACAGCGAGTTCGAACCCCACTGTCGGCATTCCTGATGGAGGTTTTCCGTGGTTTCCAATTTTCACACCAGGCAAATCCTGGAGGTATACCTTAATTAAGGCCACTGGCATTTCCTTCCCACTTCTAGCTCTTTCCTATCCCATCGTCGCCATAAGACCTATCTGTGTCAGTGAGACGTAAAGCAAACTGTAGAACAAAAACGTAAAACCTCTCTGTATGTGATGTCAGTGTCTTTTACAAAATAATTAACTTCCACAAGGCATTGGATAATTTTTCTTCCAACCATTTGTCATCAGTTGACCGAACCGTCCTAACTTTGTGGTGTAATGGGTCTGTAGCCCAAGGATGCTAAGTACGGAAAACTTCCCATTATTCCTGTGCAGGTTATCCAATTTGTGAGTTATCCGCGCTTCCAAAATAAATAAATAAATAAATAAATAAATAAATAAATAAATAAATAAATAAATAAATAAATAAATAAATAAATAAATAAATAAATAAATAAATAAATAAATAAATAAATAAATAAATAAATAAATAAATAAATAAATAAACCATAATGTACATTTTGGCTTTCTCTAAGTTGAAGTATTAAGCATACTCATTGTTTTCGATGGTGGTTATTATTATTTTAAAAAGACGTACAACTAGGAAACTATTCTCCATTAGAACTAATCAGAAGGAAAATTGAAGAGGTCTGAAAATTTGAAGAATGAATGTATAGGCAAAAGGAAGGGAAGACTCAAGAAGAGCATGAAAATTAAATACTCTCTGGGCCTCGCAAACCTAATACCGTCGGGTTAGGAAGAGGAAAAGAAGAGGTCAACCTAACCCCCTCCATCTCCTTCACCGATTCAAATCAACCCAACTCATCTCCCAACTCCTTCAAATCTCCAAATGTGCCGAATGTCCTGGCCAGAGAGCGTCACCTTCTAGTTCGCTGCCTTTCCCCTTGGGGGAGGGGAAAGAAAGCATTTCCTAGGTCTTACATCTTAGTCGATCAAGAGAGGTCAGATAGAAAGAGGCGAGGAACCTTCAGCTAGGAGATCCGTGGTCACCAACCCACGCTCTCAAGATTTATTTATTTATTTATTTATTCGTATCAGAAGCAATACATCATATAAATTATTAAGAATGAGAGATAGACCTAACTGGTGAAAACATACTAGAGGTGCCCCTGCATAGGTAGTCGGAATTGAATTTTCGTTACTGAACTGAACGTCAGCGTTCCAGAAGCATCATTAAATGATTCAGAAGCAGAAGCTCTCAAGATCAAACCAGATCTATCTCTTGAGGCATTCATCATCACACATTATGAGACGCTCTGATTCATTTGACTATACTATTATGCTTGGGAAGCTGTAGGGGCCTTGGAGATGAGGACATCTAGCATTGAGATGGATAGACTCCATCAAACCCAACATGAACATGTCACTGAAGGATCTGAAATACATGGTTGAAGACCAAAACATCTGGAGACAGTCCATTCCATTCAGTCACCAGGAGTCGACGTCGATTTGATGGATCATCATCATCATCATCATCATCATCATCATCATAATCATCATTCAGTTAAGTGGGAAGCTCCAATTAGTGTCAATGATTAGGAAATATGCGAGGATTTGAGGTCTATCGCACACCTCTGGAGTGTCGACAAATAAATTAATATGAAGCACCATTAACGAAACGAAAGGGTGAGTAGCGATGAAACAAGAGAGGACGGAGAAAAAGATCTTATCTACAGAATTTGTTCAACGGAATTTTCATATTATGTATGAAACAAAATCTGAATTCAAGTTGAAACGGTAAAGGATAACGTCTGAGACGGATGGGCTCACTTAATTGATATAAATGTGCTTCTTGTTATTGAAATTAGGATTATTTATAATTGGTAACTACCCGTGTTTTCACTTGTGTTTGTTGTCGAATTACGTAAACCAGGAATTTTATGAAGCTACATGTAACTTTCTGTTCAGTCATGCTATGAAAATGGGCGTTTTAACTGCTTTGAGAACCTAAGAGGTTCCCTTGTACTGGTCCTTTGTTTGAAAACGTAAACAAGAGAATTGGCGCCGTCGGTCTAACGTAACGTCGCCGTAAGACCTATCTGTGTCGGTGCGACGTAAAGCCAATTGTTCCTCTGTAATGTGTTCCACAATAGCAAAGGAGGTAAAGAGTATTGCATTCTTGTAGTTCGGGAGAAAAACAAATATAAGACAAAGTAAACTACAATCATTTTGTTTATCATTTCTTATTCGATTTGTTATGCAATCCAATATTCCTGCCCTCCAGTGACAAGCTTGATCAAAGTAATGTTTTTCTTTCTCCGTCCTAGACTACTGCACAAGGAGTACCTTTCATTGTGTTTATCTGTGCTCTTTTAGACAATCTGACAAGACTGAAAGGCCGTTTCATTATCTCAGTAAATACAGAAACTCCACTTGAATAACAACAAAATCTAAGAAGAATAAATTGAAACAATGGATATTAAGTGGTAATTATCTCTTTTCTACAGATAGACTTTAATTTATTTCTTCAGAGCAAGTACTTATGAAAGCTTCGCATTTCCAACCTAAGGTAAGGAGAGTTTTGGATGTCAGCATCAGTGGTGAAGTCGGTTAGTGATCTCTCGAATGTCGGAACTCTTCCGACATAGGCCTACTATGTTTATTTCAAGAATAGCGCGGTAGCATTTGAGTTTTAACAACTCTTAGGCAATATTGTGTCCATAAAGTAGCAGTTCATGTTCTTTGGAAAATATTTTTTCCTGTGAAGATGAGGAGACACTGAATGGAAAGCCAAACTTAATAACCGCACACTCAAAAGATTAGGGGTGGCCTAGTCGAGGGTGCAAAGGCGTGCTTGGTTCAGTCAGAAGGACGTCGGTCTCTGGCTGTACCAATAATGTACATCAGGTTAATCCCTAAGGCATAAGACGGCCGGGTATAGATTTTCGTATGTTACAATTTGTTTGTTAGTGGTTTAACGTCGCGATGGCACATCGAAGGTTTCTTGGCGACGCAAGGGTGGGAAAGAATAAATTGGAAATGTAGCGGCGGGAGCCTTGAAGATGGTTTTCCCTGGTTTCCAATTTTCTCATTTAAAATTAAAAACTTCATCACTGATCCGTATTGAACTAATAATTACAATGCTAAAAAGAAAAAGATGTTCCACCTATTCAATACAATAATATTGTGGCACGAATTAATGTAGCAACATATTTAATATGTTATTGGACCGGTTTCGACATATGTCCATGTCATCATCAGCCGACACAAAAATGGCAAGAAGTCAACACAATTGTAACACTTATGACACTTTTCTTGAATTAAAAATAGAAGTTCATGTAGAGGTTCTTGAGCACTCTTGCTGTAGATCTTGAGGTTTAAAAAATGATGCAGTATAATTCACAATTGTTGTTATTCACGGAATAAAATTAGTAGTTATGTAACAAATGATATGATTTTGTTTTAGTACTTCAAAATGTGGATAGTGGTATATATAAAAACTCTTAGAATATGAGAATATTAATACTGATATGGATTTTATGAGATCTAAGGAAAAGAAAAGAAATTAAAAATAAGAATAGACATTCAGAACATGTTAACGCGATAAAATACAATAAATTCTCAGCAAAAGGGCAACACATGCAAGACGTAAAACATCATTTCACTACGTTAGACCAAGACATTGCAATTATCTGTACCCTAAACAAAGGCCCTCTTCTTGATATCACTGAAAATTGTTTAATACACCTTGATCAATATTTTAATCCTAACCAAAACCTTAACGATTTGTCTGAAAAACCGAACATTCTTTTTGACTTCCTTATCTTAGTTTTCAAAAGCTTCAAGTTGACAAGTAGGCGTTTAATCTTCCACGTAATACACAACACCTTCTCGCGCTACTTGCCCTTACCACAACACCCCCCTGACCCACCTTAAACTACTCCCCTCACTCCCTTACCCCCTCCTATCCCCTACCTATATTCAATTTTCGGTTCTTACTTCCTCTTGTACTTCATGACAAGGCTAAATTAAAGTGAGCCTCAGAATATTACTTACCTTACCATTTTCACTTTTCTATTTCTTATTTTTAATTTATTTTCTTTTCCTTGGATCTCATAAAATCCACATCAGTACTAATAGTCTCATATTCTAAAAGTTTTTTTATATATACCACTATCCACCTTTTGAAGTACTAAAACAAAATCATATCGTTTGTTACCTAGCAACAAATTTTATTCCTTGAGCCTAACAACAATTGTGAATTATACTGCATAATTTTTTTAACCTCAAGATCTACAGCAGGAGTGCTCAAGAACCTCTACATGAACTTCTATTTTTAGTTCAAGAAAAGTGTCATAAGTGTTACAATTGTGTTGACTTCTTGCCATTTTTGTGTCGGCTGATGATGACATGGACATATGTCGAAACCGGTCCCATAACATATTAAATATGTTGCTACATTAATTCGTGCAACAATATTATTGTATTGAATAGGTGGAACATCTTTCTCTTTTTAGCATTCCGAATTTCTCACCAGGCAAATGCTAGGGTTGTATCTTAATTCAGACCACGGTCGCTTCCTTCCCACTCTTCGTCCTTTCCTGTTCCATCGACGCCATAAAACCTATTTGTGTCGGTGTGACGTAAAGCAACTTGTAAGGAAATAAAACGATAAGAGCTGATGTCGGTGAGATTCGAACTCACTATCTCCCGAATGCAAGCTCACAGCTGCACAACGCAAAACCGCATGGCCAACTTGCTCGGTGTTGGTATAGAGCTGACGGATTGTGGAAGCCTTGACCTTCCTCTCCTCGAAGGACGTTAATGGCCTGTATGGAGATGATTTCGATTTGCTTTACTCAGAACATTACAATGCTCAGTGTAGTGGCAGACAGAACAAAGAAAGAAGGAAAACGCAGTGCTCTAAAAAATTTCAATGAAACTCTTTTGTTGAGGCGTGTAATACGGAGGATACGAGTAAAAGTAAGTAAGAGAAGCATGCCTATAAATTCTGTATTTCCAGCATTTATACAATTATGAAAATTATTTCATTTAAATTCGAGGTTAATGTGAAAACCTTTTAGCCTTAAGAATAAGCAATAATCTCATACTTTTCTTTCCCGAAAGACAATATAAAAGGGGTAGGCAAAAAAAAAAAGATAAGAAAAATATGCCTATCAGCTAGCACAATTTCTACAATCAGGGAAGAAAAGCAGTCTGCAGGGTACCAGGAAATAATTGAAAAGAATACAAAATTCCTATTCGTGTTGAAAACCATTCCTCTTTTCTGTATTCAACCAACAACGATTGCATACGAAATTATTATCCAGCTTCATTGTCTGCATCACATCGAATCACTTTAGATGTATGTTCAGTCGTCATCCCTAAGGCTGGTTGGATCCTAAACAGCTCCGCCATCAGCTGTCATAGATTGCCTAGGCATCACTGAAGAGGCGTACTAGAAAAATGAGGAGTGAGGTAGTTTACCGTTGCTTGCCTCACGGAGCCAGAAGTTGCTATTACATATCAGTCTGCCAAGCCCTCTGAAATCCATACACCATCCGACCCTATGAGCAACATTTTCACACCATTCATAACAGGGACTGGCTACATAAGGAATGGCATTACTAGGATCACTCATACCTCAGTCACTCTCATATTATCAAAGCCAAGGATAAGACTGAGACAGGTCAATGAAAGTAACAAAATTGCTCTAGCCTATACCAGAAGACATAGTGCTCTGTGAACACCAGGTCCTGCCAGCAGAGGCAAAATAAACTTTAGATAACACATATCAACTCAACATCTCTAAGGAGGGGGTCATTTTCACAGTGAAAGGTATAGCATACACCGTCAGGGCCAGATCATGTGTTAATGAGGCGTGTGAAGGATGATTATGTGCGTGATATTATTGCTATGAGAGAAACGTGGATGTTGATGACGTCCCATGTCGCTGCATGTTTTCAAAAGGCAAGAAGTCAGGAGTTGAGAAAGTTGCGTCATTTTGAAGGCCCATTTCCATCTGTTCAGTTATCGAGAGAATCCTAGACCGCAGGTTGAGAGTGACTTCAACGATAATCAGAGGGGTTTCACCACCTCACCCGGCACGATAACTAACACTTCGTTGTTACGGTCGGTTCTGGCCAAGGCAAAGAACGAGAAAACTAATGCAACCATAATCTTCCTGTTCACTCAAATGACATTTGATAACATTGGCCATGACCATCTAAGAAGTGGCCTAGAAAGTTCTGCCGCTCCATCTATACTTGTCGAGCTAATTCAAATTGAAGCCATCTACCCGAGAACTCAGAGCATAAAACTATGGTGAGGTATTTTGCAAGGTTCACGATTGTCACCTTTGCTTCATAATATTTCGAATGAACTATCAGAGGGATCAACAGCTAGGGAATATGGGTTTCCACTCATAGAAGGTTTGAAGCCTCTCACACTAATGGGATTTGTCGACGACAGTTATTATTGGTAAAGAGAGAGCTTCCACACTAAATGAAACAATAATGAGAAGATCCAGAGAGAGAGAGGCTTGAACATAAATATGTCTAAATCAGTGTATATCAACATATCTAAAGGTCAGCTTTCTGATGGCCTAATTTCTGTATTCGGTGGAAATATAAAAGCAGTATCGCAAGATGAGTCCATCAGATATCTCGGAGTGAACATTTGGAACGGAGTTACCTTTGACACACACAGCGCGATGCAGGATCTACATCTCAAATTGGAGTCACTGTCTTCTTCTCTTTTCTTCTCCTTCAGTGGACCAAAGTCCATTTTCATAAATTCTTCCGTGAGCCCAACATTAATTTATCCATTTCAGACAGTTCTTTGAACTGTATTCCCCTGACATTTCTCAAGGACAGCGACAAAATGATAAAATGCTTGCTGAAAGAAATCCTCCAGTTTGCTGCCGACACACTGACGGTATGATATACACACACCGGAAGTTCAAACGTCTAGGACCTTTCCGATCACAGTGGGAAGCTCTCCTGCAACAATAATTAGCGACCTTGTGAACCTATAAGCCAACGGCCGTAGCCGTGTTGAAACACCGGATCCCGTGAGATCTCCGAAGTTAAGCAACATTGGGCGTGGTCAGGAGTTGGATGGGTTGCCACGCGTTGTTGGTGGGGGGTAAGGGAATGGAGGAGCAGAAAGGAACTGGCCACCCTACCGCACGTAAACTCCGGCTCAGGAGCACCTCTGCGGAGGTTCGGACCTGCCTTCGGGCAGAATAACCCTTACCTTGCCTTTAACCTACAAATAAATGGAAACACTTACATTTTGGGAAGTAGGCACCCCTCTGAAGAGAGTAATAACTCCCTACAAAATCTACATATTTCACCATGTGTCAGCTTATTAAATTCCAAGAATGGTCTTTTGGATTATAAGAAAATAAGACAATTACTGAGAGATCAGGAAATCCAGAAAATGATGTCAGCTTTCTCACAAGGGGAAAGGTTTTATTTTACTTAAAGAAAACCATTCAGTGAACAGTTGGATAACACACCATGATATCTTTCAGGGACTGGCATGATGCTCTAAATATGACCATTAATGTCGCAACCGTTCGAGCCGTGCTGGACAGGTACCAGCACAATAACCGTTGTCGGCATTGCCACAACGAGATAGAAACCCTTTCTCATTTACTGGGATATTGCTCCTACTGTGAAACCCTACGACATACTGGACACCGTGCGATAAGAAGCTCTATCGCGCAGTCATTAATAGACGCTGGTTACACAGTGTACGAGGAGGTCCATGGGTTGTCGGAGAATGGCAGTACCCGTCGGTTAGATACGCTAGCCTTAAAAAAAATCAGTGAAAATATTATTCATTCTACGGTTCGGTTGGAATCGCTCGCTAACCAGCCCAGTGAAGTATACGAGTAAAAGAAGAGCATTGACGAGCCATTACGGACTGGATGTCATCGAGGTGATAGGCATCATGATCGGTGCAAGAGGAACAATTCTTAAGTACTTCGAAATATTCCGCTCAAGATTAAAAGCTACCAGAATCGTTGACGAAGAATGTGGTCCACAAAGCCTTGAAAGACCCATCATCAATACTGAGACATAATTCATACTGTATAGTCATTAATGTATGTGGTATACCTTGTCCTAATGGACAACCTCCTTATGGAGAATAAATTATATAATACTATACGAATAGAGGCAAGTTCCAGCCAAACTTGATCGACTGCTAAAAGTTAAAATACAGCTGCTTAATACAGTTGGTTTCCAGCATATTAATGAACTACAGAACAAAATCTCGACACTCGTTGTCTCTGAAACTCTATAGTAACATTTAAGAAAGGATTAAGAGTAACATCCTAGAGCTATGAAAGCGGTGTTATGTTTAACGATCTTATAAGAGGGACAATATTCCAGCACTTAGTGACCTAAAACCTGTAGCAATTGAAGAGTTGTTAAAGTACAATAGTTTAGAGCTGCGGGAACGCCGATGTGTTTAATGATTTTTATGAGCTAATATCGAGAAAAATTCTGACACCTGGAATTATGGTTATGCTGGGTGATTATTATTTTAAAGGGACATGGTACTAGGTAAACATCCCCCTCTTAACTCTAAGAGAAAGCGAGAAATGATGAGGTCCAATCTTTCGAAGATTAAAACTATTAACAAATGAAGGAGAAAGACCAAGAAAGGAGAGGAAAATTAAGCAGACCTCGTAAATCTAATGCCGTTGGAGTCATAACAGAAGATGAGTTGACCAAGGAAGATCAGGTAAGGGGCCTGGGAAAAGTTTGTCTACCAATATCAGACTCAGTTTAGGGACCCATGGCCGTCGCACATTCCTAATTTTAGAGTCCTTCGGGAACAACTTCAGTCGTTTACCCCTACCTACAGGCGATGGGTGGAGACACCTGGGACACCTTAAAATCTAGTACAATTGAAGAGATTTTAAACAAATAATAATAATAATAATAATAATAATAATAATGATAATAGTAATAATAGCTACTGAAACGCTGATGGAATTAACTGTCTTGTATGACCTATGTTAAGTATTCTCAAGTTTTGTTGGTTCTAATTTTTTTCCAGTGAAGGAAAGAAAGTAGTATGATAACAACATTATTTTAACGAGAGGACCGATACCTCTGACCGACCAAAAATGCCATTTTTCAATTTATTTTTTATTTAAAATTGAACTTTTCTCTTTGTAACAGTGAAAATGGTTTGTTCATATCTCCAATACTTTCGGAGTTATGACCAAAACGTGAAGCTCTGTCACCCAAGCAAGCACTTTATTGGGTTTCCCACAATTTTTGTTTTCAGAACCGTTTCCCTGATAACTCTGAATTTTTTAAAGATATTCAGATGAAATTTTGCATGCATATTTCATAGAGAAGAAGAAGATATACTAGATTTATTGAGCTAGCTTCATTAGTCAAGTTAAAAATTCTAATGAAAATTAATGAAAACACTATTTGAAAATAACTTAATGAACAAAATATTTGTACTTGATGGACTTCACTGATTCTAATATATGTTGTAGCTAATACCATTATTAATCATAATAAAAAATAATAATATAAAAATATTTATGTGTTTGGAAATTATCAGGGAAACGGCAAAATAATGGCCAAGATACACCGTCATTCTAACAATAATTATAAATAATGGAATAGGTTTATATGATTTCTAAATATGTAGGAATATTATTAAGGGATAATTTGTTTGTCATACCAAGTTTCATTTTTAGCATTCATTTCCACTGCTGCGGAAGAAGTTTAATATACCCAATTTTCTGAATGTTCAAACGCATAGCCCCTCCCCCTTAAGGGAATATACAATCAGAATCATCGGTGCCAAAAAAAGGGGGGTGCAGGTTGTTGTGTATTAGTAAGCTACTATCTTTATGGTCAGAGAGACATGTTAACTTTGATTTACAGTAAGTTATAAATATTTGTGAGTAAAAATTGTCAATATTCTAGAAAATAATATTTACCTTCCTTATAAATCGAGAAAGGAAGCCCCTAAAATATGAGTTAAGGGTAATATAGAATGGAATAGTCCCGTAGGCACGACAGTATTCTTATGAAATTAGCAACAAATTAAAGATTCTTTGATATTAATAATGATCTTATCTACGACAGGGAATCGATGTCAATAAACAATATGACGAGTGCACGTATTATTTTACAGTCAATCTGGTTTTAGTTACACTCACCTTTTAGATCCACCAACTTGTAGAGTTTCTGAGTTGATACTCCTGCCTGCTTCTTTACTCCACTGGTGACATTGCTCTCAGTATTACCCATGGTTCAGAAGCTCTGAAAACTAAGAAATGAATGCTGTTGTGAATGAGGTAAATACTATTTTTTCCTCTTGCATTGTGATAAGTATACTGTTAGTACATCGTTTCAGGGTAAAAAAGACTCTTTTACTGTCATACTTTTGGTTGCTGTTGACGACGGGAGGTAACTTACTACGTCAGGGAAGTAAGTAAGTAAGTAAGTAAGTAAGTAAGTAAGTAAGTAAGTAAGTAAGTAAGTAAGTAAGTAAGTAAGTAAGTAAGTAAGTAAGTAAGTAAGTAAGTAAGTAAGTAAGTTGTTTTGGTTTTTCTTTTTTTGCTAGTTGCTTTACGTTGCACCGACACAGATAGATCTTATGGCGACGATGGGACAGGAAATGGCTAGGAGTGGGAAGGAAGTGGCCGTGGCCTTAATTAAGGTACAGCCCCAGCATTTGCCTGGTGTAAGAATGGGAAACCACAGAAAACCATCTTCAGGGCTGCCGACAGTGGGGTTCAAACCTACTATCTCCCGAATACTGGATACTGGCCGCACTTAAGCGACTGCAGCTATCGAGCTCGGTAAAGTTGTTTTACACCAACAAACAAAAGTATACTGAAACTCGACGTATTTACTAATATAAATACGAAGTCATTTTTGAATTTAATTTTTATTACATAGAATGGGCAAGTGAGAAAGGAAACACTATTATATGCAGTACTTCACGTAAGGAATAGTGACTAATCTCGAACCCTAATGCTAGCCATCGCTATCACTTGGGTGAAAAATCGAATAGTAAGTACTCCATATCTCCGTTATGGCATAAGTCTTCGGGCACAGTCACTGTACAATCCGCGAATTGTTTATATGTTTTCCTTTAATTTCCCTGCTATACTGTTGTAAGCAGATATAACCACGGGAATATCTCTCAGTTTCGATCAGTTTAAATATATTTTTAATTATAATAATCTCAAGAGGAGCTGTTGCACCAAAATCTTCTAAATGGAGTGAATAAAATCCTCTCTAATAGGGAGCAGTTTGTAACATGTAATAATACTCAGAGTAATGTAAAGGTATAATCTCAATTGGTGTGCCTCAGGGTTCTGAGCTGGGGCTTTCATGGTTTCTTATTTTCATTTATGATATTGACCACCTTAGGTTAAATGGAAGACTGTGCATTTTTGCTAATGACACTAATATTTTTTTTTAGGCAGGCTCTATCAATCATGAACTTGAACAAAATATTATACAGGATATTCTATTACGTGAAATATGGCCTAATCCCAACCGATTAACTACAAATCCAACAAAACAAACTACATAATTTTTCACAAACCTTCATATGCATTAAATATGGATAAAAATATGCTTTTCTTCAATCATAGAGTAATGAGAGTGCAGAGTACTAAATTATTAGGACTGATTATAGATGAAAATCTGTCGTGGAGTAATCAGGTGGAGACTATTTGTAATAAAATTTATCCCCGTGATTGGTATCCTTAGTAGACTGAGATATAAATTCCCTCGTGGGTTGAGGACGGGTATTTACTATGCTCTTATTGAAAGCCACATCTCTTACATGATACATGTCTGGACATGCTGTAATAAAGAATTATTTGGAAAGGTAGAGGTCCTTAGGAAGAGAGCACTAAAAATAATTTTCAAAGTGCCCATTATGAGACTGACTAAAGATTTGTATAAACATTGTAATATATTATCACTTACAAAAACCTCTGCATAAAGGATTCTATAATAAAATTATGATAAATTCAAAACAAATTAGTCCGCTCAAACACGTCAATAATTACCAATTCAGAGATTCATAATTATGAAACAAGAGTTATTTATAATATTCGCTACAGTCATATCCATTCTACTAGTTACGGTCAAAATTCTCTTTTGCATTTTTCTATAACTATGCGGTAAAAATTGTACCAACTTTATCTATTTTCAAGAGTGATGTAACTAAATACTTAAAGGAGTATGGCAATTATGTTTAGGAAGCTTTGTCCTATCTTATCTATTACATCATGTTACATTATATATATTTACTGTAAATTTTTGTAATTACAATGTGAATATAGCCGCCATTGTAATTTATCTGCATTACTCGAAGAAGAGCCTCAACTCCAATCACTATATCTGGTAAATACAGTATATATCTATTACATTAATTCTTGAAATGAAACAGAAAAGATGTTTACTACCAAAAAAGCAGAAAAATAATTTCTTTAAAAGTCAAAATAATTATTTTATTATGCATTCACAATGTGTACCTACTCCATGGCCATAGACGATATTCGCTATTTAAATATGACTGCCGCATTACCAAGAAATCTCTGTGCACGTTTATTCACTCGAGACGGGCATCAACCAGTCATTAATGATAAAAATGAGGTACAGTTTACTGAGATTATGCTCATTTAATGTGATGAATAGAATGTTTACGAATCTGTAATATCCCGGTTTCGATAGCAAAATAAGCGACAATTTTATTCGGCTTGCTCCACCAGCCGGTGCTACTGTATCACTGTGCTCTAGCTAGAACTTCGGCATCGTCTGAATAATAATTTCCACATTTCTTGAGAAGTCAATGAATGAATGAATACCGCACTAGCTTGTGCCGTATTAGCACTGCGCCAGATTAATTAATAGAAAGCATTTATAGCAAGTGGGTAAGGTTACAAACTCTTATCAGAAGATCAACGGTTCGATCCTCCATCACCGGAGATTTTTATCGTCATATTATCATTTTTTCATGGAGTAATAGTAACGTTCCACGTTTTCTTATCATTAGGTAAGCGAGTTATGCTGTAGTGCTCTTCCTAAAAATCTATGTAGGCCTACATCTCATGGATGTGTCAAATAATAGCTGTAATGTTCTATTATGAGATTATTTTCATAAAAGAAAACGATCAGCAAATAAACAGTTAACGATTGTCAAATGCAGCTAACTGCACCTGTAATCCCATGCGACCTGAGACTGTAAACGAAATACAAGACTTCCCATTGTGGGTTTTCTGCATCTCTATTAAATGTGTTCGAACTTAAACAAAGCGCGTATCCGCACTTGCACAAATATACCGAATTACTATCTGTAATATAAAAATAGAAAGAAAAAAGAAACTGGGGAGAACGGGAAGGAGAAGGTGTGACCGGGAGAATACCAGTATTTAGTATAAGGGAAGATACTTTTGCGAATGTGACCAACGAGAGATGAGGGAGCCAAACATTTCGAGAGTGAGCGGACAGTGACTGGGGTTTAATCCAAAACCTACGTGAAAACATGGAACAGCGTGGATTTCTTCAAGAAAGTAAAATTAGACATGATGTTCTATTTGAAGCAACGTACACACGTCTGTCAGGTTGCTTGCGAAAGTTATTTTCAATATCGATGGCTTCACAGAACCAAAAACGTTCCAAAAATATAGGACAACATTCATCTGAAGATATTCGATAAGATTTCCTGGAAAATGTAATCCATAATGGGCACTTCCAGAAATTAATGATCTTCGTAGTCTTAGAGGTTAGATCTGAAAAAGCTTAATTTCGCAGATGTAAAGCTGTAGGAGGACACATTCCAGGAATTCACCCCTTCCTTGATGCAATATATCGGGTGTCTCGCCTAAGACTCGGCAAGTGAATTTTCTTTAGTGTTTCGGAAGATATTTTCAATTTCGTTTTTATATTGTTCAAGTAGAGTCAGCCCAGACGAAGGCTGCTCATCCTGTACTTAATGCGACATCCAATGTCAATGGAAAACGATGTTTACTCTAGATTTTCACTGCAAACAAAAATTGTTTAAAGTGTAATTTTATGTATTCAATCGATAGAGCAGCCTTAGATTAGTCTATTACCATATTCCATTCAAGGATATTTATTGGCGGTGACAACATAACAAGAAGAATGGTTAGAATTTCCAATAGAAGCTGAGTGAGGCTGCTGTATGATAGTAGTGTGGAGACAGCACGGCGCATGTAAGGTAGGTGGCAATAATTTTTCTCTAACATGTGAACTTACTTGCGTGTGGCGATGAGAAGATTCCAGCGTTCTCCTCTAGCATATAACGGTGGAGGGTGGGCCGCGTTTACCATGACTTTATACTGTATGTAGCCTTTCTTACATTCTGTTAGATTTTTAACGAGTAGGTCTAGGCTGTCTGCGGACGAAGTGTAAATCCCGAAGGGGTATAATTGTTATCTCTTAAGGAAGCACGAGTGTGGGCCCTCGTTTCTATCGTTCATTTTTCTTTTCGGTGACAAATCTTTGATAATTTTCTTTTTCTACTTATTTTTCGGTAAAACTTTTCCTTCCCATCTTAGTCACCAACTTAGTATGGCTTATCTTCTGTGTCACCAGGCTCCATTAGGTTTTATGGCAAGTCATGTCACGGGATTACTTGAGGGGGTTCAGCATCCCATTCTATTTACCTCTCGGCTTTTCTAATAACCTCTTATTTTTCTCTATCTTGCCCGTCTAGTATGACCTTCGGCTCCTGTTTTTTCTGGATCCTTATGATTCATATGTTGTGTGTGCTACTCTCTGAATTAAGGGCAGAGAGTTTCAAGTGGTGTAAAAGCCGATAAGCTTGTATTGTAAAGGTACCAGAATGTGAAATCTGGATCCATGAGGCCGCTGTGAAAAAGAAAGTTGAAGGTGCAATATCCCTCTCAAGAGAAACATTTATTATTGGAAGTTCTAGCTCCTTATTCACTGAGAAAACCAAATACTTTATTTCTTGCCAAATCTGTATTTAAGACTAGTAAGTCTTGTAAAACGGGAGCTCCTTCTCTCCTGTTATTTATGAAGCTCTAGAGCTTATACTGTTAGATACCATGTTTTTTTAATCTTTTTTGTTGTTGTTTTCAATGAAAAAATAGGAAATAAACAAAAAAAGAGGAAAGAAATTATTTTGGGAATACATTAAAAATTTAGTTTTGTGTGTGGTCATTTGTTCAGTCACCTACTCCTTGCCGCTTCTTCCTTTCTTCTGACCTCGAGAGGGAAATAATAATAATAATAATAATAATAATAATAATAATAATAATAATAATAATAATAATAATAATAATAATAATAATAATAATAATAATAATAATACCGTTACTGAGGTCGGCAGTGATTGGGAGAGAATGTGTAAGATGAAATGTTCAATTCGCTGACTTGAGGTTATTAACCAGTAGAGGGAGATATTAGCGAAATAAAGTAGTGTGCGTCTCATTATTTCTGCTCTCTGAGGAGATTACAGAACAGGCGGTAGTTTCTGTGGCTCTAAATTCCCTTTTTAATGTTTTTTTTTGTATAGTACAGTTTATTACAATGAAACGATATTACTAAACAAGAAATATGGTGGATGAATAATCCTGATTGTGCTCTCTATTGATTGTTAGAATGGTAGAGATTGCGTTTTAATTGCCTCAGCTCAGCGAGTTCCTCCGCAGTAGTTAATTAATACGTTCCGTTTCAACGCTCCATCAGTCTAGTGATGCGCGATATCGGGAGAATTGGGAGCCCTTCTCATTCATAGGGCTCAAATCAAATGTGTCCGCAACGCTGGACTGAAGTTTGCAGGATCGTCAGTAATTCTGTGTAATTTAGATTTGTTAATGTTCGGTATTATCTTCTTAACTTAAATCGCCAATATATGTCAGGTTTGTCATTTTTTTACTGCAGAAAAAACCGCGAAAATATTTGGGTAACCTAACAGTATACTTTAACTTAAGGGGGGTATGACTGAAATTTTGAACTTCGGCAGTTTTTTAGTTATCACTGCCGACTTTTAACAACTAGTAGGTAGTCTTATGGGAAATCATAAAGTTTTCTTGAGAATATTGGTTTTTATTAAATGCAAATACACGGAAAATAATCCCTGCGTCACAATTATTTTTGGAGCTAAAATTTGGACACATATACAATAATTAGTTACTATGAACTCTCAGTTTTCAGACAAGAAATATGGGAGGTACAAATGTGCAATACCCTGTCATTCTTCTTCTTCTTCTTCTTCTTCTTCTTCTTAATCTGTTTGCCTTACAGGTTGGTTTTTCCGTCGGACTCAGCGAGGGATCCCACCTCGACCGCCTCAAGGGCAATGTCCTGGAGCTTCAGACTCTGGGTCGGGGATACAACTGGGGAGAATGACTAGTAACTCGCTCAGGTGGCCTCACCTGCTATGCTGAACAGGGGCCTTGTGGGGGATGGGATGATTGGAAGGGACAGACAAGGAAGAGGGAAGGAAGCTGCCGTGGCCTTAAGTTATGTACCATCCCGGTATTTGCATGGAGGAGAAGTGGGAAACCACGGAAAACCACTTCCAGGATGGCTGAGGTGGGAATAGAACCCACCTCTACTCAGTTGACCTCCCAAGGCTGAGTGGACCCCGTTCCGGCCCTCGTACCACTTTTCAAATTTCGTGGCAGAGCCGGGAATCGAACCCGGGCCTCCGGGTGTGGCAGCGATTCACACTAACCACTACACCACAGAGGCGGACACCCTGTCCTTAAAAATTAAAATTAATAGTCCGTTACTGTTTTAAGCCCCCGTATTCTCCAACGTCAGTTACTTTTGCTGTTATCTTAAATTTCCAAAACTCGGACAATGTTATTATCTCAAATATCGCTCACTTCTGTATTCACAACGGAATTTATTATCTCGGCTTACCAAAACTAAGTTTTCGTTTCAATCTGAATTTGAACCTTAAATTTTTCATACTGATGCACGGGAAAAAAGTGACTACGTGCTGCCACCACTATCAAAATGTAAACATTTTTTTTTAAAACTTTCATTCGGGGTTTGCAAATATGTCATAAATTATGTCGACTATTTTTTGTTTGCTAGTGGCTTTACGGCGCACCGGCATAGGCAGGTCTTATTGGCGACGAGAGGATAGAAAAGGGCTAGGAGTGGGAAGGAAGCGGCCGTGGCCTTAATTAAGGTACATGCCCAGCATTTGCCTGGTGTGAAAATGGGGAACAACGGAAAAGCATCTTCAAGGCTGCCGACAGTGGGATTCGAACCCACAGCTGCGCGCCCCTAACTGCACTGCCAGCTCGCCCGGTATGTCGACTATTGAGCAGAAGCGAAGAAAGAAGCCTAATATGACTTTCAAAGAGAGTGAATTGTTATTGAATTTGGTGGCAGAAAGCATTAACAACATTGAGAATAAGAAAACAAATTATAACCTACACATTGTATATTTCACTCAAAAAATAAGGCAGTATTCCTTAATTCTTCATAAAAATGTCATCCAGCCGCGTGCCGTACAAGATATAAGCTATAATCGATAATTCATGTTTGGCGTACCTATGTGTTGGGATTTCCAGGTTATATTCGATCATGTTATCATTGACAATATCGAAGCTTTAGACAACCTAAAGTGTATTTCAAAATCAGTGTCGTCGTCGTTTTCAAAGTATGTAGCGCGTTCTTTTTATCCACCTAGGGCGTTTTATTGCATAATCTTGATTATATTCCTAGTCGGTGTGATTTTCTCTTTCAGTTAAATATTACAGCCGTCTACAAGATGCCATCTTAAAAGGCAATTTTCTTCGATTTCCTAGTTTAGCGGCCAATCATTCTCAGGTAAAATTTTAAACTGAAATAATATCGGTTATCCGAGATAATAGTATTGGTGAATACAAATGTAAATGTTATCTAGGGTTTCTTAGCTTTAAACCAAGATAATAGCTTTTACACGCATTGGTGAATACGGCCTTAAGAGGCATCACTTCATCATAATCTTGCATATTAATTTCTAATTATATTGGAATATTTCCTGAAAGTTTTAATGGAATATGATAGAAAATGGAAGGCACGGAGTAAAAAGGATCAGGGGCACACCATGGAAATTTTTAGGAATGAAAATAGAAAGTTCAAAGCCTCACAGAGAACAAAATTTCGGGCATATGCTGGGGCTGTACCTTAATTAAGGTCACGGCCGTTTCCTTCCCACTCCCAGACCTTTCCTATCCCATCGTCGCCGTAACACCTATGTGTGTCGGTGCAACGTAAACAAATTGTAAAAGTAAAGAAAAACAACAACTTAAAAACCAAGAAATAATTACTTGAAAATATCATAGGATCATATGTTTTATTAAGCAAAAACGCGCTTTGATATCTCTACTTTCAGAGTAGATATTATTGCAATTGAGTTAACAATTACTTCATGTGATGGAACATGATCGTCCTTTCCTGGAATTACTAAAAATAGTTTTTATTATTGCATGACCGAACTCTTAAACTCTTAAAGTTTATATTAAAAGTATAAAATTTAACACTGGGTACTGTTTCATATGCAGTTACATACTATCTCCATTTTATTGATTACTTTAATAAAATCATAATATCTACTTTTTAAAATAGAAAACTACTAACATTCGGAACTATTTTGTTCCCTTAATACCGTCGCATACTGTCAACAATAAGAAACATTTCTATTTATATAGAGTTATATTGCTTTAATAGAAGCATATGGCCCTGAGGTTCACTCAGCCTACACCAAAAAGGAGTACCAGGTTAATTCCTAGGGGCAAAGGCGGCGGGCGTAGAGCTAACTACTCTATCCCGTCACGTGTCGAGGTTAACAATGGTGGAAGCCTTTACCTTCCACTCCTCCAAGGGCCTTCATGGCCTGTACGGACGTGACTTTGCTTTGTTTTTTATATTGCTTTAATGGAGCCCTTCTTCAATATCCATAAAGTACTCTTGATGAAAATGATATCTGAAAATGAAGACAACATTGTTATTTGTATTGTTTCCAGTATTGCTTTACAAAAACGAAAAAATAGGGCAAAGTTTGATGTTCCAATGTGACCGTAATCATTCTTTCATGCGCCGCTCAGAAATAATGTGCGTGTTTCTCGTATTCCAATCGTTCATGTTCAGCAATATTTAGTTTGATGATACATCACATACCTGGTACCCATAAGCAATAACAATTGTTTCTTCCCTTTTGATGGACGCTGATCTGTTTCCTGTGTCTCCTTCAAATGTGACGCAAGGTCATTACGTATATGGCAAAGTGGTGAAAAATATAAAAAGTGGGAAAATAGCAACTGAAGGGGTGAATTTGCTATCTTAATGCATGACTATATCCTTCAATAAAAATTTTAAAATTAATGATAAGGTGAAAGTAAATACATTATCTTTAAGAGAAAAACTGAAATATTACTTAAAACTCAAATTTTTTAAAAAAACTATCATTTGGACGGGAAAGGATAAATCTATCGACTGGAGGCTTGTATATTTGAGTACCTTCAAATAACCTGTGGACTAATGGGGAATCGAACCCTCCAACTTGAGCTCACAAGGCTGGAGCTCTTCCATTTGCGCCGCTGAACCTGGTCGAAAGGTAATAAAAATGCACTGCGTTGATCAAATTCAATAATGAATTTTGTCCTGAAGCGTTCCATACCCAGGTCATTGTCACTGGTTTGCATGAAGTCCTGAGACGGACACATAGGGCACTCACACATCTATCTACTCTTTATCATAGCTGTTCTTAATGTCGTCTGATATGAAACTAAGCTGTTTAAGAGCAGTTCTTGAACGTTTAAGTGACCTCCTTCCAGCCCAGTGTTCGTTGTCGCACCTCAGCACAATGGGGTTGAGTGGTTAGCTGTATGTCTAGTCACCATTAAGGCCACCACACACAGAAAGCTAAGATAAGCTGCGTTAAGCTAGGCTATGCTAAGCAATGCCTAGCAATGCTGTGCTATGTCACGAATAAAAAAATTAAGCTCAGCCGTGCTAGGCAGCCATTTAAAAATGGCAGATTAATTGAAGAGGGGGCTTTTTTATTGGCCACTGTCGTAGAAGATGAAGAAAAGAGAAAGAAACAGAAAGGGGAGAAAGTTCATGAAATTGCAATTCATGGTGAATTCCATCATTTCATTCAAGCATTATGTGGAATTACTTTAATCTAAATCAGGAACAGTTCATGAACTTCTCTCTATTAGTGAGGATGATCTTAAGAAAACAATTAATATCAAGTACCTAAATTATTGAACAATGTAGAGTACAAATGTATGTAAAATTAATAATTGATACGCATAATCATTTTATAGAGTTTAATTTATTTCTTACCGAGCTCGATAGCTGCAGTCGCTTAAGTGCGGCCAGTATCCAGTATTCGGGAGATAGTAGGTTCGAATCCCACTGTCGGCAGCCCTGAAAATGGTTTTCCGTGGTTTCCCATTTTCACAACAGGCAAATGCTGGGGCTGTACCTTAATTAAGGCCACGGCCGCTTCCTTCCCACTCCTAGCCCTTTCCTGTCCCATCGTCGCCATAAGACCTATCTGTGTCGGTGCGACGTAAAGCAACTAGCAAAAAAAAAAAAAAATTATTTCTTGTCAACAGTTGTCTTTAATAATTTGGTAGACAAGTATATTTTTGTATCTATTCAATCAGTCTTTCTTCCTTTCGTCTGCATTTCATGATAATTAATAAACACAGAAATAATTAAGCAATATAATAGCTACTCATTGAGGTAATTCACGAAAGCCATACACATGCTAAATGCCGGGCAAGAAAGTGATTATGCGCATGCACGAAGTCAGCTACAGCTATGAAAATCGCCTCCTTGGTGGTCTGTAAAATTTAGCTTGGCAATGCTTAGGTTAGCGTAGCTTAGCATAGCACTCTGTGTGTCCCATTCCATGTAACTTCATTGAAGCGATCTTTTCGTTGGGTCGCGTAGCATAGCGTAGCTTAGTTTAATTTAGTATATCATTCTGTGTGTGCTGTTCCATGTAACTTTACAAAGGAAAACTTAAATGTATCATCCTAACGCAATACAAAACATAATCCCATCATTAGATGGAGCAATAAAATTCAAATATGTTTCGACTCGTCTGAGCCATCTTCAGTGAAATAAGGGGGGAGGGGGTTTAAAATAAACTACATAATACAAGCTAAAAATGTGCTAAAACATAATGAAGAAACAAAAGAAAAACAAAAGAGACATGGCGAAAATAAAAACAATAACATATACATTATTTACATCACTAGATGGAGCAATAAATAACTCGCTGAGACAAATTCAGTGAAAAAAGATTAATATAAAACATAATTGAATAAACAATGTGCTAAAACTACAAATAAAATAAAATAAATGATACAGACGGAAACGAAACAATAAGTGCTAATGGTGAGGTTGCGGACCTCTTAGTCTAAAAATTTTAGTTTGAAAAACAATTCAAAAACAAGACGAAATCACTGTTGAAAATTCAGGTTGACATCTGTCTTTGTAGAAACACTATCACCACGAATGGCTAGGATGGGAGCAAAAAAGCTTGAGAAACCAAGTTTGAGAGAAGACAACGTGCCAGGTGAAATGTGTGTGATAAGTGATGGAAAAACGCCGATGAATTTAAAGTTTTAGAATAGCAGTATTCTCAGTTTCTTCTCAGTTTAGCGGTCCCCTTCTTGTTTCCAAGGTTGGTTAAGTGTATTTGCCTTATTAAAATGGTCGGGAGGGCAGCGACAAAATTGAGAAGCCGTATTAGAGAAGTAACAGGTGTATGGTAAAATGTAAGTGACCATAGTGGAAACCGTCAATGAAGTTCCAATCTGTAATGGAAAAACGAGGTTGTGTGAGAAACTTGGGCTGTTAATAAGTAAAAAATGTGAAATGGGTGTGAATAAATCTTTAAACTTACGGTACTTAAAATGTCCTCTCGAACCGGCCTGGCTTCTCAAAGTTAACGGTCCATTTCGTAGAATTGAGTCTATTGTTGGCTCAGCTGAGTTTATTTCTGTCATGTCTCTTTTGTTTTTTCTTTTGTTCCTCATTATGTTTTAGTACATTTTTAGCTTGTATTATCTAGATTACTTTAACCCCCCTTATTTCACTGAAGATGACTCGAACGAGTCGAAACATGCCTGAATTTTATTGCTCCATCTAATGATGGGATTATGTTTTGTATTGCATTAGGAGGATACATTTAATTTTTCCTTTATAAAGTGAAAACCGTCAATACGGAATGATTCTAATATCTTGTAATTCCATGTAACTTCATTGAAGCGATTTTTTTTTGTTGGGTCGTATAGTATAGAGTAGCTTAGCGTAGCTTAGCTTTCTGTGTGTGGTGGCCTTTACTCTCAGGTACTCGTTTCTGGTGTAGACTGGATGAACACAAGGGCCATAGAACTTTCCATATTTTCGCATATGTACAGTACGTCTGTAGTTTTGGAACTGTACTTGGGTCGGTGAGAGTTACAAAAACATGAAAGTTTTAAAATAGAAATAATTTCTAGACCAACAGAAGCGAGACCGTGTTCAGTACCTCATTGTAAAGAGGTAGAACCAACACATCTAGCAACAAGTGTTTGAGATAGGTATGACATCACGGAGTGACGCAATAATTCTGATATTTTGAGGTGCCACGCGGCTAGCAATTACTGTAGGTCTAGACTCCAACATGGCAGAACGTCGTGAGAGGTGTCGTTTGAATCACCTTATTAGGTTACAGAAGTGCATGACAAAACTAAAATAAAAATAATGAATACTTGAGCAATTTGTAGTGCGACAAAATGCGAGAAATCCCTTTCTTTCGCAGGGTTGAGTGGATCAGACGATAGAGAACTGGCCTTCTGAGCCCAGCTTGGTGGGTTCGATCCTGGCTCAGTCCGATGGTATTTCAAGTTGCTCAAATATGTCATCCTTGTGTCGGTAGATTTACTGGTACGTTAAAGAACTCCTGCGGGGCAAAATTCCGGCACGCCAGCTTCTCCGAAAACCATAAAAGTAATTGGTGGGATGTGAAATCAATAAAATTAGACTATACTGTATTTCTTTCCTAAAAATGTTGCGACATATGAAAAACAATTTGTTTTAAGGATGATCAAAAAACACAACACATTTGAGAGTTTAGAGCGACTTATGAGAATTCCAAAAAGTGTAATTTCCCCAATATTGATCATCAAAAGTCTCATCGGATGCGTCTCAAAGTAAAGACGAAGTAAGCATAAGAATTCTCTGCTCCGGGGTGAATATTCAGTAATGAACGCTGCTGATACTGTGAGAAGATAAATTACTTGAGGGAATGGAAACACAGTCTTAAGCGATCAAGTTCGCCGGGCGTATCTTGTAGACAAGCCAATTAATCATCCAGCACTTTGCTGAAGCCGAAGAAAGCATTTTGGAGGAAATTAAGGACGTTCGTTCGTCCTTGTTTCACAAAGATAACGTCTCAAAGATTATTGTCAACAATTTTCATTAAAGTTCGTAATTACGATTTTAATGTATAAGCTAATTCTTAAAGGCAACCTTAATGAGATCTACATTTATTATTGTTTATTAAATTAAGTGTTGTAGATATTATATATTTGGTTGGAAAGAATCTTAATGAAAAGAAATGTTCGGTCAATAAATACACTTCGTCAAATATTAGCTAAGATTAATTAGCTGAAGCTGACAAACAGAAAAATCTCATAAACAATCCGCACAAACTTAATACAACCAATTTAGGTTAAGGAAATATTTTTATATCGTCATGGTACGGAATGTTATATTAGTGAATAATATGTATCATGTATGTTTCTAGATTTATAAGATTTGTAAGTTCATATGTTTGTAGAATTTGGGTGTCTATCTTTATACGTCAGTTTACAGACGTATTTGATCTTCGGGAGTGAAAGCTGGCTGGACACAGATATTTTATTCGCACGCTGGAAGTAACAAACATGAAAGTAGGTAGAATGATTAGTGGAACAAACAGGTTGTAACAATGGCATGAGGGCACTCGGAATGAAGAGATAAGGGATAAGTTAGGAATTAACTCGACGGATGAAGCTCTACGCATAAACTGGCTTCGATGGTGGGATCATATGAGGCGACTGGAGGGGATGAGTTTCAAAGGAGAATGACGAACTTGGCTATGGAGGGTAAGAGAAGCAGAGGGAGACTAAGACGTCAATAGTTAGACACAGTTTTCAACTATTTAAAGCCGGGCTGAGTAGCTCAAACTGCTGAGGCGCTGGCCTTCTGACCTCAACTTTGTAGGTTCGATCGTGGTTCAGTCCGGTGGTATTTGAAGGTGCTCAGTTCCGTCAGCCTCGTGTCGGTAGATATACTGGCACGTTTAATAACTCCCGCGGTACTCAATTTCGGCATTACGACGTCTGTGAAAACCGTAACAGTAGTTAAGGGACATAAAACGAATAACATTATTATTACTACAATGATTTAATGATAAGAGATGTGAAACTAAACGAGGTCTCTGAGCTAGTTGCAAATTAATTCGCAGAGGCTTGCAGACTGAACGCAGAATGACGTAGCAGTCTATAACGAAGACATGTATGTATTGAACCCAATTGGATGGTAGGAAGGGTATAGTATGTTTGTATGTATGTATGTATGTTTGTATGTATGTATTACATACAGTATTACACCAGTTTGAAGTACTGATGTCTCATTCAGCGAGTGGCACTTTCGGACAGCTAATTTTCTTTTTATTGCAACCGATTTTTCGAACTTGTTCTACCACAGAGCCAGATAGTCTGATGACCGGTAGAGCCAGCTCTTCAAGGTATTTTAAGAATACTGTGATGCCAGAATAAAATATTGTAACAGGAATAGATAAGACTTGCGGCGTTGAGAATATTTCATTGCTAACATTAGTATTACGAGTGTCATGCTAAATTGATAGTAAGTGACATACACTACCTGTTAACAACTCCGAGTATTTTCATTCGCCTGTGACGGAAAACATTTATTCACATCTATGCTATGTGTGTAAAAAAATCACTTTTAAATTCAGGAAAGTATTTTCCGTAATGCAGCTTTATAAATAAGGGAAGATTCATATAAAATGACGCTTTCTATGAAAAGAAGTAGTTTTCTCTTGCATGTGTGACCAAAGCTCACCTTACTTATTCATCGGAGTTTGACGTGTTTTTTTTTCTACCATGATCCACGTCATTTGCTGTGGAATACAAGGGACATCAAATTAAAGACTTCGTAAGTTTCAAGTGAATTTTACCATATACTACAAACAGAATTTGTGAAATCAAGAGAGAAAGGGCAACCGACGGGTAATCCCTCAACTCTACGTTGGGAACTTTCCTGATTGCAGGAATATAAATATATTTCGTTCTTTAGCTATTGTGATACCACGGGCAGGGGCGTAACTTTAGGGCCTGGAGGGCCTGTAATGGGGCCAGGGCCTTTAAGGGGCCCTGCATACTCATCGCAAAAACAATATGTAAGTCTAGCCTACTGTCAGTCTGCACGTAAATGACCAGGGCGGTTTTGTAAAATCATTCATTTCTTTTGAAATTTATACGTAGAGGAATTGCCACTTGGTTGCCTCTAGCGGCAGTTTATTGTGTTGTGTGTCAGACAACACGGCTGTAAACAATTCTTGCCCTTATCATTTCTTGCAACACCGTGATATGCTCCCCAGGAAAGACCTGCAGCAAATTATTTTAAAATAATTATAACAATCAAAATTGGTATCAAAATATCATATTTTAGTGGAAAAAATATGTTTTATTGATGTGAGCTGCACCTGAGATCGTATTATGCACAAATTTCAGAATATTTAAGTTTTGTCATACACTTATTCAACAACAGTTGGTTGCCTAGTTGTACTTCCTCTTAAAACAATAATCACCATCACCACCACTCGTATAAAGTCAATAAGAAATTGGTGTAATAACAATCACTCAACTCAATATCGTAAGGTGCGAAGTTAATAATACGATTCTCGGTTGCAGTTTAATATTTGTCAAAATTTTTTGAACAGTTTTTGACTTAATTTAGTTGGTATATTTTTCTGTGTTGTAATTTTAACGAGACTCGGGTATCGCTTCCAAAGTATAGTTCTGTAGTTACTGAAAAATAAATCTGCAAAGTGGAGCATGGTTTGCAGTTCAGCAGCTGAGCCGTTAAACCACGGAGACAGTCAAATAAAACCTATTAAACATTTTAAAAAAATATCTTGCAATAATGAATAATCACCTTGTTCATATAACCTGACAATATATTGCATTCGTTCTACCTTCTGTAATTAAACTTACATTAGTTGTTCATAGGTTTTAAATTTTATTGGCACCGGGGAAGTTGGCCGTGCGGTCAGGGGCACGTGGCTGTGAGCTTGCATCTGGGAGGTAGTGGGTTCGAATCCCACTGTCGGCAGCCCAGAAGATGGTTTTCCGTGGTTTCCCATTTTCATACCAGGCAAATGCTCGAGCTGTATCTGAATTAAGGCCACGGCCGCTCCCTTCCAACTCCTAGGCCTTTCCTATCTCATCGTTGCCATAATATCTATCTGTGTTGTCGCGACGTAAAGCAACTAGCAAAAATATGGAGGGGTCCCGAATGTTTATTTTTGCAGGATGACCCGTATCATATTCGTTACCATGGGTTACTATGCATGGGGTGATTTCCGGAGACACTTAAAGGTTTCTTTATTTCCTTTCTTCTATGTAAGTCGATCTGATTTAATAATTGATACTCTGTTTTGTAGAGTAGTTAATGCAGATTTGATTTTTAACCCACTGTTTCTGCATTTCACCTCTACCACGTGTTATTTTCGTTGTCATGTTTCATCTTTTGATAGACATGTGTTAGACCGTGTCTTCTAACTAATTAAAATTACGATCGTTTTCGCAGATTTAATAATGTGATGTTAATAATATATTATCCCCTAATTAAATTCGTCTTTAATTTATTATCGTAGGAGTGGATTTCAACAGCTATGTTAAAGGACATGATGATGAGAGTATCGCATATGATGCTTTCAAATTTCACGTATTCCTTGTGATAGATACTAAGTGCTGGAATTATTCCTCTTATGAATTATCTCCCTTAATATTATTGACCGACAATTATGCTTTTCGTCACACCGACACAGATAGGTCTTATATCGACGTTGGTATAGAAAAGAGCTAGTCGTGGGAAGGAAGCGATCATGGCCATAATTAAGTCACGGCCCCAGCATTTGCCTGGTGTGAAAATTTGAAACCACGAAAGTCATCTTCACGGCTGTCGACGGTGGGGTTCGAACCGATTATCTCTAGAGTGCAATCTGACAGCTAAGCGACCCTAACCGTACGGCCAATTTGCGCGGTGTTAATGACATTAATGACTATGGGAGGCTGATAAAACTTCAGTTGTTATAATACAATCATTAGCAGACAGGCAATTAACCCTAATAAGGAATATGTAATAATTTCGAGTACTATCAGATACTTAATATGCAAGAGTGCTATGATACTACGACAATATTTGAAATTGTGCTCGCTGATTGTGATATTTGTATTCTTCTGTATGGATTACCACAGCTGTATTTTTAATTTAACGGTCTTGATTGTAGTGAGCGTTATTGTTGATGAATACAGGCATTTTTGTGATAATGATAATAATGATAATGATAATTTGAGATACACTCACAGTCGATACTGGTAAATGTTAACTAGGATTTCCTGTCCATAGACATTTGTGGGTGCTGGGACTCGTCAGAAATATTATTAGTCTAATGGTTTTAACCACGTCAATTTTTGATTGTTGCGATCATTTTCTTGTGATTTCGGCAGATCTGCGATATCTTTCATGATATTTTCTTCAAGCACGTAAATAGAGGAATCCTTTTCATGATAATTTTCTATAACCACGTGGGTTGGGCATTTCAATCTAAACACTTAATTCAGATAATTTTGTGTTAGGCCTATACATTTGAGCTAATTTAATGAAATATTTCTTTTTGCTACTGGTTTAACGTCGTACGGCAACACCCTTGGCTTTCACGACCGGATCCGGTGTCTCTCCTATCACTTGCTCCTCAGTTGGTCTTACATGGAGTTCACTCGGCTTTCTTAAAGAATTAAAATCCTTGGTCTAACCGGGAATTGAACTGAGACCTCCGGGTAAGACGCAGGCACGCTGCCCCTACACCATGGGGAAATTGTAAATTCACAGACAACTTGTAACAGAGGTTTTTAGAATGATCAAACACACTTCACGAATACATAAGGGAGGGATAAATCGTATCATGTAGGTCACGATCACTTTTCTTTTTCTAGCCATCTCCAAATATTAATTTCAAATTCGGAGGTATATGTGAAGATATAAGTATACAAGCAGATATGGCTAAAAAGGTAATAACATATTGGCTAAAAGATAAATGGGAGGGAAATATTCAATGCAACGTATCAACATCGGATGAGAAAGATCTGCAAGATGATTGGTGGGTAAAGAAGCAGAAAAAGATACTAGGCAGAATGGTGATTGGAGACTGCTAGGATGAAGAGATTCTGAATGAAGAAAAGCTGTCAAGTAAGAAGATAACTACAAGAGAGAGAGAGGGATAATGAGAAACAGATTAAGCTGTCAGAATGTAAGAGCAGAGGAACATTAATAAAATTCTGCGAAATTAGTAAAAGAATTGCAATAAAAGAAGGAAGTCAAATAGAGAAGTAAAAGGTATGGTGTGGTGCTCGATGTATATATACAAAAGTAAAGGTCAAAAAGAGAAAGATGATGAGAAACAAGTAAAGGCGTATATCTCTTAAGAGTCTGTAAAGTGACATGATCAGAATCAATAATCTTGCTTGGAATCCGAGGAAGTCAAATAGAGAAGTAAAAGGTATGGTGTGGTGCTCGATGTATATATACAAAAGTAAAGGTCAAAAAGAGAAAGATGATGAGAAACAAGTAAAGGCGTATATCTCTTAAGAGTCTGTAAAGTGACATGATCAGTATCAATAATCTTGCTTGGAATCCGAGGTTAAATTAGGAAGAGAGGAAAACTCCCATCCAACTACCGAACTATTAAACAAAGAGTGGACCTCGTCAGGACATTTTTGTTATGAATAATATTTTGATAAAAGGAAATAAAATAACATAAAATAAGCACTAATATAAATAATGAATAGGGTACCTGGTTGCCCTACAGTAGGCCTATATACCACAGTTGAACGCCTGGTACTTAAAAAAAATTGATAGCATGTACACTTCTGTACCAATTACAAATATACAGACAGCATGCCATTCTTTTAGTCTATGAGACGACCAGAAAGCAATAATAACACATCATAACGCAAATAATTACAGATATAACAATACGCGGCTCAGTCCGGTAGTACGTAAGGTGCTCAAATACACCGGCCTCGAGTTGATACAGTAGATATACCTGCGGAACAAAATTTTCGGCACCCACCAAAACCGTTAAAGGTAGTAAAAACAGAAGTCATATTCGCACAATCCGTGAAGGCCCTTGGAGGAATAGAAGATGAAGGCCCCGTAATAGGAACCTCGTCACAAAGTGGCTAGTGTGGTTGGCCCTATGCCCGGTCGCGATTGCCCCCAGTAATCGAGCACTCAGTTTTCGTTTAGGCTTAGTGAACCTCAGAACCATATGCACTCTCCTGAAGTACCGAGCGGTTTAGCTAAGCGATGTGGGTCACGTCGCTGAAGCTTCAATTCGTGAGATGGTGGGTTCGAACTCCACTGTCGACAACCCTGCCTATATGGTTTTCGATGTTTACCCGTTTTCATACCAAGTAAATATAGACCTGAATATTGAATAATTAAATATAGAATTGAGGAAAGCAATGGCAAACTATCTCACTCCTCATATTGCCTAGTACACCTCATCTGGTCTCTGCCATTGGTTTTTGCGGTTTCCTTTTAACTACATAGCCTTTGATGTTGCTATTTGAGGATCCAACCAGCCTCTGGGCTGATGACCTGACAGACACCCAGATACAAATGTAGAATGTAAATTAAGGCTGCAGTCGCTTCCTTCCTACTCCTAGCCCTGCCCTATCTCATCGTCGCCTAAGACATGTCAGTGTCTGTGTAAAGAAAATAAAACAGAAATATTCTCCTGAAGTGGAAATTTTGTTTCTGAATTTTTCGACTTCCTGACAGGAATTCGAGCCAACATCCTTCCAGATGAAGCGGGTACGCATATATCGCCTCGGCTAGGCAACTAATGTCATTCATTTTCTGTCACCTTTCATCGCTATTGATTCTTGATCTGTACAGGTGTTACTTCTCACCTACACCTGGCTAAAATGTAATGTAAACAAAGTGTAATGTTGAAAGTGAACAATGAAAAGTTATTCCTGCTTACAGTCTTACTTGGTAGAGAAAAGGCTTATTAGTCATGACGGTTAATTGTGTGAAAGTTTCCTCAGCAGTGCATTTAACATGCGACGCAAAGCTATGAAGTAACACTTACTGTTCTCTGTGTATTCCTGTTGGACGTCTCGGTCTATACTAACGTCGACCAACATCGAGACGCGCGGCCTAGGCACGGCCCAGCACCGTGAAAGACACTCGGTGCCGCACGAAAATTGACCACGGTACAGTCACTGGCGCCAGAAGTTGTCGTATTTAGAATACACCAAAGTCAGACTTCGGAATGTGTTACAGATTTAGTTTTCCTGTCTTTGTTATCAATCTCTAATAATACCACATTCGTAATAAAGATCATGACAGCCGGGTTATGTGGCTCAGACGGTAGAAGCGTTGGCCTTCTTTGCCCAGTTTGTTAGTGGGACGTAAAACTTTTATTATGATTATTATTATTATTATTACTATCATCAAGATGACGATAATTATTATCTATAGGTGGATGGAGGAGCTTCCCTGTATGAGTAGGAATAAGGGGTTCCTAGATTTCCTTAATAAGGAACAACTGAAAAATGTCGTATGGCTTTTAGTGCCGGGATATCCCAGGACGGGTTCGGCTCGCCAGGTGCAGGTCTTGCTATTTGACGCCTGTAGGCGATTTGCGCGTCGTGATGAGAATGAAATGATGATGAAGTCTACACATACACCCCACCCAGCCCCCGTGCCATTGAAATTAAGCAACGCGGATTAAACATTTGCCAGATAAGGTAAGTCAAGGCCACGCAATCTCGAATACAAATATCTTCCCGCTATCTATTTAGAATTCGGAGCTTTTTACTTTTATCATATGTCATATTTTAATATATTACGATCTCCTGCTGGTTACAGATCGCGAGGCAATCTGCCCGAATCAGATCGCCATTTTATATAACACAAGCCACCACAGGGTTTTAGCAAGTTAAACGACTAACACAATTTCTTTTATCACATTCCGAAGAGCAATTCTCGGAAGTTAAACAGTCAACACGGCCTTTTAACCACAAGAATATCACTCAAGGAAGTTATTAAATATAAACAATAAATACCTGAAGACTGATGCATATGACATAAACTTTCATTCAAGCACAAGTGTTTTTGAATAAATGCCTTACCATAGACACTTTAGAATATTTTAAAGTATGTTTATTAAAAATAAAGTGTTTAACATCACCACAGACGCGAATTTTAATTAAGTTATTATTTTCTCACAAATGCCTGAAGATTATTACAAATACGAACTTTTTATTCACGCCACCTAGTGTTATCAAAAAGAATTTTACCATAGACGCTTTTAAATATTTTTAAATATGTTTTTCATCATTTAAGTTTTTAAACACAATTGTAAACGATACTGTAATTTAAGTATCATTCACATAAATCTCCTTACCCCCAACCCCCCCCCCATCTTCAATTTCTTTTAAAGCATCTAGAACAATAGTTTTTGGATTCCCATGGGATATAGTTTTAAGATCCAATGTGCTTGCTTTTAAATGTTATCATCTAAGATTTTTTATATACAGATGAAGATGACCACTAAGTGCTCGAAACATGTACTGTGTTTGTTAATGTATTTTTAAGTTTGCCAAAGGCAAAAGAAATAAAGTATCGATTAGGTGGCTTTTTAGATTAATTGGTCGATTAAGCAATTAAGGTTAAAATCCCCGACCCGGCCGGGAATCGAACCCGGGACCCTCTGAACAGAAGGCCAGGACGCTGACCATTCAGCCAACGAGTCGGACATTTTAAAACTGTTCCACATAAACAAAGGAAAAATAGTTGGACAGTCCCGGAGAAAACGGGACGTATGGTCACACTGCTACATTTCTCTTTCAAGGAAAGATGAGGAATTTTGTCATTCTGTATACGAGATGAGTTATTTAGTATCCATCGAAGTAATGAAAAGCACAACTCTTACGTTAAACTCAAAGATGAAACGGTATAGTTAAACTAGCATATGTACCCGTTCTTCACACGGGAATTGGTAATGGATTTCACGATTATTAATGAACTCATGCGAAGTTACTTACCTGTATTCAAAGGTTTAATACGGCATGTTAAACTGATATTCTTCTAAGAAAGCACATGGCAGTAACATGAAGTGCTATAAGGCTGAACAAAGTGGAGACAGAATGTGGTAAGATATATCACTGGGCTTAATGAACTATACAGTTCCTGGTCCGAAGTTGTGCGTAATTCTCCCTGTTTCTCGGTTACATATTGTCGTTCATCTAAAACCGGGAGTGGCTCTGTGGCTGAAGGTTCATGAAACCAGTCGTTGATGATAACCTCTCTTATTAACTGTTCTATCGAAAAGAGTAAAATGACTCTTTAGTTAAACCATTTAATCCAACTTGAAATGACATTACAACCTGTAAAACAGTCCATTAATGATAAATCGCTTGTAATCATCCTATCGAAAAGGTGCACATGAGAAAAATAAGTGTTTAGAAATTGATTTCCATTAAGGCTGGTAGTTTTCCATTTAGCTTGGTCATGTATATTTTGTGGGAGGGTAACATCACTGTTTCGACTTCATATAAACCCCAAACCAATCGGGGATTTAGAAATAATATTGACTCTAATACTTACCCAAGGACAGGTATAAAGTTTGGTAGAAATATATAGAGTAGTTTCCCAGTTATAAGAACTAAACCAACGGACAAACAGACAAATCGGCAAAAAAGCTTAAAAAACTCCGCTCGAAGTTAGACTGAAAAACGGTCCGTTAATAGTATATCCCTTATCGATTCTCGCATAGAAATGATGCACACGAGAAACAAGTTTTATAATTTGATTTCCATTAAGGCGGGTTGATTTCCATTAAGTTTGGATGTGTATATTTTGTGGGAGTGCAAAATCAACGTTTCAGTTTCGTATTAACTCCCAGTCGATTCAGGGATTTAGAAACAATATCAGTCTTGAAACCTACCCAAGGACACGTGAATTCTAAATATGAAGTTTTGTAGAAATATATACAGTAGTTTTCAAGTTATAAAAACTCATACTAACCGACAAATAGACAGACACTAAAGCTAAAAAAATATGCAGATGGTCATTATTACACCTGAAACGGATAACTGAATGAAAATTTCGTCAAAATAGTCAATGTATATACACATGATCGTTACGATTTTATTTATATAGACAAGAAATCTGCTCCACGTACAACACCTTTTGGACTATGTCCACTGGACTTAGCCTGTAAAACCGTCCGTTAATGATATCTCCCTTATCAATCATCCTATCGAAGAAGCGCACATGAGGAAAAAGTTTTAGAAATGGACTTCCATCATGACTGATTGATTCCCGTCCAGGTTGGTCTGGTATATTTTGTGGGAGAGTAAAATTACCGTCTCGGTTTCCTAAAAAGCCCCAGTCCACTCCGGGAATTTGAAATGATATGGACCTTAAAATCTACCTTTGTACAAGGGGATGGTAAATATGAAGTTTGGTGAAATTATTTCCAGTCATTTTGCAGTTATAAGAAATAGGCTTTACACGGTCCGGCTTTTAGGCTAAGTCCGCTCGAAGTTAGACTGAAAAGCGGTCTGTTAATGATATCTCCCTTATTAATCCTCGTATCTAAATGATGCACATGCGAGAAAGTTTTAGAAATTGATTTCCATCAAGTTTGGTTGTGTATATATTGTGGGAGTGAAAAAATCAACGTTTCGGTTTCGTATAAACCCCCAGTTAATTCAGGGCTTTAGAAACAGTATTGGCCCCAAAACCTATCCAAGGACAGGTGGACTCTAAATGTGAAGTTTGGTAGAAATATATCCAGTATTTTTCAAGTTATAAGAATTCAGAAATACGAACAAACAAACAAACAAACAAACAAACAAACAAACAAACAAACAAACAAACAAGCAAACAAACAAACACCAAATATAAAAAAATGCAGATGGTCATTATTACACCTGAAACGGTTAACTGAATGAAAATTTCGCCAAAAACTTCAATGTAGAAGAAGATAAACATGATGTTACGTACAACAAATAATATTTTTGGCAGATTTTGTTATTAGACCCCCTGAATATCAAACAAAACTGTTACACTCAACAGTGTTGTCTTCATACGACAACAATGAAAAATGTTCACTTAAGAGTCCACTAACACTGAAGGTTCAAAACGGGATTTTTGTTCTCAAAGTATTTTTTAACGTGGTTATACACTGCACCCCAGAGAACTCATTACACTTGCTCAACTCGTAACAGAAAACTCAAATTAAACCAGTGAAGGGTAGTGTGGAAAAAAAGAATTTTGGTATTCATTACCAAAAGCTACATATTTACTGCTCTTTATAGTTAACTTTGCGCTTTGTAGGACTAACCATAAATATCTGCTATCTATAGGCAATTGCTGCAACTTTTAAAATATTGCTCCGCGAGGCTTCAAACCCCGAAGGGTGGTCTGGATACCTGACCCGACAGACTGTGCTAGCCAAAGAATGCCACGAATGTTCATCTTGTGGCCTCATGCAGTATAGGGTTTTCTTCCACCGACATTCTATTGTCCCCGTAGAAACTCCAGCTGTACCTAACAAGACCTGACAGATTTCATAGAACACTAAGAATAGGATAGTTTCTGTTGAAGGAAGGCTGAAAGCATAGAGATTGTTTTATTGAATAGATGCGTTTGGCGGGATAAACTAATTTTTTATGCTTTTTTGAAGAAATCTTCGATGGTCTACAAAGATTATTAACAATTTAAGTTAAAGAATCGGGCCTTATCACGGCGTCACTGCTGCTGAAGCCGCCACTGTTATAGTGAAACGCAGTCCACACATGTGTCTCTACTGGATGTCCAACATCTGCTGTATGAAGAAGGAGGTGCTATAATGAAATCATGGAATTAAATTCCTCACAAATCACCAACCCAGCCTGTAATGGACCTATAAAACAGCCATCAACACCAGGTAATGGTACTGCTCAATCTGATGTATGTAATCAATCATGCCATCACTAGTAGACTAGTCGATAGTCACAGAAGGGACAGACACCCAGCATTAAGGATACGATGGATTATACGAATATTATTAATTCTGTGAGATATCCCATATACATAATCAGCAGACATCCTGACGTAGCCAGAACAACCACTATTCTATGATAAACAGTCTTTCTTTGTAATTGTAGAAGGTGAAGAAAAAAAGATAGGTGATTTGTATCCAATGGCTATTCGTCAAAGAAAATATTTCCTCCAAACGAAACATTTAAAAGCTTGACGTCATAGACAACGTGTGGAAACTATGCCACATTCAACAGATAATTACCTAGAAGAATTCCATACCTTGACGTATACATTCCAAGCAGTGTTACTTACACACTCGTAATCATTAAATATGTAAACATTAATTTCTCTCCGGGAAAAATATATTTAACGGGAAGTTCATTATGAATCTCTTACCACAGACATTAAATACTGTTCAGGGGGAGAAACACAGTTAATTTAGTCACTTACCGAGCACAGTACTTACTGCTCAACACAGCAACGATGCACATCGTCGTTGCGCATAGAAAAACCGCTATGTGGTAATATTTTAGCTTATAACTCTGACCACTAAGGTTCTGTCAAGTGAGGTTCAGTATTGCATGAACTGTATCACCGAATTATCGTTCTAAAAAGGAAACCCTTCCAATTGTAAGTCGCCGATCCGGTTGAGATTTGGTACAACGACTTCAGTAGGAATGCTTTATTCAGCTATATGAAAATTAGATGCCCAGTCGTATATTTAGCACCTGATTTGGAGTGTCAAAGTTTGCTCATTTAAGCACCGCGTAGACAGGAGTGTGCGGCGGAAAGCAGACAGAGGTTTGGGAAGTTATGTATGTGCGAGCGAGGAAGAGTGAGAGCGTGTCGCATGAACTGGCCGGCCACACTAACTTGTTAGTGATACATGTACTGCGGGTCAGTATTTCTCCGCTCAACGTTGTCACATAATGGAATTTCGAGGCACAACGATGATACAGCGAGCAGGTGCTGCTGTCGCTCTATTTATATACAGGGCAATGTAACAGCAGCACAGTCCGCATCAATAATACGTTGTTTATCTCGCGCTCAAACTCTTTTACAAATCACAATATTTGGTGGTATTGTTACGAATAAAACTCCGCCTGTTTCATTACTACAATTTATTTCAGGATGACCCAATAAATGCACATGCACATATATACCCACACAATTCTAATTAACCATGAATGGCCACACTCACTAATTGATGTCTATTTACAAGTCTCTCCCTTACGGCACAGCAAGCGATCCAGCCCGTTGCTATACCTGCGGATACTTAATCCTTATTTTCACTTCCTCAGATCCAGTCACCTCACACAGCAGCTGTGTGTAGACCGCTGGATCTGAACACAGGGCTACGGGCCACTCGACACACGATGACTGATCGTTGGTTCGATCTCACAGACAGTCCAGTAATTCACACAGATACATACAGTGAACAGCTAAACAACTCAGCAGTATTCAAAAGCAGGGCGATACTCACAACAGCGAACATTAACACACATCCATTTATCTTCACACTCGCGATATCGGCTTCCCTCGCTGACTCACGCCGAGCCTCAGTCCACAGAATACAGGAACACACGGTACAATCTTCCGTTCCGTCGTCTCCAGCCCACTCACTCACTGGTCTCTCCAAAACCACTACACCAGCTCCTGATTCAGACTTTGATGGAACACTAGTGACAGCCAACACCTCTGTCGCTCTCAATCCAGCCACCGAACCCCAACACACTGAATTTCACACTGACTCCACCACGGAGCCCAACACTGTGACTCTAACTTCACCACGGAGCCGCACGCTCACACTCACTGTCCGCGGCTAGCCTCCCTTTTTATAGCTTGGGTGATTTGAGCCAGAATTTTCGCGAGGGTCTAAAGGAAGAATGTTCCCATTGAATCTCCAAGAAACTCACAGGTAGGCCGGCCGACGAGAACAATACACGGAAAGGCCGGCCCCACCTCACAAGCCGGCCGGGAGATCCCAGGTCATCTGAGTCATTAGCCCCTTCCTGGAAGTATCGCAGGGGACTACCATGAGGCTGGCATGTAACAGTATTATAACCTATGCACCTAGCTTGATTACGTAGAACAGGTCGTTTCCTGGAATACATTTCAGAATATAGAATTGTAGCATTGACTACAACTCATGAGGGGAGTCTACAGCTATGAGGTGACTGATTGTTTTCAAACTTCGAGAGAATTATGCACGTAAAATATAAACAGACCAAAACAAATAAAAGATAAAATGGAGGAGGAAATGTAGAATTACGATTAGGGGACCTGAGACCTCGCGTGAAGGTCAGGGATGCTCACTTCAAGATCGACAATGTTACACATACTCACATGCAAATTGCCAACAATTATGTAGGCATTTGAATTATTACCCTATTCATGTGAGATTTGCACCCGTTTTTCGCACCAGAAATGTATCACTCGAACGTCAATGGATGCAGCAAGATGTAGCTACAGCCCACACCACGGAGGAAGTCACTTTAGAGCCATGCGATGAATGAATCTGAGCTCGTATCGTCTCCATTTGTACTAACCTCACCGAGCAAGTTGGCCATGCGGTTAGGGACGCGGTTGTGAGCTTGCATTTGGGAGGTAGTAGGTTCGAACCCCACTGTCGGCAGCCCTGAAGATGGTTTTCCGTGGTTTCACACCATGCAAATGCTTGAGCTGTACCTTAATTAAGGCCACGGCCGCTTCCCTCCCACTCCTAGCCCTTCCCTGTCCCATCGTCGCCATATGACATATATGTGTCAGTGCGACAAAGCTAATTGTAAAAAAAAAAAAAAAATCTACCAACCACCTGTAAAGGCTAGAGAACGAGCGTACTTCTAGAACGAACAGAAACAGGCTCATAAATGAACGAGTCTGAAGAGACTGGGGTAACAAGCTCATCGCTGCTCTGTCAAAATGGGTGATATTTTAACAGTGGACAATGTGAGTCAATCAAAACTTGAAACTCGATTACAGGCTTGGTATACCAGACCACTCGAGTGTTCAGTGACTCAGTAGGTTATCCAATTGCGGGTAGTTGCTACATTTCTGCTCTATGCGTGTGCGTCACAAGTGTTACGTGCAGTGGCGTTACAAGAAAGTTGTTCAGACAACCAATGCATGTATCAACAGTGTACTAACGCCCGAGTTACTTGAACTTCCGGGTTTCCAGACAGCTCGATGCGTCCTGACTCGTTTCTGTTCATTTTGATCAGTCAACATGGATAGTTCTGTAAACTCATTAGTTCAGTGAAGTTTAGTGCCTTTTCGAGTCTGGTCCTTCCAAATACTCATTGAACAGAGTACTCGAGCAGGAAGCTTTGAACAGGTCAAGATTGAGGGGGACCAATTTCTTGTAAATGAGTTTGAGCAACTCTACGCGTCGTTTTGCACAACTACAAGTCACTTACCCTTCTGGAACGATACTTTGGAGATGACCTAATTTCTCGTGGAACTCTATTCCCTTACCGTTCATAGTCCCAGGATCTGAGGTCCCCATTTGTCTAGATATGGGGCACGTTGAAAGTCAGTTTTCAAGACAGATGACACACATAGAAATATTCCCGGATTACGCCTGTGTTCTTACAGCAACGTTTGTTCATCAACATGTTCAACAATCTAATGAAATGTCGTATGGCTTTTAGTGCCGGGATATCCCAGGACGGGTTCGGCTCGCCAGGTGTAGGTCTTTCTATTTGACACCCGTAGGTGACCTGCGCGTCGTGATGAGGATGAAATGATGAAGACAACACATACACCCAGCCCCCATGCCATTGTAATTAACCAATTAAGGTTAAAATCCCCGACCCGGCCGGGAATCGAACCCGGGACCTTCTGAACCGAAGGCCAGTACGCTGACCGTTCAGCCAACGAGTCGGACAACAATCTAATAATAATGTTATTTGCTTTACGTCCCATTGACTACTTTTAGGATTTTCGGAGACGCCGAGGTACCCATACTGACGTATTTGAGCACCTTCAAACACCACCGGACTGAGCTAGGATCGAGCCTGACAAGCTGGGGACAGAAGGCCAGCGCCTCAACCGTCTGAGCCACTCAGCTCGGCTGGTCAACAATCTTCAGAAACAATGTGTGGCACGAGATGGTACGAATTTTGAACACATACTGTGGTATACCAGTGCAATTAAATAGCATTTTAATGTCGTTTGTTTTGCTGGGTACGGTATATGCAGGGTCTCTAATATAAACTAAGACCGAACGCAGGGTGTTTGTACTCTGCGCTACGGCAGCTGCCTCAGCCCACAACTTATGTCACGCGCGGCCGCCCTGCTTTAAGTGTGTATACAATCTTATATGCAATCTCACCTTATAAAAGATGCTGGAAGTGTCGTCCTTCCTGGGTTATACATGCTGACGTGAGTGAGTTCTGCACTGTAATGCTTCTGATTTCGTTCGTAATGTTTTATTTCTGTTTCTCCATTGTGTGAGGATTTGTTCGATACACTTCTTCGTTCATTTTACCCCACAAGTAAAAAATCACACACTGTTAGATCTGGTGAACGAGGGGGAAATATACCAGTACTGATCAGTCTGTCTGCAAACAATTCCGAGATTGTAAGAAGGGAATCTTCTGCTGTATGAACAGGGGCTGAATCTTGCTGAAACCATCCACGCGATTTTTCTTCTTCCGTTTACTGACAGAAGAACGGCGTCAAAATGCCATCTTGGTACCTCTCTGCATTTACTGTCGTCTCTATAAAAATAGTCCCAATTATTCGTCTTGCACTAAAAGCACAACAAACACCAATCTTCTTGTCATAATGAGGAACTTCGTAAACACCATTAAGATTTTCTGCATGCCAATAGTGAGAGAGTTATGACTGTTCCCACGACCATTAAGATGAAACCAGAACTTTTACATACGAAAATACGGTGTTGCAATTATAACCGTCTCACCATGTTAATAGCTGAGATTCAGACTGGCGACTGATGCTTGCCAGGTCGAACACAAGCAGGCTGCTTGCAAGGTCAAGATCTATGCGCGCGCCTCCCATACTGCAGCTTACGTATGGCAGAGTAAAAACGCCACTTCGACGGTCTTAGATTACTTGAGAGATCCTGTTTATTTATAATTTGCTTTATTTCACACCGACGCAGATAGGCCTTGTGGCAACGATGGGATAATAAAGGGATAGGAGTGGGAAGGAAGCGACCGTAGTATTAATTAAGATATAGCCCCAGTATTTGCCTGGTGTGAAAATGAGAAACCACGGAAAACCACAGGGCTGCTGACAGTGAGGTTCAAATCCTCAGAAAGTTGCAACACTTCAATGTTTCCATGATTGTGGATAAGACAAGTTTTGGAGAGATTTATGGAAGGCGTAGAAAGCAGATAAGGACTAAACCAGTTCCGAGTCATCAAGACGACCTCGAATGGGACACTATTTGGAAGATATACAGGACTGGACATGGCTAGTTTGGAAACATTTCAGAATTTGTAAACAACTATTTGGAAGAGAAAACTGCGAGGACTGGTAAATAAACTACACAAGAACCGTTGCATATTTAAAATGATAAGTCTTTAACTCTATTTTTATAAAATGTGGATGAGTCAAGTTTTGGAAATGCATTCCTCAACAACGTACCGTTACAGTATTTACAATGTACTATGAAGCCCGTTGCACGCTATACTGCAGCATTACCCCTCCCCAAACCCCATGGCACTACAGCCTTTGAAGGGCCTTGGCCTACCAAGCGACCGCTGTTCAGCCCGAAGGCCTGCAGATTGCGAGGTGTCGTGTGGTCAGAACGAGGATTCCTCTCGGCCGTTATTCCTGTCTTTCGAGACCGGGGTCGTCATCTCACCGTCAGATAGCTCCTCAATTCTAATCACGCAGGCTGAGTGGACCTCGAACCAGCCCCCAGGTCCAGGTAAAAATCCCTGTCCTGGCCGGGAATCGAACCCGGGGCCTCCGGGTAAGAGGCAGGCACGCTACTCCTACACCACGGGACTGCAGCATTACACTGCTGTAAAAAGGACTGAGTGATAGTCTGCTAAAATTGCATTTGAATAACGAATATTGCATTTCTGACGGGATTCGCTAAGAGCAGAGTTATTTATGTCCCTGAACTAAAGCTCTTCACTTTAAGGAACCTCCTATGACAAGGAGTTCAAAACATAAATCACTGCATATATGCAGTAGACACATTGCATTTTTCCGTCAGACGGCACTGACATATGCTGCAGCTATCTCAAAGCAATCATCAACTGACATATTATCTACCTTTTGTACCCTTCATGTCTAGAACAGCAACATTATTATTTTGATGTTGAGTAATACAAGAAATTGTCAAGTTTTAGATGACTGCTGAGTTGCTGTTGTAGCACCGCTCGATGAGAAGACAAAAGAAAGGTAATTTATTATCAATGGCGAAGTAATAAGAGAAGGACATGGAAATGAACAACAAACGTTGCACCGGGCGAGTTGGCCGTGCGCGTAGAGGCGCGTGGCTGTGAGCTTGCATCCGGGAGATAGTAGGTTCGAATCCCACTATCGGCAGCCCTGAAGATGGTTTTCCGTGGTTTCCCATTTTCACACCAGGCAAATGCTGGGGCTGTACCTTAATTAAGGCCACGGCCGCTTCCTTCCAACTCCTAGGCCTTTCCTATCACATCGTCGCCATAAGACCTATCTGTGTCGGTGCGACGTAAAGCCCCTAGCAAAAAAAAAAACAAACGTTGCGCTGAGCTCGGTTTAAGATTGATCCATTGATTCACTCAAGTCTGCATACACTGCTTCTTTATGAATGATTTATTTTCAGGCCCCATTCAAAGAGGAGCAAAGCCATCACTGTACAGGCCATGGAGGAGTGAAATGTAAAGGTTTCTGCTATCCGTAACCTTGGCACCAAGAGGAACAGTGTTCTTAGCCATACAGCCACTGACTTTACCACCAAGAATTAACCTGGTACTCATCTTTGGAGTAGGCTGAGTGGACCTTAGGTCCATACGCCTCTCTAGACGTGATAAACTAGATTCTAATTTTTTTCCATTTTCCAACGGTAAATCGAATCCACGTCCTTCTGGGTGAACTGAGTACGCCCTTACCACCTCGGTTAGGCAGCCGTTATTAACATATTCTCTTCTTGTGTAAACATGCTCTGTGTTTCCAGAGAAACCGGATTTACATCTCCACGCGCATGCATGGAGAAAACGAATAGCTGGACTAAGTTGCTCAGACGGTTGAGGCGCTGGTCTTCTGACCCGAACTTGGCAGGTTCGATCCTGGTTCAGTCCGGTGGTATTTGAAGGTGCCCAAATACGTCAGCCTCGTGTCAGTAGATTTACTGGTACGTAAAAGAACTCCAACGAGACAAAATTCCGGTACCTCGCCGTCCCCGAAAACCGCAAAAAGTACTTAGTGGAACGTAAAGCAAAATAACATTATTATCAGAAAGCGAATACTGAAGTCTCCGAAAGAAGCTCACTCAGTACTTAGTTTGAAGCTTTTCTGACATGTTCCAATTTATTTATATATTGCTTTTCCTCGGATAACGCCTATTTACATGCAATTTAAAAATTATTATTCACTTCATGTACAGTAATTTACTTCGATATCCGTATACAATCTGGAATACCGTAGCGAAGCACGGGTACAATTGCTAGTATATATATATAGGCCTATATATTATTACTAAAACTTAATTCTGCTCATAGGATTGACGTCAGGAAAGGCATAGGGCGAGAAGACTGGGCTTAATGATTATTAGTGCCGACTTCAGATAATAGGGAAACAGTATATACTTAAGAAATACCAGCGTTTGTCCTTTATCTGTTGATCCCATGATTACATTTATTGAATAAAGCTATTTAGAAGAGAGTGAAGTCTTACATTCTGACACAGACGATGTGTTGCCGACATAAAGCTTAACTGCTGCAGTACTATGCTTTGTCTATAGGCTACTCTTTGAAGCTGCTCTTGTTGTCATTTGCCCTGAACTTTCATGAGCTTACCATAACTCACTTAGAACACTTACAAGCGGACCCTGTTACAAGTCGTTGTGAGATGAAAGGGAGACAAACTTGAAATGTATCGCTACACTTTATGAGAGAATAAGGACATGAAGACGGTAAAGTTGAAACGAAAGGAGGAAAATCCACATTCCTTAGATTTTCGCAGAAATCGTCGGAGGTACTTTCAGATATAAACCGACTATAAGAAGACAGTATCAACCTGTACTTGAAAGATATGACTGGTCATCCATTTTGAAGTTTACTTAAGAAACAGCGGGCCTTACCCGTCTTCCGAGACTAACGGATTAACGGAGACTTGCATTATGATAGTATTCTTTATTATGAAAGTCCTTAAATCTTACTTCTTCTCCACATTGTTTCACGATGTGGAGGCATGGACACTGATGGCCGTCTGAGGGACACTGATGAGTTCTGGTCCTCTCATGGTATGCTCAAAATATCGAGGGTGCATTACGTAATTAACGACATGTGTAATCAGCACGTGTGAAACAACTAGACTAGAAAGGAAGATAGCATTCTTTGGAGGTACTATTCCAAATGAGAACTATCGTTTTCAACAACTCATACTGGCAGGAAAAGTAAAAAGAGGAAGAGATCCTCGGTGACTACTCATTTCCTGGCTGGTAAACCTGTGCCAACGGGCTAATGCATCATGAACTGACTTATTTAGAGAAGCTGTTAGCAGGAAGGCCTGGGTCACATTTACCGCCAACGTCCATCGAGGATATGGTAGAATAATTATGCTAACAACAGCTATTTTTGTCTTGGTTACTCAAGTATTCATGTAGCTGTCTTGGGTGAAGCTTATAATTAATTAAATGTCCGCTGAACGGATTAACATCTTGTTACATGGTAAGATAAATTATGCCACAACCTCTTGAGGCTTCTGACATAGCCTAATATTCTGTCGGGTTTACTCCCTTACTCTTTGCAGATCCTTCTTCTCTACAAACTAGAAGCTATCCAGAACCAAACCAAACCAAATGTGCTATATCCCTTATAAACATTTGGTCCAGACTTCAGACAAATGAACTGAATTTCCTGTGCAAGTTCAAGGTTAGACTAGACTAATCAAACTGACAAATGAATATATAAGACAATATCTGAAGATACATGCACATAAGAAAGAAATCAAACATTATGGATAGCATAAAGAAATCACTTGTATGGAGGGAGCCTGGTTAAACTGTATGCCCAAAAATATAGAAGAGATATAAGACGACCACAAAAAAATTGGAATGAAGTGTGAAGCTGGGGTAAGCAACCACCTAAGCCATAAAGTGCAGAAGGAGGAGGAGAAGAAGAAGAAGAAGAACCCTAAATGGTTGTAACATTAAAGCTTTTCAGTCTGTCGAACACACAATTTAAATATAAATATTACACTATAACATACCTGCAAAAAACACATTATTAAACAAGGAACAAAGACACACTATAGAATAGAATAGAATAGAATAGAACAGAGTACTCCCATCCCCTAGTTCTGGACTCCTGAAACTGGGGAGAGAGCATTCTCTTATTGCAACTAATTAAAGTTTGATACATGCATTACACTTTCCTCTTATAATTACAGTATTTGATTATTACTACACTAAATATAATTTATTTTCTCCTAGACGTTAACAATGCTATATTGTCTAGTGCAATGTGAATCTTTCCTTAGCTTATTTAAATGCTAATACAACCACACAACGACAATACCACACCTGTGGGTATCCCCTGCCTGTCGTAAGAGGCGACTAAAAGGGGCCCCAGGGGCTCTGAATTTTGGAGCGTGGGTTGGCGACCACGGGGTCCTTAGCTGAGTCCTGGAATTGCTTCCACTTACTTGTGCCAGGCTCCTCACTTTCATCTATCCTATCCGACCTCCCTTGGTCAACTCTTGTTCTTTTCCGACCCCGACGGTATTACGTATGGAGGCCTAGGGAGTCTTTCATTTTCACGCCCTTCGTGGCCCTTGTCTTCCTTTGGCCGATGTCTTCATTTTTCGAAGTGTCGGATCCCTTCCATCTTTTCTCTCTCTGATTAGTGTTATATAGAGGATGGTTGCCTAGTTGTACTTCCTCTTAAAACAATAATCACCACCACCACCAACGACAATACAACCATTTATATACTACTACATTTGGCATTAATTTTTAACCTACTAGTAATTATATTCATTTTCCTAGGACATGCATGCTTCTTATCCATCTTATCCTTCATTACTCTCGTTTGTGTTTGATTTAACGTTTTAATTTCTTTTTTCCACATACTTTTTAAAATACAAGAATATTTTGCTATTCTTCTCGGTATATTCCACTCTTTATTTAATATTTTAGCAATTGTATAGAAATCTCTCTCTCTCTTTCTATTATTAGTTTATATTCACTTCCCAGATGTTTTCCTTTCAGTCCTTTGGTTGCCCTACAAACTCTTAATAGATGCGCTTCTTCCATTTCTTCTCCACAGAGTAGACATTGATTTCGTTATTTCTCTCTCTCTGACCCTTATTTTTATGAAGTATCATAAGCCACCACAAAATTCATGTCAGTTTTCTGTTAGGAAGCCTTTCTTTCCTTATTGGCATATTGTGTATGATTTTACAAAATTCCAGCAGTTTCCCTTTAGTTCCACATTCCGCCATAACCGTCTGTTTCTCAATATCCATTACTTTCTTACTGAATTCCTTATCTTTATACTGAATCTCTTTACCCCAGTAGCTTCGCATTCCTATTCTGTCGACCATCCTTTTCACTTTCGTTAGCCAGTAATCATCCATTTACCGGGTGAGTTAGCCGTGCGGTTAGGGGTGCGCAGCTGTGAGCTTGCATCCGGGAGATAGTGGCTTCGAATACCATTGTCCGCAGCCCTGAAGATGGTTTACCGTGGTTTCCCATTTTCAAACCAGGCAAATAATGAGGTTGTACCTTAATTACGGCCACGGCCGATTCCTTCCCATTCCTAGGCCTTTCTTATCCCATCGTCGCCATAAGACCTATCTGTGTCGGAGCGACGTAAAGCAAATAGTAGAAAAGAAAATATCATCCTTTAAGAGTTTGTATCCTAAATCCTCCCCTCTCCCCTTTTTAACCGATATTTTATTACTTTTCTGGCTATATCTGCTTGAATACGTAGTTTTGTAACTCCACAATTTGCCGTGCACTCTAGAAGCCCCATAATTATTTTGCACAATTTATTATTTATTACATCTAATTTTTCCCCTCTACTTCAATACCCCATATTTATGCCCCATACAATGTTTCTGTAATCACTACCGCATTTAAAATATTTGTATGTAACTTTTATTCAGTATTCGGCATCTTCCTCTCTGAACACCTTATGCCGGATAAAGCGCCCAGCCCTTTCACTTTTTCACGTCTTATTTGCTTATTCCACTTCCCATTCGATGTCATTAACATTCCTAGATATCCTATTCTATTGACAACTTTCAGTTCTATACCCTCTAATCTCCAACTTCTTTAATTTTTCCTAAATTTATTTCCTCTTTTACATACCATTACTTTTATTTTATTAATATTTACTTTCAGATTCCATGTTCTGCAATATTCAGCAGTTTTATTAAGACTGTTTGCAATACCGCCTGGTAATATAGAGAGCAGTAGGATGTCATCCGCTAAAGCTAAGCCAGGAATTTCTTTATTATTAATACATGAGAATGTTCTATCCTCCTTACCTTGATTATCTAATACATCATTAATGAAAAGTATGAACACTATTGGTGATAATTTACATCCCTCCTTAAGTCCAATATTTGAGTGTATCTCTCCTACTGCCAAGTGTTCCTTTACTTTAATCGTGCATATCACCTCTGAGTATAATTCTTCTATGGCTCTGATCATTTTGCTTGACAACCCTATCCTAGCCAGCTTCGCTAGGATCACTGGATCAAAAGCTTTTTGGAGGTCTATCGCTGCAATATATAATCTCTCACCTTTTCTCTTTAAATATTTGTCTTATTGTTTTAATTTTAAATATAATATCTGTGGTTCTCATTCCTTTCCTAAATCCCGACTGGTACGCTGGTATAGAGTAATCTTCTGCCCATTTCATAATTATGTTTGCCAGAATCCCGGTATAAAACTTACTAAGAGTATCCAGCAAGGTAATTTCCCTATAGTTCTTGGTATTAGATCTTTCCCCTTTCCTTTTGTATACTAGATATATAATTCCTTCTTGCCAAAAACTTGGAATTTTTCTACCATCAAAGATGTTGTTGAATATTCTAGTTAATACTTCCAGCATCTGGCTGTTTTTACTTAACTCGTTACAAAGTTCATGAGCGATTCCACTGATAGCCTTTGCTATACTCCCCTTACCTTTTTCAAAGTATCTGCCACTTCACCTGTTGTGATTGGGTCGTCCTATGCAGGCATATGTTTAAGCATACCAGTCTCATTTTACATGTATCATTACCCCCTAACAAACCTTTGAAATATACTAACCAATCCTCGTTTCTTATGCTTGCTTGATTATTACTTATATATTCTTTACAAATTTTGCTTATTTTGTTCCATATTTTCTTAGTTTCGTTTCCTTTACAATACCTATTTAATAATTCTAACTCTTTGGCTTCTCCTTTTCACTGAATAAATCTTTGTGCTCCTTTCTCATTTTGCAAAAAGTTATCCTTAAGTCTTCTAATCCCTCATTTCTGTACACATTTAGTGCCTTTACCACTTCGATTTTTTTACACTCATCAGTGTACAATGAATTTTGTTTGTTTTCCCTACTCTTCTTACAATCATTCTTTTGCCTGCTATTGTTATTGATATTTCAACCATTTTCATTGTTTCTCCTATGTTATTATTCTCTATCATGTTCTCAATACCCAACTTCAAAATTTCAAAAGTTTTCCCCACTATAATAGTTCCTAAATTCGTTCCTCCTCCCATCTATACCTAACCAGTTGTTTTTGTACATAGTTAATGTGGCGTTTTTCTTTTGGGTCTTCTTCATCTGTCATTAATCGAATAACAACCGGGAAATGATTGGATGATGTCCAGTTCTGTTCCTGAATGTCTTCGATACAGTTTAACGCTTCCCGGGATGCTAAACCTAGGTCTATCATGTTCCCTGCTGATTCAACAATACACGTTAAGTTTCCTGTTGTATTCCCCGCCCATCCACCGTTCAGAATTATACATTCTCTATTGAACACATTTCTAGTAATTTCTCACCATTCTTGTTGCACACTTTATATTTGCTTCTTCTTGCACCTATTACAATTTAATCTATTTCTCTATCGTGCATTGGATTTTTTCTCTCTACCTTGAATTGAGATCTCCCATTATAATTATTCCTGTTTCTTCATTCTTTAATTTGATCTCGTTTATTTCTCCAACAAGATCATCAAAGAAGGAATTTTTTCTCAAAAAGGAACCCCAAGGGATGGCTTTAGCAAAAACCAATGAAATTTTTTTCCTTGTGCTTTCTTTGAGTTATTTTTACACAAATCATTTCATCCAGTCCTGATTCCCATAGCTGTACCTGCTTACATCTTTTCTCTTGTATGAACACCGATATCCCTCCGGGATAGCGCACTTTCAGAATCCTTCTTTGCTTCGTTTTACTCCAAATTTTCTATCCCGGTATTTTCAACTTATATCCATCCGCCATCCACGTTTCAATAATCGCCGTAACCTCATTTTCCCGCATTAAATCTCTGACCTCATCATTTCCCAGTTTACTCAGCATACTCTCTATATTTATTACTCCCTCACCCCAGCCTAGTTATTTATTTGCGAGTATATCTGATGAGCTCTTGATTTTTCTAATTGAATAATAGATCCACTTGGGAACTAATTGTTCTTTCTCTCCCAACCCTAGTTTCCTCAGTACTCGTCAGCCCTTTTTTGAAGCCCAAATATCCTATAAGTTTAACGCTAACTTACGTTTTTTCCTCTCTTTTTCCTGAGCTGGTATCTCTCCTTGGAACCACTTCTTCCGTTGCTGCTTGTCTGGATTGGTGATGATTCACTTTCGTAACTCGGTCGTCGTGGCGTCCATTTCCGCTTTGATCAGCAACACCTGCTGCTACTACAGAATCAGTTGGGCCTTGTTCGCTGTCCATATCCCTGATCTTCTGCATAGCTGACACATCAGGCCGTTGCTGCATCTCGCGTAGCTGGTTCACCGACCACTGCCTACTCCACGTATCACTCACAACCACGAGTCTGTTTCCGCGGATACAAGCTTTTAGTCCTATTTGCCGCGCTTTTTGTAGATGAAAGCGAAGAATTTTCATATTTTACATTTCCTCTTGATCAAGTTCTTTCTCGATCCATATTTTTGACCTGTTCAGCTTCCTTGCGTCCTCCAACAATTTTTGAGCCTTCAAACTCGATACCATGCATACTTTGATCAGTCGCCTTCCCGTATTTTTCCCTAATCTGAATACACAATCAATGCCACTGTTATAGCATTCGACTTCCAGTTTCTCCCTGATTAAGGAAAGTACTCTATCCAGCAATTCATTTGGGTTCTCTTTATCTGTCTCTACCAATCCATAGATTATTATATTTCTCCTCCTCTCAGCCTTCTCTCGAAATCCGTTCCTTTACTTCCATCTTTCTTATTCCGGGGCCTTATACTTCATAACAAACGTACACACTATTGAACAGGTGGCATGGTTTTTGTATTGACTGGATTCATTAACTGACTATTGTACAGTTATCTGCATGTTCACTCGTGTTTGAGTTTCCCACATCCCAGAGTTTGTATTCACGTTGGTGGTCGAACACACAGCTCTCTATTGCGTTGAACTCCTGCTTCCAGCACGGCCTCTCATAAAGTAGTCTCACATCACGCCACACTTCTCATAATCAAGACCGCCTTACTCCTCTCTGACACACTGACTTGCAATTCCAGCCTTCCGTGGCTGAAGTTCTCATGGCTCAGACGTCAAATAGTTTCTGTCTGCCTCCAAAAGCTTCTGACAGCGGGTGCAGTTCTCAGGGCACGGCGTCTGCATTGCAGTATTTTCTTCTCTGTCGGTGTTCGGCAGTAAAGTAATATTCCTGCATCGGTTGCTCCCAACGAACGGTCTGTTATCTCCAGATTTCTGACATTCAGGGTTCACGTCAAGACAGAATGGTCTATGCGTAGATGCAATGCTGAACCGTGCAGATATTTGTAGAAGTGCTCCAGCGTCTTCACGATAGCCAGTAGTTCACGGTATCTCACACAATAGTCCCTCTCAGTCTTATATATAGTCTTGCTTTATGACGATATCACCTATTCCTGTCCTACTTTGATCTGTGACAATACCCCAGCAGTTCCCTTATTGCTAGCGTCGGTGCTGATGCCGATCTTCTCTCTAGGCTTGGATCAAACTGAGACAGATGCTGAATCCATGGATTCTTTGAGTGACCACAATACGGCCTTTGCCCCGATTACCTTTGGTACGGCCCCTTCTTTTCGGTGAATGGCATGGGTATCTTCGAGAAGTTGGGGAAGGCGGTAATGAAAGGTATGGCAATCCAACAGCCCACTGTCGAAATGCTGGTAATTTTACGACTGAAAACTCCTAAAGTGGTTGGATAATTTAATATCTACAATCGATGAAAATTAAAACAGAGTTCCCATTTTGGCTTAATTTTTTTATATAAAAGGCAAGGCAGGCACTTAAACAGGAGGAGGTACATACTTCCTCTTGTGCTCCGTCATTGCATTGTCCTACATAGAACACTTGCAGTGGTGTACCAATCAATCAATCAATCAATCAATCAATCAATCAATCAATCAATCAATCAATCAATCAATCAATCAATCAATCAATCAATCAATCAATCAATCAATCAATCAATCAATCAATCAATCAATCAATCAATCAATCAATCAATCAATCAATCAATCAATCAATCAATCAATCAATCAATCAATCAATCAATCAATCAATCAATCAATCTGCATTTAAGTGATAAGTTCTCTATAAATGGTTTACCTTGTATTTTCTTAAATGATTTCAAAGAACTTGGAAATTTATCGAACATTGCCCTTCCCAAGGGTGCACTAGCCGTGGCAATCTATTTCATGAGCCCACTGCCACTAGGGTGAATTTCTGGTAATACCACGATTGACCTTGAATAATTATATATGATCGTAATCGAAGAAATCACTTCCTTGTGGTAACTTTATTTTTGATACAGATTTAAAGTCATTCTGAATGGCTCTACGTTCATCCTGACCAGCTTAAAACTGCACCGTTCGCCTGAATCCTCATTTGTTCGTTTCATGGCAGAAAGCCTGGAGGACAGAGTCCATATTGTCAATTACTCTACCTGTTTAGTCCGCTTGTGACACTAGTCGTGGCTCGTTGTCAGGATCCTTAATCTCAAATCAGTTCTCAGAGAGGTGTTTAGCATCGACTAAATTTATTAAATCACTCATTCAACTACGAAAAAATACGATAAAGAAGAGGATAACAAAGTTCCATGGGCAGGAACTGAGACACGACTCTCTTCCCCAAACAATGATTGAAGGTAAAGTACTGGGGAAGAGACCCAGGGGACGACAGAGGATGTCATACATGAGGACTTCTTTAATTTACATTTTTTTATCAGGCCTTTCTTGTTCATAGCAAGGCATTCCGCTGAGGTGATCTGGCATGTGGTTCATATGTCAACATAAGGCTAGCAGAAGATCGTTAGATGTGGCTACAGGGAGAAGGCATTGCCTTTTTTAGTAGATGATGATAATGAAACTACGAAAGTGGTCGAACACATAACTTTCTGGAGCGTCGAATTTATGCTCTCCAACACAGTATCTCACGGAGCAGTGTCGTTCCGAGAACAGTTTACTTCACAACTCAACGCACTTCACGCGATAGAGACCGTCCCACTCCTCACAGACGCACTAACTTGTGATCATCTAGTAACTCACTCGCGATTGACTGAAGACTGACTTCGCACTTATAGCTTGGCTCTCTATTACGTCCACTTGACGAGAAGTCGCTTGAGACGGAGTTAGGGGTAGGATTGGGTTCCGGTGGGCTCTTGTGTATGTGTACTATTCCTTACCTTGGTCAGTTCCTGTGCGGCAAACATAGTACTAGCTGTATTCTTCTTCTTCTTCTTTGTTCGTATCGGCCTACTAAGCACCACGTCATTTCAGCTGTCTTCTCTGGGCTTTGATCTTTGCCCAGTTCTCCTTCATTCGTTGCCAGTGTTGCTCTTTCCTCCGTCGACGTCTTTCCCGTCTTCAACTTTCGCCTTTCTTGAAAATCCTGGTGGTTTTGTAGCGTGTATGTGTTACATTCTTGTATGTCTTCGTAAGTGATCCCCATCTGTAGGTAGTTTTCACCTCCTTGAACCAAGTTGGCTGGGTCTTCTTATCTTTAAAATAGGTAAAGATCTGGTTCGATAATCGTGTTGGTTTCATTCTTAACAAGTGGCCATAAAATGCAATTCTCCTTCTCCGCATGACCTCAGAAATCTTCTGGACATGAGTATACAGCTCATGGTTATGACGACGTCTATATTCATCTTTGTCTTTAATTGGGCCAATAAATTTTCCTTAAGATCTTTCTTTCTTTCATTTCCAATTTTTCTATCAGGTCTTTACTGTTCATAGCAAGGCGTTCCGCTGCATACAAAGTCTCTGGTCTTATGGCAGTGCAATATCGTCTGAGTTTTGCGTTCAAGGATATGGACTTTTGTTATTACATTTTAAACTCTGCTGTCTTTCTTAGTGGGATGTAACTATACTGTAGTGATGTGTCCTCGCTGTGCAATGTTGTCACGAGGCAGTCACGCAGAAATACCATACTCTCTACGCAAACGCGTCACATTTTTGCACTGGTTATGAGTGACGAAATCATTCTACTGATAATTTTCTTTCTTCACAATATATTTTAGCCTTTCCCCAAAAATATTTTCGCTGACAACTTTTTCGGGCATGAAAATGTCGAATTTTGGCATACACGCTGGTTCATCATTGGTTACCTTCAGAAATGGTATTATCCTACAATACCGACATTTATTATAATTTTGACTGTTACTATGAGTATGGCTCTGCCTTTAGAGCTGTTGTAATTCAGATATCACAAATGCATAAAATGAATAGTTTAAAAAAATAAGGATCTTGCTTCTGATTCGCTACGAGATTACATAGTTCATTGTGATTAATGTTTAGCAGTGTGTAATATTTATTCCTCGTGCCATATCTGCAAAATGATGCAACTTCGCATGAGGCGGACATAGTATACTGGCCCGGGGATATTTTCGAAAAAGTACCTTGCATGCCATTTTCAACAAATCATTTAAGTTAATTTTCATTTACTAGGGTCACTTGAAAACGGACGTATCGCTAATTTTTTTTTTTACAGAGAGAACGTTTATTCTACACTAAACAATAGATATTGTCTACTATTATTCTACATTAGTGTTATTTTTATAGTATACTAGCGGAACGTACCCGTGGTTGACGGGCTGGTACTTGGCGATGTCAGTGACTTCTGTGCGTACATGGTGTCCCATTTGTTTTGGTTTGACAAGTTACGCATCTATAATCACCAGTGGAGACGGGAATTTGCCTATTTGCCTATTTTATTCCTGTGTTCAGAAACGTAGGCTTTTGAGATATAGATCCGTTTTAGGGTCTTTTTTTAAGCTATATTTCGTTGGTTTTATTGCGCCTATAAATGCCTATTTCAGGGGTTTGTGCCTATTTGGAGTATCAATGCCTATTTGAAGCCTTTTGACTGTATTTTGAAACGGTGTATTATATGGTAGCTAGTGTGCTCAACAGAATTATGCTCTCTTTTCTCAATATCTGTTTACCCCACTAACAAAAATGGGAATTCTCAGAAGTCACCAGAAATAGTTCTAGGGAAATTTCCATCACTAGAAAAAAGGAACAATTTGACCTCGAAGCCTTCAACCCCTCCAACCTCCTAAGACATATGCGAGAACCACTCAAAGTCGAACTATGTTGCACAACCCATATGCACTTACCTCCCTTTCGATGCGAACTGTTGTACGTGTACGCTTTATGTTCAGAACGTGTTGCGATTTATTGTGAAGTGCGAGAAGTAGTAGAATAATAATAATAAGAAGTGTGTTTGTGGCAATGCCCAAAAGAAAAATCGTCGAAGTCCTACTGGCTGATGGCAGTGGATCACAGGGGATCCCAATTTCACTACGGATCTGTCAAGCTTGCTGTAAGGAGGTAAGTTCGTTTGTTCCTTTTATTTTTTTGTGACTGAGAACTATGATCGCATTTCGTTGTAGCATATATAGGCCTATTAATTTATTTGTGGCAAGTTGTTTTGTTGCAATGCTGCATTAGTCGTGAACTTTCAATAATTTATATTGCTAAAATTTAAATAATCATCAAATTACTGAACAATGAGTTGGAACGGTGGTGGTCTCGTGTCACAGAATGGATGAAAATTAAATCGGTATTTTGAACTGTGATTCATTTCCTGTGAAAATAGAGATTTACAACTGAAATGCAATTTCAAAACTCCCTTTAAAAATCGTGAATTCTATTACACTTCCGCTAAATCTTAGCGAAACACAGGTGCAGATCCAATGTAGCATCCCCGCTAGAGTCTTGCAAAATTGTGACAAAAATAAGGTTATGGGTGCATGTCACGACAATTTCAAATTACGAGGTTTTTAATTTTCAACGAGGGTGGCGGCCTTGTGGGCAAATTTTAGCAGTGAATCTATCGCAGGCAACAGAAAATAGTCTTCATGACAGCTGACCTGGCTGACCAAAGCCGGCGAATAGAAACAAATAATAAAATGTTCACAAATTTGAGATTTATAGTGCCTCCGTTTTCATTCTTCTGTACAAGTAAGAAAACTGCTAAGGGTAGCTTGGTGGGTCCTTGGCAAGCAAAAAGGACGGATCTCTCCTTTACGTTACTCCGGTATCGTTTCACGTCTTTTTAAAAATACTTTTCACCCGGTGAACTCGACATGATACTGCCAAATTATAACTGAAAATCCTTGAAGACTTATTTCCATGTAAATTACCAATTCCCTTGTTCCTACTTTAAAGTTTTTACTTCTAGAAATATCATCTCTAATAATATTTTCTTTATGAAACAATGCATGATATAAAGTATTATTGCCAATTAGCCCAACTGTAGAAATTTAAGATATAGGGACAATGTAATTTATGTCAATTTTATTATTTTTCATGCCACATAGATAAATTTAGAAATACTGCGATGCATCTGATACGAGTACAGAAATATGTATCAACGCAGCCTTTCTACTAATCCACCTTGGGCAGCGACCAACATTCATCTTCAGACCTATACACTGCCATGTTGGGAGCTAATATGCCCCTGCATAAACCGGAGCATCTTCAAATTTCAGCAAGCTGCCGGGAGCAAACACCAAGTTGGAGAAGAGTGGCATGCCCCTGGTGGAGTCATTTAGGATTGTGGAAGAAGGCAGGGGAAGTTTTGACCGAACCTCTGGGAAGGCAGCCGCTGTCAGCGAAATAAAACCAGATGAAGTGACTTCATTGAAGTTTTGTCCAATCACTTCATGTGATGTTCTGAGATCTTTCTCTCAGTACAAAAACATTATGCGAGAGGAGAACAACATTGTTAACGGAATACATTGAAACGTTGCTTGTAAATTCCTTTTATAGTAATTGAGTGTATTATTAAATTATAAGTAATTTTTTCATGCCTATTTTGTTGCCTATTTTACACGCTATTGCCTATTTAAATGCCTATTTTGGCTAATTTAACAGCCTATATGCCTGAATATTTTAACTGTTTTTAGTGCCTATAATTATCGTCTCTGACCTGATAGAATTTTATTATGTATGTGACAATCTTAGCGATCAAAGTTATCAAACGTCGTTTGAACGTTTGTGTACTTAAATTTAAGACATTAAAGTTCCGACGTAACTTATGCTCAGCTATGTACTACTCACTTGTTCAGTGATCCATTCTCAGAAAGCCTTGTGCCGGCCATGACTGTCGTTTGAACGGGGACCAATCAAATGATGTTTACATGCTAGAGTTGTTTGTACAATGAGCAATGACACAGAGTCCTCACGCAGCGCTTCAGCAAATTGATTTCCTTGTCAGTCTACAGCCCCTGCAACATTCGGCGACTTCTCTCACTTTATGTTGTATTTACCAGTCTTGTGTATCGCAATGAAAGCTCTTGCAGCGGAATAGGTTGACTACCTATTCTACTGCGGAGCATGCATCCTTAGCATCCAGTATATGATACAACGGCAGGGTACGACATCGCGGGGGAATGGGGGATTTTCCCCCACCGACGAATTTATTTCAGAGGTCCCCCCCACTATAATTGCCCGGAGGGGGAATATTTCATTATAAAATAATGATAATAATGTAGAACGTATATTACTGAATTTAATATTCTTGCTGTAGGCCTACATATTTTCATATAAATATCATACATACATACATTATCATTATAGACTGTTATGCCTTTCAGCGTTCAGTCTGCAAGCCTCTGTGAATTTCCTAAACGTCGCCACAATCCTCGATTTGGAACTAGTGTTGTGGCCTCATTTAGTTCTATACCGCTTATCTTTAAATCGTTAGAAACCGAGTCTAACCATCGTCGTCTTGGTCTACTTCTACTTCTCTTACCCTCCATAGCAGAGTCCATTATTCTCCTAGGTAACATATCCTCCTCCATTCGCCTCACATGACCCCACCACCGAAGCCGGTTTATGCGTACAGCTTCATCCATCAAGTTCATTCCTAAATTAGCCTTTATCTCCTCATTCCGAGTACCATCCTGCCATTGTTCCCACCTGTTTGTACCAGCAATCATTCTTGCTACTTTCATGTCTGTTACTTCTAACTTATGAATAAGATATCCTGAGTCCACCCAGCTTTCGCTCCCGTAAAGCAAAGTTGGTCTGAAAACAGACCGATGTAACGATAGTATCAGCAATAATATAAATAATACAGAAATAATATAACGACTCCCAGCCCTTGAGCAATAAAGAAACGTAACGGTGGCAACTCCGCGCCTGCAGCCCATTGTTTATATTTCACTCTGACAGGACCATCTGAAACCCGGGCAAAAATAAGTAGCACGAGCTCACACAACTCCTGTACTTCTTGGCGAGGGCGTGTTTCCGATAGGTAGCCAATAGGACAACATTCACTTAAGGAGTGTACAACCTGACAAATTTGTTCAGTCAGTATTTAGCCCTGGTAGAGCAACGTTCCACTAATAAAGCAATAAATCAGGACGAACAGCGCCTCCCCTGGCCTTTCTTAGGAAAGGGACAGTCTCTCATAAACCTCTCAGACAATTTTCTTTCTTTCTCCATCGATGCATCGACTTCTCTCTTACTCCGTAGAGCAGCCCTCCCGTCTGGATTTTAGATGAAGTCATGGATGATTATACAGTGGCTTATAAACTGCAGCTGATAAATACGTATTTGATTTTAGCCTCTTTTTCATAACATTGTGTTATTTATTTATTTATTTATTTATTTATTTATTTATTTATTTATTTAATAAATGTGCCACCAACAGAGACACGCTCCAATTATAGGTGGCTTTTACAAGTTATTTGAACAAATAACATAGAAATACCAAAAAGAAGAAAATGTGAAAACGCTATGTAAATGAGATGATAATGCTCTGTATGAAATGGATGAAACATAAACTGCATGTGATTGACTGTTTTGCAACGCACAGTACTACCTAAATATTTTAGTACTTCACTATCAGCTACCTACAGAATTCTTTATACTTCGCAATTTATTTATCTGTGCATTGTTTTACACTTATTTATGATTGGCTGATGATGACCAAAAATACTGGTCGAAACCGGTACCAATTTTAATTAAATAGGAATATAAATGTGACTCCAAGATCCAAGGATCGACATTGTTCTATCGAAGTAGCTGAGGCAGACGACCAACGATGGAACGGTAAGATCAAGGGTTCAATATATAGTCTTGTTTTTCAGAGTCTGTTCTTTGCATTCCGTACACACACAATACCATAAACCTGCTTCAAATTTTTATGCCCATCTGCCTGCTAGTCGGAAAATGTGAATGTGTTAGTAAGATATTTGTTCAGCTGGGGAAGTGTTCATTGTGATAATAATTATATTGTTTTAATGTCCCTCCTTCTCTGTATCCTGTGGACACAATTACTACTAACCGTCTGGGCCACTGAGGTCGGCAATTTTAATTTTGATGTAAGTAAAACAGCTATTGTCCTGTGTGACAGTAGGTAAATAAACGCATTTCCTTGATCTAGCGTTTGATGGTGAGGAGCTTGGGACACCATCCATTCGTAAGTCACATGATCAGTTTCATAATCTCAAATCAAAATATTAGATCTTAAATTTTTACGAGGTCCAGCTCTGTCGTGTAGTGGTTATCGTGATTAGCTGCCACCCCTGGAGGCCCTGGTTCTATTCCTGGCACGGCAGCTTCCTTCCCTCTTCCTTGTCTATCCCTTCCAATATTCCCATCCCCCCACAAGGCGAGATACTCCTCCCCAGTTTTGACCCCCTGACCCAAAATTTCACGCTCCAGAACACTGCCCTTGAGGCAGTAGATGTGGGATCTCTCGCTGAATCCGAGGGGAAAACCAACTCTGGAGGGTGAAGAAAGAAAGAAAGAAAGAAAGAAAGAAAGAAAGAGAGTGAGGAAGCCATTACGAATTTTATTGATAACTACTACTTTTCCTTTCTGTTCATTTATTTTTGTTTTTTGACCGTAATGAACTAAAATTTTGAATGCTAGAGTCCGGATATTTATGCAGTCTGTCTGTTAAATCTTCGTCTCGGAGGCTGATTGGGTTCTTAAAATGCACCGCCAAATTTGATGCAATCATAGTGAAACCGCAAACAACTGATGGTAGCGTCATAATGAGGCGTACAAGACATGATTAGGAGTGAGTTACTTTGTCATTCTTTTCCTCACTGGGCTAGAAGGTGCTACTTGAGCATGACTAGCCCAAAGAGTAGCACTAGTCGGGCTCCACATTGTTCTGAGCACCATACATATGTCTGAAGGTTCCATCGTGTTACAGCCATAAATGAGACAGACATCGGTGGAAGGTGAAGTTTTCTCTGGCTGGTGCCAAGGGACAAATGCAGAAATACTGCATCCGTGAAGAAACATTAAGACTAAGTAATAGGTTAGCTCTGGTAGGAGATTTGGATAAACACTAAGGAGTTCGACGTAAGTGAACTCCTAAAATTGGTGCAATTATCGTTACATAACCGTAGAGCGAGGTTAACAATACTTGCTATTCACAAAATAACTTCGCATTTGAATTACTATTTAAATGTCCAGACTCTGTCTTCTTACCATTTTACTTATTTCCTTCCCTGAGTCAGCAACTACTGAATTCCTATTCGTACACGTAATCAGTAAATTGTAATCGCTTTGAACTTAGTACCTTCAGTTTTTACTTTGATATTCCGTACAGTTCACACAGGGAACGTGTTGAAAGAGAGTAAATCACAGTATCTTCTTAAACCTCTACAAATAAAAGGCGTCCTTTTCGCTCCATTCACTGTACTTGATTTCTTTTGGCGCTACACAGATGTAGAATTAGTACTCTCCTCCCGAGTCTAGTGTTAAATTCTCCATCGCTTTAAAAAGCAGTTTCCAGTTTGCTTTATCAGAAGCTTTATCGGATGCGATGTATCTCTTCCTATTTACATTTAATTTTCTGTCTAGAATCGTTCTCAGTGCTGGAAGTATTTCCTCCTTTTCCGACGTAAAACAGCATTGATCGTGGGCTGTATTCTATTCACTTTCTTAATTTAGTCTCAGTACCTTTGACCAAATGTTGAATGTATTGAATTGGAAAGGTAATTCTTACCTGAACCTCTAATAAAAGTGGAGGCAGACCTTTATGGGTTCAAGCACTGAATTCTTCAATTTATTTGAAAGCATATAGTTTCTCTTTTTAATATGGCGAACAAATAATTCTTCAAATGATATGTTTGAAAATGTTCCTTAATGCCAATTGTTACGTTCCACTTTGTCTTATTTTCATTACTTTCATTTTGAACAAGTGGTTTACATGATAATTCAAAAAAACTACTGGACACATTTGCATGGGATCTTCCAAGATATTGTATTTTGTTTATGTCTACACCATGCTTTAGGCTATTTGCTTTGACAGTAGTAAATAAACTTTCAACGATAATACGTTTTGAAAAATTTAGAATAATTGATGTAAAAGGTAACGTTTAAATGGAAGTTTCGCAAGGAATATTTTAGCGATTCTCTTGTTGTTGATACAAAAGTTTTCTTACCTGCGTATCTATTAAGAGTGGAGGCAGTCCTTTATAGGTTCAGAATTTGATTTTTTAAAAATTTCTTCACTAAAAACGTCATGTAAATATTCAACGAAATGTAGTAAGTATAATGCAAATGCCCTTTACAGCAAACGTTTAACATGGAAATTTCAAAAAGTTTTACTGGTAATGACTAGGTTATTAAAAATGTAAAATCCGAGCGAGTTGGCCGTGAGGTAAGCGGCGCGTAGCGTAAGCTTGCATTCTGGAAATAGTCGGCAGCCCTGAAGATGGTTTTCCGTGTTTCCCCATTTTCACACCAGGCAAATGCTGTGGCTGTACTTTAATTAAGGCCACGGCCGCTTCATTCCCCATTCCTAGCCCTTTCCTGTCCCATCGTCGTCATAAGACCTATTTGTGTCGGTGCGACGTTAAGCCAATTGCAAAAAAATATGAACTTTATGTTCGGACGTTCCACGCAGCTTCTCCGCTGAGCTATTCAAAATAGCGGACAGGGGAAGGTACATTAAGTAGTGTTTGAAGTAACTGAGTCACAATTCAGGTGACACATTTTGACTTACCTAGCTCGACTCATATTGAGCCATTGGTACATTTTATGAACTCCCTTCACTGTAATAGATTATTCTTCAAATCTCTGTTACCTACATTCACTATACTCGACAAAATTTAGTCGCTGGCCAACTCCACAATGTACACAGAAAAATAGCACAGTATTAAAAATAATTCATTTGATGAGCCTGTGGGGCACTTACAGCCTATAATCACATCCTTCATCATCATCATCATCATCATCATCAGCCAATTCAGTCATTATATGATGTGGCCTCCTAAAGTCCGAGGGCAAGATAATTGTGCAATACGGTACCGCTTTGCAGGTAGTACCATCTTGTAGGCAGTTCTATGCCGATAAACTCCAATAGTTCTCCGTAAGTCCTTATCCCGTCGGTCTGGTGGTCTTGTTCTTGACCTCTGATATTATCTGGGCATCCACTCAAGAAGAACAAGTTTCGTCCACTGGCAGTAACTCCTACAAGCCACATGTCCAGCCCACTGCCATTTCAGTGTTGGCACTCTTTGAATGATGTAAGTAACCTTAGAAACTGAGCGGATGTCATCTCCTCTCCTTCTACATCTTCTTTAGAAACTCAACTTCGATATTTCCATGCATTTTTGAGCTGTTACAAGTTTTTATTCGACAAATTCATTCATTGAATAGGTCTCACACTCGTTAGTTAGTACAAGGATGATATACTGATCAGAAACTATTCTGTTCAGGTCTATGGTCATTTTGACTTAAAGGCATCTGAGTTCGTCCTATACGCTTCTCATCCCAGCTTGATATGGCGATATACTTCTGGTCTTAGATCTCCCTTCATATTGACAAATTGACCAAGATAGTTCTATTCGCTAACATATTATACTAGGATTATTTCAACATGTACACTTCTTTCTGGAAACCATCACTTACTCAAATTGGTTTTTGAAAGATTTATGGTCATGTCCACTTCTCGGCACGTCGATGTGAGGTCTCTATCTAAGTACTGGATTTCTCCAGAACCATTAGCCAGTTATACGATGCCATCCGAAAATCTCAGGTTCTTCAACTACTATTCATTCATTCATTCATTCATTCATTCATTCATTCATTCATTCGGATTCCCCTCTTGTGTCAATTTACTTTCGACATTGCCATTTATAACAAGGCTCTGAACAGCATGGGTGATACAGGATCGCCTTGCTTCATACCTTTCAATGAGGAACTCCTCCGTTTCTCTGTAGACATCTACAAAGGCTGAATAGATTTCATAGATATTACGGAGGAATTTAATGTAGCTTGTTTCTTGGCAAATACACAGTACAAAACAGAAAGCAAACTAATAGGACGGTAGGTGTGAATACTTCCCTTTTTATGCAATGGAATTATTTTTACATTGTTCCAGGATGGTGGAATCGATGCTCTGTGTAAGCAGGAAGTGAAGATTTTAGGTAAGTAAATTATAGATTCTTCACCAGCAAGTTTCAAAATATCGACTCCCACTGTCGGCATCCCTAAAGATTGTTTTATGTCGTTTTTCATTTTTACACCAGGCAAAATGCTGGAGCTGTTCTTTAGTTAAGGCCACAGTTGCTTTCCTCCTAGTCCTGTCCTATCCCACCGTTGCCATAAGACCAGTCTGTGTCAGCATGGGGTAAAGAGTACATAGCAACAACAAAGTACTGTGTTAATTCCTGCTTACGTCTTGCCTGATAGCAATTTTTCCTCCGACAGCATTTGAAGACTGTATGACAATCGTTTGTCGATATATTTTATAATTTCGGTTCCCGGGGTCTGTTTAACTTGACAACTAGGAATACACAGAGTTACCTGTGTCACGGCGCTTTTTGTAAATGAAAGTTTCGAAGTATGTATTAGTTCTAAGAGTGTAAATGGGTCATGGAATTTTTCTGAATAGGCCTAACGGTAGTTAAGAATGTCAGGATGGACTGATGAAGGAGAAGAAAGTGAGATGAAGATATAGTATTGCTATTTATATATTACTAACGTGAGGGAGCAGGTATAGTGACTGTTTCTGCATGCTCGGTTCACCCGAAAGGACGTGGGTTCAATCCCCGGTCAGGAAGTCGAAAAATTTAAGAAACGGGATTTCCAATTCCGGAGATGGACATGGTCCTGAGATTCACTCAGCCTGCACAAAAAATGAGTACCAACCATATTAATTCCTGAGGGCAAAGGTGGTTGGGCGTGGAGCTAACTACTCCACCCTGTTAAGTTCTGATGTTACGGATAGTGGAAGCCTTCACCTTCCACCCCTCCAAGGGCCTTCATGGCCTGTACGGAGATGACTTTGCTTTGCTTTGCTTTTATATCCTATTATTCCAACCTAATATTACAGTTTTTAATGGTGCGTGGCTTCCGAGGAGGTATGGTACAGGTCTTTAACGTTGATGCCGTATAGGTGACCTGCACGTTTGTGATAAATTCTAGAGATGAAAACGGCACATACTCAGTCCCCGAGTCATCGGAATTAAGAAATGAAGGTTTAAATTCATGACCCGGGCGGGAATAAAACCCGAAACCCCTCGGACCAAGGACGAGCACGCTGTCCATTTAGCCATGGAGCCGAAAAATACTACAGTGTAACGGATACACAGGAACATCTTACTGAAAAGTAACCATTTGTCCATTTGTCCCATCGCTGTAGGGCTCCATCCTCAGAAATGCGCAGGTTGCTTATAGATGCCATTTCGAAAGACCTCCACTAGGCCTCTCCCGGAGACTATGCACCATTAATAATAATAATAATAATAATAATAATAATAATAATAATAATAATAATAATAATAATAATAATTTTTCACTCATTCATTCATGTCGTATAGGCCAACTTTGGACCACATCATTTCAGCTGGCTACTTCTGGCTTTGATATCTGCCCAATATTTCTGCATGCGTTCTCGGTGTCGTTATTTCCTCTCCTGCGTCCATGCATGTCCAGTTTTTAATTTTGCCTTGTCTCGGAAACCCTGTAACGCTTGAAGTTTTTCTTAAGTTGGACACCCTACTGGATGTCATTATGTGTGATTCCCACTTCTTTAAGGTCTCGATCCAACTCAGTGAACAAAGCCCCTTTGGTTTTCTTCTGCGATTGGTCAGTCTTGTTTCGTGCATTCGTGTCACACGCCCATATCTCTTTCAGACCGAGTACGCACAATTGTGCGGGTTCGTATTTTAGTTATCCCTGACCGTATTTGATGTTTTTTCGGCGCTACACCGGACTGCAGTGATTGTGCAGGACACGTGGCGTATATTTCAATTGATTTTAGTATGCGCTTGACCGCCAGGGCGAAGGAAGAAGAGTTTAAAAAGCACAGTTGATCGGCGAGATGGCAGGAAGCAGTAGTACCGAAAGTAAGTATTTATTTACTGCGTTTATATTAATCTAGAAGCTTTACTGAATACCGGAATATATTCAATGAAGTGTGTACATTGGTTAGTGAACGTAAATTTTGAAGCTACACCATCGTACGTGATACAACGAGGTTTTGAATTTTGATACGCACAATTGTGTGGGTCCTGTTTTTCGGATGGTAGTTTTTATTTTGTAAAATAAACTATTAATATGTGTATTGAGGAGCATTTTAGTCAGTTCTTGACGTACAAACAAAAATTCACACCTCCAGTTTACTTTCAGGTCTGAAAGGGATATAATATAATTCTTCTTTTCCGGATGGTATCGGTAATCTTCTCTACGTGGGTGTATATTTCGTCGTTATACCCTCTTCTGTACTCCCATTGTCTTTAGCGGGACCTAAGATCTTTCTCAAAATCTTCCTTTCTTTGGCCTCCACCCTCTCGATCAGGGCTTTTTTGTTCATTACAAGACATTCTGAAGCGTATAAGACTTCTGGATGGATAACACCGCAGTAATGCCTCAGTTTTGCTTTGAAAGATATGAACATTTTGTTGTAGATGCCTTTGGTTAAATCTTACTCCAGACGAGAGCTATGTGCTATAACGCTGACCACGTCACACTATAATGTTTGCAGGCTATCTAGTGAGGCAGCAGTCATCTAGGTAGTCCAAGGGCCTTAATGCCCTATACCACATCATGGACTGTTCTAACGTCACTCTTACACTTTCAGATATTCGGCGACGACGGGGCACGAAAGAATTAGGACTGGAAAGGAAGTGCCCCAACATTTCCATTTTGTTTATCCGTAATGTAAACGATAAGAAGGAAGTGAAGTGGTATTGGCGTGGTCTTAAGTTTGGCCGGTTTGCAAGAAAGAAGAATAAGAATAAGGCAAAATCTCTATCTATCTATGTCTTGATATTCAAATAAAATGAGGAAGAAAGTATCAAGTGTGATGAGACGAGCTCGGAGGAAAGAGAAGGAAAGGAATACACTTGTACCTCCAGGCGTGTTTTCCAGTCAAGGATAAGAGGATAGAAACGACATTACAAACTGCAGTGGTAGATATTTGCAATTCCGTTGAAAGCTACATTTACCAGGTTTGGTATGCAGAGAGAAACCCTAAGTCGCGATATTTATTCTAATTCTATCACGATCAGTGATTCCTCTGTAAATGTATTCAATAAAGGACCCTATCCCACGTCATGAGAGAAATATCAGTCTTAGGATTAGCTCACGTAGTAGCAGAGACTAGGTCATTTCACACGTCACATTTCGACCTGCTTGATAAACTCGTACAGCGATTTGATTTTCATACGAGGTAGATACGAAAAAAAACAGACTGTGTAGCTACTACAGATTTTAGCAAAAATCTTCGAAGTTCCCTAAACCGTGCATCTTATACCGATGCGGTTTGGTGGTTTAGTTTCGATACCTGGATCTATGATGTAATTTAGATTAATTTGAGAAATGTGCTCCGCTTTCCCTCATGAACATAATTCTGTAATGATATTATTATTACTACTACTACTACTACTACTGCTACTATATCTAGCGATTTGGTTGCGCATTACGAGCCGTGTACCAGCAATAATGCATTCAGGAGGTGGTGGTCCGACTCTCACAGTCGTTGGGCTTCAAGATGACATTCCGTGGTTTCCTATTTTCACGCCGATCTAATGTTGGGGCACTTCATTTCCAGTCCTAATTCTTTGGTGCCCCGTCGTCGCCGAATATCTGAAAGTGTAAGAATGACGTTAGAACAGTCCATGATGTGGTATAGGGCATTAAGGCCCTTGGACTACCTAGATGACTGCTGCCTCACTAGATGGCCTGCAAACATGATAGTGTGACGTGGTCAGCGTTATAGCACATAGCTCTCGTCTGGAGTAAGCATCATTGGATTGGCTGCGGCCTCCAGGTAAGAGGCAGGCACCCTTCACCACGTGACCACCGATATTATGTCCTTAACAAATAATAATAATAATAATAATAATTAATAATAATAATAATAATAATAATAATAATAATAATAATAATAATAATAATAATAATAATAATAATAATAATAATAATAATAATAATAATAATCGAAATATCCACTGCAGAGGAAAGGGTACACAAGATGGGAAGAGCATGCGGCATAACTAGGAATATCTACAAGAAAAAGTATTTATCTAAAAATCTCAAAATACAACACCACAACACAGTAGTTAGACCGGAAAGCCTATACGCGAGAGAATTCCTAGTACTGAATTACAAGCTAAATAAATTATAAGTACAGGACAGACTTTTAAAAGTGTTATTAAATCAACAAAGCTGTTCTTAGTTATTATTAATTCTAATAATTTGTTCTAATTTCACTAAGAACTAACAGTTACTGTAGCGACATGAGATGCAGGCATGGATGCACAAGTGCTGCCTTAGCAGCATACAGTTGTGGTAAACAAACAGTAGTGAATTGGAACTGTACAGTGTGGTCGAAAACAACGTAAGCCTGGTATCTTAGCATTAAAGTGTAGGTCGTACTGATAAATAATTTGAAAAATCGATACCTCCCGCCCTCCCTCCTTTCCTCCCCTATCACCTCGCTCCGCAATGTGTACCTTCTGCTCTCGTCTTTTCTCGACGTTTCCATCGTAATATAAATAAGGCCTGCTCTGGGCTCTATCGGCGAGTTGGATGAAGAAGACGACTTGTGTGGAGGGAGGACTTTCTTTTATTTGCGCTAGCGGCTGGTCCGTGTGCAATGGTTTTAAAATGGTGTTTGTTGTTCATGATTGAAGCTCAAGGACTGCTGGACGGGTGAGCGAATTTTAAATCTATATTCTCTTCCCATACTTAATCTTCTCTTTAAAGCTGTATTCCCCTATTTCATCATGCGGAACTGGCTGCTAAAGACTGTTCTCGCTACCAAATATCACTAGTCTGAGCTGTTGACATTGGTGTTTGTCTTGGAACTACACTACGATTTTTTCCAAATTTCGCTTTCTACTACGTGAAAATTACTGTGATATGAACCATTGGATACTAAAAGACTTGGTGAACAAACGCAAGAATAGGACTAACTGTATTGATATTAACGCCTAGTTTCTGTTCGACTTCATGATTTTTATTAAAATTCGTAGCACCTAATTTTCCAAATCCCTGTTGCCAGCCCTAGGTATTGTTCTCTTCCTTGTTTTTTCTTTTTCCCACGCTCCCATCCTGGGGTCCTCTTTTCTTTTTTGCAGTTTGTACAGTGGCCTTTTATGCTTGTAAAAATTCTTTTAATATTTTGCATCAATAGGTAATATCCGTTTACCATGTGTAGGATATTCGTAATGAAAATTATTGTAAAAATTCATCCCTTGTTTTGAGTCCAGCTGTCTTGGATAGGAAACTGTGTTATTTTATGGTTGTTCCATTTATTTCAAAATTCGAAGTATCTACCCTTGAAAATATTGTTACTAATTGATTGTTCATTTTCTTTGCCGTGTAAAAATCGTTTTGGTATATGTTGTAATATATTATTATTATGAAAATGCAGTTCCTTTTCTTTCCCTGATTACTGTCACACGTATTTCCATGCCCCTTTTTTATCTGTACTTACCTCGGGTCCCTTTGGAAAATGGACACAGTAAAATGCTTCCTTGTGCGCTCTGCTAAAACGCTTCACTTTGAAACTGAAATCTGAGTACTTGTATACGCATGGATTTTGTGGAGAGCTGTAATCCTTTTCGTGGCATGCCATACTTTGATGGACTGCTGTTTGTTTACGTTACCGCGTTAGTCGGACTAGTGTCCAAGTTCATGACTTAGTTATATTCTTCAATGATCCCTGATTATTTGTGAGTGTACTACAATTATGGCTGTGTTTACTTTGTTGATTTATTGATTTGCCATTTCCATAGTGCTACATTTCGATTATTCTGAGTGTACATGGTTACCCAGATACGACACCACACCCAAAGTATAACGTTCCATCAATCATGTCAAAAGTCCCTGGGACCTCCCTCAGTTTTGTTCCCTTTGTTTGCTCTGTACCGTTCCTTTCGCGCAATGACTTTCGAAGTGCCAGTACCTTCAAGCCATTCAGCTTCAGGTAGCTGTTGCGATAACACCGGAATATGCTCTGTTGTACTAACTACTGTACCTAAGTCGAGTGGTCCGCTGGGCCCCACCACGCCCATTAGATAACTTTTCTGTTCTGGTGCGACTTTCTTTATTGTTGTACGAAAATCGTTTTGAAGTTATAACTGTGGATAAACCTGGACCATCAAAGTATTGTATTGGCAGTGCTTCTTTTGAAGATGATTTGGCAGGAATATTGGATCAATGCACCAGTGGCATAGACTGACAATACTGATTACATATAAAGTGACCATAGCTCAAGTTCAGACTTGATCGTCAAATTAAACAATATTTTAGTTTTCGATTGAGGTGAATTGGGAAAGAACAGTTTTACACATTTCATTTTTGTTTTATTTTATTTTTGCAAGTGTTTGCATGAATGACTACGTATGTGAAACATGTTTCGGAAGTATCTAAAATGTAAGATCTGTTGGTTTACACATAACTGTGTTAACGAATAAATAATTTTATAATTTCACTGTTGGGACCTTTATTGACATTGAGATTACACAAATAAAATTGTTTCGTATGTCTTTAAGCAGTTCATTTGAATATTTGCTACGTAGCTGCTGAGATTAGCCAATCAGATCGCTTCGCGGACGAATTCGAATGGGCTTTAAGGTGCGGTGTTGCTAAATGTGCACGTGACTGAAGACCGGTTTAGGAGCACGAATCGAAGAAACAAAACCTTTGTCATGGGAGGGATTTAAACACGGAGCTTCACCGGGCGAGTTGGCCGTGCGGTTAAGAGCGCGCAGCTGTGAGCTCACATCCGGGAGATAGTGGGTTCGAACCCTACTGTCGACAGCCCTGAAGATGGTTCTCCGTGGTTTCCCATTTTCACACCAGGCAAATGCTGGGACCGAACCTTAATTAAGGCCACGCTCGCTTCCTTCCCATTCCCAGGCCTTTCCTGTCCCATCGTCGCCATAAGACCTATCTGTGTCGGTGCGACGTAAAGCTACTAGCAAAAAAAGCACGGATCTTCGATGGTGGTGATTATTGTTTTAAGATGAAGTACAACTAGACAACCATCCTCTATGCCACATTAGTCAGAGAGACAAAATGGAAGGGATCTGACACTTTGAAAAATGAAGGTATGTGCCAAAAGAAGACAAGGGCCATGAAGGGCGTGAAAATGAGACTCCCTAGGCCTCGAGTGTTCAGCTGTCATGATCGCGCCATAGCAAATACAGTGACAGTGACTGAAACCCACGGTGTGTTTGTGTTTGATGCTAATTTCTCGGCATGGCTCTCAAGCCGGTCTTAAGCCACGTACAGATTCAGCAACACCGCCTTGCAACGCTCATTTGAATTCACCCGCGAAGCGATCTGATTGGCTAACTTCAGCAGCTGATGAAATAACAATGGCGCGAGACATCGGATTATTTTTTTCAAATTATTTATCAATACGACCAATTCTCTAACGCTCATATAACCAGTTCACGCTGTTTCCAATCATCCTGTATACTTGACTTTGGTATCTTCCTGACCACCTCCCGAATTATCTCCTTGCTTTTTTTGCCATGGAGGAGTGACTCACTCTGTATATCTGTTTGCAGTAGCGGTGATTAGGAATTTGAAGTTGTGGAGATAGGGGGATGGGGAGGTTCTGGCAAATATTGTACAGGCAACAAGAGGTACCCGGGTTTGTGGGATATTGGGGACGGGGGGTGTATAAATTCAAAACTTTTAAAAAATCTACAAAATGGTAAGTTTTGATGCTTTCTGGGCGAATTTCGACAGAGAAGAATAGGTTGACAATTTACCAACTTAAGTGCAGTGTTAATAGTTTTTTGAGATTTTGATTCAATACTATACAAAAAAAAAGGAATTCAAAGGAATAATATTACACATGTATAACAATTAAAGCGAAGTACGGCGTGAATATACAATTAAAAATCATTTAGTATTTGACTTCACACTAAGGAACTTAACAGACACTAAAGAGACTGCCGGACTGACGGAATGCGCGCGGCAAGCGGGTGAATCGTACCTCAGTGTCCATGAAATAGGCAAAAATATACCTCTGCTACCCTACCTCACAGCACATACTGCACCCATCAGATCGATCAGAAAGGGTGCAATGTAAAGTCTCCACTATTTGTTGTGGCGCCATACAAATCGGTTAGCCGCGACGAACGAAATTTTGTGCGCATTTCCGCTAATATATTTTTTTTAATAATTAAAGAAAAAGAAAGGATTAGCTCGTAAGACAACGGCTTGTACAAAATGCTTTTTAGGCATTCCTATAATTCCTTGTTTCAGCCGGATACAATGGAATAAAAATATATTGCTTTCTCCACAAAATGTGGGGTGGGGGGACGACGACTACCCTCTCCCCTCGTACTTGCTAAACGCCGCTAATGTTCGCTTGGGGAAATAGAGATAATTCTCACTCATATCGTTCCATCGGGCAACCACATGTCATAAAATGATTACTCGCATCAAATCACAGTTAATCACTATACACTCACTTTAGTCTTTACATTTCAAGTGGCTCTGAGCAATCACAGGACTAATAATAGGTTTATAATAGCCGCTCTACAGTGTTATAGAATATCGTTCCCTTTACTCTGGCTGTACAATTAGGATGCCTGATGGAATGTCAATAGCACTGTGGAACTCACGAGTGATGCTTTGTAACGTTAGCTGGTGATTTTTACAGACTAATATTTTCAATGCCCTACAGTTTCTGTCTCTCATTAAATGCGCCCTACGCAGCCATGGTTTTGAAGTCGTTATTTCTCGCTTCCACTTCACAATTACGTCACTACTTGCCAACTGGAGCAATTTTACAAGTGTTGCAATGTTCGTAACAGATTTAATGCTTAAGTGGCAATGTATGACCCGTTTACATTCGAAGCTCTCTGTACCAACTCATTCCACTGTTAGTTCTCATAACTAAACAGCACAGTTCATTCCATTTTCTAGGTACACTTCCTGATACAAAAAAAAAAAAAAAAAAAAAAAAAAAGATTGATAAGTCTCTGAGTACAAACACGACCAAGAGACAGAAAAAAAACGTCCAGTGAAATGTCTTCGCTAGATACACGGTGGTTAATCTACTTTTTACCAGTTTGAGAGTGAACTCCTATGGTTTTGCTTGTTGCTTAAAGCGGCCTAACATCTAAGGTCATCCGCCCCTATGTTTTTAGAGCAACTTTATAATTTAGTTTTTCTTCTCTAGCATGCTGACGTCCTTTCGCCTCTTCCTTTGCCTTCCCTATCGCCCTCTGTTGTACAATGAGAATCCAGTTGCTTCTTGCGTGGCGTTAGATGTCATCCCTCCTTCCTACACAATGGTTTCCAAACGACAAGAGAGATTTGCTAGTGCGTGCGTGTGTGTGTGTGTGTGTGTGTGTGTGTGTGTGTGTGTGTGTGTGTGTGCGAGGGGGGAGGAGGACGGAGCACAGACAACGTACAGTAGTCAGAAGAGAAAAGAGATGTGGAAAGTGACCTGAGGAATGTAATAATAATAATAATAATAATAATAATAATAATAATAATAATAATAATAATATCGATTTACAATTTTTTTTGTTATTTGCTTTACGTCGCACCGACACAGATAGGTCTTATGGTGACGATGAGGCAGGAAGGGGCTAGGAGTGGGAAGGAAGCTGCCGTGACCTTAATTAAGACACAGCCCCAGCATTTGCCTGGTGTGAAAATGGGAAACCACGGAAAACCATTTTCAGGGCTGCCGACAGTGGGGTTCGAACCCACGATCTCCCGAATACTGGATACTGGCCGTCATTAAGCGACTGCAGCTATCGAGCTCGGTGATTTACAATTTTTAGTAAATACCTTATTCAATTATGTGCGTGTATAACTGAACCTTGTAATATTGTTTTCGATTGCTGATATCCTACTGAAGAAAAGAGTACTATTGATTTATATCTGACTTTATTTTTTACAAGGATTTTTATTGGAGTTAATATAATTTGAAGCGGTTCCTTTTTAATTTTTATTTATTTAGACTAATCAAATATTGTCCGACTCGTTGGCTGAACGGTCAGCGTACTGGCCTTCGGTTCAGAGGGTCCCGGGTTCGATTCCCGGCCGGGTCGGGGATTTTAATCGTCTCTGATTAATTCTTCTAGCCCGGGGACTGGGTGTTTGTGTTTGTCCCAACACTTTCCTCTTCATATTCACACAACACACTACATTACCAACCACCACAGAAACACGCAATAGTGATTACATCCCTTCATATAGGGTTGGCGTCAGGAAGGGTATCCGGCCGTAAAACAGGGCCAAATCCACATGTGCGACACAGTTCGCACCCGCGACCCCACAGGTGTGGGATAAGTGGTAGAAAAAGAAGAAGAAGAAGAAGACTAATCAAATATTACGTGTAGGCTATGTATGTTACATGTCATTAGGTTTGTTCCTGTCTGAAGCACAATAAATAAATAAATAAATAAATAAATAAATAAATAAATAAATAAATAAATAAGCAATTCTTCATCGAAAATTGAACATTTAAACAAAACTGACTGCTGAGATTGAAAAAAGTTTTTCCTTTGCACTTAAATACATAATTGCAGCGAAATATCAGGCAATGTGGTACGTTACAGTCTATGCTCTCAGATCGTCTTGACATCGGATATTCAGTAGATCTTTTCTCAGTGGGAAATATTGTTGGATTTGTAGTAGTATCCTCCTTCTGTCCATTTTCTTAATATATCTCATTCAGTTTTGTCTATGTGTTTTGAAGCATACATTCAGTTCTTAAAGGCAAATTATTATTTAAAGCATCAGGTCAATTATGACTGAAAATACACTGACTGACAGAGCAAATGCAACACCAAGAAGGAGTGGTTCGAAAGGGATGAAAGTTGGGGAAAAAACAGAGACGGCACGGACGAATAATTGATGTTTATTTCAAACCGATATGCAGGTTACACAATGCGCACGGCATCGACTCAGTAGGATGTAGGACCACCGCGAGCGGCGATGCACGCAGAAACACGTCGAGGTACAGAGTCAATAAGAGTGCGGATGGTGTCCTGAGGGATGGTTCTCCATTCTCTGTCAACCATTTGCCACAGTTGGTCGTCCGTACGAGGCTGGGGCAGAGTTTGCAAACGGCGTCCAATGAGATCCCACACGTGTTCGATTGGTGAGAGATCCGGAGAGTACGCTGGCCACGGAAGCATCTGTACACCTCGTAGAGCCTGTTGGGAGATGCGAGCAGTGTGTGGGTGGGCATTATCCTGCTGAAACAGAGCATTGGGCAGCCCCTGAAGGTACGGGAGTGCCACCGGCCGCAGCACATGCTGCACGTAGCGGTGGGCATTTAACGTGCCTTGAATACGCACTAGAGGTGACGTGGAATCATACGCAATAGCGCCCCAAACCATGATGCCGCGTTGTCTAGCGGTAGGGCGCTCCACAGTTACTGCCGGATTTGACCTTTCTCCACGCCGACGCCACACTCGTCTGCGGTGACTATCACTGACAGAACAGAAGCGTGACTCATCGGAGAACACGACGTTCCGCCATTCCGCCATTCCCTCATCCAAGTCGCTCTAGCCCGGCACCATGCCAGGCGTGCACGTCTATGCTGTGGAGTCAATGGTAGTCTTCTGAGCGGACGCCGGGAGTGCAGGCCTCCTTCAACCAATCGACGGGAAATTGTTCTGGTCGATATTGGAACAGCCAGGGTGTCTTGCACATGCTGAAGAATGGCGGTTGACGTGGCGTGCGGGGCTGCCACCGCTTGGCGGCGGATGCGCCGATCCTCGCGTGCTGACGTCACTCGGGCTGCGCCTGGACCCCTCGCACGTGCCACATGTCCCTGCACCAACCATCTTCGCCACAGGCGCTGCACCGTGGACACATCCCTATGGGTATCGGCTGCGATTTGACGAAGCGACTAACCTGCCCTTCTCAGCCCGATCACCATACCCCTCGTAAAATCGTCTGTCTGCTGGAAATGCCTCCGTTGACGGCGGCCTGGCATTCGTAGCTATACACGTGTCCTGTGGCACACGACAACACGTTCTACAATGACTGTCGGCTGAGAAATCACGGTACGAAGTGGGCCATTCGCCAACGCCGTGTCCCATTTATCATTCGCTACGTGCGCAGCACAGTGGCGCATTTCACATCATGAGCATACCTCAGTGACGTCAGTCTACCCTGCAATTGGCATAAAGTTCTGACCACTCCTTCTTGGTGTTGCATTTGCTCTGTCAGTCAGTGTATTTAATTAATGAATTCTCAAAGCACATGATACAGCTACACTGAGCACCTCACAGGAGTACAGTCAAAAGACGAATTAACATTAGCTTTTATAATAAAATATAACAAACATAACAAAAAGACAAAGTCACCTCCGTACAGGCCATGAAGGCCCTTGGAGGAATGGAAGGTAAAGGCTTCCACCATTGTTAACCTCGGCACATGTTGGGGTAGAGTGGTTAGCTCTACGCCCGGTCGCCTTTGCCCCTAGGAATTAAGCTGGTACTCATTTTTGGTGTAGGCTGAATGAACCTCAGGGCCATATGCACCTCCGGAAGTGGAAATCTCGTTTCTTAAATTTTACGACTTCCTGACGGGGATTCGAACCCACGTCCTTCCGGGCGAACCGAGCACGTCTTTACCGTCTCGGCCAGGCAGCCCCATAACAAACATAACAGACGAGTAAAAAATCAAGTACCTATAAATAACAACAGCCCATATCGAAAACCATGAGGATGTCCATGCTCATAGTCGAGTCGTCGTAGGTCAAGATGGCTATAAAATCACTTCACATTTTCACTTATCTTAAGAGCATATTTACACTCCCCTGGAATATACCTTTAGGCTTTACTTAATTCTATATCAAGCTCTTGTCTTGTCATTAATGCTTTCACGGCCCGTACTTATAGACATGATGCTGTATAGACTTTTGGGCTTATGCCGTGTCAAGAAAATAAGGTGAAATTCTTAACGTTTCGCAGTAAACTGTGCTCTGCGAAACGTTAAGAATTTCACCTTATTTTCTTGACACGGCATAAGCCCAAAAGTCTATACAGCATCATGTCTATAAGCTCTTGTCTCTTATTGATATTGTTAAAGAGAGTCGGGATACGGTTTAGATAGGATCGTTGGAAAATTGTGTGCTAAGTGTAGGGAATATGGAGAAGTCTTTGAGTCTGTTAGAGCGGGAAGGAACACGGAGAGCGACGAGAAGAAGATATTCCGAGTGGAAATATCAATTTAAGGTTCTATGTAGAAAACACATTAATTAACATGTTTATTGAAATTTCTCCTCAAGCCAACACTTTGGATCTAATGTAAAATCTTTGTACGGACACTTTGTTCACGTATGATTGCATTTCAGTTTTGCGTTCTTGTTTCTACCACACATCCTAGTTTCTGTTAACATTAGTTGTTGTAGTCTACTATTGTGAACTTTGAAATCCTCTAGTTTATTCTACATTATTCTTAAATATGTTGGGGAGGCATAAGATTTTCCAGAACTCACAAAGGGGAGCATCAGGTGGAAAAGTTTGGGATTCCCCACATCTGGCAGGTGGTGTGCCAACTTTCCACCTTGACTCCAGTGATCTGCACTCTATCAGGTCCTTGGTTCATTTTGAGGTGCTCCTCACTACTTTAGTCTTGCCGTTTGCTCTATCGCGCCGGCGACTAGGATCTTGCGCAGTGTTGCCAATTCTTAAAATGGAAAAGCACTAAACCATAAGAATGAAAACACTAGAAAAGCACCCGAAAATATACACGCAGTAATGTATTTATGAGTAGTGTCTCCTGAATCCGTATTTGAGATAGCTCTTCCTGTAGGACAACGGTTCGATTCATTTTGCTTACATACGGCCACATCTAATCCACTTATGAATTCAATATATGCATTTGCATAATGTATCTATAATTATTGTGGGTAATGTTATTATTATATTAACTTGTACTCACTTTTTATCCCTTAAAATTATTCTCCCTCCTCCTCCTCCTCTTTTTCGACGACTGTAGAGATCGCCGTGTCTTTAGAGCAGGAAGGCGAAACAATGCTGTAGCTCTCCATACGTCCAATTCCTTCCTCTAAATTCGTTGGTAGTTCATAATTATGGCAACACTTACCTTCATTCTTCAGTCCAAAGCGCACACACAGAATGGAATGCAATGTTTGAACGTTCATTCTATTTCTTTGTTTTGTCTTTATTAAATTCACCTGACTAAAATCTCTCTCGACGACAGCATTTTAATGTGGGAAGGAAAGTATGGATATCGCAATCTCTGCTATATCGGCAAAGGGATTTTCTCCACTTGCATCCCTATACGATGTGACTTCGGACCAAAATTTTATAGTGTCAATCACTTCCACCCAATTAATATGGTGGGGATTTTTCCGTTGATTGTCTATTGCAGTAATGGTTGCGGGATCCTGCACAAAAAGCTGTTTTATTTCGAGAATAACCGAGCTCGATAGCAGCAGTCGCTTAAGTGCGGCCAGTATCCAGTAATGGGGAGATAGTGGGTTCGAGCCCCACTGTCGGCAGCCCTGAAGATGGTTTTCCGTGGTTTCCCATTTTCACACCAGGCAAATGCCGGGGCTGTACCTTAATTAAGGCCCCGGCCGCTTCCTTCCAATTCCTAGGCCTTTCCTATTCCATCGTCGCCGTAAGACATATCTATGTCGGTGCGACGTAAAGCAAATAGCAAATCAAATAGAAAATGTCGAGAATAAACCTTTTGATCGGGTTTTCTGAAGATGAAAGGAGAGACTCGTACATTCTCAGGAAGTCACTGCCGAAGCTGCTTTATCAGCTCGCGAAGAAATTGTACACAACGGTTGCGTATAGATAGCATTTCGTTGGAAAATTTCAATTTCAAACTGATGACCAAGAAAAGGTTTTATATATAAGTGATCCTCAATTTTGGATTCTAAAATGTCAATGTAAAATCCAGGAGTCACTATTTTGGTGCAATGCGATTTAATTAAAATAATTAGGTCCCCTAATAATTTTGTGGGATCTTGGTTCCTACTTTCGAATTTTTTGTTCACGGTCTGTTCTTCTTGAAGGAGGGGTTTTAAGTAGGTAAGGAAGAGGTAAGTTCTCTTGTGTGTACATTGAATATAGCATTTAGGAGGTATAACGACGTTCTTTCAAGCGAGTTATTTCGAAATGTATTTTCAGTTCGATCCATTGTTTCAGTATTCTAGTGCTGTCCCCAACATACCTCCAGCTCACACACCACACATAACACTATCCTCCACCACAATAACACGCAGTTACCTACACATGGCAGATGCCGCTCACCCTCATCGGAGGATCTGCCTTACAAGGGCTGCACTCAGCTAGAAATAGCCACACGAAATTAAATTAAAATAGTATTTTAGTGACAGCTGCCTAGCCATCGAGTCTTGGCCAAGTGAACCATTTTCAGAGGTAGGTCACCATCACTAATCACGAAATATAACTCCTTATATGCAGTTTGACGCACAGACGAATCGGAAAATCAGTTATAAGTCTGTTAAACAAACAAAAAAAATCCAAATTTCTGGGCAAAATCTCACTAGCAGCATATGAAACTGACAACTGCAGTGAATGGCAAACGCATCTAATTGCAGATGTGGAATTTCCCACTTTAATTTGGCGTGAACGCCATTATTCACTCCAGTCATAACTGATACATTGTCCGTGCCTATTGCGAGAAGTTTGTCTAATTTTAATCCTTTTTTTGTTTAGGCAGTTTTTTAAAACCGTAACGGTACCGTCTGCAATGCAGTCTACTAATTCAAGCACTTCCGGATATGACACTACAATTGTTTTCATCGACAATGAATAATACCGAATGACAACTCCTAATAATTTAGTCACAGACATGTCATTACTTTCATCTAATGACAAATGTACCTCTGATTTCTCGAAATGTGGTGCGAAAACATTACGCACTACGATCGTACATTTACTTCTGTGTAGCTTAATATCAGCAGACTTAGCGTCAGAAAAACGAGACTCGCAAAGGTCGCAAAGGTGATCTGCCACAAGGAATGAGCAATGTTCCTCAATAAAAAGACCAAGCCTTCCCTCCACTAATCTGGATTCCTGTGAAACTCTTTTGAAAGGCAATACAGGCTGCCGATTAGAACTAAAAGGAGCTTCTGCTTTAATGTGTTTGTTTGTTTTCAAGTGCCATTCGATGTACCCAATCTCGCCACTAACTCAATTTTACAATATTTACAAAACACACCGTGTGTCATTTCCTTTGATTCGCATAAGCCACTCCTTGTATCTGTCATTGTTTAATCATTCAGTTCTAAATCTCTGAGAATACTGCGGCTTTCCCATCTTATTTTTTTCACCGCTCAAATAATAACACAAGGCACCAGATTGGCAACACTGGTCTCGAACCTGGTTATTTAAAACATCAGGCCAATATTGTGAGTGAAAATATTAATTAATTAATTCCCAAAGCACAGTATACAGCTACACTAAGCACCTCACACGAGTACTGTCGATAGACGAAACGAGCTGGCCTTGTTCACAAGAGGAGGATTGAAAGAACTAAATACTTTAATTTATAGATGCAAAATTTGACTACACTTTGGCATTTTTATAACCATATTAAATCCTAAACTGAAACATTCTCTTAGGCTTATTCCAAGTGTGTATTGGTGTGTATTGTGTGCGTGTGTTTGGTAACTGTAAAATTAAAAATTGTTTCTGTTAGTTTTATATAATGTAAACGTAAGGGTAGTTGATAAGTGTGTACATTGTAAGTGTGTGTGCAAGTGTCTGTGTGAGATAGAAAAGAGGACTGAAGTAACGAGCTAATAAGCTGCATATTGTGTGGGTGTGTAACTTAAGCTTAATTTAGGAAATAGTATACGTAGTATCATTAGGCAACCTTAATATTATTTGTTGTATTGTGGTTAATTGTAAGAGAGGGCCGTGTGCCCTAACTTCGCCATATGAAAGAAGCCATAATAAATAAATAAATAAATAAATAAATAAATAAATAAATAAATAAATAAATAAATAAATAAATAAATAAATAAATAAATAAATAAATAAATAAATAAATAAAAGTATAGTGCGTTCCATCATTCTCCGACAGATTCGGAGGTGGTTTGTCCTGTTCACGGTGAAAGTAACAATTTCAAATTCCTATGTTGCGACTGGTAGAGTGTATGTTTCGTACAGCGTCCTCTTGAGGTTCATCGACCCCTGAGGCCTTCTCAGTATACAGCCGAGCCTGCCGGAAGGTGTCCAGGTCAGGGCGATTTATCTAGTGATATCTTCTTCGCTACAAATTGTCCTAAACTCTGCGTGCCACTTTTCTAACACAATAGGACTACGCAAGTTTATTAGCAAAGTGTGTCGATGACGGTCGTTTCACCGGATACTGCATCAAGCTTTTCTAAGGATCGTTTCTATCCATAGATCCGTACTGCACTGTTGATTGTTATTTTAAAGGACGAAAGAATTCCCTTGACACTATTCATAGGAAACTAAGTCATCTCCGTACAAGCCATGAAGGCCCTTGGAGGGGTTGAAGGTAAGGGCTTCCACTATTCATAACCTCGGCACTTGATGGGGTAGAGTGGTTAGCTCTACGCTCGGCTGCCTTTGCCTCCAGGAATTAATCTGATACTCATTTTTGGCGTATGATGAGTGAACCTCAGGGCCATGTGAACCTCCGGAAGTGGAAATCTCTTTACGTTTTTCGACATAAGGTAACAAGAGTTATGAAAAATGATGGCGTAGGTAAATGAAATGGATGAACCACGGAAAACGTGGAGGTGAAAGGCCTTTTAGTCCTCGTAAATCTAAAACTGTCGGGTTCGCAAGACAATATGACTTGATCGCATGTGTTAGGAGTAGAATATGAGTTAACCAAGGGAAACAGCAGAGAAAATAATATCTTGAAACATTAGGAGTTATGAACCCAGTTGGAACAGGGCCTATAAGCGCGGAATATCTCTTCTACTGTCACAATGACGTCAACTGTGAAGGGTTATCGAAAAATGTGTATTGGCCGAATGTTTATTAAAAATTACGACAAGAATTGACGAGTGTCTGTTCAAAAGGCGCTATTTCCACCCTACGAAAGTTTTGGAGGAACGCAAGGAAACGCATAACAAAGGGCACATGGAAGGTACCTATGATCAGCTATAATACTACCTTTATAGGATTACAACTGTCTGGTCTGGATTGGTCATGACATTCGATAGTATTCAATTACTGCAATGCACATGGACGAAATACTAACACTTCTTGTGGAGTGGAAACTGACACTCCTTAATTGTTTAGCGGAATTACGAAGTACCACAGTATAGGAAGACGTTCAAAGTTTGACTCTATTTCATCTGTACAGAAGTTCGTTCAATTTGTGTTAAGAAGTGTAAATGTGTGACTTCTAGGTTACCATTCATTATTTAGGATTTCTATGATCCAATTATAATATGGTCTGCTGAGTCTTAGGTGCTCACTTGTTATGCTCAAAATTGTGTCATCGATTCCAGTGAGTCTGCCGGTAAGCACTAATGACAGGGACTTATTTCTGTTGAAAGATTGACGATGTCTTTTTCATTGGCTGAATGTCCAGTATTATGGTTTAGAAGATCCTAGATTCGATTTCCCGCACAAGTAAGAGATTTTAGCCAGTTAATTTAGCTGGTTAATTTCTGCGGCTCGAGGACTGGGTATTTATGATCGTAGTAATATTCACATCTTCATATACATGCAATGTAACACATTACCAGCTACCACAAAAACATGCAACAGTGAATATGTCTCCATTCGGCAATGACGTCAGGAAAGGCATCCGATCGTAAAACAGGGCTGAGTCGACATGTGTGGGTAAGTGGTAGAAGAAGAGGAGGAGGAGGAGGAGGAGGATATAGGCTGAGGATGAATAATTTTCGTTTATATTTTTTAAATTCTTGAATAAGAATAACACTCACACTGCAATCCCCCTTGACTTGAAAGATTCTTCCGATTCCGCATGTAACAAGATCATCAGACAAAATTTTACAGATATACGGCAATAGAAGATTTATATTATTTTCATGAACCTATCTTTTGATATTACAGAATCTGCATTTAGGGCAGTCGTCCAGGTTGTTTTCCTAGCCTCTTCTTAAATGATTGCAAAGAAATTGGAAATTTCTTGAGCATCTCCCTTGGTGAGTTATTCCAATCCCTGACTCCCCTTCCTATAAACTAATATTTGACCCAATTTGCCCTCTTGAATTCCAACTTTATCTTCATATTGTGATCTTTCTTAGTTTTAAAAACACAAATCAAATTTATTCGTCTGCTAATATCATTCCACGCCATATCTCCACTGACTGCTCGGAACATACCACTTAGTCGAGCAGCTCGTCTCCTTTCTCCCAATTCTTCCCAGCCCAAACTTTGCAACATTTTTATAACGCTACTCTTTTGTCGGAGATCGCCTGGAACAAATCGTGTTGCTTTTCTCTGGATTTTTTCCAGTTCTTGAATCAAGTAATCCTGGTGAAGGTCTCATACTGTAACCATACTCTAGTTGGGATTTTACAAGAGACTTACATGCCCTCTCCTTTACATCCTTACTACTACCCCTAAACCCTCTCATAACCATGTGAAGAGGTTTGTACCCTTTATTTATGTGATCACCCCAATGAAGATCATTCCTTATATTAACATCTACGTATTTACAATGATCCCCGAAGGGAACTTTCACCCCATCAACTCATTAACATATTTTATACGAGTGAAGATGCTGGGATATCTTGTTCAATTTTAATATCCAACAACAAAATATCACTTCGCATTATTAATTTTCGTGGTCAGTAATCAGCTGTTTCGTGACAGAATGGCAGGTTGAAATATTAACTGAAGTTGATTGTCTCTCTTCTATTGCTAAGGTGCAACCAGATCATAAATATTGCACGTTCAATTGCTGGAAATGGCTTGCAGGCGTCAGTACATCTCAAGATATTTTATCTTCTATTTTCAGTTAATATATAGAGCTTGGTTTGGGAACTGAATAATTTGAAGATACAAAGTTCCTAGTATCGACGCTGGGAATTGCCGGAATTATTCACACAAATTGCAAACAGTCGTTTGAGCAAAATCTTACCTCGATTTCTAGAATATCTGGTATAGCATCCAGTAGCGATTAAAAAATAATACTAAGAATGGAGGTTGCACCGTAGGCCTATATCCGATAGGCATTAGCTGTTTCCCCCAACAGTTTCTATGGTGTCTTGATAGGTTCTTGTGTCTGTTTTATCCATGAAATGAGCGGCACTATCGGTTAGTTGTTTTCCTTCTGTTCACAAGATGGCGTGTTCGATTCCCTTTGAAGTTGATGGCATTTGAAGATGTCTAAATGCATTGACTTAGTGTTGTTGGTTTTCGACATGTTGAAGAACTTCTGTGAGACAAAACTCCGACATTCTGATGCCTTGTGAAAATGGGATGGATGTTAAATAAATAACGCTGTATTCTTCTTCTTCTCTTCGTAAGATATTTCTCAACTCCTCCTTCCCATGTTTAAGTGTAGTCTGTCGAGCTCTAGGCTTAGTTTAGTACTTGATAGGGATTTATGGGCGTATATAATTCCTGCTGCCACCCACTGTTTCAATTTACCACCCTTCATAATAATAATAATAATAATAATAATAATAATAATAATAATAATAATAATAATAATAATAATAATAATAATAATACTGTTATTTAAATTTTATTTAGCACTAGCAAATGTACCCCTACTTCGCTACGGTATTCTACATTGTATACTGATATCGACGTAAATACTGTGCGTGCAGTAAATGAGATTGTTTTAAACTATCATGTCTCTTAGCCTTATCCGAGAAATAGCATGGGAGGTCCCCATACGTTGTTTCCAATGTAAAGTGAGGGTTGCGGAGTTGTGATGATAACGGCAGGCTCACTTGTCTACTGCCATTCACAATCGAGTTGGCAAGTTTACATTATAATTGCAGCCCCCATTGCCTACTGCGCGGTCACAATCGATTTGGGAAGTTTTAGTTACAATGGCAGACCCATTTCCTACTTTCAGACAGATTACAGTTGAGGAGTTTTTATTATAATAGCAGGCAACTTCCCTACCACCAGTCAAAATTGAGTTGTGCAGTTATCATTATAATGACAGGCCCTTTTTACTGCTGCCAGCCAGCTTACTGCCAGTCACACAGAATTAGTGAGTTTCCATGAAAATAGCAGGCCACTATTCCTAATGCTAGTCAAACTTTAGATTGGAACATTTGTTTATATTGGCGGGCACCCTGGCCTAGAGCCAAACACAATAGGGTAGGGGACTTTCGAACAAAACTGCATGATCTCTCGCCTTCTGCAAGACAAGTCGAGAAGTGAATTATTCATTAAAATGGTAGGCCCTCCTTACTAATGCCAGTTACACAGGAGTTGGACAAGGACCCCATTCCTACTGCCAGCAGTCAAAGTCGGTGTAGGGAGTACTGATTACAATAGCAGACACACCCTTTCACGATCGCTACAAATCGACATCAATGAATATATATAGATGGACATACGAAAGTATATGCATGTTTACAATATTGCAGATCTTCATTTACAGATTAACTGCTGCTAAACGGTACGTCATATTGACAAAGAATTGTACCGTAAGCGTAAGGCGCAGTATTTAGCGATCTAAATGGCTGGTCCTATGATATTTTCACGCATCTCATCTATTCATGGGTCAGATTGAGTCAGAAACGTTGAATAGGTTGAAATTTGGATCTTACATTGCATAACTTTTCGGATAATTATGTGACATAGCATTTGGCTCACATATGGGTACTGGGTGGGCCAATGTTCGTGTAGAGTTTGATCATACTATCTTTACTGTAAGTGATTGAAAGTATGAATTATATAGGTAAAGAGTCCAAATTTACTTAAAATCGAGAAATAGAGACGAATCTAACGTATAAGCGATACAGATACGATAAAAAGTCATAAGACCAAGGTTGAAGATCACTTCTAATTCAACGAAGATTGTGCCATCTGTTATGTGATAGGACTTCCAGTTTATCCCACGAAATACCTCGAAACGAAGGTCTGCACCATCATTAAAATTGCTTCCATATTTCGATATTTTCGGGGATAAAAAGTGAAAAAATTAAAGATCTGTGAAGTTTTTCGTTCGTTACAGGCTGAAACGTATAATTTTGCCAAATTTCAATTTTCTTGCTTGTCTGGCGGATTATGCTGCAATCTCGATTTTGGGTGAGGGGGTAAAAATTATGACTTTCAGGAAATTAAACCAAAAAATATGCAGACGATCATTATTACCCCTCAAACGGATATGTGTACGAAAATTTCACCAAAATAGTAAATGAACAGCCACACACAGTCGTTACGATTTTATTTATATAGATAGATAAGGAATCTGCTCCACGTACAATATATTTTGGCTACGTCCGCTGGACTTAACGTGCAAAACCAACCGTTCATGATATCTCACTTATTAATCCTCCTGTCGAAAAATTTACATGAGAACAAAAGTTTTAGAAATGGGTTTCCATTAAGTATTGTAGATTTCGATTAATTTCGGATGTGCATATTTTGAGGAAGTACAAAATTATGATTCCGGTTTCGGATAAACCCCCAGTAAATTTAGGTATTCAGAAATAATATTGGCCCTAAAACCTACACAAGGAGAGGTGGATTCTAAATATCAAGTTTGGTAGAAATATATTCAGTAGTTTTCAAGTTATAAAAACTCATACAATCAAACCGACAAACAGACACCAAAGTTAAGAAATATGCAGATGGTCATTATTACAACTGAAACGGATAACTGTACGGAAACTCCGCCAAAATAGCCAATGTATAGACAGACGGTCGTTGCTATTATATTTATATAGATGACAGATAAGCATGGACACGTTTGAAAGTGCAAACCTTCATTTCGAGATTTACTGCTCCTAAACGGTACATCATACCAACAAACGGTTTGCACCCTCAGACGTCCCTTTTATCGCTCTACATGTTTGGTGTTAAAACATTTTCTCGTATCTCACATATTTATGTGTTCGATTGAGTTACGATATTTGAATGGGGTGAAATTTGGGTACATTTTCATCATTTTACATTATTTTTCACATACTTATGTGAAAGCTAGAATCATGAGATTGGGTTCGCATATAGCCATTGGTCGTGTCAATGTGCGTGACAAATTCGATGACTCTACCTTTCCTATAAGTGTGTCAAACTAAGTAATACACGTGTAAAAAGCACAAAATTTTTACGAACCATCGAAATATATAGCCAAATCTACCCTATAAGGGAGAGAGAGAGAGACGACAAAATATCACAGGACCAAAGTTGTAGATCACTCGAAATTGAACGGAGATCGTGCCATCCGTTTTGTGATAGGACTTACCGTTTAGCCACGAAATACCTCGAAACGAAGGTGTGCACCCTCGTTAAATTGCCTATATTTCGATATTAATCGGCATAAAAAGTGAAATATTTAAAGATCTTGGAAGTTTTCCGTAGGTTACCGGCTAAAACGTATAAATTCGCTTAGTTTCAATTTTTCAGCTCGTGTGGCAGATTGTAAGGCAATCTTGATTTTGGGCGAGGGGGGGGTAAGATTTAGGACTTCCAGGAAACTATAGCTAAAAATATGCAAGTGGTCATTACTACCCCTTAAACGGAAAGCTGTACTGTACCATTCTGTTAGTTATAAGAATGGATATTTAACACTGATAAAATAATGCGCAATAGGACGCTAACTGTGAGGGCGTGATGCTATACAGAGCGCGGGAATCGAGAAGGGGATTCCCGGGGCAAGGCGTGGTCATGTGCGACGAAGAAAGAATATGTGAGGAAGAAAGAAAGAGAGATGGGATTTTGTCTGGGGGAGAGACTTGCCATCTTAACAGAGATTTTCAGCGGGAACAGACAGGCTCACCACACTATGGAAATTGAGTCATAATTCCTATATTTGAAGGTTTTACAGGAGAGTAATAGGATGGGAATCGGTGCCAGAATTTTCCGAAGCCATAGATACCTCAAAGTCTATTAATATATAATCGAATAAATAACTACGTGGGAGGCCGACTGCCGTGAGAAAATGTTTCGAGGCCACATGCCAATCTCAAGTTGTTTCCCGGGACTTCCCAGCGAGTCGCGTGGGTTCCTGGATTCTATAAGAGCAGAGAAAGGTGGAAGGAGGTGATCAGTCCATGATAAGACCGCGGTCCGTGCACGTCGCGTTTCTGCTGATACTCGCGCCAGAAACCTTTGTTTAGGACAAAGACTGTGATTACTTTAATGCAGTTGCGCTAATTTTTATTCAATGAATCGGTGATCCATAAACTTTCCAGTAATTATTCAATCGTATGATTGTGTTTAGACGCTTTACAGTGAGGTCGCAAGTGCCTAATTAACCGACTGTAGACAATGCCGTACATGTAGACTTCATCATGAAGCAGTACGGGTAACCACGTAAATATATTGTGAAGTGCGGAAGAAGTGCAAGTATAAACTAAAGTCATTTGTGTTATTCCCGCTATACTTATGGGTATGAATCAGTCGAGCATGAGATAACGACAATTTGTTCGACCGATTAGGTTGCTGATTTCAGATAGTAGATATATTGCTTATATACATTCGTGTGCGGTTAAGCAGCTAAAGGGGAACAATGATTTTTAACGTCGCAGATCGCCAGTACTGATTTTTGCCTCGAAAATTAGATAAAAGTATCGGGAATGCTGTGCTGTTAATAAATTAGGCATTTCATTCCAGTGAAGACCCGTGCCGTGTTTCAAGAGACGTGTGATACGAGACCTGCCGACCACAACCTCAAGAAGAAGGCTTCATGAACGAGCCATCCCTCAAGAAGACGGCTTCATGAACGAGCAACCCATGGAGACTGGACGCAGAGGATCGACCCAGGACCACATCGCTACCATGATGGGCTGAGCAGGCACAGCCTAACCCTGACAGAGGGATAAAGAGGTCTCCAAAATGATAGATAAGTGAACAATAATTAATATATATGTGTAGGGTTGGGGGGTTGTTATGCAGAAATACGGTGATTAATTTGTAAATATAGTAAGGAGTAGGATTACGGCCCATTAGGCCATTTATTAAGGTATTTCCTTTATATATTTTAGGATAAGGCATATACATTTTTTATTTTATTGTTTATAGAAAGCAAGGATTAAGGTAGTTTAAATGATAGTGTGACGGTACACATAGTCGTAGGGAAGCTTATGTACGAGCTTAAATCAATGTTTCTTAGTGCCCGCATCAGACGACATATGCTTGTAATTATAGGTTAATTATGATAGAGTACCCTTATGTTGGGAAGGGAATCTGTGTGCATAATGTAGAGCATGCATGCGGCCAGGATTTAATTGTTTACTCCATGTCTATATTGAGTTGGGTTGACTGTGAGTGTAATGAAAATACCCCGTAGGCTATGTCATGTATATTTGCGACCCCTTGTACTATGCCAAGTAAGGGATTGAACCCTAGACTTGAGGGTTAATTGGAACGCGTCGCATTAGGCTGACGGCGAGATGGATGTGTATAACTATGTGTAATACTCCAGATGGTATAATCGAGACCCAGGGCAGTCTGTCACGGACATTGGATAGTGCAGACATGTATGTGATTTCCTCACTCATTTATTTGTGGCGATCTTTGTCATGTGTCGAGACAAGGTCGAGGTAGAGCTGAGCTCCGCATGTTTGAAAACTAGGTTATGTTTTTATTTTGTTTGTGCGAGGGGTGTTTCACGGCCCAAGACTTGGAGGTCGTTTCCCCTGCGTGCACAGCAGGGAGTCTCGCAGCCATTTTTAAAATACAAGGGGAGGGGTGGAATTCCTTCTCGCAGGCGAGACAAGCATGCGACGGTGACTTCATTCATTCATCCTTTCTTTTTCTCTTACTTGCTTTATTTGTTGTAAATGGCGATGCGTTAAGTAGAAACTGGGCACTAAGAAAACTTGCTTAATCAGTACATTTTGTAAATATAATGTTTGTTTGAATGGACCTTGGGTCATATCCATAAAAGAAAGGTATTTCATGCGAGATTAGAAAGGTTATGCCTGTAGTCGTAGGTTCAAACTTATTATCTTTGTTGTGTGCACTTTCCCAAATATGTGTGGGGATCTTTTAGTGGCGTTATTTCTGCAGGACAATTTCTCACCCTGGCATCATATATTTTATGTGCAGGTACAGCGAGGCTGTTCCGAGTAAGGACACATTTGTCTATTGGGTTCACTTATCGATTCTCCGCACGACCATCAACCAGCTAGTGCATAATTTTTTTTGATGTTTATCTTATGTATGATATGAGCCTTTTGGACATCCATTTTTAGCACTATTAGTGCAATCAATTGTAATATAAAAGAAAAGAAATGTTGATTTAAGAATACACAACTTTTGCTCAAAATGTCAGTAGGTGCGTTTGTGTTCCTCATTTCGTAAGCATACGTATAGAACAAATTATTTTTTTTATCTCCCTACTCTCGTTCACAAGAACCCTGTAAACGACCTTTCCTGCCGACTGCAGTTGGGCTGGCGCATTCATCAAATAGCAGGTAAGAAGGTAAGATCGACATTGCAGTGTTGTTTGTGCCCTATAGGGTACAGTACGAAAATTTCGCCAAAATAGTCAATGCACAGACACACGGTCGTTACGATGTGATTTATCTAGATAGATAAGGAATCTGCTCCACGTATAACACCTTTTGGGCTATGTCCGCTAGACTTAGCCTGAAAACTGAACTTTCATGTTATCTCCCTTATTAATCCTCCTGTTGAAAAATGTACATAAGAAAAAAAAATAGAATTGGATTTCCATCAAGTTTGGTCGATTTCCAGTCAGGTTGGTCTTGTACTTTATATGTTGTGGGAGAGTAAAATCACCATTTCGTTTCCTTATAATACCTCAATCCACTACGGGAATTTGAAATGATATTGACCTTAAAACCTACCCTTGGGCAGGTGGATGCTAAATATAAAGTTTGGTTCAAATACTTTCAGTAGTTTTCAAGTTGTAAGAAATACGCCTTTCACGCACCCGCCCTTGTATAAAGTCCGGTGGGACTTGTAGCGAAAAGCGGTCCGTTAATGATATCTCCGTTATTAATCCTGGTATCGAAATGAAGCTCATGAGAAAAAAAATGTTTAGAAATTAATTTCCAATAAGGCAGGTAGATTTTAATTAAGTTTGATTGTGTATATTTTGAGGGAGTGCAAAATCACGGTTTCGGTTTCGTAAAAATCCTCACTCAGTTCAGGGATTTAGAAACGATAATTGCGCTAAAACCTACCCAAGGACAGGTGGATTCTAAATATGAAGTTTGGTGGAAATATATCCAGTAGTTTTCAAGTTATAGAAGGACAGACAAACAGACAAACAAACAAACAAACAAACAAACAAACAAACAAACAAACAGACACCCCATCTAAAAGTGATGCAGATGGTCATTATGACACCTGAAACGGATAACTGTACGGAAATTTCGCCAAAATAATCAATGTACAGACACACGGTCGTTACGATTTTATTTATATACAAGATAGATGTGGCTTTTAGTGCCGGGAGAGTTCTACGAAATATTCAGCTCACCTGTTAAGGCTATTACCAGTATTTCCCGTACAAATGTAGAAAGTCTGTAGGTAGTGGTGGGGATAGTGGTTAATGTTTTAAGACAGAATAAAACTGGGCAATTGTAGATCATATGTTCATAGGGACTTTTATGTTATTTTTGTTTATACTATTCACTGTCGTCCGTCAGATTACTTTCTATACGTTTGGGAACACTCCGTACACCGGTACTTCCAAACCCTGTGATTTTCTATTCTCAGTACGACATTCAGTCATACAGAGAAAGCTGTATGTTCTCAGAAATTACTCCCAGATTACTTTTATCTGTACAGCAATATTGAAATGGCACGATTTTCTCGATCAATAATTTTGACTTTCATGCTTGCAGGTGCTGATGAGATTACTGTTCACTTACGATTAACTATTCTATTGTCTTGCCTTTCAACTCGACAAATACCACTACCGTGTGATTTTAACATAGGGTTAGCTGTCTGATTTTCAGAGAAACGAAAAAGCATCAAGTTGACCTTGTTCTCAAGGGGAGGTTTGGAAAGATACAAATTTAGTTTTATGAGGTAGGCGCAAAATTTTACTACACTTTGACAATTTTGTAACCATATTAAATGATAGCAGAATTAAGGAGAGCATAAAATACAGACTAGCGCCAGCAAGGCAATCCTTTCTTAAGAAAAGAAATTTGCCCTCTTCGAACATTGATATACGAGTTAAAAAGATAATTCTGAAAACTTTCGTCTGGAGCATGGCATTGTATGGAAGTAAAACATGGACGATAACTAGCTCAGAAAGAAAAACGGAAGCTTTTGAAATGTGGTGTTACAGAAGAATGATGAAGGTGAGATGGATAGATCGAATCACAAATTGATAAATACTCAAGAAAATTGATGGGAGGAGATCTATTTGGCTAAATTTGAAGAGAAGAAGAGGTAGAATGATAGGAAAATCTTCAGATACCCCGAGGACTTGTTCAGTTGGTTTTTGAGGGAAGTGTAGGTGGAAAGAGCGGAAGGGGTAGACCAAGGTATGAATACGACAAGCGGATTAGAGCAGATTTAGAATGCAGTAGTTATGTAGAAATGAAAATGTTATGTCAGGACAGGGTGGCATGGACAGCTGCATCAAACCAGCCTATGAACTGATTACCCAAACAGCTACAACAACAACATCAAATCCTAAACTGAAACATATCCCAGGCACGGTACTTTTAACTGAGCTACGGTATTAACACAACACAACTAAGCCATACACAATTATACATGTTGCAAGGCTCTTTTAGTTAATTTGTCTTTCAACGCTCAACTGCTGTATAGCTATTCAAGTTTTTTATCATGATCATTTGACGACAATTTCTTCCTGATCACCATTTGAAGGCTGAACATGCTCTATGTACAGTACATTAAGAACTCTTCTTCGTCTAGCACTTTTAAGAGAGTCTGACGTGTACATTCTTCCATATTACATACAGTTAAATGAATGTATGAGTGAATGACTTGCGAATGAAATGAAATATTATACATTAAATGTATTTTAATCCTTTTGATTCTTATAATTATTACACTACATTTATATTGTTCATTTTTCCACTGTATTACAATTAAGATTGGTTCCTAGGAACACAGCACACTAACATAGCAACATTATTTTTAGTGAAAATCATAACTTAGTAACATTCACTTCATTTCTCTATGCCTCATATTAATTTGTTAATGACATTCACTTTAACCTAGTTACCAAACATTTCAGTATTCATTTCTTCTTATTCTTTATCTGTTTACCCCCCAGGGTTGGTTTTCTCCTCGGACTCAGCGAGGGATCCCACCTCTACCGCCTCAAGGGCAGTGTCCTGGAGCTTCAAATTCTGGGTCGGGGATACAATTGGGGAGGATGACCAGTACCTCGCCCAGGCGGCCTCACCTGCTAGGCTGAACAGAGGCCTTGCGGAAGGATGGGAAGATTGGAAGGGAGAGACAAGGTAGAGGGAAGGAAGCGGCCGTGGCTTTAAGTTAGATACCATCCCGGTATTTACCTGGAGGAGAAGTGGTAAACCACGGAAAACCACTTCCAGGATGGCTGAGGTGGGAATCGAACCCACCTCTACTCAATTGACCTCCCGAGACTGAGTGGACCCCGTTCCAGCCCTCGTATCATTTTTCAAATTTCGTGGCGGAGCTAGGAATCGAACCCAGGCCTCCGGGGGTGGCAGCTAACTACACTAACCACTACACCACAGAGGCGGTCTCAGTATTAATTTAAGGATCTAATTTATTTATTAATTGAGATATTATTTTTATTATACTTTGCTACTTATTTTTCACAACTTGTATTTGATTACCATGATATTTAAACTAGCACTTCAATCTTCAAAACTATATTTCGTTAATTGTAAGAGCAAACAAAGAGCCTTAACCTCACCACTTTATGACAATGGAAATACATATATATGCCTTTCAGTTTATTTATAAATTGTTTACGAACGTGATGGTAAATTAATGACCCTGTATCGCATGCAGAATGTTACTGCGTTCCAAGCAAATGGGTGTGTCAGGAGCAGTGAGTGGTTGGTTGTTACCCTGTACTAAAAGCATTTCCCTCAATGACATTCCAGCCTCCTGGGACGAACAGCTCTTTGACAGGGCTTTGATACACAGTTAGCCTGGATGCGTCATTATACAGATAGGTACGATTTGCTAGATTTGCGTCTGAATGTGCGACAAATTGTGTGGAAATGTTTGGGCCCAATACGCACTAAGTACTAAAATATTGGCATTACAGTAAATGTTAAGGAAATATAAATGACCAGAGAATGAGACTATGGTAATTTTGACTCTCGTCTTAATACCGCAGCAAGCTTTAGCTATCCGAAAATAGGTCTCAAAGCTCCCCGATCCTTTCCCTCTATCATAAGTTCTTCGAAGGTGCCTGTTGTTCTTCTGGTGTGCCCGAAGTTTTGGAAGTAAGCTTGAGAAGTCTAGTTCTTCCACCACGGATGTATTGGTATAGTGTTGACAATAAAAGGAAGATGCAAAGATCGCGTCGGTAAACCCACATCTCAAAACTCTCTATAGTTTTCTCAATTGTCCAGGTCTCAGCTTTATAAATGGCAATGGGGAATATACGGGAGTGAGCTAGCTGCAGTTGTGTGTTCTTTGTATTATTGTTCATTCTTCCACATTCTGCTTAGTTTTATGCTGGCTGCTCTGCCCATTGCCTTTCTTGTCTTAATTTCGGCGAAACACCCTTCTGTATTTGAAACCATGGGGCCCAAGTAGACAAATTTCTGGACTACCTCGAGATATGCTATCTCCCTCGACAATCATCACCTTAAGTTCTCAATATGGAACCATAATGTGGGGCGATCCTTCACCGTCCAACGGTTTTTTTACACTGATACATCGGTCCCGTAGGGCTTTCTCTATTTTAAAAGCGTGCTGATGAAGTGGAATGAAGAAAATCCGGGAGGTTTCACCTCGGGGCGAGCCCATCATCGACGACTTCCACATTTCTGATTCACCGTATGTTGAGTAAACTCCAGAACATTATTTGCCATGTTTCCATACCCGTTTTATAGCCCGGTCACCACCTATTCGACGACCAGCGTCACCACCAGCACCAGCACCATTACCGACTTCAACCAAACAGCCGAAATTGTCTACCATTCGGCTGTGATGTCCAGCTACGCTGCTCCTAATTATCAAGCCAGATATATTCCTGCCACACCAGCTCCACCGTTAGATAATTCAAGACAGCAATGCCACTTTACGAGTCTGGCTCCAAGATCAACTCCAGAACAAGTACCAGCCACACGGCACCGGGAAGTGGCCTCTGAAGGGATACCTCAACCAGCCGCGTCACGTGACCCGCCGCTCGCCATGGAAGTCAACACGCAGAGAGATCTTCCACCTGCAACTACAACCACCACCACCACCACGACACCTACTCCTCCCTAGCTCTCCTTCATTGCTGAATCCGGCATCAGGCGCCCTATTAATTACTTCCATTTTCTTCAACAAACTCCTTCAGGTACTCATTCATTTTTCCTTTCTCACCCCTCCCCTGCTTTCCAATCAGCTCACGCCATATTTGCCACTCTGCTTCGCTTCAACATGCGCTGGGAGGATATCGCAGACATCTGGAAAACTACTGCCGTAGTCATCATCCAGGTCAACGTGGTTGCTGCTGCCAACCTGTTCACTACAATAGGATCTCATCATCTCGGTTTAAGCACCCCCTTTAAACGCCTCCCACCCCCACCCATTAAAGCTCCACATACTCCTACACGCTATCGACTCCTCAGCTGCGTAGTACGAGGCATAGACCCATCTATTATTGAAGATAACATCATCGCTGAACTCAAAGCCGAAGGCAACCCAGCGAAATATTCAGGATAAAGAACTCAACAGGACCCACCTACAGTACATGGTTCGAATCATACTGCCGACACGTTAAGACGTGGACCAAGTACTGGCCATGGGAGTTTCGATCTATAGACACAATCATAAAGTGGAGCCATCCCGATCTCTGCTACTACAATCCATCAGGTGTGAGCCATGCCCAGCAAAACATCTTGTATGCAGTCATTTCAGCCTATAACACTCTACATCAAGGTGCACACGTCACCCTCCCCTGTGTCACACTTGTGGAGGCAATCATCCAGCATTTTCACGCCGTTGCAGAAGCCGCCCGGCACCTCCCCAAAACCGACCTGAGCTCATAGCTCCTATACGAACCATCGACATGCCCGCACCACCCAAACGTTCCCACTCCCCACCGCCTACAGTTGAAGATCTTCTCCGCTTCTTAACCATTTCCCTACTGAATATTTATCCCTACCACAGATCGTTAGTCCTCACTCATCTACAAGCCGCGGCAAACCAAACATTCAACCTCCATTTTTCAACCGCTTACTCAGGCTTAAACTCCCACTTCAGTTTCACAAATCTTGAAACTCTCGTCTAAAAGTACTCCACATTCTCTAACTCCAGCCAACAAGCTCCATCTTTCATTCATTTCTTCACTCATAAATGTAACCACTCAAAATTAGAATACTAACTTGTTGGTGTGTCAGTGTGCTAGGAAAAAACTTATTTTTGTATTTAAATTCAGTTTTCTATTTTCATACATGTCCAGGCATAGGTTGGAAAGAAATTTCCTAGTATATAATTTGTTCAAACTGTCGATTGTATGTACGTTCTATATAAAAAAGTAAAAAAGAAAAGATGAAATAAATAAATTGTAAAATACTTAGGCATAGGCAAAATTTGTCTCCCATCTCCTCCTTCTTCATATCCTTTACCCACCTCCTTCTTCCATCACATCTCCCCAACCCGCCCGCATCTCTTGCCCAGAGAGAGGAGGTAACCCTCTAGGTGGCTCTCCCCACCACTTCAGGGTGGGGAATGAAAACATTTATAGATAGACTAGCAAGATACCCGTGCTTCGCTACGGTATTATACTGAAATTTATAATTGAATGCTTATTGTTTTAGATATATAATCCGCCGAAATTCGCGGTCTGACTCGTTTTCTGCGAGAACCCACCAAAATTCCCGATCTGACTCGTTTTCTATTAGATTACGGCATGTTTCCTCCCATTTTTCAATCTTCTTTTCCAGCAATCGATTTCGTACTTCCCGGGCTAGGCTCAGGTATTCCTCCCGGTCAGTTGGGTCCGTAAATCTTTGCCATCTTTTCCTATAATCATTTTTAATATGGATAAAATCCTTCAGGAGATCCGGCGTGGTGTCATATTGGGTGCCTAGAAGGCACTGAACCCGCGGCCGGACTGCATTCTTAGTCATTACCCGTACAGGAGCCGTTTCCAGCGCGGTCCGCAAATTTGAAGACGGTCCGGAACATTATTATTATTATTATTATTATTATTATTATTATTATTATTATTATTATGATGTGTTGCTGGAATGGATGATGACAGGAAAACCGGAGTATCCGGAGAAAAACCTGTCCCGCCACCGTTTTGTCCAGCACGAATATCACATGGAGTGAACGGGATTTGAATCACGGAACCCAGCTGTGAGAGGCCGGCGCGCTGCCGAGGATCCTTATAAGTACATTAAGAACAGTAAAATCAATTGGTCTCACCTCCTTCTACACCCCACCGCCGTTAAGTTTATTTAACGGCACCCCCCCCCCCCAAAAAAAATAATTAAAAGAAGGCTTGTTTCTTATGTTTAAAGAAGATTTCAAACACCAATGTTCACGTCTATTACCTTCAGTTTTGAGATATAAGTATTATTTACTTTTTTCACTTCATTTCACACTACTCCCCCCCCCCCCTAAGTGAATTTTCCCGCAAAAAATACTTGTTTCTTGAATAGTAAAGGATCTTCTAAATACCAATTATCACGACTCTAACTTCGTCAGTTTTTGATTTATGTGTCCTCATGAAAGGAATTCAACTCCTTTACACTCCCGCCCTCCAAGATGGTTTCCCCCCAAAACGCGTTTTTCTTTTTAAAGGAGATCCAAATACGAATTTTCACGTCTGTAACAACTTTAGTTTTTATTAGATGTATGTATTCTCATTCAATTAATTCAATTAATTTTTCAATTCTTTCACCCCCCCCCTTCATTGGATTTTCCGAGAATACGTGTTTCTTTATTTTTAAAGCAGATTGCAAATATCAAATTTCACGTCTGTAACATCTTCATTTTTGAGATATCAATAGCCTAATTAAAATAATTCAACACCATTTTCAGTCACTTTTACCCCCCCCTCCACCCAAATGGTATTTCCGAAAGCTAAAAATACACGTTTCTTTATGTTTAATAGAGATAAAAAATACCATTTTTCACTTCTGTAACATGTTAAGTTTTTTGAGATAAACTGTAAACATTCTCATTTTAAAATTTCACCCCTTTTTTGAGTTCCCCTTAAGTGGAGTTTCCAAACACAAATCACCTATATTTCTTTAGATTTACAGGAGATTACAAACACCCACTTTTTACGTCTGTAACATTTTACGTTTCCAAGATATTCTGTAGATATAGTCTTTCAAAAATTTGTCACTCCTGTTTAACCGCCATTAATTGGATTTTCCAAAACTAAAAAATATATTTTTATTTTTTTATTTTTAAAGGAGATCCCATATACAAATTTTCAGTTCTGTAATATCTTTCGTTTCTGAGATATATGTATCCTCATTAAAGGCATTCAACCCATTTTTCACCCTTTTACACCCCTCCTATTGAGATTTACAGGAAACAAAAAATACGTTTTCCTTTATTTTTAGAGGAGATTCTAACTACCAATTTTTACATCTGTAAATTTTAAAGTTTTAAGATGTATACACACTCATTTTAAAAAATTTACACTCCCCCCTTTTTACCCCCCAATATTTGGATTTTCCAAAAACGAAAAAATACGTGTGTTTATTTATTTTTAAAGGAGATCCTAAATACCAATTTTCACATATATAACCTTTAAACATTTTGAGATAGATACACTCATTTTAAAATATTACTCCCTTTTCACCCCCCCTAAATTGGATTTTCCAGAAACAAAAAAATACGCGTTTCTTTATTTTTAACGGAGATCTCAAACACCAATTTTCAGGTCTGTAATATCTTCAGTTTCTGATATATAAGTAGCCTCATTGAAGGCATTCAACCACTTTTTAGCCCCTTTTCACTCCTCCTATTGCGATTTTCCGAAAACAAAAAAATACGTGTTCCTTTATTTTTAATGAAGGTTCTAAATACCAATTTTTACATCTGCAAACTTTAAAAGTTTGGAGATATAGATTCACTCATTTTAAAAATTCACCCCCTTTTCACCCTCCCATTAATTGGATTTTCCAAAAACAAAAAAATACGTGTTTCTTTATTTTTAAAAGAGATCAAAAGTACCAATTTTCAGGTCTGTAATATCTTCAGTTTCTGAGATATAGGTACCGGTATCCTGATTAAAGGCATTCAACCCATTTTTCCCCATTTTCACCCTTTTTCACCCCTCCTATTGGGATTTTCTGAAAACAAAAAAATACGTGTTTCCTTATTTTTAAAGAAGATTCTAAATACCAATTTTTACATCTGTAAACTTTTAAAGTTTTGAGATATAGAGCAACTCATTTTAAAATTTCACCCCCGTTTTCACCCCCTTAGCGAAGGAATATCCAAAAATCCTCTCTTAGCGAGCACCTACGTCTTAATATGAATATATCCCCAAAATTTCATCTCTTTATGTCCAGTGGTTTTGGCTCGGCGATGATGAATCAGTCAGTCAGTCAGGACAAGTTATTTTATATATATATAGATAGATAGATAGATAGATAGATAGATAGATAGATAGATAGATAGATATATAGATAGATAGATAGACAATGTAGGGCCACGTCTTTCATCGACCTCTCTAAGTTGGACTAGAATTCTCCGAAGCAACTCTTCTTAGCTTTTTTCTCGGCTGGGTGGCTCACCATCTTTACCTCAGCTACCTCGCCGACTTCAACGAAGCAAGCAGGCTGACACTGAGTTGGAAGTCAGCCTCCCCAACAACATGTCTAGCTGTGTGCTCCATGATCTTGATCCCGCTCTCTCTGACCACGACCTACTTACTCAACTTCACCTGGCAGGCGTCCGAGCCCGAAGCGCTTCTAGGATACTGCAAGACTTCGTTCCTGCACGTCGGGTTCTTCTTCACTTCTATTCAGCGAACGCCGCTCAACATTTTATCAATAACGGAGTCTACATTGGCTGCCAGATACATCGAGTGTAATCTAGTCCTTCGTACTTTGACGACGCAGTGACTGCACCGCCCTATTGTACACCATCACAACCATCTTCATCCCTTTTCTATCCATTTCTACACTAATCTCATCACCACAACCACCACCACCACTACCGTCACGACCTCCACCCATCTTTCTTCTCATGTTTCGGTCACAGCTGCTGTCACATGCCATCCTTCACCCCTCATGACTTTTTCCCTCCCTCTCTCCCCCAACACTACAGCACCTCCACCCCAGTCCCTGCTTACTGAAACATCTGAGTCTACAGTTGCAGCACCGCCTTCATCACCACCACTTTCGCCCGCTGCCGCCGCAGCGACAGCTGCCGTCGTACCATCGTCAACGCCGTCATCATCGAGAGCCACACCATGTATAGCTGCGAGATCCGCGGAGTGGATCCTGCTCTATCAGACCGAACAATCGGTCCAGCACCACCAAGGCGACGGCGTACCAGTCCGTTGCGTCTTCCACATCAAGAACACGTCCGACCCGACGTATATGGTTCGCGTCCACCTCCCGACTGCCGAAGATGTACAACAACTTACAAGCATCTATCGCCACCACCATAAAGTGGAGCCATCAATCTCCCCACCACAACCCGTTCGACATCCTACCACCGCTATTCATCGTCGCACCCGGCCTGTCACTTCTTTTCAACCTCGTCAACCCGTCAGTCGACCACCTCCCCACAACTACCTTTTTTCCCCATCTACCTGCGCCGTTCGAAATTATACGTTTCCTAACATCTCTCCACTACAATATCAATACGACCCTGCACTTCCTCATGCTCCATCTTCATCCTGACACCCTTATCTAAACTTCATTTCTAGCGCACATCCTCTATCATTCCTCGCATCGTAGCTAAGAGGCCTCGTCTTCCCCTTCTTCCTTTAATCAGATCGTTCTATCCATCTTCGTCATTCATCGCACCGCACAGTTCTCTTCACTTCTCCCGGCCCGAGAGGGAGCTTAACAATGTAGGTCGTCGGTAGATGCAGAGTGGATCTCGCCCTCATGTGGCCGCGGCTGGTCCGTAGTCCAACAGCTCTGCACTCTGACCGGCCAACCGAGCAGAGGAGGAGTGGCCACAGCTCTACCGTGGCTCTATGCCTCTGCATTTGGGAGAAGGGACAGGACTGGACCTCATGGCTGGCCCCAACTGTCGGCTGACCCTTCTGAATTTCATTACACTGTCATATAAGTGTATATAGGAATGTACGTATGTATATGTATGTAAGTGTGTATGTAAATAGCTATTAGCTGGGCTTAGTGGCTCAGATGGTAGAGCGCTGGCCTTCTGACTCCAACTTGGCAGGTTCGATCCTGACTCAGTCCGGTGGTATTTGAAGGCGCTGAAATACGTCAGCCTCGTGTTGGTAGATTTACTGGCATGTAAAAGAACTCCTGTGGGACTAAATTGCGGCACCTCGCGTCTCCAAAAACCGCAAAAATGGTTAGTGGGACGTAAAGCAAATACCATTATTATTATTATTATTATTATTATTATTATTATTATTATTATTATTATTACTACATATCTATTACATTATATAATCTGAAGTTCTTCGCTGTTGTGTGATATGAAAAGACATATACACACTTAATATACAGTATTTATTGCAAAATATCTAGTTATGCCAAGTCATTTTACACTGTACCATATTATTTTCATATTATGTATTACATTATGCCATCAACCTTATTTATATATTAGCATCAATATATCTCCAGTGCAAATCACGTCAGAAGAGAGCCAGTTTAGCTATTTTACAAAATATGCTAATACCAAAGTATACTTCTTTTTTCATTAATGACTTTACATTGTAACAAAATAATAGATGTAAATATTTGTCTATATATTAATGATCACTAGGTAATGATCACTATTTTTTATGTACAACCATTATACAAGTAGACCACTATATAATATACAACACGTGTAGGCAACTTATCTTACTGTGTTACGACTCGACCAGGTGGCTCACGGACGCCGTACTTTCTAGTTATAAATGTCCCGCATGCAAGTGATGTGTGGGGTTTCTACCAACTGATTTTAACAGGGGAACTACTCCCAGCGGGTAGGTTAAGTCATAATATGAAGAGATAAGAAACAGAGTCACATTTGCAGCATGTTACTCAGCGTTGCCGGTCGAATGCATCCCTTGCATTCGTAAACATCGTTTTCGACCGCATAGTTCTAGGCTGGTGTATGGTACAGCCGCACTATATTTGCTGTCTGCATATTGGCAAAAGGCTAGTGTGATCAGCAGCGGTGAATACATAGACATTATTTTAAGCTGGACAACCTGGTCGGAATGCAACAGAAGCTCCAAATAGACGTATGCCTTCTACACACATATTTCGCCGAACAGTATTCGTTTTTGTTCCATGCAATCATCTCTTTTATCGAGTTGAATGTCTACACGTGTCTAAATTAATAAGTTATTAGATTTCATTTACTGCATCTTTGGCGTGTCTACAAACAGTAGCGGCGGTTAGGGGGTGGGGTGAGGAGGGACAGTCGCTCCCACCCGCACTTTGTAGAGTAAATATGACATTTATTCCATTTTAGCCAGCTGGAACTAGGAATTATTAAAAAAAACTATTTGTACAAGCCTTGTTGTCTTATATGCTAAATCTTTCCTTTATTGTATAGCGCTACGGCAAGTAGTGTAGACGTTGCATGTGCTGTGAGGAAGGGTAGTAGGGGTACAAATTTTTGCCGAGGTCGTGGCCACGGAGTTATAATTCACCCGCTTGGCGCGCGCATTCGTCAGTCTGGCAGTCTCTTTATTGTCTGTTAGTTAATGTGTATTCAAATACTAAATGATTATTAATTGCATAATCATGCCGTACATCTATGTAATTGTACAGTGCGATCTGGCCGTGGGGTTACGGGCGCGCAGTTGTGAGCTTGCACTCGGGAGATAGTGGTTTCGAATCCCATTGTCGACACCACTGAAGATGGTTTTCCGTGGTATCCCATTTTCATACAAGGCAAACGCTGAGGCTGTACCGTAATTAAGGCCACGGTTGCTTCCTTCCCATAAGTTCTATCTGTGTCGATGCGACATAAAGTCAATTGTAAAAACAGATATATTTAATTGTAATTTCAACGCGAGAGAATACCTACTTTACATTCACCGGACTAAATTATTTCGTTTGTATTATGCTTTTTTATAAGTAAATGCAATTAATCAGCCCCGTGGATTAGGCCTATTCGTAATAATAGTTTTTTGAGATTTTGATTCAATGCTGTAAAATAAAATTTTCACCAGGTCTCACAAACATACTACGGGGCATTTACGTAATAAATAACATAACACAAAGAAATAACATAGGAACGTTGGTATTAGCTCCTGTTGCCATACGATTACAACTGAATATTTTTTTTTTACAATTGCTTTACGTCACACCGACATAGATAGGATTTATGGCGACGATGAGACAGAAAGGGCTACCGTGGAAAGGAAGCGACCATGGCCTTAGATAAGGTACAGCCCCACCACTTCCCTGGTGTGAAAATGGGAAACCACGGACAACCATCTTCAGGGCTGCTGACAGTGGGATTCGAAACTACTATCTCCCGAGTGCAAACTCAGAGCTGCACGCCCGTAACCCCACCGCCACCTCACCCGGTATAATTACATAGAAGTACGGCATAATTATGCAGTTAAAAGTAATTTAGTATTTGAATACTCACTAAGAAACTAACAGACACTGAAGAGACTGCCAGACTGATGAATGTGCGCGACAAGTGGGTGAATTATAACTCAGTGGCCACGACCTCGGCAAACAATATGATGAACCCGAATGGGTTGGATCATTGGCATAAAATATTATAAATTAGAGAAAATTACAGGAGAATGGAGTGAAATTACAGTAGAGACCGGATGTGTGTTGAAATTTCGCGTCCTGAGCTTGAAGCTGAAGTACACGTGTCGAGGTCATTGGATGGCGTAATATAGAAGCTATGGAATCTTCCACTCATAAGGGAAAAGGAAGCGTGATCGAGTTACTTGGATTTAAGTTGGCAGCCCTTCTGTGCAACAAATCAGCGTACAGCATGTTTGAGGAGAAGGGGGAAATAAATATGGCCGCCAGTGTAAAAGCCCTCCAATAATGGATAAAATTTCGCTAAGGACGACGTAGAATTAATTTTAGGCTCTTAGTTAAACGAGAATTTAAGACTATGTTCTCCATATAAAATATTGTGACCAATAAAAGTGGTTATACCCAAGAGGATATTGCACCATTGATGAGGGGATTTCCCTGTGTGTCGGCGTGCCGGAAGAAAGCCACGCGCTGCTGTGGAGAAGCACTCTGCTACGCGATTTCGGTTCGAGATAGAAGGACGGTGCATGGCGCTCGCCATTCGTAGAAATCTTGAGCATTTCTCAGCCTGATAACTGTAATAGCATTAAAATATAATTGAATCCGACGCATTTTACTTTCACGTATATAATGGGAGTGAAAGGGGTAGAGAATTTGAAGGAATAGTACCAGAATATTAACTTTAACGAAGCAATAAAGACCGGAGTGATTTCGAGCATTGGGACGCTTTGCCGTGTCGCGAGTCGTGTATCGCAGAATATTGCAGAGACTGAGTGTTTTTTCCCCTTTGTGATTGTATAAATAACAGTGGAAGTGTATTTATAAGTAACCCACGTATATTTTGTTTTGTGATTTTAGTGTGATAATGATTGTGAAGCAGTGTAAATACAAATGCCAGCAAGTATGAAGAACATGGATACCCAGGAAGGCATTAGTGCAAATGTTAATGTCACCAGTATGATGCACTAAAAACTCCACCATGGGGCCTACCTGAGATTCCAGATGTTGTGTAGCTGAACGGGACGCCACCGAAACTGATAAGTACCACCTGATTCGTTATATGTCACTTATGCACATTCAACAGTTAACTTGTAAATAATTTTTCTTTCCTTGCATGAAAGTTCATTTTTATATTTCTTCTTCTGCTGTAGCAAAGGGTAGCTAGTTGTAGGGAATAATATTATATACTGATGCCTGGAGGAAATAAATTTGTGTAGAATAAGACATGTATGTGAATATGATCTTCTCAAATACCATGATTATGTGCGTGGAAATACGATCTTCTCAAATACCATGATTATGTGCGTGGAAATACGATCTTCGATAGTAGGCTACTAATATATGTGTGTGGAAATACGAGTTGCATAGTGCGTGATTTTCAGATACGATATCCGCGTGTGTATAAATATTTAAGATAGATGGCATTCAGTATGGGTTAATAATCCTAGGAATAGGGTAAATAGTTATGGCATGTGCATGATATTGTGTTAAGATCATCGAGAAAAATCACTGATGTTGTGAAGAGTCGAACCTGGGCCGCCTGCGCACATTACAGTGAAATTTTATAGTCCGTTTTTATCAGTCAGTAACCTATATATTTTGACCATTAGACGGAATGTGCGGTCAGGAGATAAATAGTCTGTTATATAAATTCAGGTGAGGTTTAGGAAGATAGTTTCGAAGTAAGGCCTTTAAGAGACACATACCAGTCGTGGGAAACGAACCGAGGATATAGTGAAGTGAAATATGAAATATATAGTGCCGGCAAATTGATAAGTGTTTCTTGAGATGATATGAAATCCAGGAGAAATGTACGAATTAAATTTGTGATATGTAGAATGTGTAAGGTACATTGAAAGCGCTAAATGCTTCAGAATGATTGTTGTTGTTCGCCCCGGGAGGCCAAGTGATATGTAAGATAATTTAAAAGATATATGGATTGAATTAGAACGGAGAGATTCATTTAGTATCCATATAAATTTTGCCGTGTAAATGGAATAAACATATGTGATTTATGTTCGGTGGTAACACTATCGTTCGCCGGCTGGATGTGTGTATCAGAGGAGTTCACTGCGTTGGTTAAGGTCTTATAGAATGAAAGAATTAATGTCATTTATTATACAATTTTTTTGCTATTGGCTTTACGTCGCGCCGACACAGATAGGTCTTACGGCGACGATAGAAGAGGAAAAGGCTAGGGCTGGGAAGGAAACGGCCGTGGCCTTAATTAAGGTACAGCCCCAGCTTTGCCTGGTGTGAAAATGGGGAACCACGGAAAACCATCTTCGGGGCTGCCGACAGTGGGGTTCGAACCCACTATCTCCCGAATACTGGATACTGGCTGCACTTAATCGACTGCAGCTATCAAGCTCGGTATTATTATTATACAATTCTACTTGAGAGATTTTTAGGAACAGCACATTGATATTTAAAATACGAATTACACTTCGTGACTGCCCACATTGTGTTGTAGGTAAGGATAGGTCACTGTAATGTTGCGATGCTGAAGACTTGGAGTTCGATGCCCGGCCAGGTCAATGGATATGGTGTTTCTGTCATGATGTGTTTGACTGTTGTTGTGTGTTGTACATATGATGTGTAATTTATCATGAACTTGCCAATGCAAATTCTGGTTTTGCAGTGGCAAAATTCTGTTCGATCGTGTGAATTCATTTCACTTGTGGTTGAAATTTTGCGACAATATTGGTTCCGCCCTATTGTCATAGTCAGTGTAGATTAAGATAGATTTTTCATTTAGTGCAGGTCCTTTGCTACAGAAGTTGACGCTTAACTTTTTATTATTTGAACAGCTGAGTGTGCGTACGTGAGATATTTTCTCTTTAATGATGAATCAGAATAGTAACTTAATTAAATCCGGGTCAAGGGTACTTGACGGTTCGGTCGCGTTTTTCCCGTGTTGTATATAAATAGAGTAGGAAGTAAAGCAATGTAAGAATGAATTAATGAAATGTTGCGGACTCAATAATTAAATGATTGAATAATTCTTGATGGTTACTATTGATTTAACGATTTTAACTTCATACTTGTACAGTTCATAGATTCAGTAATGTGCTGGGATTTTAATTTACAAACAGCTTCACGATTACATGATGATAATATTGTAATAATTCTAAATAATCGTATAATTATAATATGAGTTTCCATAATTTAATAATTAAATGATTTTGGGAGTGTGAAAAGTGGATACTGATTTTGAACTCAGGAATGGATGAATGCATTGAGAATTTATATTTTTTTGAATTTCAAAAGGTCATTTTGACAAACAAGTGATATCAACTACATTAATATTATTATTAATATTTTGAAATATGGTTTTTACCAAATATTGCACCCTTCTTGAGTTCCTTCGGTATTGACTGGATGTCAAATGTTGCCACGGCTGCCCTAAAAAAATATACTTACCGAAGGTATATGAGATCCTCTTCTCAGGCGCGATCAGTCCCCCGTCGTCTAATAGGGATGCATAGGGGTCTGCATTTAAGAAACAGAATACATGTATATATGAATTACTAATAATAATAATAATAATAATAGTGCAAATATACAAAAGCCGATCATTTTAACTACCTCGAAAATAAATGTATTTTAGACGATGCAAGGTGATGAAACGGTACTTCCAGCCTATATTACAGATGATATTAATAATAATAATAATTACACTGATCATGAAACAAATTACCCTAAATATCTGGCTGTGTTTTCGGGTCCTTTTTACACTAATCACTTGCACATTTTTTTACATCTAGATAATTTATTAAAGAAAAGCTTTAGATTCTACAATTCATATGAGATTGGTACTCACATTATTAGCACCTCTCGTCATCCGTCACTGGAAGCGGTCATGGTGATTTATAGATTCATGCCAGACATATTTATTCCAATCTTCATTCTTCCAGTATCCATTATTTGCTTACGTACTAATTATCACCAGTATTAACACATTTGCACACGTATTCTCTTGATGATAACACTGATATAAACAACTTGTTATAATACTAAACATTTACAATATATGCAGCTTACACAGTGCTCAAATGCCTGATGACACAAGCATGATTTACATTGCCGGAAGTTCGTTCAAGTTTACTTCTGGTGCAGTGAAATCTCTCGCGGTATCTACTCTCCCTGTGCTTTTACGAAACAGCTGTGTAGGGTCTCGCACCCCCCGACTTAAATTCCTGGTAGAGAGTGAAAGTATGTCATTCGCCGCACAGTGTTCTAACCACTAAATGACTGCTCCCAGTAGCAGGCAAAGATATTCTCCACTCAATTACAGTTCCGTGCCTATTTGAATGTCAAGCTTCTCTTACGGGCCAGCACATTTACAGTCATGTTATACGTGATGTAACTATTGTACAATTCCAGTCTCACTTCAACAATACGTAGATTGAACATTATAAAATATGTTGATATGTTAATCAGCTCAATAATATGATTATAAACACTTTCCAATACAGCTTGTACTTATAAAACTTATTTCACCTAAATATTTTGGTGAATACACTTAGCTCACTGCAACTTTACCCGAAGACGGAGCAAAGGCTAAAACACGTCTGGTCACGATGACACTCCGGATGCTGACTGCAAGCGGAAAACTGCTTCTCGGGGGTGTTTGGCGCACTCGTGGGTGGAATAATACTAATTTTGACACACAAAACTCCCAAATGACCAGCGCTAGAGTAGCTCCGAAATAAAATTTACTCAAAAGATGAAATGCCTTGTACACAAAATTTCCATAGTTGCTTGTTACCACCGTAATGCAGCGTGATCGTAGAACTGTTCGTAATTTATCTCACAGTATCGTTGGCGTTACCTGGACTATATCTCGTTCTACGCTACCGAGCCAAACTCCACACTGGCAAGGGATTCCCACTCTTGTTACTACCCAATATCTGAGTACGCAAATGTTTCAATTTATTTCCAATAAGCCATTAAGTTAGTCAAGAATTATTTCAGTAAATATCGACATCCTATTGTAACACAATCTTCATTAATTATTGGCCTGGATTGCTAATGAGCTACATACAATTTTGCCGCGCTACTTTTGAAAATATTTGAATTCAGTGATCTGATTGGAGCACACATTACGTTATTCAACTGTATGGACGGGTCTATTCCAAATCAAGGGAATTCAGGTAGTTATGACCGTGATTTTCTGTCTCTCTCATTCCCAGTATTTTTCCATTACTGCTGCGTAATTTCCAAAGCTGATGCAACAGCAGGTGTTCTTGAGATAACACTTTATTTTTAGAGAAGAAAGGAAGCGTGGGCTTCTATTGAAGCTTTGTTCTCATGCGCTGGCTACTAGAAAATTCTAATGCTGTCCTTTGTCTTGACCTATCTGACTATTACTATTCGTTATTAAATATAATTAATAAAATCAGCCAATCAGACTCATCTGATGAGTGCAATATAATGGAGATCAAATAATGAATTTAAGTAAAGAGTTAGTGGAGTAAAGCAATCTTGATAAATGATAAGGAGATGTAATATGAGCTAAATTCAATAATGTGTTGGATGAGTTTTAAATCAACTGATAAGCTTGATGGTTTTATGGTCATTGTTGACAAAGTGGAAATGTTGAGGTTGGTAATTGGGTTGATGAATTTTTCAATAGATGATGATTTATGCAGTGACCTATTGTAGATTAATTTGTAGAATTTGGACAAAAGAAATTCATATGAGTTGACGAAGGTACGACGTATCCATGAACAGTCCGAACATTGTTTTATTGATGTAGGGATGTTTACTTTGCCAGAGTTTAATTTTTTTATTTTAATAAATTTAAGTTCTTATAAAAGGTTCCCATTCAGATCTTTTTATTTAATTTTATGTTCTCTATTATCCTTCCCGCTTAGTAAATTAAGGTAGTTTATAATACTCGAAGATGTCTCTGTGGGTAGTACCCAGTCAGCGACCCTGCGATAGTCTCACGCCGGTGCCACATTTCAAGGGCTGGAAGGGTAGAGGGTTGAATATACCCCTACTACCCTTCCTCATAGCACAGGCAAAGTCTCCATTACTTGCCGTAGTGCTATAAAAATTGGTTAGCGGCGACGAACAGCATTTTGTGCGTATTTCCGTCAATAGTCAATAATTATGTTAATAATTAAAGAAAATAAACGAAGGAATTAGAAGATAACATAACAAGGTTTGTCCAAAGAGCTTTTTAAAATAATTCCTAGTTCCAGCTGGCTAAAGTAGAATGAAAAATGTAATGTGTACTCCACAAAGTGGAGGGGGGGGGCGACTGTCCCTCATCGCCGCATCCCCTAATCGCCGCTACTGTTTGTAGACACGCCAAAGGTGTAGAAAAGGAAATCTAATAACTTATTTATACACGTGTAGACATTCCACTCGATGGAACAGTTGCATGTATGAAACAAAAACTAATACTGTTCGGTGAAGTACGTATATAGAAGGCATACGTCTGTTTGGAGCTTCTGTTGCATTCCGACCAGATTGTCCAGATTAAAATAATGTCTGTGTATTCACCGCTGCTGATCACACTAGCTACTGCCGATATGCAGACAGCAAATATAGTGCGACTGTACCATACACCAGCCTAGAACTATGCGGTCGAAAACGATGTTTACTAATGCAAGGGGTGCATTTGACCGGCAGCGCTGAGTAACATGCTGCGAGTGTGACTCTGTTTCTTATCTCTTCATATTCTGACGAAACCTGCCCGCTGGGAGTAGTTCCCCTGTTAAAGTCAGTTGATAGACACCCCGCACATCACTTATGCATGGGGGACATTTATAAGTAGAAAGTACGGCGTCCGTGAGCCACCTCACCCCATCTCACTTATCCATATCTTTTTACTAAACCTACCCAAACTCTTTGTCAGGGAGAGGGTGTTGCCCTCTAGGTGGCTTTCCCCACCTCTTCAGATAGGGAATTAAAACATTTATGACGATGATGATATTGTAATTTCATTGATTGAGAACTCCGGCTCCTTGGCGAAATGATCAGCCTAGTGACCTTCGGTTCAGAGGGCCCCTGGCTTTGATTTCCCACCTGGCAGAGGATTTTGAATTCCCTTAGCTCGTAGACTGGATGTTAAAATACTCTCCACAACAGCCTTGCAAGTAATACACCACACACACGCACTATCCTCCACTACAACAAAATGTAAAGTCTCGCAGAGGTCGCCCACCCTCGTCGGGGGGTCTGCCTTACAAGGACTGCACCAGGTTAGCAATAGTCACAAGAAATTATTATTATTATTATCATTGATTGATTGATTGATTGATTGATAGATAGATAGAGAGATAGAGAGATTAATTGATTGAGAACGTAAACAACAGTTGAACTTATTCAAGCTATGTAGTCTTTTCAATCGTAAATTTCCCAACATTTCGCCCAAGTGTGGTAGAGGGATAATTAGTTGGAGTGCCACACCTCCCCAAGGTGCTAGCGGCCAGTGCGTCGGTGGGAGAAGAGCGCTGAACAGGGTCATGGCTTTTCTTTATGCAGATGTTGAATATTCTTCATACCGAGTATTGATTTTATTATTGCGTTTGATCTTACTTTCATCGTATTTTGTGTGTGTGATTAGTTTTATGTCGCATCGACTCAGACAGGTCTTATAGCGATGATAGATGGGACAGGGCTAGAACTGAGAAGGAAGTGACTATGGCCTTACTTAAGGTACAGCCCCAGAATACACCTAATGTGAACATTGGCTATCATATATTTTGTACTGCCGGCGGTGGAATTCGAATCTACTACCTCCCGAATAAAAGCTAGTAGCTACATGGACTCGAAAGAGGAGGGTCCCTCGCATCCGGGAGATAGTGGTTCGAATCCCACTGTCGGCAGCCCTGAAGATGGTTTTCCGTGGTTTCCCATTTTCACACCAGGCAAATGCTGGGGCTGTACCTTAATTAAGGCCACGGCCGCTTCCTTCCAATTCCTAGGCCTTTCCTGTCCGATCGTCGCCATAAGACCTATCTGTGTCGGTGCGACGTTAAGCAAAAAAAAAAAAAAAAAAAAAAAAAAAAAAAAAAAAAAAAAAAAGGAGGAGGGTCCAGCCAAAAATATATCTTTATACCTAAATTTTGCACATTCGCTTATTCTCAAAACCACACAACATATTCTACGTCCAAAAGACCTGCGGCCAAGGCTGAGACACAGCCCCTGCATATTTTTCTCGATTTTTGGTATTTTGCGGGTCGTTGTCAGATAAGCGACAGTCTTGATATTTCTTATATACTGAAAATTCTCAACAAAGCCTGCCGCCATGGTCCTTAAGGCGCTGAAGTCTAAAACGGTCTGACACCGAGGTTAGCCGGTTCGAGTCCCGTTGGTCGAAAAATGTTCACCATCAGAATGTTGGCCGGCAGGATAGGGGAGGTGGTGGTATACAATTTCTAATCACTAGATTCCGTGCCAAAAGCCTGGATTAAATTCCAAACCTCTCCGCAGTGCTCATATGGAGTGAGGGCATATGACGCTGTTGATGGTGATTCGTCCGTCGGATGGACGCGATTAAGCCTTGAGCAGACCCCTTGGTGCTATTCAACAGGAGTAAGCTATGTGCCGACACCGGGTTTCACCCTCTCCCTACTATCATATATCACGTCATTCATTTCATCTCATTAACTCCTCTGATGAGGTTGACGTCAGGAAGGGCATCCGGTCATAAAAACCCGCCACGACAGATTCATCTCACCTCATAACCGACCCCGTAGGGAAACGGGACAAGGGTTGGACAAACAAACAGAAAATTCTCAACAAAACTCCTTGAATTCGAAGCAGAGTTGTTGTAATTAATTATCAAACTGTCCGGCTCCATGATTGGCCTTTCATCAGGGGTCTCGTTTTCGATTACCGGTCGGGTGGGGGATTTAAACTTTCATTAGTTAATTCCTAGGCTGGGGGGCTGGGTATTTGTGCCGTCTTCAACATCAGAAATCATCTTAGGTAGGGCACCTTCCTCATAGAAGCCCAGGTCCCCTATACGGGGTCAACTACATAGAAAGACCTGCACCAGACCTCTCGGGAGGACACACGCTATTATAATTACCCTACTTTCCTAGCCTTAGCGGTTAATATTCTTGTAATAATAATTATAATGGCGTGTGGCCTCCGGAGAGGCCTGGGTCATGTCTTTTGATTTAACTCCCGTAGGCGACCTGCGCGTCATGATGAGGATGAAATGATGGTGAAGACGGCACATACAGTTCATCTAGTTCCCGAACCAAGGGAATTAACCAATTATGATTGAAATTCCCGATCCTTCCGGGAATCGAACTCGGAACCCCTGTGACCAAAGGCCAGCACGCTAACCATTTAGCCACGGAGCTGGACAATATTCTTGTGAATATTTATATTTAGAATCTTAAAATGTCCGCCTCTGTGGTGTAGTGGCTAGTGTGAATACCTGCCACCCCCGGAGGTCCGGGTTCGATTCCCGGCTCTGCCACGAAATTTGAAAAGTGGTACGAGGGCTGGAACGGGTTCCCATCAGCCTGGGAAGGTCAACTGAGTAGAGGTGGTTTCGGTTCCCACCTCAGCCATCCGGGAAGTGGTTTTCCGTGGTTTCCCACTTCTGCTCCAGGCAAATGCCGGGTTGGTACCTAACTTAAGTCCATGGCCGCTTCCTTCCCTCTTCCTTGTCTATCCCTTCCACCTTCCCATCCCCCCGCAAGTCCCCTGTTCAGCATAGCCACTTGGGCGAACCAGTTGTATCCCCGACCCAGAGTCTGAAGCTCCAGGACACTGCCCCTTGAGGTGGTAGAGGTGGGATCCCTCGCTGAGTCCGAAGGAAAAAGACTCTGGAGGGTAAACAGATTAAGAAAGAAAGGAATAAAGAATCTTATAATAATAATAATAATAATAATAATAATAATAATAATAATAATAATAATAATAATAATGTTTGTTTTACGTTCCACTCACTTCATTTACGACTTTCGGAGACGCCGAGGTGCTGGAATTATTTCCCGCAGGTGTTATTTTACGTGCCGGTAAATCTACCGAAACGAAGCTGACGTATTTGAGTACCTTCCAATACCACGGTATTGAGCCAGGTTCGAACTCGCCAACTTGAGCTCAGAAGGACAGTGCTCTACCACCTGAGCTACACAGCCCGGCAGAATCTTAACATAAATTAACCAGTAAAATACTGAAGAATACTGAAAGAATAATGAATAATAATAATAATACATTTAGTCTTAGGTATTGTGTGCACTGACGTTTCTAGCCGGGAAACTGGTAGATCTTGGGCGAGCTATTGTTGAGTTTGAAAATGGACATTCGCATCCTTCAAGAATCCACCTATCTCTGTTTGGCCGACGTTCGTTAATTTGAATGGTAATTATTGAAACGAAATGTTTGATTCATTTCTTCTGTTCATATATTGTGCAGTAATTCAGCAGACCTGATATAAGCCATTAGTACGTATATTTTACTTTAAAAAGAGCGGCTTTGAAGAGACTCATGGAGAACTTAACATGTACAGTATGTACATGGCCCCTTCCGCTGGCTTTGTCTATTAAAAGTGTCCATCGAGCGTGAGTCCTGCCTTCCTCTATTGTCGGTGAGGCCATGCATGAAGGAGCACTTTCTGCTCCGTGAGGCCGAAAACATCGACGAAATTACCTTTCGTGGCAACCGCGCAGAAATCAAGACCATTAGCCTTATGATGTTTCTTCAGGGTACAAAGTTGTTGATGTGTGCACTGTACATACAAGCTGTAAAAATCTACTGTAACTTTCGTATTCTCATTTACCTCTATATGAGGGGTTGACACCACGTTTCCTTAGCATGTGGTTTTCAGTGTCAGGAGTATCCAAGGACATGCTTGGCTCATCAGTTCTGTAGCTGCATTTTCCGGTTCACCTCATGGGCGTGAGCTAGATGTACCGCTGTGTGTGTATTTGTAATTGTTGCAAGCTGTCCACTTCATGGCCGTATCGATGAGTATAATCAACAAATTAATCTAAAAAGCCACCTAATCGATACTTTATTTCTTTTGCCTTTGGCAAACTTAAAAATACATTAACAAACACAGTACATGTTTCGACCACTTAGTGGTCATCTTCAGCTGTATATATATAAAAAAAAATCTTAGATGATAACATTTAAAAGCAAGCACATTGGATCTTAAAACTATATCCCATGGGAATCCAAAAACTATTGTTCTAGATGCTTTAAATGAAATGGAAGATGGGGGGGGGGTTGTGGGTAAGGGGATTTATGTTAATTATACTTAAATTACAGTATCGTTTACAATTGCGTTTAAAAAAACTTAAATGATGAAAAACATATTTAAAATGTGTTTGTTAATGCATTTTTAAGTTTGCCAAAGGCAAAAGAAATAAAGTATCGATTAGGAGGCTTTTTAGATTAATTTGTTGATATTTGTAATTGTACAGGATAAGAATGGAAAGAAAACGGCCATGGTCTTGACAATACTGTGCTATCCTGGAATTAGCCTGGAGTTGAAATGGGAAACCACGGAAATCTATTTCGAGGATGCCTGCGCAACTCTCTGCTGAGTAGACGGCTAGCAGCCACTACTGGTCGTGCCGCAACGCACTGATTTAACGTCTTTGGTTAATGCCATAGTGAAGCAAGCCATTTCATTTGCTGTCCCAGAGTTGGAATCTTCAGAAGGAACAAGTGAAGACAGTTTTTGTTTAGTTTGGTGCGTTAATAACCGGTAATTGTAGATATGATAATACAGTTTTGGGATTTTACCGTGTCAAGAAAATAAGATGAAATTCTTTACGTTTCGTAGAGAACATTTATCAGCGTCTTCAGAAGAAAATCTCGACTGTTCACGAGGAAGACTTCTCCACTAATTAAGGTTTGAATTTAGGAATGCTTTACCGTTGGCCTGTACTAAGTAATGCTCTCGTTCGTCACCAGATGGCTCACTGTTAGCACTCCAAGTGGGAGCTAACGGCACCATCTAAGATGTTTCTTGTTACACCGTATGTGCGTTGCGAAGCAACCGCAAGGTCATCAGACGAATCGCGGACGAATGTGGTAGAAGATATAAATAGAAATAAAAATAATAAAATAAAGTGCAACGAAAAACCAGGATAGTAGAACAGAGCTGAAGAACAGAATAGCATAGAAAAAAATTGTGTAGAAAAATAGAGAATAATGAGTGTCACACTCCGGATGTTTTAAAAGTCCATGTTTAGTCCCCTTTTGGGTGGGGGTGGGGGGCGAGGGTAATGAAATATAAAAATAATCGAATATAGTGTCGTATAAATAGTTTTCGGGGTCGCTAAAATGAATAGTGACACTCCGGATGTCGTTTAAGTTCAAGTTGAGCCCCAGTCGCCAGGGACGTGAGAAGGGGTGAAGAAAAGAAAATATACAAAGTGACCGAGATTATGGATGTTTGTGTGTATGTTACAGCATAGCTGTCAACAAAAATTTTGTACAAATATTTCATACAAAAAAATACTGTGGTATCAAGTCACCCCTAAACCTCCAAGGAAGGGGGTAAAATATAATTAAGAACGACCTGTATTAGTGTTGAATCCATAATTTTTGAGACTACGGGAGTGATTTCAACCAAACTTGGTACACATAAGACTTACTATCAGCAGACACACTGCGTGGAGGTATGACAATCCTAGCACGCATGGGGGTGGGATAGGGTGGGATATAAAACAATCGAATATAGTGTCGAATCCATGCCTTTTAGGGTTGCTGAGATGAATATCGACACTTCGGATTTTTTCAAAGTCCAAGTTCAACCCCTTTCGCGTAGTGGGTGAGAAAAGGTGAAAAAGAAAATTTCCAAAATGACCGAGATAACAGACGCATGTGTGTATGTTCCAGCATAACTCTCAACCAAAACTGATACAATTATGACTTACTACCTGCCCCCAGGGTAGGTGTGAAATTTAAAAATATTCGAAAAAGACCGATATTTGAGTCGAATCCATAGTTTTCGCGGTCGCAGAGATGAACTGTGACACTCTGGATGCCTTTTAGGGGATAGTTCAGTCCCATCGGTAGATGGGTGAAAACGGTGAAGGAAAGAAAATGTCCAGAGTGACCGGGTTTATGGACGCAGGTGTGTATGTTCTAGCATACCGCTCAACCAAACTGTGTACACGTATGCCTTATTATCTGGAAGACATTTCTGTGGGAGTTAGATACTGTTTAGACCTCTAGGGCTGGGGTTGAATTATAAACAATACGGAAAGGGGGATAAAATATAAAAATAATAGACAACGACAAACATTAATGTACAGTCCATAGTTTTCGTGGTCGCTGAGGTGACACTCCAGATTTCGATGAAGTCCATGTTCAGCCCCCATCGGCATGGGAATGAAAAGGGTGAAAAGGAAAATGTCCAAGATGATCGAGATTATGGATGGTATGTGTGTTTCTTCCAGCATAGCCCTCATACAGTATTGGTACACATATGACTTACTAGCTGACAAAAATACTGTCTGTCTGTCTGTCTGTTAGGTCATCAGCCCAGAGGCTGGTTGGATCCTCAAATAGCACCACCAAAGGTTATGCGGTTATAAGGAAACCGCAAAAACCAATGGCAGCACCAAAATGAGGCGTACTAGGCAAGACGAGGAGTGAGGTAGTTTGCCATTGCTTTCCTCTCTGGGTCAGAAAGTGCTATTGCAGCACGACTGACTCTATGAGCAACACCTTTCATAACACTCAGATGCACTAGTCGTGCTCTGAATGTCATTACTCAGCACCACCTATACCCCACCAGCTTCCATATTGTCACAGCCATGGATGAGACTGGGACTTCGGTGGAAGCTACACTTTACTCTGGCCTGTGCTAAGAGATGGATACAAAAGTACTGTTGGAGGAAAATACGCCTAGCACTCTTAGGGGTGGAGGTGAAATATAAATACAAACGAAAACGACTGATATCAGTGTTGAGTCCATTGTTTACGAGGCCACTGAGTTGATCTGTGACACTCTGGATGTTGGTTAAGTCATACTTCAGCCGCAATAAGAATGGAGGTTGAGAAGGGATGGGCAATAATTTTAAAATAACCGAGATTATGGGTGTATGTGGGTATGTTCCAGAATAGCCCTCAACGAAACTTGGTACACATATGACTTACCATCTGGGAAAACGTACTATGGAGATGAAAAATCTCAAACCCTACTATGGTTGAGGAATGGGAGGGGATGACATATAAACATAATGGAAAATAACCTACAGTATATTAATGTTGAATCCATTGTTTATGTGTCACTGAGATGAATTGTGACACTCTGGATACCGTTTAAGTCCAAGTTCAGTCTCCATTGAGACGTGGGGCTGAGATGGGCTTAAAAGCAAATAGTCTAAAATAACCGAGATTAGTGTTGAATCCACTACTTTTGGAATCGAAACGCTGATTGGTGTCGGTCTCGGTCACAGCTGAAATCATATACATTGTATGTATAGTGCGACTTATAACTTCTTTTTGACAGGATAATGTACTTAACAGACAATTCGAGCTTCCATAAGGACAAAGTTTTACTCAAAAATTAAATAATCTAAAAGTTGAAATAAAACGCATCTAGTAAAACATCAATCAGCATGTCAAAAAGCAATTGTGTAAAAATTCACTTCACACATAACTAACTGGTAACGCAATTAAAAGGCAAACATTCAAAAACTATCCGGGCAATGCCGGGTACTAAGCTAATAATAATAATAATAATAATAATAATAATAATAATAATAATAATAATAATAATAATCATAATAATAATAATAATAATAATAATAATAATAATAATAATAATAATAATAATAATAATAATAATAATAATAATAATAATAATAATGTTCGATTTGTTGGCTGAATGGTCAGCGTACTGGCCTTCGGTTCAGAGGGTCCCGGGTTCGATTCCCGGCCAGGTTGGGGATTTTAACCTTCATTGGTTAATTCCAATGACCCCGGGGCTGGGTGTTTTTGCTGTCCCCAACATCCCTGCAACTCACACAACACACATAACACTATCTTTCAGCACATTAACACGCAGTTACCTACGCATGGCAGATGCCACCCACCCTCATCGGATGGTCTGCCTTACAAGGGCTGCACCCGGTTAGAAATAGCCACACGAAATTATCGTTATATAATAATAATAATAATAATAATAATAATAATAATAATAATAATAATAATAATAATAATAATAATAATAATAATTTAATGGCATGTGGCCTCTGAAGCGGCCCTAGTGCAGGTCTTTCGAGCTGACGTCGTATAGGCAACCTGCGCATGTATGGGAATGGGACCCTACCTATGATGAATTCTAAATGACGAAGACGGCATCCATACCCAGTCTCCGAACCATCGGAATTATTCCATGAAGGGTAAAATTCCCGTCACGGTCGGGAATCGAACCTGGGACCACCTGGACCAAAGGGCAGCACGCTAACCATTTAGCCACGGAGCCGGGCAGCACTCCAATACACCATTAAACTATATTTATTTGGATTCATAAAATAATGTATAATTACAGGACCAAATAAAAAAATCGATTTTTTCGTCATTTGAGAGTACCTACTGTAATGTCCTCTAGCCGACGTCTGATCCGAGAGTGTTGCCACAAAACATGTTTCTTTATGAAGGGATACGTTAGGCCGGATATTTTCACGAGACAAGAGCTGAAGTATAAAATAACTCTAAAATATTTATGCACGTATCATATTTGTTTGTTTAGGGGCGCGCGGTTGTGAGCTTGAATCCGGGAGATAGTGGGTTCGAATCCCACTGTCGGCAGCCCTGAAGGTGGTTTTCCGTGGTTTCCCATTTTCACACCAGGAAAATGCTGGGGCTGTACCTTAATTAAGGCCACGGCCGCTTCCTTTCAACTCCTAGCCCTTTCATATCCCATCGTCACCATAAGATCTATCTGTGTCGGTGCGACGTAAAGCCACTAGCAAAAAAAAAGTTTAGAAGTGAGGGTAGTAAAGGCAAGAATGTAAAATTTTATTTGAGAGTATATGCCTTAGTCTAAAATTTTATTCAATAAATCTGTTAGAAGCCTCATGACATAAGCCGCGGGATTTCGGGCAGAGTAAATGTTCCTAGTACAGACTGGATCAAGCATGTTGTGAAGTGATCAGTGGGTTCGCTTACTTGTTACACTACAAGGTAAGCCAGCTGGAAATAGACTATTCTTCTGCAGAGTCAAGGTTGCAATTCACGTAGGATTTACGTGATTAGATGTTTTATAAACAGCTCTCACAACTAAGCTGTTTTGGCTGGTCTGGAATAAGATAACGGTGCTGTAAATAACAGGAAACGTTCCTACTTCTTCTGAAGAGGTGTGCATGAAACCTCGCCATACCATAGAGCTGGAAAGTCACGCACTGACAAGATCGGATTTCAAACCCTGGTGGTGGTACTCTCCGTCTTTAAGTGTGAGAAACTCACTACTCGCAAATAGTGTCTTCCAAATATTATTCTTCATCCCCTTATCTCTGAGTTGGTACTGGACGCTATGACATTCTCTTACAGTTTTTCCTATTTGTCGTGTCATCTTTGCTCAGTCCTTTAGCCAACATGTCATTCTGTAGAACGTCTCGCCATCTCATCCTCCACCTTCCTCTAGATGTGGAACTCTGAAATTCTTCGGATCAGGCCTTCTTGATTCGTGGATTTACCTCAGACCGCCACGAATCTCTGTTATTTTTTCCTGTCCTGTCGTCTTTATGATATAGCAGTTTCTTCTCCTTTCCTTCAAAGATATTCTCATTGCCCACCGTAACATTCTTGTTTCCATCCTGTCCAACAATTCATCTTCATTTTTCCTCAAAGCGTATGTCTCTCCCCCTATATTATCACTGTATGGTTTACAGTCTTATAAATCTTTAGCTGGGACTGGAGTGGCATCCTCCTTTCGTAGACTATTCGTGCTATCTTCGTCAACTTCTACCAGCCCTAATTCTTTCACGGATTTCTCGTTCACATCCTCCCGTTTGATCGATCTCCGCACTTGAAGGTATATTTCAGTTGACTCTTTCATGTATACAATCTTGATATCATCACCTCCTCTCTTGCTGCTCGCCTACATTTAATACTTGTTTATTTTTAAGCTTTTCTACTCCAACGTTGCTTGTCAAACGACGAACCTTTCCTGCACTTCTTCTTCTGTATTTGGTAGAAGGACTATATTATCCGAAAACATAAAAATATCGCAGCTAGGCCTGCGTCTAACTGATTTAGATAGTACATCGAGGATTAAGGCAAAGGGAAATGGGATAAGTACCGTTCCTTGAACCTTCACCTCAAATTGTTCTGTCTCCTCAACAGGAGTAGATACCGCTGTTCTTGAACATTCATATATTTCTCTCACCAATCTCACCATCTGTTCTGTTACTCCTTTCTCTATTGGCACTCTGTAATACACCTTCTGCAGATCTATGAAGGCATGGTATAGTTTCCTGTTTCATCAATACTTTTCAGCACTTTCATAAGGTATTACACTGGATTGATTCCTTGGCATTTTTCACATTCTAGAGCATCACATTTATGCTTGTTGCTGGGCGTTATCGTGATTCGTGTCTAGCTTTCTGGGATTGTTTTCTTCAACCATATTTCATATAGGCCCACTCTTTCTACTCCTTCGCCTCCCAGTGTTCCGATCGTTTCAATTGTCACACTCAAAGCCCGGGAGCTTTACCGCACTTCATCTTGCTCAGAGCTCTTACTTCTGAATAATCACGTGATGTCCTTCCATTCTTTCGACAATCCCAAGTTGGTCTCTTTGATTATCCACATTCACTTGTTCTTTACCCTCACACTTTCTTGTAGAATATGTCTTTGAGATATATCCAACCGATTCAATTTCAGCTCCAACGAAAATCATTTCTGACCCTGAAATACCTCTTACAAGCTCATACATCTCACCTCTGAATTTCTCTTTTCCTTCCTCTGTAGATCCTGTTGTGATGCATACGCTGAGATGATGTTCCAAACACTTCTTTCTGCTGTTAGCCTAATGTGTACTGTACTAATTTATCACTTCTCCTTTTCACTTCAAGTACTTTCCTGTTCCGTCCCCTACTAAAAACAACCCCTACTCTATTTCTTCCTTTATTTCCACCACAGTCATATGCCTTGTAGCTCTCCTAGTTCTCTGGTGCCATTTTCTTTCCATATTGTCTCTTGAACGCAAAATACATACCGGTATTTACTTTCCTTCTCGTCATCAACTCTATTATCTCCATTGCTCTACCAGTCACTGCTCCCACATTCCTTGTACAAGTTCTAATTAGATCAAAATTCACTGGTTTCTTTAACTGCAATCGTGGTTCTGCGGTATCCATCGTCAATTTCTGATCCCATAGCGGGTTTTATGTGCTCGTCGCTTCTACGGAACGCCCTTACATGTTTAACTACTCTGGAATAGTTTGTCATAACGTTGTTGGTTCTAGAGCAACGTTTAACGACCGCATGACCTTGCTGACGCCAATCCTCCAAAGTATCTAACAGACAGCTTCTAAATTGGAGAACATACGCCCTCTTAGCCTGCCCTAACTTGGGGTACAGGCACTACTTGATGGGTTTCAGAAGCATTTCCTCTTCAGAGAGACCACCACCGTCCCAAGAGGGCTTCTTCGTCCGAAGCCGTACGCCTTCTCAGGTGTCGGGTTATTTCCCGCCACCCAAAACTCGGGGTTGAGTCACTGGCTCTGTGGTATACTTGATTTACCATAGCAAAGTGACTTGGCCTGACACTCATTCTAGTCCTAGACGCAAATAATTTGAGTTGCACACACTTTTACAGCGTATATAATTATACATATTCTCGGATAGTTTATTCTAAAGAATATAAAAGGAGCTTAAGAAATATTTAGAGCTCTTAAAACGATTACAACAACAACAACAACAATAATAATAATAATAATAATAATAATAATAATAATAATAATAATAATAATAATAATAATAATAAAAGTTCGACTCCTTGGCTGAATGGTCAGCGTACTGACCTACGGTTCATAGGGATCCGGGTTCGATTCTCAATCAGTTCAGGAATCTTAAATGCGTATGGTTAATTCCTATTGCTCGGGGACTGGGCCTGTCTGTTCATCACAACGCATTTCTCTTCATATAGACACAACACACCGTTGGCGATAGGAAGGTCATCCGGCCGTAAAAACTGGGTCAAATCCACATCAAATCCCGACCCCAATAAATAACGGTTAAAAGTACTAGTAACATTATTGTTACCGTAGTGAATTTCATTTGGCAGCTTTCTCTAAATATATGTTTTAACAGAGATTGGTAGTTATTTCGGCTATGTAAACCCTAATCTACTGTTGCTCTGCGAGCTATTTGGACACGTGGTGCGGTTAGTGTATTCTGTAGATGGCCAGTTCAGTCCCACTGTCAGCAGACCTGAAGAATCATCAACAAACCCATCATTTCTCGAAAGCGTGTTCATAGCTACGCAGCGTACGACGAAGCCATCTTGCTCGTTCATTGAGAGTTTTGAAGCTAGGCAACGTTTATCGTGGTCAATTCTTGGTTAGGTGACCACTCAGAGTTGGCTGATCGTCGAATATAAAGGAACTAGTCATCCTAGTACAAAATCAGTAAGTCCTTGGCTTATCTCGGACACTTAGGAAATCACTTCCAGTAACGTCCAGGAAAGGATAAAGCGCCCCAGCAAAGCCAAATCCTACCCGTGTCTGGTATTAAATCTTCTATTTTTGTAATATTCTACATACTTTCTATCTTACCAACACAATCGATAATGCATATTTTATTATGCTTCATAATGTTATTTGCTGAAGGGTTTCGGAGTCACCGGGGGGGCGGATGATTTCTCCGCGGAAGCCAACGACATATCCTCAAATGCCACGGACCTCATTCGAGAGTGAATCCGCAATTTTGTATCATTACGGTTAGCTGTTCAAAAGCTTTCATCTTTAACAGTGTTTTATTATTGTCCGGGGCACAAACATAGCTAGGAATACCTAACAGTCCCGTTTCTACACTCATAGGAAAGATAAAGCAACCATTAAGAAATGGCTGTTCGCATATTACCTCACTCCCCTATTGGCCAAGTTTGACTTCTGGCTTAAACATGGTGCGTTTCAATCCTGTTTAAGAACTGGGTCAACTCAACATTCTGAAGGCAACAGAATAGAAATGGGTTCCAATATACTGAGAGAGCTGTATGGGCCATGTTGCTGTAAGCTGAAGTTTGGGAGTTGGGAAGTTTAAACTCTACCTGCAGACATTTTTTTGAGGTTTCACATTTTTACGCCCAGAATAGTTTGGGGTCGTACTTCTAAAAAACTGCTGGTGATGTACTTTAATTAAAACTACGGGAGCTGTCTTTACAGTTCTAGACTTAGAGTATTGTAGTGTCCCTCGGAAATCTACCTGTATTATTCTGGTGTTAAGTCATTTAAAACATTGATTTGGAAGGATTTTTCCAAAAGTTATTATTTGAACTCAAGAATAAAGCAGGAATGGTGCTTACAATACAGATCGCGAGCTTTTTCTTACCTATTAATTTTTTCCAAATTTATTATAGTAACACATCTGTTATTAGAGATACTACAAGTACACAGGTTACCAGAAAGCTCACAGCTGTGTTGAACTCACAGCACCTCTAAATCCATAAAGTAGAAAAATAGTCGTTCCGTTTTCATCGTACACAGTTTTAAAAATATTAAAATGATTATGAGGAAGACAACCATCCACGGGCTCCAGGAAATCGTGATTTCTTGTGGTTTCGTATTTCATCTCTAGGTTAATGTGAGTATATATCTTTCAGGAGATCACTTTTTCAGTCCTGACACTAATTATAATTAGGTTTCTTCGTACCTGAATAGACATTACACAGGTATGTGTTACCAGACTAAATTCTTACACCCAGTTAGTCCACAAGGACGTTGATAGCAATTCACCCAGGAACCCTGGCTGTGCGATTGACAGCAAACATAATTACAGGTCTCTTATTCCTTACCCTACTTAGAAATACTGTCCCTTCCCCGGTCCTCTCAGGCCAAGTAAATTTGAAATGTATTTCCCGCAACAAAAAAGTCATGAGTTATCAAGGCCCTTAAAACTAAAATGTCTGTACAGAGAGATAGCGTGTTTTATTATCCATCAAAATGATTGAACAACTATTTGCAGTTAAGTTAAATCGCGTTTGGGTTTTCAACTGGACAGACATTTTAGAAACACACACTTGAACCACACACGAACATCATCGCGTCAAACTTCTGTTCTCCACATGGCTTCTCACAGCGCATTGCCTTCCAGAAGAGTTCACAGCTAGCTTCATTCAACTCCGCGTAGTTGACTGACGGACTCACTCCGAAGAATGACTCGTTACGGACTCGAAAAAATTTATTTATTTATTTATTTATTTAATTTATTTATTTATTCTCGAAAAATTTATTTATTTATTTATTTATTTATTTATTCATTTATTTATTTGGGATCAGCAAAAGCATGACGCAGTAATATGTACTGTATATATGAACGATAGTTATCTAAAATGAGAAATATACAAGTATTTGCAAAGTACATAAATATACAGAAAATAAACTGTACAACCATATACTTTGCATATTTACATATGAAAAATATAGAAAAAGGAAAATTCCTTTAAATATAAGAGGGGAAGTGCGACATTGTGGACTAGATCAGCAGCAAATAAAACAATAAGGCAAGTTATTGCTCACTCTCGCGATGGAAGCTGATTAACAATGGGCCAACTAACCAGAATGATCTGGAATTACGAGCTACTAAAATCTTCTACGGCCCTTTATAAAGGAAAGGTGAACATATTCAAAAATGGTGGAATGATAAAGTCAGTGCACCATGTAAACGCAAAACGAAGGCATATGAAAAATTACTCCAAACAAGGACTGGCGGAGACAGAGAATTGCACGTCCCAGTAATCCACACACCGAACAATATAATAAAACTATTTTACTTTCAGTGATATGAGGGGGAGTATATAGAAAAATATTGTCCTTGGGGATCCGTGTTGGGTGCCATCGACTGTGCAGTGCACCTGATGGGATCAGTGCCTCGTTTAAACTTCCCCTAAAAGCAATAATCACTACCTTCACCAGTAATGGTCTACGTGACGTACAGTGCGATGTGTACGTGTCCACGTCTGCGCGTAACGTGGTGCATTGGTGACTGTACGGCCAGTATGACTGGTATAGGACAAACCGATCACCTGTCTCGTGCAATTCGGCAATATGACTCTGTTCGAATCGGGCTAAGTGGAGATATTCGACTTGAGTACTAATTACACTACTATTATAATTAATATTACACTGTATTTGAAAAACGTTCCAAAACGTTGTCAGCAGTGTCTTTATTGTAGAGTATGCTAGTTTGAAGGGGGATAGCATATTTCATTTCCAATGGTGTCAGTCACGATATATTGATGCTAAATATTGCATTATAATATCACAGATTTTTATTAAATAAAATTAATTAAGATAAACATTTATGTTTCCCGAAGTACCCTCATACAGATGAGTGGAGGACCGAGTACTGTTTTGGGAAACGGAAGCTTCTTCCCAAAAGGGATGAGTGCCCAGTCAGGATCAAATCACAGGTGGCACGTGGGGGAGCATATTGATGAAGTTCTGAAAAGTATAGAACTAAAGTAAATATCTACTTTTGTAATTTGTGGTGTGCCTTTGTAACGGGTCGATAATTTTAATTTTGTATTCCGAATAACCTGATGATGTTGTTGAAGATTGGTTATATTGTCGTGGGTTTAGAGTTTTATGTTATTGCATTCCTAAAGTCTCTTTGGAAACTGAGACATGAGAATCTGCAAAGTCACAATCTTCATAAAGCGTACTGTTGATCTCAACTGTGAACTCACTTCGTTAGTTTTGCTGCGTTCGGAGTTTCATTGTTTCGTCAGATAAGTCTATTTCATTATACTGCGTTGCTTCGGGCTGAGTACAAAGTCTGGAATAGTTATATGAGTATTTACATACAGAGAACAGGACCAGTTGTAGTTGTTTAAAACAAATAGAAGCATGTTTACACTGTAAAAAGAAGAAGACTAACATTGTAAAATGCCAAGTCAGCTTTTCAAATACAATTGCCTTCAACGCTTTCTGTTACTGTACTACGCTTTGGAGATACTTTCAGATCTCAAAATCGTCACACCGCATGAATATCTTAATGATATACCATATATTCGTGTACGGAGTAAACGATAGGAAACACGGGCCCAGTTCAGCTCTTAATATTGAACCCATGACCTCCCAAGGATTCAGTATGTAACATACAACTGTCAAATGTGACTTCCTAACTGAGAATATGGAATTAGACTACAGAGTAATGAGTCAATAAGCGGTTAATAAAAAGTATTAGTGAGTCAAAAATGGGAGGTATTAGTTAACTGCTGAAGATTTGAGATAGTGAAACAGTTACATCATCTGGATACCTTAATGACTAAAAGTGTTGCACGTGGAAATAAAACTAGTAGAAATGGAAGCAACCGCATAAACCTAGGCCGAAAGCTGGGAGGAGAGGCTCTGGCTGTCACAAACCAGGATAAAGTGGAGATGCGATGGAGGAGAAGCACCTCTTAAAAAATCTTGCCTCAGCTGGCCCAGTTGGTAGTATCTCACGAAGGCCCCTTGCCAAGGTTACAGGTGAAAATAGGCTAATGATTCTATGGGTGGATGAAGACGGGTGGGTCCCAGCTGCTTAAGAGGTGGAAGAGACTCCAGATCACTGTCTTGTGGAAAGAGGTTTGGCCTAAAGAATGTGGAAATGAAGCAAGACGAGAGGTTTACTCTAGTAGGCATTCCTCTCACCGTAGTTTCATGGTAGGCCTAATAGCCAACATGGAGTGAAGTTTGTATCCTACTGTATTCTGTGCGCCAGAGGAATACAAGTCGGAAGAATTAATCAATGACGACCACACATGAAACGAATTATTAAGCCGGGTCCACACTTCTATCAGATCAGCGTGTCTGTCATGATCGGCCTTGTGAAAATAGAGTTCTGTATCAAGATCTTGTATCAAATATGTTACCACGGAGAGTCGCTCTTTTGCCGTCGCATCAAAGAGAAGATACGTAATAGAGATACGGACAGTACGGACGAAGCGTTTCCCAGATCAGCACTCCGTACCATCGCCTCGTGTGCTGCGCATGCTCGGAGTCCCCGTCACTCTTCCCTATTCACCATCTCTCCGATTTCGATTTCGTTTAGTTTTGCATCAATCTTTGGTTGGGGATCTTCCAATTTGAAGAAAAATGGGTTCGGAGTGGTCCGTGGAAAAAATTCAACAGTGGATAAGTTGTTATCAACACAAGACCGTTTTTTGGGACCCAAAGGATCCGCATCACGGTAATCGGTTGAAGAAGAATAGCGCATGGGAAGAAACCGCGAATGACGTTGGGAGCCCGATCGAATCGTGCAAAAAGAAAATGGAGTATCTGCTGGAGCAGCCAACTGTAGCTGGAGAACCAACACTCAACCGATGATACAAGACCGATGGGTGAAAACTAACAGATACGCATAGATGATACAGATACATGATACAGATGGGGCATCTCTGTCAAAAGATGCCTTCATTCAGGTACAGACCTAGCATTTTCCTGGTGTGAAAATGGGAAATCATGGAAAACCATCTTCAGGCTGCCCTTCCTTGCGTCGCCGAAAAACCTTCGATGTGTTAGGGCGACGATAAGCCACTAGCAAAAAAGGTTTCAACCTTCCTTCATGGTGTTACATTTTCCAAAACTTGAACGTACTGTGATCGTCTGACGAGAAGTCTCGTGCATGGGGGTGAGGAGTGCAGAGGGTAAGCGTGTCTGCTGCGCATGCGCCAGTCACAAGTCTCAAGGCCGGCCCATAAATATCGGCTCCGTTCGCGGTGATTCTTGTGAACTAAGGTGCTGCTGTGAAGTTTCAAATTGGTAGTGCAGTTGCGCTTTAGTTACATATTTACTGCATAATGTTGAACATTCATCTCTCTCAGAGAGCTCGCACTGTTTATCACAGCTAATGTTTGTAGCTTAGAGTAGTATCTGTTACTCGTGCCGTATTTACAAGCTGCCGCGACTTCTCGTGAGACGCAGATAGTGTACCGGGTGTAACAATATAGTACGACCAATCTTTCAGAGCACACTTCTCACACGTAGGAAAAGAAAATATATTACATGGACATGGAGTCATAAACGCTTTATTTCCATGTTAGAACTCATTTTCTACAACTCTACGACGTACTCGCACACTGATCACAGGAAACACACAGGAACAGAAAGTATCAGCATTTCACATGAAGCTCTTTCTTAGATGAAATGTTCGAAATTCCCTCCACAGAGCGAGTTGGCCGTGCAGTTAGGGTCGCGCAGCTGTGAGCTTATATTCGCAAGATGGTCGGTACGAATCCTACTGTCGGCTGCCCTAAAGATGGTTTTCCCGTGGTTTCCCATTTTCGCACAAGACAAATTTGGGGGTTGTACCGTATTTAAGGCCACGGACAATCCTAGTCCTTCATATAAGAAAGACTTTCTTGTGGCATGCTGCTGGTTCGTTCTGTTCCTGTGTCTCTCGCAAGCTTAATGTACTACGTAGAGGAATGTATCGTGCAAGTTGTTACACCCTGTATACCCAGATTGCGAACGTCTGATGAAACTTCAAGACGGCCTTCAAGGCAAAATCAATTAAAGCTCAGTGCCTTAGAGAATGAGTGGGGTAGCTTGTTAGCTGTCAAAGTGGGTAAATGCCAGCGCGTTGCATAATTAGAATAATATCTGAGGGAAAGATAAACACACGGCTTGTTTGTGGCTCATTCAAACGCATATTTCTGATATTCTCTTTACGTTTACAAACCATTATCATTTAATTAGTACCGACGTCTAATTGGAGCTTGTTTTTGTGCAGCTTGATGATTCCTTCACGGGATACAAAGAGAAATTATCTTCGGGAGCGTATTTCCGAGTGGCAGATTGTTGCGGTTGACACAAAAATAATGTACATAAAACAAATACCGTACTCATACAGTGAACTATATTTTTGTTTTCCGAGAGATCGTTATAACATAGGTTTCACTACTAGTACAGAGAATACACTTCAGAAGAAATCTCTACAATTAGATATCTTCGATTGGGAATTAAATGATGCAGGGTACACAATTAACTAACGTAGGTTTTCGTGGTTCATTGTATTAAAATAAATATAATTATCTGAAAAAAGCCACATATTTACTACTAAAACAAAGCCTATTTATTATTAAAACAAAGCCGAGTTTTCCGCCAAATTACGAGTACGCATTCCCAAATTACAAGTATATTTTGTCTTTGTTTTAGTAGGCCCCCTAATAAATAAGTGGCTTTAATCCAAATAAATTTATGTATTTATTTCAAACTGGGTAAACTTAAAAAAATACATTTTGTCTGTTTAATTGTGTTAAAAATAGGATTTTCACCTCTATAAATTAAATTTGTTTGATTGTGTGTAGTTTCAGTATCAAACGAATCATACGTTCTTTAACGGTGAGAACTATGCATAGTACCTACTTCAGACGTGAAATTCATGAACGTTTCCTCCTCTTCTTCTTCTTCTTCTTCTTCTTCCTGGTCTTTTTACAATCGGTTGGGGGCGGATATGCATGTTGATTTGGCCCAGTTTTTCGACCGGGTACCGTTCCTGTCACCAATCATATGTGGATGGATGGAATATTCACTTTTAAAATATCTGTGTTATACGGAAGTTTTGCTCGCAGGATCTTCTTGGTTAGTAGGGATCGTTATATCGCAAATATAGAAACAAACAATTCGAGAAATACCATATATCTCTGAATACAAACTCTACACAGAAATATCAAATCCGTTGTTTTCTGAACATGTATTTATCGACGAAATTCCATACTTTCATTAGAATTATAATATAAATTAACGGAAAGAAGGTGTTTGAAGCTTTCAAAATCTCAAGAACATTCTTATAATTGCCTATTACGATATCCAAAACGAACTCTGAGAAGATTCTTTCAATTATTTATAACGCATTCCTTACAGATGCCATTGAAATGTCGTATGGCTTTTAGTGCCGGGATATCCCAGGACGGGTTCGGCTCGCCAGGTGCAGGTCTTTCTATTTGACACCCGTAGGCGACCTGCGCGTCATGATGAGGATGAAATGATGATGAAGACAACACATACACCCAGCCCCCGTGCCATTGGAATTAACCAATTAAGGTTAAAATCCCCGACCCGGCCGGAAATCGAACCCTGGACCCTCTGAACCGAAGGCCAGTACGCTGACCGTTCAGCCAACGAGTCGGACACAGATGCCATTAAAATCCATAGATGAGATTGAAAGGTCTGTTTATCTCTAGATTGTCCTCTTAATGGGAATGACTATTGTATTAGCTGCCTCCGTGGATCAGTGGCAGAGTGTCGGCCTCCGGATCCCGAGATAGCGGGTTCAAACCTGGCAGAGGTAGTCGGATTTTTGAGGGCGGTTAAAAGTCCAAGTCCATTGACACTCCATGTCGTACGATGTTGGCATGTAAAAGATCTCTGGTGACACATTTGGTGTTTACCCGAAAAAAATCATTAAATCTCAGCCACACACGCCCAAGAGAGATTCGGTTTACTCTGCTATCTAGAGTAAAACGGAACGTCGAAATTGACGAGCAGACAGCCAGATGGCGTCAAATTGAAATGTCTGCACAGTAGCTGAGGCCATACGATTATTATTATTATTATTATTATTATTATTATTATTATTTTACTTCCTCTTTAAACATTATTCACCCCACCGAGCATGTGGTTTCGCGGTTTGTGTCACGTAGCTATCAGCTTGCATTCGGAAGATAGTGGGTTCGAACCCTACTTCGACAGCCCTGAAGATGATTTTCCGTGCTTTCTCATTTTCACACCAAGCAAGTGCTGGGGTTGTACCTTAATTAAAGACACGGTCGCTTTCTTACCACTCTTATCCGTTTCCTATCACATCGTGTATCTATGATGCACATACCATAAAACATATGCGCAGTTAGGCAAAATGTTACAACAGAAGAATGGGATTCAATGTGCAAATTTGGAGATATTGCAAACCAAAGATAGATGTATTATTTCTACTAAGTTACTGCCTAATGTTTTCCAGTCATACATATTCACCAAAATGACAGAAATATCCATTTCAATCTCCAGGCTGTCTCCTTATGAAGAAATAAACAGATTGTGAACAAAGCACTCGAGGAGAAACGGAATACCCTTTGTAAGCTGATTTGGATTACATGGCTGTGGCTAGAGTATGAATGCATTGGAAACTATGACAATGTATTCATGTGGCTAAGTGTAGGAGAGAGCCAATAACTTTAACTTCGCTATTTTTAATGGCATAAATAAATAAATAAATAAATAAATAAATAAATAAATAAATAAATAAATAAATAAATAAATAAATAAATAAATAAATAAATAAATAAATAAATAAATAAATAAATAAATAAATAAATAAATAAATAAATAACGTTTTCTTTCTTTCTTTCTTTCTTTCTTTCTTTCGTAATCCGTTTACCATCCAGGTTAGGTTTTTCCCTCGGCCTCAGCGAGGGATCCCACCTCTACCGCCTCAAGGTCAGTGTCCTGGAGCGTCAGACTTAGGGTCGAGGGGGCACAACTGGGGAGGAGGACCAGTACTTCGACCAGGCGGCCTGACCTGCTATGCTGAACAGGGGCCTTGTGAACGGATGGGAAGACTAGAAGGGATAGACAAGGAAGAGGGAAGGAAGCGGCCGTGGCCTTAGGCTCGGTACCAGCCCTGCATTTGCTTGGAGGAGAAGTGGAAAACCATAGAAAACCACTTCGAGGATGGCTGAGGTCGGAATCGAACCCCCTCTACCCAGTTGACCTCCGCGTTCCAGCCCTCGTACTACTTTTCAAATTTCGTGACAGAACCGGGAATCGAACTCGAACTTCCGGGGGTGGTAACTAATCACACTAACCACTACATCACAGAGGCGGGATAAATCATGTCTAATGTGTATATTCTGCAGCTGATCTAAATTGGATATCCATCAGATTGACGGCATATTTTAAAAGTACTCTTCAGACATACTGTACAACACTATCAAGATCATTGGTGTGCTGAGAAGATCCAGATGATCTCCAAATATTAGAGTGTCTCAAGGTTGGCTTGATAACGTTCACAGCCGTATACTTTGCCTTTATTCCGGGTACATGACCTCTCATAATAACAGCGCCTCAGTTAACCCAACGAGTTCTCAGTCCAGGTTTAAAATACGAGACTCGAACCAGGGATCTTCGGGTAAAGTGCTGACACGACTATCTATACACGATGGGACCGGCAATACTTAACATAGGTATGAATGAGGGAATGAAGCAAGCAAGCTTGACTGTTATTATGTTGATCATAGCTACGGGACCTCCAACTAAATGCGAAATCCGAGCTAAAAGGACGTGAGTTTCCATTTCAGGAATACTACTAACATTAGTCGCGATTCGAACCACAGCCACCTTGGTGAACAGCCAGTGACGATGCCACTCGGCTATTACTCCTTGAATGGGCGACCTTTGGCTATTATGAGCTATTCTGCAATATTTTATGCCCATGGAACAATGTGTAATTATATAAAAAATAAGGATCCTAGAAGGAAACCATAATTTAATTTCATCGATTATCTTAGAAATACAGTAGTATAGATTATTCGTTCCGACCTGGATATAGAAGGGATCGAATAACTGAAAAGATCGAAGAATACTGACTAATTAGGAAATATTGTGACCGTATCATCACAATTAATAATTATTTTAAGTTATATGCTTGGGAAGGAAGCAGGCAGCAAGCTTTCTTTGTGGTGTGGATGTTGGGAGCAGCATCAGATTGCGCAATAGAACGCCCGTCAGAGCGGCGCCTTACACACCCAGTGGGTGGCTTAGGAAACTCCGAACTAGGCACACGTCATAGAAGAAGCAGCAGAAGAACACTATTTTAGAGACTCCATATTGAAAACAAATGCCAGCGTACAGCGTTGCCAAAGCGATCGGGCCAATTTTAATGTATTTTCGGCTTAAATAAGGCTTGGTTAACCGAAATGCATCTGTCAATGCAGTAGAAAGAATATTGGCTAAATTTTGAAATCAGGAGTTATGGTAGAAGAGATTCTCCAAGGTAAATGCGCTTAAAAACAGTTTACGTAATAGGATTGGCGTACTGACGCTACTGGTGAAGCCAGATACCTTCGGGAATTCCCCATTTCCCCCCCGATCTCATTAATTAATTACTGCAAACTTGCCGATCATTTTCAATTCCGCACGGCATAACGCACTTGTGAATAACCAAGTCACACAATCTGGCGTATTGCTGAATTCCACAGACTGGTTGATCTAGGAGATGTGAAAATGAGGGAGGGGGCGAGGTCCGCCGGCCACACCTATCCCTGGCTCGCCTATAAATTTTTGCACTTCCCAGGGGACAGCAGCAGTCGTGAAGGAGCTTTCGACGGGAAAAGACGGCCGGTTCGCTATCGAATTTGCCGCTCCTTTGTATATGAAGTGAACAAAGCGGGAGTGAATTTTCAGTGTTTTTCTCTTCTATTTTGGTGATAGACAACGGAAGATTATAATAATGAGACGTACCTGATATATCGGCCGCGAGGTAGACTGTAAGTTCATGAAATATGAAGTAGGTTTTGTGTATAGAAAGTGATTACACGAAAGTATGCAGAACTTCTGTCGAAGAACGCTCTTGTAAACTAATAATCAGTAGCTGTAAAAGAGAACAATTGATAGGGATAGAATCATGGTATTCGAAGACCTATTCGAAAAAGGAAAGGTAGACGTCTGACGAAGAACTGTGTAAATCTACGCTAATTTATGAAAAAAAGCTTAGGGTGAGATTATTGCACTGATTATCAGGCGGAGAGAAGTGTTCACGAACTAATAAACTAGATAGAAGACAGGGATAAATACAGTTGACTAGCGTCACGACTTTATGTGGCGAAAAATCTGAGCTATGCGAATGCTGAGAATATCCGTATTAGCTGTGTCATAATTGAAGTAGACTAGCTGAAATTAGCCTGTATCAACACGGAACCGTCGGTGGTTAAGGAACGAGGTAGTGGAAGTGAATGGTGACGTGGGAATAAGAAGTCTGTAAATTTGTGTCAACTACAATATATTTTCAGTGATCCCTGTGCTATTCAAATGGATTACGCAAGAAACTATATGGAACTTCTAGATCCCAGGACTCCAAGAGCCAGCGCCATTGAATAAGTCAACATGGGTAGGCCCCCGGAACGCCGGATGGGCCCGAAGACAGCAAACTGTTGAGTACCAAGTTATATTTCTACTCCAATGCTAGTATTTCCCTTTGTAAATAACAGTAATGTAAGGATAGGGTTATTAATAATATGATTTGATATGCTAGCCCCACTTAGAATGGTCGGGAGATCCTTTATTCATTTTGTTTCAATTAATTAGAGATGGGAAGGGAGTGATCCAATGTCAGTGTATAGAATTTGGAACCCCTTTTAGTGGCTATATTTGCATGTTATCATAGTTTTGTTTATTTAGTGCTGAGAAGGAATTGAGGGGGAAAAGGAATAGAAAATCGTGTAGATTAATGTTGTAGATCTCACCTGAGCGATTGCTTAAGTCAAGCAGGGATTAGCAGGTAACAGAGTCATTAACAAGTGCCCGTATAAAAGAAAGATTGGGAATAGAGTCAGCACTATAGTCGTAAAAGTAGAATCAGTAGTTTATTGCATGTTAGTATAAGATTTGGCTGCAACTGAAGATGTTTGAGAATTGCTGTGCTGAGGTTTGAACACTTGCCCCCCACTACACTAGTGAGGTTACGTGTAGAAGCTCTGTTTAGTGTTTGGCAGGACTTTAATAATTTAAATTATTTTTTAATGATGATTATTATTATTATTATTATTATTATTATTATTATTATTATTATTGTATTTCTTTTCGTATATGTTTGATCGATGATTTCGTGCCGATCTATTTAAATGGCAGGCTAGTTTGATGCCAGGCACACAATCACGGCCCAAATGGGAGAGATTAGGAGGCATTGTCCTTCGGTGAAAGGCGAACGAAAGTGTGAACTACTGTAGGTTACGAGAACAAATGAGTGGTTAAATTCCAACTTCTGGCAAAATGAGGGAGTTTTTGATATAATATGGCTGTTTAATGTGAGAAATAATTATTGGTCATAATGATTGTATGAGTTGGTTCAAGGAGGTGGGCCCTGCATTAGCTCAATTGAATGATTTTATTGACTCAGTGAATGCCGTTATTGAGCGGGTTAAATAGTCTCTCGCCGTGGTGTGAGGGAAGTATACTTGAGTCGTGATTTATTGCTCCCAGAAGGGAGGTCCGTGAGGGACACAGCCAAAAGAACTCGCCGTGTCAAGGAAGTGTTTTCTGTTAAAATGTTGCATTCTACTGTGAGAAATAAGGCAGAAATTATATGTAACCACCACACACAGTCCATTAGCCTTGATCCGAAGAATAATGTAGAAATTGACGACTGTACGTGACACGATTAGCTAAGTTAGAGTTTTTATTACAGCGCCCTAGATGGAGACGGCCAGAGTCTCAGGTTCAAATCTCACGTGAGCACAGAAGGGATCGACCGCTCGCTCATACAGCGGGTCACAACGGAATGACTACAGCCCTTGTATTTATTTGTACATGTATTTGATACGTTTCTTTTCAGGGTATGTTCTTGTTTATTGTTAATCAATGTCAATTTGAATTTAGACTTCGTGAGAGTCCATTGATAGTAATCGCAAGTGATAAGTTTGTTTCAAGTCGGTGCTTGATTTCATATGGGAGACTTGAGACCATCTATTTCTGTTCCGCGTTTAAGTGATGGATTTTTGATATGTTCGGAGCATTTGGATTAATTATTTCCATTTTTGTTATTTTTAATATTTTCTAGATATTTTCTGCGGTAGAGTTAAGGTAGCCGACCATTCTAATGCAGAAAATATTTCAGTGTAAATACATTTTTATTGTGTAATACGCGATTTAGTCCCATGGAATACTCGCATTGGGAAGGACATGGCTTGCTCTGTAAATATTGAAGGTTTATTTTATTATGTTGTCATACTCGACGGTTTATGTTTGACCGGTGGATAGCATACAAATAAACCAATATAGCACACATCTAAACCAATGTGGCATTTATGTAAACAATGTAGGACACAGGTGATCCAATGGGATAAAATGTGAATGTAGAGAAGTAGTGTCATCCTCTCGGACATTCTTCGTTTCATAGAGAGGAAGGTAACCATTAATGTATGTGTCAGAAAGGAAAATTTGGTGTATAAGAGACATTACCAGCGATCGTTGTCATCCACATAGATTTTCTGTGGAATGTGGAGGCAACTGCTAATGTTAATGGTAGCACGGACTTTTCCGATGCTAAAATATATTTTTTGTAATGTCACTTGTATTATAGTTATCCAGGATGTCAGTAATTGTTGTAAATATTTCCCCGAGTGATTAGTAAATTGTTTGAAACTATTTCGTGCCTATCTATACCGAAAAACACGCATCCAAAAACCTCTTCCGTTCATTGTAAGCCTGTAAGATAGTTTAAGTTTTATAGCCTTTACTAGCCGCGGACGGTCTTCGACCCTGAGTAGCCGGTGTTCAGACCTCAGGAACGGGAGAGTAGCATTGACCTTGCTGTGCTGCATGACCGATGACTTCTCATGTGAGTGGATTTATGATACAATCCCAATGAGGGGAAATCGGCACAGGCCGAAAAGGTCCCTTGACTATCGACTTCCGTGGAGCATGGTCCCATGTGTTCGTGACCCGAAAGGGTTGGTTTGTTGTCACATGGTCCCATGAGTCATGGGGGAAGTTAATACCATTGTAAAAAATAATCATAGGAGTGTTGCATTACACGCTAACTACGAAACAAAGAGAAACGTCCCTGAATTTGTCAGGTTAAATAAGTAGTCTACGACCCTGTTCAAAATATACCGAACTTTAAAAAATCCACTATTCTGGCCCTTCACAAGCAACTCAATGTTGAAAACATCCTAGGGATATGAGCTTCGAATTTTAGGTAAATATAATATAATAAAGTATGAGAATGTATTCTGTATTTATTCTTAAAAGTGACAATCCTTTCCTTAATCATCGTTATCCGGTCGATTAGATTAGCAAGTTGCCTTTTTCTACTCAACAAGCGCTAATGTGAGTCAATATATTGTTTCACTTAAGCACCACTACGAGCGCTAATGTGAGTCAATATATTGTTTTACTTAAGCATCACTACGGGCGTTAATGTGAGTCAATATATTGTTTCACTTAAGCACCACTACGAGCGCTAATGTGAGTCATTGTATTGTTTCACTTAAGCACCACTACGAGCGCTAATGTGAGTCAATGCAGAGTTTCACCATGACGAATAGAAGAACCAAGTGTGAGGACTCAGTCGTTATAGCATGGTAGTTTGTGGCCCCACCACTGCAAGCACTACAAGCGATTGATCCTTCAGGAGCTAGCAGTTGTCTTCAAAATGTTATGGATATATTCCCTCATTATCTAAATTGTCGATTTTTCTTCAGAATGAAAGAAATCCGGCGAGATTTACAATCCCGAGCATCCGCCAAATCTTCACGCAAGCTTTCGAAAGTCCAGTAACCGACAAACTGAGTTGGTAAGTAGAGTATTGCCTTCATGGATGTTTGTTTTAATATGCTGGGTGTTATATGTTATTTATCTGTATATATACACTCGAGTAACCAGTACTTTTCGCGACTTGTGATGAAGGTCGTAGCTCTTATTTCTGTGTATGATATTTTCCATTGTACTCTGCCGTGGTATTGCAATTATAATCTCTCATTGTTTTTAAAAGACAGTGTATATACTTATCAGTTACGGAGTAATAAGTTTCCTCTGGCCTCATTCCTAAGAGTAGCTGATCGGTACTGTGGACATAGCCCACTCTGGTGCTGCCTGGCGGGGCGCGCTTGAACTCGATGAGTCCTCACACTTGTTCGTCTATTCGTCATGGAAATTTTTCAAAAAAAATAAAATAAAAAGTGCCTGAGGGTATTGGACCACGGAACACATTACAGAAAGAATTATGTAAATAAGTTCATATGTCTAGGATAGGGCCTCTCAGGGTGCATGCGCGTGGTGCATGCACTGTGCACGGTGCAAAAGACGACTTGGCTTGGTTGACCAGAGTGCAGACCCCCACTCCTCGATTTGGAGCAATAGCGCTTACTCTCTCTTTCCTCACGCCTCTCTCGCTCGCTCCGCCTGTCTCCCTCTGCCCCACTTGCGCCGTAGCGCTCCAAATCCAAGCTGACTTGAGCCGAGTATAGGCGAGTTGAGCCGAGCTTAGCCGAGTAGCCCAGAGACAAAGCGTTGATCCGAGCCATGCCGAGCGGCAGCGATGCACAGTGCACGGAGCTGTTGCGCCTCTATCTGCACGCGTGAGAGTTTGGGCGTTTGAGAGGCCCTGGTCTAGGATTTGAATAAAAAAGAAAACGAGTGAGGAAACAAGCGATTTTAGTCTGTTTTTCTGGAACTGCATTCAGGCCGGAAGTGATTTTCGAATTTTTTTTGTTAGTTCGATAGAGCTACCCAAGACTCACAATTTGAAACCTTTCAGGGCTCCTTAGCCATTGAACTTTCGGCACAATTGAGGAAACCGCTTAATACGTTTTTCGTAGAATGGGGACCTCTACTTTGTTCGCTAAATCTTTTCAACACGAATAACTATTCAGAATACATACTGGCAGCATATTTAGCTTTGTCTCCTCCTCTATTAATAAAACATTTCTAACCCATTTCCGCCTATGTAAGCAGTCCTGGCAGGCAATTAGGGGGATCCTACTCAGTTCCGACTGCGATTTCAGTTTGATTTTTTGAAGTGACCGAAATCTCCCGACCGGGTCGGAGATTTTAACCTTCATTGGTTAATTTCGATGGCTCGGGGGCTGGGTATGTGTGCCGCTTTCATCATCAGAATTCATCATAGGTAGAGCCTCATCCTCATGGATGCGCAGGTCGCCTATATGGCGTCAACTAGAAAGACCTGCACCAGGCCTCTTCGGAGGCCACACGCCATTATTATTATTATTATTATTATTATTATTCGTTCGTTCGTAATCTGTTTTCCCTCCAGGCTCGGTTTTTCCCTCGGACTCAGCGAGGGATCCCACCTCTACCGCCTCAAGGGCAGTGTCCTGGAGCTTCAGACTCTGGGTCTGCGGATACAACTGGGGAGGATGACCAGTATCTCGCCCAGGCGGACTCACCTGCTATGCTGAACAGGGGCCTTGTGGAGGGATGGGAAGTATGGAAGGAAGCGGCCGTGGCCTTAAGTTAGGTACCATCCCGGCATTTTCCTGGAGGAGAAGTGGGAAACCACGGAAAACCATTTCCAGGATGGCTGAGGAGGGAATCGAACCCCGTCTACTCAGTTGACCTCCCGAGGCTAAGTGAACCCCGTTCCAGCCCTCGTACCACTTTTCAAATTTCGTGACAGAGCCGGGAATCGAACCCGGGCCTCTGGAGGTGGCAGCTAATCACACTAACCACTACACTACAGAGGCGGATATTATTTTTATTTTTATTATTATTATTATTATTAGACCTATTATTATTATTATTATTATTATTATTATTATTATTATTATTATTATTATTATTGTCCTATTTCAGTTTTAGGAATTCAAAACATCTTTTGGGGCAAGGTCAGGTGAGTACGGAGGATGGAAAGCACAGTTGTCTTCGTTATCGCGTCTAACATTCAACGGCGATGCGTGGGCTGGTGTGCATCATGGTGGAGGTTCCAGGAGTTGTTAATTACAAGCCTGCTCTCTTCCTACTGCCACTTTCTCTCGAGCTTCTCAAACCGTCGAGATAATATCCATGGTGCACAATATGGTTCATGTTAAGGAAAGACTGCCAACAACACTATCACGTTTGACCTAACCTGTAGCTCTTTCCTCGGTCTCCCAACCAACACTGTGTGCCTCCGTAAACATTTTCCCCAATTTGTAACAGACGTGAATGTGGATACGGTGCTCGTAATATACAGATATCTTGACTATCGCAACCCTAAACTGTAGCTAACTTAACAGTTGCTGAGCGATAACTAATTGTTTCACAAATGCACGGCAAGTGGCTAGTTACACACGAAGGATACCACTATACAACGCCACTTACAAGAAACCGCTAGTACGTTGCATTTGCGTAGTATTTTCAAAGTTCAGTTATATTTGACCAGGCGTCTTATATATGCACTTATTTATCTATGTATACATCTATACACCTAGATATTTATGTGGTTCAATCTTTGGTGGCACTTAAGCCCTCTGTGTGTCTTGGCCTGCCAAACAACTGCTGCAATTTTAAATTGTCTGCTCGATGACATCCTCAGCCATATTGTTTCCCTGCCCGAAAGCCAACTCCAACTTCTCCTGGCATAACAACTTATTGAGTGCCTTGGGCTAACAGAACAACTGCTGTCGAACCATATGATCTGGAGTTACTGAGGTGCTATGTGTTCAGAGTGATGACATCCTTGACTGGCCGGGAATCGATCCCGAGGGTCTCCAGATAAGAGGCTGTCACATTCTCCAAGTTATTTATCGTCTACCTATCAATCTTTCTATCTGTCTATCTATCTACCTACAGATGCCAGCAAATTATAATAGTAAATAAGATGACTTATTGACCACAGTTTTGAAACATTCAAAATAATTCCGTTTCGAAGAGTTTCCATTTAGTACCGGTACTTAGTATGCAGTAATTTTTTCTAGATCGTCTCTTGTCTACATTTTATGAACTTTTTGATCAGCAAGCCATACGTCTGTATTTGTTCCCTATGGGGCTGATTGTGGTAAAATTCTTCTTTCTTTTTTCAGTCTTACTTTATGATGCCTCATACTCCTTTAGTAAATTTAACAGAAATGAGTTCCTCAAGTTCACTTGAACAAATCCACTGAAATAATTTTTTTAAATCAATTACAGCCCGTACCAGAACTTAAAAATAATGGAACACAATGTGAATCACTTCTAGTCTTCTTTCTAACGTTACACCGACGCAAATAGGTCTTAAGGCAACAATGGGCTAAGAGTGGGAAGGAAGCGACCATGGCATTGATTAATGCACAGCCACAACATTTACCTGGTGTGTAAATGAGAAACCACGGAAAACCATCTTCAGGGCTGCCAACAGTGGGATTCATGCGATTGTTGTTTCGCCCCACTAATTACCTTGTATGGTTTTCGAAGACGCTGAGGTGCCGGAATTTTGTCCCGCAGGAGTTCCCACTAAATCTACCGACAGGAGGCTGATGTATTTGAGCACCTTCAAATACCACCGCACTAAGCCAGGATCGAACCTGCCAAGTTAGGGTCAGAAGACCAGAGCCTCAAACGTCTGAGCAAATCGGCTCGGCGACAGTGGGATTCAAACCCATTATCTCCAGAATGGGTCTGTCAATCCTGACAGACTATCACACAAACTAATAAAACTAATAAAAGAAACTACTACATAAATCATTTTCAACAATCAACAACATGTTAGCTGATTCGACAAACAGTCACAAACCTTTGCAAAGAGGGAAATAATCTTCCCTAAAGTATCGCAAGGGGATTTTAACTTATTATGTACCAAAGAACCTTTAACATGTTAAAAGTGCACATTTATTCATATATTTGTGAAGATTTACGTCTCAAATGATGAAAAGAAAGCACTAAATCGATAATTTATTCTAATTATTTACGTACGACTGTCTGATCTTATAGAATTTTAATCTACAGTAGTGTCCTTTCTTGTCTTTATGTGCAGTGAATGATGCCACATGTTTTTATCTCCTTTTCTATCCATTTATAGCAATGTTCTCTTTCAAACCGATCAGTAATATTATGCTCATGGCCACTACCTTCTCAGTTCTAGCCATTTCTTTACGCAGCATCGCCGAAATTCTTACGAAGACTTCGTGTAAAACAAATAAACAACAACAAAAAAACACCAGAAAAAGGCGAATTTAGTAGAATAATTATCTGCTTAGCAAATCACGAACTCTGTTCAATAATGCAAAAATAAAAAAATTGTGACATAGATGATCGGTCTTTTAAGAGGAGAACAGCGAAAATATAAAGTAATCGTAACATTAACTGAAGACCTTCCCATAATAATAATAATAATAATAATAATAATAATAATAATATAATAATAATAATAATAATAATAATATAATAATAATAATAATAATAATAATAATAATAATAATAATAATAATAATAATAATAATAATAATAATAATAATAATAATAATAATAATTGATGCCTTTGCTGGCAGGACGTAGTGTTTACAGTGCACTATGTCTTCTGGTATGGGCTAGAGCAATCTTGTTACTTTCATTGATCTGTCTCAGCTTTATCCTTGGCTTTGACAAGATGAAAGTGACTGAGGTATGGGTGATGCTAGTAATGCCATTCCTTATGCAGCAAGTCCCTGCTATGAATGGTGTGAAAATGTTGCTCATAGGGTCAGTTGGTGCATGCATTTCAGTGGGCTTGGCAGACTGATATGTAATAGCAACTTCTGGCTCCGTGAGGAAAGCAATGGGAAACTACCTCACTCCTCATTTCCCTAGTACGCCCCTTCAGTGATGCCTAGGCCATTTATAATAGCTGATGGCGGAGCTGTTGAGGATCCAACCAGCCTTCGGGCTGAGTACTAAACATACATACAATAATAATCGTATGGCCTCAGCTACCGAGTGCAGACATTTCAAGTTGACGCCATCTGGCTGTCTGCTCGTCAATTTCGACGTTCCGTTTTACTCTAGGCCCACTAGATGGCAGACCGAGTAAACCGAAACTCTCTTGGGCGCCTATGGCTGAGATTTAATTAATTTTGTCGGGTAAACACCAAATGTGTCACCAGAGATCTTTTACATGCCGACATCGTACGACATGGAGGGTCGAATGAACTTTTTTCCGCCCTTCAAAAATCCGACTACCTCTGCCGGGACTGAACCCGCTATCTTGGAATCCGGAGGCCGGCACTCTACCACTGATCCATAGAATAAGGATCTAACAAAACATTAAAAAAAAGAGAGATTTCAGTGGGAAAAGGGTGTACCATCACGTATGTTTGCTGTGGTATCTTTTGTCTTACATTTGAACTTCAAGCTGGTTTATAGCCAGCAGAACATTGTCCTATATCCTTAAATATTTTCTTGACATTGTTATTGTCGTTATTTTTATTATTACACTAATATTATTTGCTATCATTTTTGTTCCAAGTGCATGTACAGGATTTCTATTCTGTTATGCACAAACATAAGGCATGTTTGCACATTATTTTCCATAGTATACTTCCAATTAATACATTATTTTTAAAACCTTAAGTTATAACAAGATGTATGTATGTATGTATGTATGTATGTATGTATGTTGGGAATTCAGCCCGAAGGCTGGTTTGATCCTCTACAGCTCCACCAACAGCTGTCATAGGTAGCCCAGTTGTCACTGAAGAGGCATACTAGGGAAGGGAGGAGTGAGGTAGTTTCCCGTTGCTTTCCTCACTGAGCCAGAAGTTGCTATTGCATATCAGTCTGCCAAGCCCACTGAAATGCATGCACCAACCGACCCTATGAGCGATAGGTTTTAATAGATAAACTCAATTGTACATTTGCATATGCAATTGGCTCAAGTAGTTTATACCATGGAATAAATCCCAAAATAACTTTCCTCTCTCGTCCTGACTTGTTAGTTTCATCCTTATTCCGGTAGTACTTCAATTGAAATAATAATAATAATAATAATAATAATAATAATAATAATAATAATAATAATAATAATAATAATAACAACAACAATCGCATGGCTTCAGTTGCCGAATTCAGTTATTTTGCTTTGACAACACTTAGGCAACCTGGGTGTCGACTCCGACGTTGCAATTTACTCCGCCCGACGACAGAGAAACGGATCTCTCTTGAGCGATCTATGGTCAAGGTTTATTTAACACCGTCAGGTAAACACAGAATGTGGCACGAGAGACTTTTAAATACAGACATCGTGCTACATAGAGTAGCCTACCGTATAAAAATGCGACTATCGCCGCTGGGTTTGAACTCACAATCTTGGGATCTGCAAGCCTACACTCTACCCCCGATCCACACTATATTTTAAAAATTGTAAATGAAACACGTCTAACATTTAGTAGACTAAAACTGAGTGAAAATCTTTTTAAGACAAACAGTAATTTGGCTTTCTTCATTATGATGAATCTCCCAGAGATAAACCACTTGATCTATACATTTACAATGGGGAAATGTCTTTCAAATTCTAAAATCCTGCCAGCATTGATAGTGATTTGAACCACGCTGCACTGGTGAAAATTGACGGGGTCGTGAACTATCACGCCTCGTTTAAAGAAGATGTGATGAGAGAAGTATAGATCCTCCCAATCCGTTCTGGAACACACTAGCTTGGTACTAGCACTTCGATAAATGAACAGCAAATGACAGACAAAGCGTCCTGTCTGTGTGATATACTGTAAAGCCCAAACCGAGGCGAGAACGACCGCGCAGAGAAAAGATATTAGTGGAGATGTATCGTGGGAGTGTGAGAGGCGAGATATTTTTAAAGAGACGGTCTGGGCTATCGGTTAGGAAACGGATGTATTTCCTAAGTAATCAACAGAACTACTACAAGTGTGGCTCTCTTCTTCTTATTATGCTTCATGGCCTTTTACTAATTACTCGGTGTCGGAATTACATGTGTATTTGTCCAAGTTTTACGCCTGATACCCTTCCCAATGTCAACCCAATCTGGAGGTATATATTTACTATTGGGTTTTCTGTGGTGATTGGCAGTGTGACGTGTTGTATGAGAATGGATCGTGTGTAATAAGACTAACTCAAGTAACCAGTGCCCCGACCAGACTGAGAATCGAACTCAGGGCCCTCTGAGCCGAAGATCACTAGGCTGACAATTCAAGAAAGGAGTTGGACATCAGGTGCACATCTAGTGCATAACGTTATAAAGTTATAATACTACCGTCTATTGCATTAATTAACAAACATTAACTCAAACTGAGACAATTTTGTAGAATTTGTTTCCAGGAGAAAATGAATAACACGAGAGGCTTTGCCGTGGTTTTGCCCAGCGTGGGGAGAAGGTCTGATTCGCTTATTAGGTCTTCTTAACTTTTCTGATGGCAATGGTTGTAAATTGGGCAGAGAATCTATTTTTGGTGGTAGCATCAAGAAACTTCAGTACTTATCCAACTTTCTGCGTTTGAAAGACAAGCTTCCTTAACGTAAGCACTTGCACCTACAATTTTCAGGTAGTATTATAAGCAATGTTATTGGCAATTAATTCACAGACTACCGCGAAATTAGCCATAACGTGCTGCGGAATTATCTGAACTTGTGTGGATTTACCCGAAGTATTACAATTAAAGTAGACATGATATGGGCTTTCGGGCTTTTGCCATGTCAAGAAAACAAGGTGAAACTCTTTACATTTCGCAGAGAACTTTGCTCCGCATCTTCAGGAGAAAATATCGACTGTTCACGAGGAAGACTTCTACAATAATGAGGGTTTGAATCAGAATGCTTTACCGTTGGAACAGTAGTAGTACGCTCATTCGTCACCAGGTGGCTCGCTGTATGCTGACACAGCGCTCCAAGCGGGAGCTGACGACAACATTAAGCTCCAATAAAGATGTTTTATCACACCGTGCGTGCATGAGAAGTAACAGAGACGACATCAGATGAATCAGGGGCGAATGTGGTAGAAGAAATAAATAAGTAAGGTAAGGTTGTATTCTGCCCGAAGGCAGGTCCGAACCTCCGCAGAGGTGTGCCTGAGCCGGAGCTTGCGCACGGTAGAGTATAGTATAGAGTATAGAGTTCCTTTCCGCTCCTCCAATCCCTTACTCCCCACTAACAGCACGTGGCATTCCCATCCAGATCTTGACCACGTCCAATGTTGCTTAACTTCGGAGATCTCACGGGATCCGGTGTTTCGACACGGCTACGGCCGTTGGCAGAGAAATCAATAGAAACTAAAATAAACTGCACCGAAGTACACCAGGATAGAATAGTGCTGAAGAATTGAAAGCAAGTATGTGGAGAAAACCACAAGATGATAATGATGTGAGATGGTGACACGGCATTAGCCCAAAAGCTCGTATCATGTCTGCAAGTACGGGTCACGAAAGCATCAATACTTACATATTACAATTATACACTGACTGACAGAGCAAATGCAACACCAAGAAGGAGTGGTCAGAACTTTATGCCAATTGCAGGGTAGACTGACGTCACTGAGGTATGCTCATGATGTGAAATGCGCCGCTGTGCTGCGCAAGTAGCGAACGATAAATGGGACACGGCGTTGGCGAATGGCCCACTTCGTACCGTGATTTCTCAGCCGACAGTCATTGTAGAACGTGTTGTCGTGTGCCACAGGACACGTGTATAGCTAAGAATGCCAGGCCGCCGTCAACGGAGGCATTTCCAGCAGACAGACGACTTTACGAGGGGTATGGTGATCGGGCTGAGAAGGGCAGGTTGGTCGCTTCGTCAAATCGCAGCCGATACCCATAGGGATGTGTCCACGGTGCAGCGCCTGTGGCGAAGATGGTTGGCGCAGGGACATGTGGCACGTGCGAGGGGTCCAGGCGCAGCCCGAGTGACGTCAGCACGCGAGGATCGGCGCATCCGCCGCCAAGCGGTGGCAGACCCGCACGCCACGTCAACCGCCATTCTTCAGCATGTGCAAGACACCCTGGCTGTTCCAATATCGACCAGAACAATTTCCCGTCAATTGGCTGAAGGAGGCCTGCACTCCCGGCGTCCGCTCAGAAGACTACCATTGACTCCACAGCATAGACGTGCACGCCTGGCATGGTGCCGGGCTAGAGCGACTTGGATGAGGGAATGGCGGAACGTCGTGTTCTCCGATGAGTCACGCTTCTGTTCTGTCAGTGATAGTCACCGCAGACGAGTGTGGCGTCGGCGTGGAGAAAGGTCAAATCCGGCAGTAACTGTGGAGCGCCCTACCGCTAGACAACGCGGCATCATGGTTTGGGGCGCTATTGCGTATGATTCCACGTCACCTCTAGTGCGTATTCAAGACACGTTAAATGCCCACCGCTACGTGCAGCATGAGCTGCGGCCGGTGGCACTCCCGTCCCTTCAGGGGCTGTCCAATGCTCTGTTTCAGCAGGATAATGCCCGCCCACACACTGCTCGCATCTCCCAACAGGCTCTACGAGGTGTACAGATGCTTCCGTGGCCAGCGTACTATCCGAATCTCTCACCAATCGAACACGTGTGGGATCTCATTGGACGCCGTTTGCAAACTCTGCCCCAGCCTCGTACGGACGACCAACTGTGGCAAATGGTTGACAGAGAATGGAGAACCATCCCTCAGGACACCATCCGCACTCTTATTGACTCTGTACCTCGACGTGTTTCTGCGTGCATCGCCGCTCGCGGTGGTCCTACATCCTACTGAGTCGATGCCGTGCGCATTGTGTAACCTGCATATCGGTTTGAAATAAACATCCATTATTCGTCCGTGCCGTCTCTGTTTTTTCCCCAACTTTCATCCCTTTCGAACCACTCCTTCTTGGTGTTGCATTTGCTCTGTCAGTCAGTGTAGTTAAGTGAATTAATTTAAGTCCGCCTCTGTGATGTAGTGGTTAGGGTGATTAGTTGCCACCCCTGGAGGCCCGGGTTCGATTCCCAGCTCTGCCACGAAATTTGAAAATTGGTACGAGGGCTGGAACGGGGTCCACTCAGCCTCGGGAGGTCAGCTGAGTAGAGGTGGGTTCGATTCCCATCTCAGCCATCCTGGAAGTGGTTTTCCGTGGTTTCCCACTTCTCCTCTAGGCAAATGGTACCTAACTTAAGGCCACGGACGCTTCCTTACCTTTTACTTGTCTATCCCTTCCAATCTTCCCATTCCCACGCAAGGCCCCTGTTCAGCCAGGGCGAGGTACTGGTCATTCTCCCCAGTTGTATCCCCCAACCCAGAGTCTGAAGCTCCAGGACACTGCCCTTGAAGCGGTAGAGGTGGGATCCCTCGCTGAGTCCGAGGGAAAAACCAACCCAGGAGAGTAAGCAGATTAAGAAAGAAAGAAGTAATTGAAAATATTAATTATAATATGTGGCTGCCTGGCCGAGGCGGTAAAGGCGTGTAGGGTTCGCTCGGAAGGACGTGGGTTCGAATCTCCGTCAGGAAGTCGTAAAATTTAAGAAACGAGATTTCCACTTCCGGATGTGCATATGGCCCTGAGGTTCACTTAGCCAACACCAAAAATTAATACCAGGTTAATTCCCGGGGGCAAAGGCGGCCGGGCGTAGAGCCAACCACTCTACCCCAGCACGTGCCGAGGTTAACAGTGGTGAAAGCCTTTACCTTCCACTCTTCCAATGGCCTCCATGGCCTGTACGGAGGTGACTTTGCTTTGCTATTAATTATAATATTTCTTCGATATAAATAAATAAATAAATAAATAAATAAATAAATAAATATCAGTCACATGTAACGGTTGTTTCAGTGTATGAATATTATTTTGCTAATCCTTCTCAAAATATGTCATACTTCCAATTTTCCCTCAACATTGCGAATGCAGTCGAGTTTCCCTTATTTAATTAAATAGGGTCAACCAAAGAACACCTTTCTCTGAGTTTTGGAGTTAATCTTAAAATGGTGTTACGATCGTTTCGTCTTAATTTGCCTCATAATCTGTTGCAGTAGTGTTTTTTTATTTTATTTTACAACTTGCTTTACGTTACACCGACACAGGTAGATCTTATAGTGACGATGGGACAGGAAAGGGATAGGAGTGGGAAGTAAGCGGCCGTGGCCTTAATTAAGGTACAGACCCAGCATTTGCGTGGTGTGGAAGTGGGAAAGCACGGAAAACCATCTTCAGGGCTGCTGACAGTGGGGTTCACACCCACTATCTCTCGAATACTGGATACCGGCCACACTTAAGCGACTGCAGCTATCGAGCTCGGTGTTGTTGCCGTAGTTCAACTAAATATTTCAGTATTCAAATTATGTTCCACTAGAAAATATTCACTTATTCACGCATATAACTTCTCATTTATACGTTATTTTATGTCTCACGAAAGGAATATAAATGAGTTTTCGCTACATATCGATTGGACAAGTCTGATGGCGCGTGCAAACATAATGAAATAGTTTTGAAAGTAAAGCTGTAGATGCCTTTAAGAATAATCTGGTCACTTGAAAGTTCGATTTCATAGGGAATTACAGGTCGATATAAAACTTAAAAAATACAATTTGGAATGGGCCGATGACCTGCGATGTTAGGCCCCTTAAAACAACACGCACAATTTGGAACTCTCGGATACAGTAGTGTCAACACTTCAGCGGAAAAATCTAAAATGACGTAGTCCAAGTCATTTCAAATGTAACTGTGAAAGTCTATCGATCCGCAATGCGAAGAAATCAATGCTGAGCAATGTGTATATGACTTGCTGAACTTCTTTTAAGAAATGTATTACAAATCTAGGCAACAGAAGGCTTATGTGTAGAGGAGGCACCCGTCGAAGGAGCCGTGATTAGTGTCCTTTTCAGAAATATGGATTGCTACAGTTGCCATGACTTCATCAAACTCATTCTTCTTAATTGAGGCGCTCAGCAAAACATTGAATGACATATTCAAAAATGTTGAGAAAAAGGCTATAAAGTGAATGCGAGGAATAAACAATTCTGGATTCATGTAAGCAAAACAAATTTATAATATTTTATTTTGTACACCTTAATCTTATCATCGAGCAATTATCTTGTCATTTAATAAACTGCATCAACTGCGTGTAATATTACCAGTAAGAAATTTAGTGGTAGAAGTACGAAAGTAATGAAATGGAATAGATTTTAGCGCCTGTAGTGTCCGAGGAGGGGCTGCTTGGCCGAGGACGTGGGTTCGAATCCCCGTCAGGAAGTCGTAAAATTTATGAAACGAGATTTCCACTTCCGGAGGTGCATATGGACCTGAGGAATTTTGTCTCCAACGAGTTTTTTACGTGCCGATAAATATACCGACAAGAGGCTGACATTATTAGAGCATCTTCAACTAGGCCTACCATCGGACTGAGAACATTTTAAAATAACATAAAAAAGGTCAGAAAGGTTGAAAAAGAGGAGAAAAGAGAACAGTACAAAAAAAAAAAAAAGAAATTGTATGTGTCGGTAACAAATAAAACATCTTCGACTACAACCATAATTTGTTTTTAAATTATAATACGAGCAATAATTAATATTATCAGTAAATATTAAATGGCGTATGGCTTTTAGTGTCGGGAGAGTCCGAGGACAAGTTCGGCTCGCCAGGTGCAGGTCTTTTGATTTGACACTCGTAGGCGACCTGCGCGTCGTGATGAGGATGAAACGATGACGAAGACGACACATACATCCAGCCCCATGCCAGTGAAATTAACCAATTATGGTTAAAATTCCCAACACTGCCGCGAATCGAACCCGGGACCCCTGTGACCAAAGGGCAGCACGCTAACCATTTAGTCATGGAGCAGGACAATGTTATCAGTGAAAAAGGACTAAAGTATCAGGAAATATTCTACTCATAAGACAAAATGTACAATGAAGTGATGTACAGTATACAGTATAATAAAGTAGTGAGAATTATTACTGGCACAAACAGGTAGGAACCATGACAGAAGGGTACTCGAAATAAGGAGATAAAGGCTAAGTTAGGAATAAACTCGACGGGTGAATACACATCACCTGAGGAGGATAGCTTACTAGAAGAATAACCCTCGCATTACCAAGCGCAAGCGGGGTATTCTGACTACCCCAGGCTGATTCTTTTCCCTGTAATAATTTTATATGAAGAACTACGTAAGTTACCTGTGATTTCATGACTTTGTCCTAAAATGACTGAAATTTAATTTACACTCGTGACTGACCCAATTTGTTGTTTTTTAGTTATTAAATGACCAGATATGTTGGTGGGGTTTGTGAGACTACCCCCGCTTGATATGACATGTCTTATTTTCCTATTTGTCAGAAATGAAGGTTTTACAAAATATTTTTCTACTTCTTGGTTATTGAATTTTTACATTGTTGAATTTTACTCTACACCCGCCAACGGCCGTAGCCGTGTTGAAACACCGGATCCCGTGAGATCTCCGAAGTTAAGCAATATTGGGCGTGGTCAAGATTTGGATGGCTTGCCACGAGCTGTTGGTGGGGGGTAAGAGAATGGAGGAGCGGAAACGAACTGGCTAACCTACCGTACGTAAACTCCGGCTCAGGCACACCTCAGCGGAGGTTCGGACCTGCCTTCGGGCAGAATACACCCTTACCGTACTTTACACCCATTATACAGCTCAAATGTATACACTCTTATCTATTGTTTCAGTTACCATGGTTGCGTTGAATTAGATGTTTGCTGTTGTGCTGAAATTACATGATTATAGAACACTGACTGAGCAAATGTCATGGGATAGCGGAGTACTGATGCGTAGGTGTGTTGTCTGTGCACCACATGCCCCCTTTGCCAGCGGCAGTTGTACAGGCGATCTTGTGAGCAGTGGCTGTGCATGTGACAGGTGTAACATGGAACGTCGTCGTGAGCTGACACCGTTTGAACGGGGCATGGTGGTCGGTGCCCGACGGATGGGAAGTGCGGTTTCGGAAGTGGTGTGGGAATTCGTCTTCACACAATCAACCGTATCCAGGGTGTATCGTGAATGGTTGAATGCGGGTATCACCGTCCACAACAGACGAACGACTGGCCGTCCAGTCACCCTCGATAACCGTGACCGGCGACATCTGAGACGGATAGTCAATAGTGACAGACGGGCAACCGTGGAACAAATCACGGCTCAATTCGGCTAGACACGTCTCCCAGTGGACAATCCGTAGGAACATGGGAGCCGGCGCCGCACACGGGCGCCACTGTTAACTCAACGTCATCAGGCACAACGACGCGCATTTGTCGCCAGTCATCAGGGATGGACACTGGAAAAATGGCGTAACGTGATATGGTCGGACGAATCACGATTTCAATTGCACCATTCCGATGGGAGGCACCGTGTATGGTGCAGACCACACGAAGCGATGGATCCCGCCTGCCTCGAAGGTGTGGTCCAGGGCGCTGGTGTCTCTGTTATGGTCTGGGGTGCATTTTCCTGTTACGGAATGCGCCTCCTAGTTATTCTGGAAGAGACTTTGAATGATACCCGGTATGTTGAGCTGCTCGGAGACCATCTCCACCCATTTTTGGCCTTCCAGCGCCCAGACGGTTCTGCGGTGTTTCAAGATGATAACGCGCCGCCACATCGCTCCCACGTCGCCCGGGAATGATTCCAGGAACATGCAGCGGAGGTCCAACGACTGCCATGGCCACCCAGGAGCCCCGATATGAACTCTATCGAGCATATCTTGGATGTCCTGGAACGCAGGCTCCGTGCCATGGATCCTGCACCCACGAACAGACCAGCATTGGCGGCCACTCTGCAAACGATTTGGTGTCATTTGCATCCAGAGGACTACCAGGGACTTGTCGACTCACTTCCACGGCGTCTCACTGCAGTTCGCAGGGCCAGAGGAGGCCCCACACGCTATTAGGTGACTATTCCATCACATTTGCTAAGTCATTGTAGATTTCAACTGTAGATATGGATACCGAAAGGATTATCTCCAGAGGGGATTCATTGAAAATAATAGAATCTAAAAAGAAATATTACAGTAAATCACAAAATTGTATTGGGGTAGTCAAAATACCCCGCTTAGTAAAATAAAGGTGTCGAAAAGCTTGGCAATGGGAGAGTTAACGGACTAGGCCTTGATGGGTAAGAGAAGTAGGGAGAGACCAAAGTGGCAATGGTTAGTCTCAGTTTTTGATAATTTTATTATAAGCAGTGTGGGACTGAATGATGGGCATATCCTGCTATGTTTTATTTTAAAGTGTTGTTCTAGCAATATAATATTTGCGAAATAATTTTTAAAATTCCTATAATTATTCAAAATATGATCGTGTCACTTGATTTCTTGCTCAATCACGCGCAGTTAACTACTCGATCAAATGAGCTGAAAGTTTGACAGATAATCAGTTGAAATAAAAGTATATTCTAATTTTTCAGTAATTAAGTTTTTCTAATGACGAACGACGAAAATACAAGATTGAAGAAAATGAGGAGCTCAGAAAAGAATACAGGTGATTAAAGGATGAAGTAGTCAATGCTTTGTTGTATGAACCTTAATAACGAATTACATTTGTCGATGTTCCTCGAAATTGACATTTTCTGTAGAATATTTATACCTGAACAAATAATTTTAAAAATCACCAGTCGTTCGAAACCTACTGTCGGCAGCCCCCTGAAGATAGTTTTCACACCAGACAAATGCTGAGGCTGTATTTACCTTAATTAAGGGCACGGTTACTTCCTTCCCACTCCTGTTCCATCGTCGCCATAAGACCTACCTGTGTCGGTGCGACGTAAAGCCAATTGTAGGTACGGAAAATCACCAGTGCTTTAAAAGATGTGAAGAAAGCCAGTCAATAAAAATCGTACCGAGCAAACTGGTCACGCGTGTTAATGTGATACGGCAGGGCCTCTCAGAGTGCATTGCGCGGCGCAAGGTGCAAAAGACGACTTCGCTATGTTGACCAGAGTGCAGACCCCTACTTCTCAATTTTGAATGATAGTGCTGCCTCTCTCTTTCTCTACGCCTGTCTCACTTGCTCCGCCTGTCTCGCCCTTCCTCACTTGCTTGCAGCGCTCCGCCATCCGAGCAGAGTAGAGCCGAGCTTAGCCGAGTCGCCCCGAGACAAAACGCTGGTCCGAACAGAGCCGAGTAGGACCGATGCACGGAGCACAGAACCTCTGCACCTCGTTTTGCACACGTGAGATTTTGGGCGTTTGAGAGGCCCTGCGCTACGGCTACGGAGACGAGTTGGCTCGAATCCCGTCGTCAGCTGTGCTGAGAATTGTTTTCTGTGTTTTCATGTTTTCCCTTCCAAGTAAATACCAGAACAGTTCCTACTTGTAGTCCACAGATGAATTCTTCTACCTTCCTGTCCGATTCTATTCATCAGTATTAATTTCATCTTCATTAGCTCCTCAATTGTCGACGGGAAGAGCCATATAATTTCATCTTACCTCTTTTCCGACTTCGTATCAGGAAACGGGATATGGGATAGCCATACTTAATGAAAATCGTAAAAGAATGTTTGTTGCTGCTTGATTTGGACATACTTACATAATTTTGGCAACCCGTAAAGAATGCTTTTCCTCGCCAAACCCAGTATCTTATTTTGAAGACAGAACATTAATCATATTTTAAAATAATCTCATTACCTCAGTGAGTGCATGGTAACCAAGGTTGTTAAGGTGTCAAGTTTATTTGGTTTGACACCGTTGTTAGCCGGTTCGAGTCCCGTCGGTAGTTCGAAGCCTAGGAAGTCTTTCATTTTCATGCCCTTCGTGGCCCTTGTATTTCTTTTGGCTAATACCTTCATTCTTCTAAGTGTCGGATCCCTTCCTTTTTTCTCTCTGATTAGTGCTCGATAGAGAATGGTTGCCTAGTTTTACTCCTCTTAAAACAATAACAACCACCACCACCACCACAACCTCCCGTCTGTGGAAAAAGAAATCACCAACATAATGTTGACCGGCAGGGTACGAGAGGGGGTGGTATACAATTCATCACTAGATTGTGTGCAAAAAGCGTAGGTTCATACGGAGTGGGGACATATGATGCTATTGATGGTAATATGTCCGTCGGATCGACACGTTAAGCTTTGAGCAGATCCATTTGTGTAATTCGACCCGAGTAGGCTACGTGCAGTCATCGGGTTGCACTCTCTCCCTACCTTATCATCATCTCACACCTAGGCGCGAATGTCACTCATAAGCGTCAATTAAAAGACCTGCACCAGGCGAGTCGAACATGTACTCGGACATTCTCAACACTAAAAGACATACGCTAAATAAATAAATAAATAAATAAATAAATAAATAAATAAATAAATAAATAAATAAATAAATAAATAAATAAATAAATAAATAAATAAATCTATATAAATAAAATTGTAGGGGGTCCGCTGTCTGTAATTTCTTCTGTTTTGCCAATTTTTCAGATATTTATCCGTTTTAGGTCAACTCAAGACCGAATCGGTGGTTTTTACGTTTCGTGTCTGTTTGTTTGTCTGTTTGTCTGTTTGTCTGTTTGTCTGTCTGTTTGTCTGTTTGTCTGTTCCACCATCACGTCGAAACGGCTGGATAGATCTCAACCAAACTTCATATTTAGAGTATACTCATCCCGGGGAAGGTTTCGAATTGCATATCATTTTAAAATCTTTGAATACACGGGGGGTTTATAAGAAAACCAGAATGGTTTTTCCACCATCACGTCGAAACGGCTGGATAGATCACAACCAAACTTCATATTTGGAGTACACTCATCCCGGAGAAGGTTTCGATATGCATATCATTTTAAAATCATTGAACAGACGGGGGGGTTACAGGAAAACCTGAATGGTTTTTCCACCATCACTTCGAAACGGCTGGATAGATCTCAACCAAACTTCATATTTAGAGTATACTCATCCCGGGGAAGGTTTCGATATGCATATTATTTTAAAATCCTTGAATAGACGGGGGGTTTATAGGAAAACCCGAATGGTTTTCCTCCATTTTCTCTTATACTATTGATTTTCTGTAAACTTAGTTTACCGTACGTGAAACGTCTCTTCATTATAAACAACTTTCGTTATGTTCATAATTTACCTTACTCTTCACATGACGGAGAAATTTACAATTTTCCGCTGGTATCATGCTCTGCATTGAGTGACCGACAGACCGACAACGAACCTACAAGTTACCATGGCAACGTCTCTGACTGCATGCCAGCAGGGAAGTAACGTATTGCCGTTTTCCTCATCATGCTTTTAAATTCGTGTTTGTTCCTTGGGTAGAAGGCAAGAGAGGCGTCAATCGGCCTATCTGCGGGATATTGGCGGAATATCGTTGGATATTATAACCGCCCTCGAATAGATTAAGTAATAACACCATTAGTCATCTTCTTATTATTTGTTTACCTAAGAATCACTGGACCTAAATTTCTCCTCTGTTACCGCTTTATTATATCCATAACTCACACTAGCATAATTTATTGAGGGGCATTTGATTTTCCAATACATTCATTTGGCATTTAAATATTTGTCGTTATCCGGCTGTCCTCAGTTATAATCCATTTTCTATTACTTTCAACTTTCTTAACTGTATTATTTTCTTCCTTAATTACGCCGTATGTACTCGAGTGCTACAAACTACTGGATGTATTTCCACCAAGACTCACATTTAGAATACACCTGTCCTTGATAGGTTTTAGGGCAAATATTGTTTCTAAATCCCTGAACTGACTGGGGGTTTATACGAAACCGAAACAGTGATTTTGCACTTCCACAAAATATACACAATCAAACTTAATGGAAATCTACCTACCTTGGTAGAAATTAATTTCTAATTTTTTTCCTCATGTGCATCATTTCGATACGAGGATTAATAAGGGAGATATCATTAACGGACCGTTTTTCTGTACAAGTCCCATCGGACTTAACTCAGGAGCGGGTGCGTGTAAAGCGTATTCCTTACAACTTGAAAACTACTGAAGACATTCGAACCAAACTTTGTATTTAGCATCCACCTGTCCAAAGGTAGGTTTTAAACTTAAATAACATTTCATGTTCCGGCATGGACTGGTGGTTTATAGGGAACCGAAATGGTTATTTTACTCTTCCACAATATATACAGAACAAGACCAACCTGACGAAATCGACCAAACGTGATAGAATTCCACCTCTAAACCCTTTTTTTCATGTGCATTTTTTCGTCAGGAGGATTAATAAGGGAGATATCATGAATGGTCACTTTTGCATGTTAAGTCCAGCGGACATAGCCCAAAGGGTGTTTTACATGGAGCAGATTCCTTATCTATATAAATCAAATCGTAACGACTGTGTGCCTCTACACTGACTATTTTGGCGAAATTTTCGTACAGCTTTCCGTTTAAGGGGTAATAATGACCATCTCCATAATTTTTGGTTTAGTTACCTGGAAGTCCTAATTTTTACCCGCCTCGCCCAAAATCCAGATTGCGGCATAATCTGCCAGAAGAAAAAGAAGATAATTGAAATTTGACAAAATTATACGTTTTAGCCTGTAACGAACGGAAAACATCCTAGATCATTAAATTTTTCACTTTTTATCCCCGAAGAATATCGAAATATGCAGGCAATTTTAATGATGGTGCACACCTTCGGAAATTCCTATCACATAACGGATTGCACAATCTCCGTTCAATTTGGAATGATCTACAACCTTGGTCTTATGACTTTTTGCCGTATCTCTATCCCTTTTACGTTTGATTTTTCTCTATTAATCGATGTTAAGTCAATTTGGAATTTTCACATGCATAATTCATTCTTTCATTTACTTATATCAAATACAGAATCATCAAACTCTTGGCCCACTCAGTAGCCATATGTGAGCCAAATGCTATGTATGTAGCTGTCACATAATTATCCGAAAAGTAATGTAATGTGAGATAATCTTACAAAACCTTTACCCTGTTCCACGTTTCTAACTCAATCTGACCCAAGAATAGATGACATATCATAGGACCAGCCATTTAGGCCACTACATGCGGCGTGTCTTATGGTATAATCCTTTGTCGATATGACGTACGTTTAGTAGCAGTTAATCTGTAAATGAAGGTCTTCAATATTGTAAACACGCATATACTTTCGTATGTCGATCTATATATATTCACTGATGTCGATTTTTAGCGATCGAGAAAGGGTGGGTCTGCTATTGTAATCAGTACTCCCCACACCGACTTTGACTGGCTGCAGGAAAGGGTTCCTTCTCCAACTCCTGTGTAAGGAAGGCCTACAATTGTAATGAATAGTTCCCTTCTCGATTTGACTTGCAGAAGGCAAGTGAGCATGCAGTTTTATTTAAAACTCCCCTACCCGATTGTGTTTGGCAGTAGGCAAGGGTGCCCGCCATTATAAACAAATGTCCTCATCTAATATGTGACTGACATTAGGCATAGTGGCCTGTTATTTTGATGGAACCTCACCAGCTTGGTGTGACTGGCAGTAAGCTGGCTGGCAGTAGGAAAATGGGCCTGGCATTATAATGATAACTGCACAACTCAATTTCGAGTGATAGTAGGGTAATTGCCTGCCATTATAATAGACACTCCTCAACTGTAATCTGTCTGGAAGTAGGAAAGGGGGGCTGCCATTTTAACGGAAACTCCCCAAATCGATTCTGTCCGCGTAGTAGGCAATGGGGCCTGCAATTATAATGTAAACTTTCCAACTCGATTGTGAATGGCAGTAGGCAAGTGAGCCTGCCGTTATATCACAAATCCGTAACAAACACTTTACATTGGAAACAACGTACGGGGACCTCCCCATGCTCTTTGTCGGATAACGCTAAGAGACATGCAATTTTAAAACAATCTTATTTACTGCATGTACACTATTTACTTCGATATTTGAATACAATGTAGAATACCGTGGCGAAGCACGGGTACATTCGCTAGTTATCTATATCTATATAAATAAAACTAGCAAGATACCCGTGCTTCGCTACGGTATTATACTGAAATTTGTAATTGAATGCTTATTGTTTTAGATATATAATCCGCCGAAATTCGCGATCTGATTCCTTTTCTGTGAGAATCCGCCAAAATTCGCGATCTGTCTCGTTTTCTAATAGGTTACGGCAAGTTTCCTCCCATTTTTCAATCTTTCTTTCCAGCAATCGATTTCGTTCTTCCCGAGCTAGGTCCAGGTATTCCACCCAGTTAGTTGGGTCCCTAAATCTTTGCCATCTTTTCCTATAAGCATTTTTAATATGGATCAAATCCTTCAGGGGATCTGTCGTGGCGTCGTCTTGAGTGCCTTGGCGGTAGCCTACTGAACCCGCGGCCGGACTGCATTCTTAGTCATTAGCCGTCCAGGACCCGTTTCCAGCGTGGGCGGCACATGTGACGACGGTCCAGAATATTATTATTATTATTATTATTATTATTATTATTATTATTATTATATGTTCTGGACCCCACAGCAATATGCAAGACCGCTACTTGGGGTAAATTACATCTGCTGCCATTGTCATTGTTGACAATGTGACCAGCACCATTGTCGCGCGTAGGCAAGTGTGCGGGATTTCTGGCGATACGAATGACATACCTCCGTGTATTATTGACCTTATTATAGAGGTGAACAATTTGACGGCCAATCTCATTCCTACCGTTTATTTCAAATGTGTTTAAATTTTTATTTATATGCCAGGAGAATCTACTGTAATCTAAGAACGTTCTCCGAAGGAAAAGATGGCTGTTGAAAAAGAACCCAGGAAAGATTAAAAATGATCGGTTTATGATCAGAATAAGTACATCGAAAGTCTACAGCCTGTTTCCTATCATTCGGCAGGATCAGAGATGGAATGAATAAAGCCCAATCTAGCGGCGACAATAGGAATTGTGCCGGCTGCCGAAGCTCCCCTCTGGGGCAATGATCGATGAGTGACAATTGAAATGAAATATTGTACAGTGTTGCTGGAATGAATGATGACAGGGAAAGCCGGAGTATTCGGAGAAAAACCTGTCCCGTCTCCATTTTGTCCAGCCCGAATGTCACATGGAGTGACCGGGATTTGAAACACGGAACCCAGCTGTGAGAGGCCGGCGCGCTGCCGACTGAGCAACGGAGGCTCCTTATAAGTACATTAAGAACAGTAAAATCAATTGGTCTCACCTTCTTTTACACCCCACAGCCGTTAAGTTTATTTACCCGCCCCCCCAAAAAAAGAAAACTAAAAGAAGGCGTGTTTCTTTATGTTTAATGGAGATTCCAAATACCAATGTTCACGTTTATTACCTTCAGTTTTGACATATAAGTATCCCCTTAAAAATAATTAACTTTTTTTAACTTCCTTTCACACTACCCCCCCCCCTCACAAAGTGATATTAAGGCAAAAAATACTTGTTCCTTTAATAGGATAGGATCTTCTAAATACCAGTTATCACCACTCTAACCTCTTCAGGTTTTGATTTATGTGTACTCATGAAAGGAATTCAACTCCTTTCCACTCCCGCCCCCCCCCAAGATTGTTTCCCCCCCCAAAACACGCTTTTCTTTGTTTTTAAAGGAGATCAAAATACCAATTTTCACGCCTGGAACAACTTTAGTTTTTATTAGATGTATGTATTCTCATACAATTAAGTCAATTAATTTTTTCAATCCTTTAACCCCCCAAACCCCCTTCATTGGATTTTCCGAGAATACGTGTTTGTTTACTTTTAAAGCAGATTCCAGAAATAAAATTTCACGTGTGTAACATCTTCATTTTTGAGATATCAGTAGCCTAATTAAAATAATTCCACACCATTTTCAGTGACTTTTACCCCCCCCCCCTACCCAAGTGGTATTGCCGAAAACTAAAAATACACGTTTCTTTATTTTAATAGAATAAAACAATTATCATTTTTCACTTGTGTAATATGTTAAGTTTTTTTAGATATACTGTAGAAATTCTCATTTTAAAATTTCACCCCTTTTTAGTTCCTCTTAAGTGGAGTTTCCAAAGACAAATCACCTGTGTTTCTTTACACTTACAGGAGATTCCAAATACCCACATTTTACGTCTGTAACATTTTACGCTTCTCAGATATTCTGTAGATATAGTCTTTCAAAAAATTCACCCCAATTTGCCACTCCTGTTGAACCGCCATTAATTGAATTTTCCAAAAGCAAAAATATACGTGTTTCTTTATTTTAAAAGGAGATCCCATTTACAAATTTTCAGTTCTGTAATATCTTCAGTTTCTGAGATATATGTATCCTCATTAAAGGCATTCAACCCATTATTCACCCTTTTACACCCTTCCTATTGAGATTTAGAGAAAACAAAGAAATACGTGTTCCTTTATTTTTAAGGGAGATTCCAAACACCAATTTTTACATCTGTAAACGTTTAAAGTTTTAAGATGTAGACACACTCATTTTAAAAAATCACCCCCCCTTTTAACCCCCCATTATTTGGATTCTTCAAAAACGAAAAAATACCTGTTTCTTTATTTTTAAAGTAGATCCCAAATACCAATTTTCAGGTCTGTAATATCTTCAGGTTCTGAAATATAAGTAGCCTCATTAAAGGCATTCAACCTCTTTTTCACCCTTTTCCACCCTTCCTATTAGGATTTTCCGAAAACAAAAAATACGTGTTTCTTTATTTTTAAAGGAGATGCTAAATACCAAATTTTACATCTATAAACTTTAAAAGTTTTGAGATATAGATACATTCATTTTAAAAATTTCATCCCCCCTTTTCACTCCCCATTATTTGGATTTTCCCAAAACGAAAAATACCTGTTTCTTTATTTTTTAAGTAGATCCCAAATACCAATTTTCAGGTCTGTAATATGTTCAGTTTCTAAGATATAAGTATTCTCTTTAAAGGCATTCAACCCATTTTTCACCCCTTTTCATCCCTCCCATTGGGATTTTCCGAAAACAAAAAAAATACGTGTTCCTTTATTTTTAATGAAGATTCTAAATACCAATTTTTACATCTCTAAACTTTAAAACCTTTGAGATATAGATGCACTCATTTTAAAAATTTCATCCCCCCTTTTCACCCCCCATTATTTGGATTTTCCCAAAACGAAAAATACCTGTTTCTTTATTTTTAAAGTAGATCCCAAATACCAATTTTCAGGTCTGTAATATATTTAGTTTCTAAGATATAAGTATTCTCTTTAAAGGCATTCAACCCATTTTTCACCCCTTTTCATCCCTCCTATTGGCATTTTCCGAAAACAAAAAAAATACGTGTTCCTTTATTTTTAATGAAGATTCTAAATACCAATTTTTACATCTCTAAACTTTAAAACGTTTGAGATATAGATGCACTCATTTTAAAAATCCCCCCCCCTTTTACCCTCGCATTAATTGGATTTTCCAAAAACAAAAAAATATGTGTTTCTTTATTTTTGACAGCGATCAAGAGTACCAATTTTGAGGTCTGTAACATCTTCAGTTTCTGAGATATAAGTAGCGGTATCCTGATTAAAGGCATTCAACCCCTTTTTCACCCTTATTCACCACTCCTATTAGGATTGTCTGAAAACAAAAAAATACGTGTTTCCTTATTTTTAAAGAAGATTCTAAATACCAATTTTCACATCTGTAAACTTTTAAAGTTTTGAGATATAGACACACTCATTTTAAAATTTAACCCCCCTTTTCACCCTCTTAGCGACGCAATATCCAAAAATCCTCTCTTAGCGAGCACCTACATCTTAATATGAATATATCCCCAAACTTTCATTTCTTTATGTCCAGTAGTTTTGGCTCGGCGATGATGAATCAGTCAGTCAGTCAGTCAGTCAGTCAGGACAAGCTACTTTATATATATAGATTGTAGCGGGTCCGCTGTCTGTAATTTCTTTTGTTTTGCCAATTTTTCAGATATTTATCCGTTTTAGGTCAACTCAAGACCGAATCGGTGGTTTTTACGTTTCGTGTCTGTTTGTTTGTCTGTCTGTCTGTCTGTTTGTCTGTTTGTCTGTTCCACCATCACGTCGAAACGGATGGATAGATCTCAACCAAACTTCATATTTAGAGTAAACTCATCCCGGGGATGGTTTCGATATGCATATCATTTTAAAATCTTTCAATACTCGGGGGGTTTATAGGAAAACCAGAATGGTTTTTCCACCATCACGTTGAAACGGCTGGATAGATCTCAACTAAACTTCATATCTAGAGTATACTCATCTCGGGGAAGGTTTCGATATGCATATTATTTTAAAATCTTTGAATAGACTGGGGGTTTATAGGAAAACCAGAATGGTTTTCCTCCATTTTCTCTTATACTATTGATTTTCTGTAAACTTCGTTTACAGTACGTGAAACGTCTCTTCATTATAAACAACTTTCGTTATGTTCATAATTTACCTTACTCTTCACATGACGGAGAAATTTACAATTTTCCGCTGGTATCATGCTCTGCATTGAGTGACCGACAGACCGACAACGAACCTACAGGTTACCATGGCAACGTCTCTGACTGCATGCCAGCAGGGAAGTAACGTATTGCCATTTTCCTCATCATGCTTTTAAATTCGTGGTTGTTCCTTGGGTAGAAGGCAAGAGAGGCGTCAATCGGCCTATCTGCGGGATATTGGCGGAATATCGTTGGATATTATAACCGCCCTCGAATAGATTAAGTAATAACACCATTAGTCATCTTCTTATAATTTGTTTACCTAAGAATCACTGACCTAAATTTCTCCTCTGTTACCGCTTTATTATATCCATTACTCACACTAGCATAATTTATTGAGGGGCATTTGATTTTCCAATACATTCACTTGGCATTTACATATTTGTCGTTATCCGGCTGTCCTCAGTTATAATCCAATTTCTATTACTTTCAACTTTCTTAACTGTATTATTTCTTCCTTAATTACGCCGTATGTACGCGAGTGCTACAAACTACTGGATGTATTTCCACCAAGACTCACATTTAGAATACACCTGTCCTTGATAGGTTTTAGGGCAAATATTGTTTCTAAATCCCTGAATTGACTGGGGGTTTATACGAAACCGAAACAGTGATTTTGCACTTTTACAAAATATACACAACCAAACTTAATGGAAATCTACCTACCTTGGTAGATAATAATTTCTAAACCTTTTTTCTCATGTGCATCATTTCGATACGAGGATTAATAAGGGAGATATCATTAACGGACCGTTTTTCTGTACAAGTCCCATCGGACTTAACTCCCGAGCGGGTGCGTGTAAAGCGTACTCCTTATAATTTGAAAACTACTGAAGACATTCGAACCAAAATTTATATTTAGCATCCACCTGTCCAAAGGTAGGTTTTAAACGTAAATAACATTTCATGTTCCGGAATGGACTGGCGGTTTATAGGGAACCGAAATGGTGATTTTACTCTTCCACAACATATACAGAACAAGACCAACCTGACTGGAAATCGACCAAACGTGATGGAATTCCACCTCTAAACCTTTTTTTCATGTGCATTCTTTCGTCAGGAGGATTACTAAGGGAGATATCATGAATGGTCACTTTTGCAGGTTAAGTCCAGCGGACATAGCCCAAAAGGTGTTTTACATGGAGCAGATTCCTTATCTATATAAATCAAATCGTAACGACTGTGTGCCTCTACACTGACTATTTTGGCGAAATTTTCGTACAGCTTTCCGTTTAAGGGGTAATAATGACCATCTCCATAATTTTTGGTTTAGTTTCCTGAAAGTACTAATATTTACCCGCCTCGCCCAAAATCCAAATTGCGCCATAATCTGCCAGAAGAAAAAGAAGATAATTGAAATTTGACAAAATTATACGTTTTAGCCTGTAACGAACGGAAAACATCCTAGATCATTAAATTTTTCACTTTTTATCCCCGAAGACTATCGAAATATGCAGGCGATTTTAATGATGGTGCACACCTTTGGAAATTCCTATCACATAACGGATTGCACAACCTCCGTTCAATTTGGAATGATCTACAACCGTGGTCTTATGACTTTTTGCCGTATCTGTATCCCTTTTACGTTTGATTTTTCTCTTTAATCGATGTTAAGTCAATTTAGAATTTTCACATGCATAATTCATACTTTCAATTACTTATATGAAATACAGAATCATTAAACTCTTCACGAAAATTGGCCCACCCAGTAGCCATATGTGAGCCAAATGCTATGTATGTCCGAAAAGTAATGTATTGTGAGATAATCTTACAAAACCTTTACCCTGTTCCACGTTTCTAACTCAATCTAACCCAAGAATAGATGACATATCATAGGACCAGCCATTTAGGCCACTAAATCCGGCGTGTCTTATGGTATAATCCTTTGTCGATATGACGTACGTTTAGTAGCAGTTAATCTGTAAATGAAGGTCTTCAATATTGTAAACACGCATATACTTTCGTATGTCGATCTACATATATTCACTGATGTCGATTTTTAGCGATCGAGAAAGGGTGGGTCTGCTATTGTAATCAGTACTCCCCACACCGACTTTGACTGGCAGTAGGAAAGGGTTCCTTCTCCAACTCCTGTGTAACTGTCATTAGTAAGGAAAGCCTACAATTGTAATGAATAGTTCCCTTCTCGATTTGACTTGCAGAAGGCAAGTGAGCATGCAGTTTTGTTTAAAACTCCCCTACCCGATTGTGTTTGGCAGTAGGCAAGGGTGCCTATCATTATAAAGAAATGTCCTCATCTAAAATGTGACTGGCATTAGGCATAGTGGCCTGCTATTTTGATGGAAACTCACCAACTTGGTGTGACTGGCAGTAAGCTGGCTGGCAGTAGGAAAATGGGCCTGGCATGATAATGATAACTGCACAACTCAATTTCGAGTGATAGTAGGGTAATTGCCTGCCATTATAATAGAAACTCCTCAACTGTAATCTGTCTGGAAGTAGGAAAGGGGGCTGCCATTTTAACGAAAACTCCCCAAATCGATTCTGTCCGCGTAGTAGGCAATGGGGCCTGCAATTATAACGTAATCATCCCAACTCGATTTTGAATGGCAGTAGGCAAGTGAGCCTGCCGTTATATCACAAATCCGTAACAAACACTTTACATTGGAAACAACGTACGGGGAACTCCCCATGCTCTTTCTCGGATTACGCTAAGAGACATGCAATTTTAAAACAATCTTATTTACTGCATGTACACTATTTACTTCGATATTCGAATACAATGTAGAATACCGTAGCGAAGCACGGGTACATTCGCTAGTAAATAAATAAATAAATAAATAAATAAATAAATAAATAAATAAATAAATAAATAAATAACTGCAATTAGTAAATTAATTACGAAATCGTATAAGAGAAAGGATTTATGATGTTATTTAAGCTTGAAAGCTATTTATTAGTAACAAGCACGGAATTATCAGGAACATGTTGGCGCCTTTACGATATCCAGCTACATCTTCCAAACCTTTCAGCAGCACTAATTCAGTAATTGTTCGCAAGTAATCGTTATGACTTTCCCTTTAAATATATAATTTGATAAACGAAATGGTAGATGCTTCTTAACATAAGTAACAATGTTCTGAAAATCTGTTCCTTTTTTGATACAAATTACTACAGATTTATTTATGAGGTATATTTTGGGCTTATGCCGAGTAATAAATTATAAACACACTCTACGCGTTTCAAAAGGAACCTTGCCTTTCTTCATCAGGATACAACAGAGAAATGAAACGACGCATTAAAAATTGCTACAAGCAACAAGGAATTTAAAAGGGTCCCCTATGATGTCAAAGGGACGCCATTTCAGCCCCACGCTAGAGACAACGAATGGCAACAGTAAAGCATCATTCTCTAATGGTTCTGATAATAAGTAGCCATGATTCCCTGAGGTTGTAGCCTGTATCGCGTTTGAAATTATCTGGGTGTTTACGTATTTCAACCGCCCCCCTGATAATTCTTGGGCGAAATAGCGTCGTTTCATTTCTCTGTTGTCTGCTGATAAAGAAAGGCAATGTTCCTTTTGAAACGCGTAGAGTGTGTTTATAACTAATTACACGGCATAAGCCCAAAATATATTTCACGAATAGTTACACGGGCCGTGAAAATCTAAATGATACACTTAGAAAATGGAAATTGCAACACCGTGAAGGCACTGGTTGCTTGTGTTGATTTTCAAGATATGGAAGGATGCCATGTAGGTATGTAAACGATCAAAGTTTCAGACCCATTGGATTGTTGTTACAGGTCTCCCCACGTGATTGGTCGCGGAGGAATCAACTCCAGTATACGGACTCTGGTGTAGCGTAGTTGACTTGCAGTCTGTGCAGTGAATTGTTCCCCGTCAAACATGCCTCGACGACAGAGAAGAGCACGCTATCAACAACTGTCGCCGTTTGAGAGGGCTCGGATGATTGGGCTGTGTGAGGCTGGATTATCGCTAAGGACTGTCGTTGCACGTGTTGGCCGACTGGCATCTACGGTACAACCTGCATGGCAGCAGTGTTCAAATGAAGGTACCCACACTCGTAGACCTTGCACAGGCCCAGCGCGACAGACAACTGTGAGAGAGGATCGCCGCATCATTCAGATGGCCCGGATGGAACCCCATGCAACAGCAGCGCAAATTCGAGCAGCTGTGGCACCCCACGTTACACAACAGACAGTTGGTAATCGCCTGCGTGCAGCTGGCTTACGAGCCCGTGTCCCTGCAGAAGGTGTTCCATTGACCCCACAACAGTGACGTGTAAGGCTGGCCTGGTGTCGAGAAAGATCGACGAATGGAGTAGGGTCGTCTTAATTGATGAATCGCGCTTGTGTCTTGCCTCCAGTGATCGCCGGGATCGTGTGCGCCGACGTCCCGGGGAGAGGGGCCGCCCAGATCTTATTGTCGAAAGGCACACAGGGCCAACACCAAGCATTATGGTCTGGAGAGCTATTGGCTTTAATGTGAAATCACAATTAGTGCTTGTTGAGGGCACTATGACTGCTCGACAGTACGTTGATAGGGTACTCAATCCAGTGGTTGTCCCTATGATGGCGAACATTGCTAAAGGGATGTTTCAGCAGGACAATGCCCGGGTTCACACTGCACGCATCTCCAGAGAAGCTCTCTACGACATCACAACCTTAGAATGGCCCGCCAAATCCCTGGACCTCAGACCTATTGAGCATGTGTGGGACATGATGGGTCGACAACTGGCCAACCGTCCTCAGCCACCCACAACTCTGGAACAACTGACCCGTGCAGTGCAGCAAGCATGGGCCACAATTCCTCAGGAAGCGATCCAGGGCCTTATTGACACCATGCCTCGACGAATTCATCAATGTATTGCAGCTCGTGGTGGGCACATCCTGTATTGATTGTTGTCCAAACTTGCGGTCAGAGGGACCTGAAATTGTAATCATCGAATCATAACCGAACACTCGTCCTGCATGTTCAATTGCAGCAATGTAGCACCACTCCTTCTGGGTGTTGCAATTTCCATTTTATGCAGTGTAATACTACAGATTTATATATTAAGTAAAATGCATATTACTCCTCTCAAGGTCTAGCGTCCTATTTGACTAGAGTCCATATCAGCCTAGTACGTTACTTTGCAAAATTATTTACATTTCCCGTTTTCGTCACGATCACCTTTCACTAGAAATTAAATATATATAGTAAAATAATTTGGACGTTAATAGATAAAGTAAACATAAATAAAAAATGTGTACAAATCATTAAGGTCTGTTCTGTGCTGTATAGGTCAGATGCTAAAGCAGATAAAAATATTATTCCAAATTCTAGGTGCATAATCTACAGAGTTATAGGGAGAAAAGTTGATAATTTAAACATTGTGGGACATGGCTTTCCAGTTCTGTTGAAGAGTTTTGGACTTGCCAGTTAGACACTGGGAGACAAGTCGTTAGTTCGACTACCACGGTAATTGGCTTTCATTACCGGATTTGCTGCTTCTCATAACATATGATTTCCTCCGTTGATTTCAAGAAGTAGTATAGTTTCCACTTATGATCCTCAAAACAGAATTAAAATAATTCGAGGAGCTCTGCCAATTCCGATCCCTCTACAAAGAATCAGTTACGCAAGAAATAATTTAGTCGGAAAGATTCCTATCTGAAATAGCTCTGCATAAGCATTGCATACCAACAATAATATTTAACCCGGGTTATCTCTCTGGGTGCACATTTCGTAGCTCGAGTCGTTAGCTGACAACAGCAATGTTAACGGGAATAGTTCTGATTGTCTGCAAATTCAATGCCCTAATCAAGCGCGCTATATCAGCAATATTCAGAATCGACTATTGGGGAATTGTCAGTCCATGCGTTCAACAACTAAAGGATTTGTGCACAATACCAAGCAACATAGATAAAACATTTCACTGTAAACAATAACAACAGTCATCATGAAAGAGCCTTCAGGAGTTAAATATATGCCACTGTATAATCTCTCCACTCTGAGGAATGAACGAGAGTTACCATTATGAGGGTGATATCATTTGTATTACAGTTCCAATAGTCAATTTCATAATAGAAACACGATGATTTCCTAAATTTTCCCTGCAGGGAAGGTAGACGATTCCATAGTAATAATATGACCGCTTTAAGCACTGTGTAGATATCTGACAATATCATACACATTTGTGCACGGACTACGACAGCAACACTTCACAAATAAATAATCCACACCCAAGTCCTCATTGTAAAGGAAGAAAGAAAGAATGAAAGATGGAAAGGAAAAAAGAAAGAAAGAAATAAGGATATAAATCAAAGCAATCAGATAGACAGACAGGCAGAGGGATAGAATTTGTTGCTTTATTGAAGTAGATGTGTATCTGAAACTTAATACTTTGTATGATTAAAATGATGTTGGGAATGAAAATACCACTGTAAAGAAAGAAATAAGGAAACAAAGAAGGAAAGAAAGACAGTCAGATAGACAGACAGGTAGGGAGATCGAATTTATTGTTTTATTGGTGAAGTAATTGTGTATCGGAGACAATATTTGTATGATTCAAAATGATGTTGGGAATGGATGTATCACGTGATATGAAGTAGTTGAATTGGTTGGTGCTTGACTAAACTTTTTTTTTTTTTTTTCCAAGAGTGGTGCACGAGTGTTGACCAATATTATTCATGGCTGAGATAAAACCTGGTGTAGAGTTACTTCAAGTACTCAAGGTATAATGCGTTTCAATTTTAAAATACGAATATTGACGGATTTGTTTCATAATATTATTCAATACCGAGAGTCAATCTGAAAATAATTTCAGAAAATTCTGTTTCTTTTGGTTCGTTGAACAACAAAATATAATGAACTGTATGTTAGGAAGCCAGTAACATAAATATATTATCAAAGGTGTGATCTACCAGGAGTTGCAAACCTGTAATGCTGTTTATAATATTTCAAGTTGACTGAATTGAAAAATACCTTGTTTCGGACTCAGACATATCCCTACGGAATTAAATCTCATGCACAAACTCCCGCACCAGAGATGTTAAAACATTGATGGTGTTAATAATTGCTACTTCAAGTAGAAAATTACAAGATTATCAGCCTTATGTTGAAATGAAATGTCGTATGGCTTTTAATGCCGGGATATCTCCAGGACGGGTTCGGCTCGCCAGGTGCAGGTCTTTCTATTTGATTCCCGTAGGCAACCTGCGCGTCGTGATGAGGATGAAATGATGATGAAGACAACACATACACCCAGCCCCCGTGCCATTGGAATTAACTAATTAAGGTCAAAATCCCCGACCCGTCCGGGAATCGAACCTGGGACCCTCTGAACCGAAGGCCAGTACGCTAACCGTTCAGCCAACGAGTCGGACAGCCTCATGTTAACATTAATCGAAGGAAGATGGCCGAAGGTTTGAAACTCTGGTTCAACAATTTGCAAAGTGCGAAAGTGAAATAAGCTGAATAATTGATGATGTTATTTGAGACATCAGTGCACAGACTGGTTTGATGCAGCCCTCCATGCCCCCTATCCTGTGCTAAACATTTCAATTTTACGGAACTATTGCACCCTACATCTGCTCTAATCTGCTTATCATATTCATACCTTAGTCTACCCTAACCATTCTTACTGCCTACACTTCCTCCTAAAACCAACTTACCGAGCTCGATAGCTGCAGTCGCTTAAGTGCGGCCAGTATCCAGTATTCGGGAGATAGTAGGTTCGAACCCCACTGTCGGCAGCCCTGAAGATGGTTTTCCGTGGTTTCCCATTTTCTCACCAGACAAATGCTGGGGCTGTACCTTAATTAAAGCCACGGTCGATTCCTTCCAACGCCTAGGCCTGTTCTATCCCATCGTCGCTATAAGACCATCTGTGTCGGTGCGACGTAAAGCCCCTAGCAAAAAAACCCAACTTGACAAGTACTCGTTGTCTTAAAATGTGTCCTATCATTCTATCTCTTTCTCGCCAAATTTATCCAAATCAGTCTCCTCTCTCCAATTCTATTTCTTCATTTATGATTCGATCTACCAATCTTGATCCGATTATGATAATCTGTCAGTCCTTAAGCTATGACCATTGATCATACGGTCACGTTGACCAAGCGTATGGTTAATTGGCTCTGCAAAACACTGTTTAACTTCTACAGTCAGAAGTGGGATTCGTTTGTATGTTCTTCTGCTTAACTCTAGAGATTAGCAGGATCGTTCAGCTATACTGAACTAAATGCAGGTGTCTCTCTCCACAGGTGCCCATAGACTGTTGTGGAAAAAGTAAGTGGAGAAGAGGAAATGGCATACCTGTGTGTGAGAAATGAAAGTACGTCACAGTAGGCGATGTACGGGAGTCCCATACCAAGTGCTCTGATTGCCTTTTGGCGTGTCAAGTGAGAGGCGTTCTGGCTCCTGATTAGCTGTTGGCCGTGACGTCACAGCGCGGAAGATATGAAACAGTGAGATTTGAATATTGGCGTGCCTATTTTGTAGTCTAAAAGTGCTTGACATCATAACCTAACACTGGCTTTGAGTGCAAGTTTAACCTTTCATGCTTAGATTTGACTCCAGACTTAACCTCACAGGGTTGCTACCTTACAAACAAGTTCGATGCCCAGACTAACTATATAACAGTGCATGCTTAACCTTACAGACTTGGAATCCAACCCAGGCTCTATCTAGCTGTCCTACTAAGCAAGACGGCTGCTATACATTACTCTTATTGAGGTGTACCCCAAGGTCTCAGAGCTGACACAGGGCTACAAGCCTCTTTGTGGGTGCTACGGGGCTTCTTTTGGACACTATGGGACCTGTTTTGGGCAGTATAGGAACTCTTTTGAGCGCTACAGGTCTTCGTTTGGGCACTGTGGGAGCTCTTCGGGGTGATATAGGCATCTTTTAGATGTTGAGGGTCTCTTTTGGGCGCTAAGGATCTTTATTTTATTTTATTTTGCTTTTAACATGATGCTGGGAGTTGCGGCAGCTGTGACCTCTTCCTAGGATATGACGCTTATTTTAGGCGCTATGAGACTCTCATGGGTGCTATAGGAATTTTTTTGTGGGGTTATAGTTTTTGGGAACCACGAGGCAGCTTTTGGGCACTATAGAGCTTCCTGTGAGAGCTACGGAGATCTTTTGAGTGCTATGGGGGCTGTTATGAGTGCTATAGGCTTCTTTAAGGTACTTTGGGTACTTTGGATTCAATTCAAGCACCCCAGTCCCAGACCGACTGAGAATGGAATCCAGTGGAGGTGAATTTTGTGGTAGAAGTGAACGGTGGAGGCGGAGGTGGAAGTGCACTTATTTGGCGGAGGCGTAGGTTGAGGTGGAGGTGGAGATGTAGGCGGAGGTTGAGGTGGAGGTGAAGGCGGAGGTGGAAGTGGAGATAGAGGTGAAAGAAAAAGAGTCTAATGGGCTAAAGGCCTTATATACGCTAAAGGGTCTAATAAGCTAAAGGGCTCTAAAGGGCTAATGGCTCTAATGGGCTAAAGAGCTGTAATAGGATAAGGGATTCTAAAGGGTGCTATTAATATAAAGCGCTTGTATGAGCTAACGGGCTTATATAAGCTAATGAAGAATAAAGGGCTAAAGGGGTATGGGTGATAAAGGACTCATATGGGATAAATGATAAAGGGGTGACAAGGCGAACCCTTTTACTCTTACAAGAATCTTAAGGTCTACAGGATAACTTTTCAACATATTGGTAAAACAGTTTCATGCAAACTTCACTTCTCACATTAAAGTAGAAGAATAGGTGCAATTATTATTGGCCACTGTTATAAGCACAGAATACGCCTACCTTTTGTGAATGAATGGGTTCCTCGATCACTGAATATACGTGCGTTCTAGGAGTTCGTAGCCGAATAAGTAGAACCTCGCCTCATCACTGAACCAAGTATACTCTAATATTCCAGGCCTTTCAGCAATAAATTGCTGAAACCAACTGCAATATGTAATGCGTTTATCTTTGTCAGTCTCTTTAAGTTCATGAACAGCTGTAAACAGGTAGGGATACAGGCCGGCTTTCTTCTCAGATCTTTGATACGTGTTTCGTGACATTCCACTTTCCTGCAATAAACGTCGAATAGACTTCGAGGAAGAAGCCAACAATAGGTTTGTTTCATCATCAATATTTTCTACGGACAATTATGGGCGTCCCCCGCCTTGCCGATCGAACACTGTTCCACTGGTTTCCAGCTTCCTCACTAATTTTTATATGCAGTGTTTAGACAGTCTATGTGGGCTTTTCGACGGAATAGCAATACATTGTCACAAGCATAGGAAGCAGGTACGTCACGTCACTTATTCCGCTTCCACTGAACTGAAACACGAGTGCCAAACACATCGATTCGCGGAACACATCTGTTGACACACTTCCTCGGAGTTTACCGAGTTCAGCGTTACCACGGCAATTTTTTGACGTAGTGAATTGTCATCTATCCATATTTGATAGTATTCGGTGATTTATTTACTCAATGACCTGACAATTTTTAGGGCTCATTTCGAGTGGGACACTTTCTGTACAAAATGAACAGGTAGGGTTATAACGCGTGAATCAAAATGTATTTACACATTTCATCACCAGTCTACCATAAGAGTTTAAATTTGAAAAAAAAAAGCTAACAAATGATAAACCTTCCCTATTGAGTCCTCGGGACTCAGATCTAAACATTCTAAAATCTGGTAACAAGAGCCCGCTGGCTACTTCGCCCGTCCAGGGATAATTCGAGTCTACACTGCTGTCCACCAGGAGGTAGGCACTGAACATGCTAAATTATGCTGCCACATGCATTGTGAAATTATATTGATATATACTGATTTTATTGTAGTGATTGACAATCAGCCTCAGAAAACATTCTGTAATTACTTAATTAAGGATGAAGTTATTGATCTGTCGGAAAACATTGGATCATAGCTGTTCTTTAAAGAGAAAAAAACACAATTCCTTTCCTTTTTTTTTTACTCCCACCATGCAAAGAGCAAGTGACCACTTGCAATATTCGGTAAAATCTGCGAAGTAGATTATAACTGAATTCTATGTAAAACTGTGCATATCTATTACACAGGCATTTTGCATATGAAATTAGTAAAATTTTCCATTCATTATACGCCGCACCGACGCAGATGGCGACGATGGGATAAGAAAAGACTAGGAGTGGGAAGGAAGCGACCATGGCCTTAATTTAGGTAGAGCCCCAGCATGTGCTTGATGTGATAATGAGAAACCAATGAAAACCAACTTCAGGGCTGCCGACAGTGAAGTTAGAATCTACTATCTCCGGAATTCAAGACATTAGTAAAGTAATCATTGTAAATAATTGGGACATGAAAGAATTATTCGAATAGCTACTTTTGGCGTTACCTGAAATTTTACAGAGATTCGATATTTTAATTTCGTTCTTTTACTGTCAACTCCAGTCTAGCTTAAGCCAGTGAGGAGGACGGACGTCTCGTGTGGCGTGCGCCTGCTGAGTGGAGTGGATTAAGAGTGAGGAAGCGGTAAGGTCAAGCGGTCGGCAAGGAGATAGATACGATGAATTGGGTAGACGTAGAGGTTATGAGGAAAGTAGTAAGAGAAGTAATACAGGAGGTATGTCCGTTTGAACAATTAAAGAAAATGCTTCAAGAACAAGGCCAGGAGCAAGAAAAGACGAGACAGTGGATTCAGGATTATATGAAGAATACGAAGGCGATGATAGAAGGCAGCGAGAAAGAACTGGTGTCACTAAGAGAGAAAATAAAAAATATGGATGAAGAGATGGTAAACCTGAAGAAAGAAATCGAATTCTGCAGACAGGAGCGCAAGAAGAAATCCATATTTATTTATGGGGTGGAGGAAGACAAGGCAGAATCTAAAGTGGACATTATTTACAAAGTGGTAGATGTTATACAAAAAAAAAAATGAAAATAAATTTCAGTGAGGTAGATATAGACAATGTGGAGAGAGTTGGCAAGGTGGGAGGGCACAGGCCCATAAAAGTGTCGCTGTTATCTTCATTGATGGCAGACATAGTGATAAGGAACGCTGGTAATCTACAGTGTGAGAACATTAGAATTAAGAGAGATTTCGGAAGAGAAGAGAGTAGAAATTTTAAAATTCTTAAGAAACATCTTGTGAAAGCAAAAATTCAGGGATTGAAAGCGTATATTAGTGGTCAGATACTCGTGGTGAGCGACAGGAATTGGACCCGTAAGTGGACAATATCGAAACTGAAATTAATGGATGAGAGTTTGAGGCAAGAAGAAACTAGCAGGGCTGACAGTTCGAGGCAAGAAGAAACTACCAGGGCTGATGTACATACTGTAAATGAAGGAACACTGAGTAGATGGGGTTCCTGGGAAGAGATCATGAAAAGAGCTGAAGAAAAAGTAAATGCAAGAAGGATGGAAGTAGTCAGGAATTTAATGGACGAATTAGTGTCGGAAGTCTGCGCGAGGGAAGAAAAAGAACCACAGGGGAAGACAAGCGGACAGAATCGGAGCGAGAATAATGGTTTGAGGGAGGAAGCAGAAGTAAGAAGTGCCGTGATCAAAGGGAGAAGCTTGAGTTTGAAGGACCTATGGGACAAAAAAGGAAAAATGGAAGGAATAATTACGAGAAGTAAAAAGTCAAGTAACAGTAGTAAGTAACATAGTTTGCCTATGATGGAGGACAGAAGCGTAGTTATGGTGGTGTTTGTATGTGTGTATTTACTCAAGTAATGGTGCCTGTATGTGTAGTATAATTGTAATTGAAGTGATGGTGTCTTTAGGTAGAAGATGGATAGACCAAGTGTATGGTATTTATTCAAGTGATGGCATGACGGAGATCGTATTGGTGAGTGATTTATTAGTTAATGATAAGAGGTATATATGTAAGGATATGTGGTATGGAATTGAAGAGAATGATTGCGGAGTGCGATGGATGGATGATAAGAGAGGTAGTGAAGCTTAGAGGGTATTTATTCAAGTGAAGAATGATAAGAGGTAGATATGTATTGATGTTTAGAAGTTGGATCAGAGTTTAGATGGATGGATGATAAGAGAGGTAGCGAAGTTTAGATGGTACTTACTCAAGTAATGATGTCTATATGTGTAGTGTAATTGTTACGAGTTTGAAGAGAGGTAGCGAGGTGATAAGGTGTTTTTAAGTGTACTGTAATTGTATGGCACTTATTCATATAATGGTGTCTTGAGATATAAGATGGATGGATTGTTGAGTTCGAAGGGCATTGTAATGGTTAAAGTACGTATTAGCAGAATGTGAGTGTAACGGAAGTATGGAATCAGCAACCACGAGGGAGTCAAGTAGAGGAAATGTAGTAGGAATGGAATGTGCTAAGGTTAGCGTGTATGGGGTCTGTGACATTCATAATACCGCTGAAGCATGGAATCAGCAACCCTGAGAGAGACAAGTAGAGGAAATGTAGGAGGAATGGCATGTGCAAAGGTTTGTGTGTATGTTCAGCAGGGGCATGGTGGCGAATGGATGATAAGAAAGATAGCGAAGTTTAGTGGGTATTTATTCTAGTAAAGGTGTCTTTATGATAAGAGGTAGATATGTAATGATATGTGGCATGGAAATGAAGTGAATGATTGTTGAGTTCGATGGATGGATATTAAAAGAGATAGCGAAGTTTAGAGGGTATCTTTTCAAGTGAAGGTGTATTTATGGATATTAGGAAAGATAGCGAAGTTTAGAGGGTATTTATGCAAGTGAAGGTGTACTTATGTGTATTGAGACAGTATTGGTTTTGATTTATTAGTTAATGATAAGAGGTACTAGGATAGAATTAGTATAGATTTAATGTTATAATTAGTTATAGGCTTAATTCAGATGTAGGGGGTGCCCTAGCATGTGAGCTGGTCATCCGTCCATGTTAGAGGCAGCTTAGGATAGATTAGTATAGATTTAGAACTAGTATAGATTTAATGTTGTAATTAGTTATAGGCTTAATTTAGACGTAGGGGGTGCCCTAGCATGTGAGCTGGTCATCCGTCCATGTTAGAGGCAGCGTAAGATAGATTAGTATAGATTTAATGTTGTAATTAGTTATAGGCTTAATTTAGAGATAGGGGGTGCCCTAGCATGTGAGCCGGTCATCCGTCCATGTTAGAGGCAGCTTAACAGATTTAGTTAGGGGTGGAACCTTGCATGGTTGCCCGGTATTCCGCCTGTGTAGGGTCCACCAAGTTAGTAGTATGTAATTTGGCTTAGGCTGGACATTGTTATTTTTCTTTATAACGGATCAAATGGGTATTATTACTGTAGATCTAAAGAAAAATAATAAATCTAAATCTACTGTCAACTCTGAGAGTTGTTCTTCTTCAATTTATTCTGAGAGAGTGTGTATTGCGTACAATCACGACTGTCTCGCTATACTTTAATTTTTCGATCGGACATAGATAAATGATTTTTTTATGATATACTAAGAATGTAATCTATAGTAACGACTAGATAGTTAAAACCATTAGATAATTCTCTTTGTTTATACGTAGTGATCGACAGCTTTTCTTAAGAAGGGAGGAGTTAGGGGAATAAATTATCCGTTTAGATCAGTTTTGTTGTATAGAAGAGAAAGCTGAGCATGTGAGGGTAAAGGCAATACAACCGTGGGCATGTACAAATAGGTGTGAACAATGGCAAGAAGTTATTTGAAATGCGTATTGTATTGTATATTAATATGTTTCGATATAGTACCATATGAGACAAGAAGGGAAAGGTAGAATAATTATGAGAATGAGTGATTCAACCACGCAGGTTATGTGAAGCATAGGTGAACATCGGAGATGATATATTTTTATTTAGCTTATGGTACATGTTAAGCCGCGCACATACTTTTAGGTTAAAACTCACCTCCTCCCGCATGACACTACAGCCCTGAAGGGCCTTGGCCTACCAAGCGACCGCTGATCAGCCCGAAGGCCTGCAGATTACGAGGTGTCGTCAGCACGACGAATTCTCTCAGCCGTTATTCTTGGCTTTCTAAACCGGGGCCGCTATCTCACAGTGAGATAGCTGCTCAATTCTAAACACGTAGGCTGAGTGGACCTCGAACCAGCCCTTAGATGTAGGTAAAAATCCGTGACCTGGCCGGGAATCGAACCCGGGGCCTCTGGGTAAGAGGCAGGCACACTACCACTACACCACGGGGCCGGCTTTTAGGTTAAAAGCTCACGATGAAAATAAAATTATTAACGTACAATGCAGAATACATTTACAAATGAAAAAGAAGCAAAATGAGGAAATCGAGAGAGATATAGGCCTATACACTATATACAAAGCAACATCCAAAAATAGAAATAAAGGAATATATGTGTACACAGATTAAAATATGAAGATTAATTGAATTTAATTACCATATGGCACAAGTTGCGGGACCTAGTGTTTACAGTGCACTATGTCTTCTGGTATGGGCTAGAGCAATTTTGTTACTTTCATTGATCTGTCTCAGCTTTATTCTTGGCTTTGACAAAATGAAAGTGACTGAGGTATGAGTGATGCTAGTAATACCATTCCTTCTGCAGCCAGTCCCTGCTATGAATGGTGTGAAAATATTGCTCATAGGGTCGGTTGGTGCATGCATTTCAGTGGGCTTGGCAGACTGATATGCAATAGCAACTTCTGGCTCGGTGAGGAAAGCAATGGGAAACTACCTCACTCCTCATTTCCCTAGTGCGCCTCTTCAGTGATGCCTAGGCCATCTATGACAGCTGATGGCAGAGCTGTTGAGGACCCAACCAGCCTTCGAGCTGAGGACTAAACATGGTACAAGTTAAGCCGTCCACAAATTGAGTAACATTATGAAAACAACAAATAATTTATAAAACAGAATAAATATGAAAAGTCAAGGTCAAACATAAAGCAGAACTCGGGAGATATAATTATATACAATACGGAAAAGTAGGAAAAATATACAAACATTCAAAAATACAGAAATGATGTAAAATATAAGCAAATACATAAATTAACAAATAAAAAATGAAAAATAAACTAGGATGTCCAGTTGTTGCAGGTCGTCGATAGTTCCATGGAAGGTTTTATGTGGGGTGTCGCATTGTGTGGAATTCTTCACCACAATCACAGCTTGCAGAAGGTCGAAGTCCTCAAGAATCCATCGCAGAGCCACTTCTTCCATTCCCAATGCGCACTCTGTTTAGTGGGACCCAAACACTCCGTGGGACAAGAAATCCTGGCAGGGGCTGCGTAGGGTCAAACATCGATCTCCACTCATAGGGGGACTTAGCAGGCCATTCTTCATTCCAATGACGAAGATAAGAATTAAACTGAAACGTCCAGTTGTTACCAGCCTCTGACTAGCCGTCGTTGATGCTGTCTGAAGGTCATCGACAGTCCCGGAAAAGGCTCCGGAGGGCACCTGAATGTGATGTGTCACATTACCCAGTTTATTTCCCCGCAATTGCATCCACCTGTTGATGAAGGTGGTAGAATTCATCCACGATATACACTGTCCATGTTAAAAGTCTACTGACAGGGGCCTCCAGGGGCTTTCAACTTATTGATGACAACCATGGCTTCCCTAGCTGACTCTGTATTGCTTCAACTTACTTGTGTCAGGTTCTTGATTATCATCTTTCCTATCTGATCTTCCTTGGGAAATTCCTATTCTCTTCCTATTCCGACGGTATTGGGTTCATGAGACCTCGGGTGTCTTAAATTTTCACACCTCTCGTCAACCTTCCCTTTCTTTTGCCGAGTTCATTTTGGAAGTATCCGACCTCTTCCATTTTCTTTCTGGTAGTGTTAAGGGAGGTTGGTTGCCTGATTATACTGCCTCCTAAAACAGTAATCACCACTATCACCAGCTACTCCCGGGTTGGAAATGGTGTAGGCGAGAAGAATGATAAGCAGACTCACATCTATCGTGCTCGGTCCGTGTGTACGCTGTTTGGAGGGACTCATACACTTCGTGGAAGGTAAAATCCGTGGGACGGTATATAAACAAAATGTGTTAGCTAATTCCCAAATGTTAAACATATACTTGCATATGTTTGCAGTATTGAACAGTCAGTTTGAAAGAATGTAAACAAATTTTCTGAAAACAGTATGATTTCCTTTTCATTCCTTCTTTCTTTCTTTCTTTCTTTCTTTCTTTTTCTTAATCCATTTACCCTCTAGGTTTTTCCCCCCTCGGAATCAGCGAGGGATTCCACCACTACCGCCTCAAGGGCAGTGTTATGGAGCATGAGACTTTTGATTGGAGGGATACGGGACTAGCACCTCGCCCAGGCGGCCTCACCTGCTATGCTGAACAGGGACTTTGTGGGGGATGGGAAGATCGGAAGGGATAGATAAGGAAGACGGAAGGAAGCGGCCGTTGTCTTAACTTAGGTACCATACCCGAATTTGCCTGGAAGAGGGGTGGCAAACCACGAAAACCACTTCTAGGATGGCTGAGGTGGGAATCGGACTCACCTCTACTCAGTTGATCTCCCGAAGCTGAGTGGACTCCATTCCAGCCCTTGTACCACTGCCAATTTTGTGGCAGAGCCGGGAATCGAACCCATGCCTCCCGGGTTGGCAACTAATCACACTAATCACTACACCACAGAGGCAGACAGGGTTTCCTTACGTGGATGTAAGTTATGTTTATGGATATCGGTATTAGTATGGCAATTTTCTATTTATTTATTCTCATTGCAATTTTATGATAATTGTCCCGGTAATTTAAGGCTGGATTTAATAGAACCGAGCTCGATAGCTGCAGTCTTAAGTGCGGCCAGTGTCCAGTATTCGGGAGATAGTGGGTTCGAACCCCACTGTCGGCAGCCCTGAAGATGGTTTTCCGTGGTTTCCCATTTTCTCACCAGGTAAATGCTGCGACTATACCTTAATTAAGGCCACGGCCGCTTCCTTCCCACTCCTAACCCCTTCCTGTCCCATCGTCGCCATAAGACCTATCTGTGTCAGTGCGACGTAAAGCAACTTGCAAACAACAAAATAATTTAATAGACAATATGAATATTAAGGATATGTAGACATTTTGTCTACGTACATCTAAGAACAAAGTGATTTCATACATACAGCGAAACTAAATGAATGTGAAACTTACATTTCATTCACCCGTAAAAAAAAAATATTACCTTGCCTCAAAGATTTTATTGTTGTTTTGTTTCCTCGTATAATGTTACGCTAACATCTGAAAACTGTTGAAGGTAGAGGGGAAGGAAGGGGTTAAGTCTGGAAATACAGAGGCTGTCTTTAATCAAAGTACAGTACAGCTTGGACCATCTTCAGGGGTGGGATGGTGAGACTCAAACCCACCATCATCCCATTAGCTGATTACAGCCGCACGGGCAATTCGCTCGGTAAGTATTATTTTGGTACGTTGCGGTGAGCGTGCGTTATGCGGGCTAGTATATAGGGAAGGCGCTATAAATCGGAACAATGTCTCGTCCAATATCGTGCACAACAGGCTATGCGAGAATGTTGTCAAAGACATACTCACCTGTGGCACATACGCGATTTAGGATGGACATCCTTCATGTGCAATAAGAAAAGAATATGATCTAGTGAGCAGAAAGTATAGTAGTACATTCAAGGGGAATACAATTTATGTATTTACTTTGTTTACTATGGAATCGTAGGTAACTTTCGAAAACATATAAATATTATTCTTTGCTATTTATTAACCAGTTTCTCTGTAATGATACGTCACACGTTTATTGATATTGAGAAATGTGGTTTGGTCATTTCGATTTAGGACACACGGGTTGAAATGCGAGAGCGTGAAGACTGTGAAACACTTTATAGATAAGAAGAGCACCTTGGAATAATAAGTTTTTCTAAGGTTTCATAGTGAAATCCCTGTATTAATCTTCTTAGAATGGAACTTGTGATGATGAGCGTAGCAGAGAAACCAGATCTCTGTTGGGTGATTTATGAATGAATTTTAATTTTGTCGAATAAACACCAAATATGGTAGAGGTATTTTACATGCCGATATCGTGTAACCAGGAGTTCAGAATGGACTTCTTCCGCCCTTCAGTAATCTGACTACATTTTCCAGGTTTGACACGATTATTTGAACCCGGAGAACGCGGAAATTCTACCACTGATCCATAGAGGGTTTATTATTTTATGAGTAAAGTATCTGAAAAGTTTCAACCCAACTTTAATTTCAATCATGGGAGAAATCTAGGAGTCACCAGGTAAAAAAGGTTAAATTTGGGAGTCCATACCGTTATGAATTTTCGAAACACAGATCTTCCAATTTCGTAAGTAATATATTGAATATAAGACTATTGTGACTTGATAGGTAGCTGTTTGACAGGCCAAGAACTCATAGTTTTATAAAGAGACGCTTGTAAGATTTCGCACTGTGTTAATTACTGTATATGCCTGTATTCAGGTACACTGTTACGAATTTCTTCGGAAGGAGCGGTGAAAGGAATAAGATAAGGGAGTCTAATTGAGGCGGATCTGAATTAACTTCACTTTCAAGATATAGAATTGAAGTAATTGAGAGGAGCAGTGGGAGAACAGCGTCGGCGCATGCGCGCGTCTATAGCCGCCAGAGGTGGACCGAGAGCGGAGAATTGCTGAACACATCTCCCGCGACCGTCAAGTCTCCCTGCACGTGAGAACAGAGCGGGTCCGGGCTCACCCACACAACCGCTGTCCCGTCGTAACATTACGCGAACTTCCGTTAGTGTTCGAGAAAGTAAAGTTCACGGCAGCGTATGAAATCAGAACTAACATGCGTGTTTCATAGATGAGTCTGAGGTAGGAGAATATTCTTACAAAAAAGACACTCGAACGATTTATTTTCAATATATTATGCTACAGAAAAAATGAAACTTTAAGTCAATACGATTATACAGGGTTGAAGGACCTCAGAAACAGATACTGGCGAGTTACTAAGTTTTGACATTCTGACTGTGCTTCAAAATCTGAGGGAAAAATAATTAATTCAAAGTATGTTTTAGGGATATAAACATTGTTTGGAAGGATATTGTTGTGATCATATAGTGAGCAAGTCAGATACATGCCTGGTGTTATAGGAATGAAACTTATCCGAGTATTAGAATTGATTCATTGAACTCCCCATTGTTTCTATTGACGTTCAAGCAATGCAAATTCTGGAATTATAGGCAATGAATGTCATCGTCATAGCGAAGTAACTGCCATAGTATTTCGCAAACTTTACAGTGATATAGAGTAAATTTCCCTAGTTGTTTACAGGGTTCATAATCGTTTGTAATTTTCATTGCTACATTGATATTGAAATTCTGCGTATCTCTTCTTCAATGTTCTTCAAATACATTCCAACATGGCCATCATACCTTATACTATTAATGAACTAATGTATGTTTCACTATTGGTGCATTATGATAAAAAATCTATTAAATAGATTGAAAGTAAGGATTCCGAAATAGAGATTTCAGAGAGTAGCTTAGTGTAAAAGAAAGATTCGTCTTAATGTTTCGGTGTAAAACTAAACGTGCAGATATGTGAGATTCTAAAACTTATAGAAAGGACATGCGATGTTTGAATATTCGTTATAAGAATAAATAAAGATAATCGACTCATTTTCATATTTAAGCGCAGGTTATCACGCAGTTAATAAATCATAAAACGCCCCTCTTAAAGGTATTCTCTCTTATTAACTAAGATACAGTGGCGGATCCAATGCACGTTTTAATGATAGGGAATTAATATTCATTTCAGGACGCAGAAAGTGGCTTTCTGAATGATTGAAATAAGAGAAGCATTCTTTTATAATTATTTATGCTTCGTTTGATGATATTTCTAGTTCTTGAGAACTTCAAGGTGAAGTTATAAAACTCGACAATATTTTACATACAGCAGCGTGTGATTACAAGTAAACGGAAGATACAGCTAAGGAATGTTTACGTCTAAACAAAATATACTGTAGTGTTTTTAAAGTTCTGGTTTAAGCTGTAAATCACGTGGTTCATTCATCTCGGATATATACATTTTGGTGCTTATGACGATATTTAGATGTAAATCTCCCAGAGGAGGTTTTGTAACACGAATGTTGGAATAATATGTGGTATAAGCTATCGAAATACCGTTTGTTTATAGCAAAACCAGTTCTGTGTTCTGCAATAGGTTTATTGTGATGGTCGTTTGAACAGGTGGTAGAAAGGAAGTAATTATTGCACTACTTGCAAGCACGTAAGGTTATTCTGTCATAAAAGTGTTATAAAAATTAATACTGCTACGGTAAAAGAACAAAACAGCTTCAAGATCGGTCAATGTGCTGCGTAAGTCATGTAAAGTAATATTCAAGTAACAATAATATTTTCCAACCAGGCAATTACGGTACTGAAAGATTGTGAACACGAACAACTGTATTTGTACCACAAAACAGATTGCTGTTAGTGTGCTAAGTTACCGTCTATATTTAATCCAGATGCTTTTTCTCCCTGCTAAAAGTGTTAAAGAACCGTGATTGAGGAGATGCCTTCTGAATAAGTGACATTAAAACAGCTTTCATTGCGCAGCAAATATTAGGAATTGTTTATAATGTGATGATTCCCATATTTTTGTGACCTTAGTTGGAGGTATGTGTGCTGCAGAACTAATTGAATGGCAGTGATAAATACATGTTATCCGTGAAATGAATATGACGTACAGCTGGTAACGAAACAGTACGGGGATTTTTGTATTGAAGTGCAAAGTATTACTACACGAGCCAGCTTTTGTGACGTAGAGTAGGTTTGTTCGCGGTAGTAGCGTCATTAAACTGTTGTTAAAGAAATACGCATAGGAATAGGGTTATCTTTAACGGTATTATGAGTGCAGTGAATGCCATTTACAACTGTATATATTGCTGGAAGAGTTAGCGAGGACGTGATGGAGGAGATGTTGCCATGAATGATTCTGCTTGTGATCGAGTCACGGAACTGTCGCTGGACCAGGTCCGCTCCTTCCTGATGGACCACCGCGAGTACAGCAACTCTTCAGCCCTCTTCAATTTCTCCCTTCACGAGGTACTCAGCATCCTCCAGGAACGCCAGGGGGAAGACAGCAATGTGAGCGAGCAGGCTGAGGTGGTACTCATTGCGGTCTACAGCGCACTCATCGTCACCGGTCTGGTCGCCAATCTGTTGGTCAGTTTCGTGGTCGCACGTCGGCAACAGATGCACACTGCACGTAACCTGTACATCGTCAACCTGACAGTGTCGGACATCACCCTTTGTCTTATCTGCATGCCCTTCACCCTCGTCACCATCCTCAGGTAAGAAACCTACATTATTTCTCATTATTCTCATTTGGAAGCGCATGAAACAGATTGCATCACAGAGATAAGGAGTCTGAACTAATTTAATAATCTACTTGCTGCCTGACCGACACAGTAAAAGCGTGCTTGTTTCTCTCTCAAGGACGTGAGTTCCATTTCCCGTGAGAAAGTCGGAAAATTTAGGAACGCCACTTCCATTTCTGAAGAGGCACGCAGCCTTGAGGTTCACTCAGCCTACACCAACATTGAGGCAATAATGAATAGGCATAGAAATGTTGTTGTCTGAGTCATCAGTCCATAGACTGGTTTGATGCAGCTCTCCATGCCACCCTATCATGTGCAAAAGTTTTCATTTCTACATAACTGTTGCATCTTATATCTGCTCTAGTCTGCTTGCCATATTCATACCTTGGTTTACCTCTACCGTTCTTACCGCCTACGCCTTCCTCGAAAACAAACTGAAAAAGTCTTGGTTGTCTTAAGATTGTCCTATCATTCAATCTCTTCTTCTCGTCAAATTTAGCCAACTCGATCTCCTCTCGCTAATTCGATCAGTATCTCTTCATTCGTAATTCGATCTATCCATCTCACCATCAGCATTGTTCTGAAACACCACATTTCAAAAGCTTCTATTCTCTTTCTGAATTAGTTATCGTCCATATTTCACTTCCATACAATGCCACGCTCCAGACGAAAGTCTTCAAGAACCTCTTTCTAATTCCTATATCAATGTTCAAAGTGTGCAAATTTCTTTTCTTAAGAAAGGTCTTCCTTGCTTACGCTAGTCTGCATTTTATGTCCTCCTTACTTCTGGCATCGTTAGTTATTTTACTACCCAAGTAACCATATTCATCTATTTCCTCCGAATGTAATATTACCTGCGTCACCTAACTTCGTTCGACTGAACTCCATTATTTTCGTTTTGGACTTACTTATTTTCATCTTGTACTTCATACTATTCAGCAATTTATCTAGATCTTCTGCAGTTTCAGGTAAAATAATATCATCGGCAAATCCCAGGGTTTTGATTTCCTCTCCTTGGATTGTGATTCCCTTTCAAAATTCCTCCTTATTTTTGGATTTCCTTCTATATATATTGAAAATGAGGGAGGTTGACAAACAGCAGTCTTGCCTCACTCCTTTCTGGATTGCTGCTTCTTTTTCAAAGCTCTCGATTCTTATCACTGCAGACTGAATGTATACAGACTGTGGATAATTTTTCGTTCTCGAATTTTGATCCCGATCAGCTTCAGAACCCCAAATAGCTTGGTCCAACGTTATCGAATCTCTTTTCTATATCTACAAGCGCCATGTACGTGGACTTGTTCTCCTTAATTCGATTCTCTATGATCAGACTTAAAGTCAGGATTGCTTCGTGTCTTTCGACATTTCTTCTGAAGTTATAGGCATAGGAATGCCCACTATATTATACTTAGTGCTAAGTTTACAGATAATAGAAGCCTGCAAGGGTCTTTATAACCTGTACAAAGATGACTTTGCTCCATCAGCTAACCCTACCCGTGAAACTGTCCCATCATTTATAACTTGACCTGACTACAGAAGAAAAGTATTGCATGCGTCACGCATTCCTTCATCACTTTCGTATTGACAAAGGCGAATATAAGCCAGTATGTGATCGATAGGGGCAACATACTTATTCGAGATGGTTTTTATACAATGTTTCCTTTGACAACCTTTCCCCTTCTCATATATTATATTGTCATATAACTTGATGTCCTCAAACTGAGAAAGTATTTCGTGAGATGCAATATACTGTACTTGAATGGAGGTAACCATTTCTTGCGAAGCTCTCTCTGATTGTAGTGCTTTCTAGTTTTTCTGTCTCACTTCTCATATCTCTGGCTTTCCTCTTCAGGCATTATTTGCCAATTTGTGGTGGAGTTATTGAGAAACGTACCAGCTCTCAGTGAAACACTTGTTGTTAACAAGGCGAAGTTTATCAAACGGGATATTTCGGAAAGAAGAGCAGAATAGTGCAAAATCATTTTTTTCCCCGTTAATAATATCCTAAATGTAATAGCCCGCCTGGTGGCCATGATCGTTAAGGCGCTGAAGTCTAAAAACGGTCTAACACCGAGGTTAGCCGGTTCGAGTCCCGTTGGTCGAAAAAATTTTCACCATCAGAATGTTGGCCGGCAGGGTAGGGGAGGTGGTGGTATACAATTTCTAATCACTAGATTGCGTGCCAAAAGCCTGGATTAAATTCCAAACCTCTCCGCAGTGCTCATATGGAGTGAGGGCATATGACGCTGTTGATGGTGATTCGTCCGTCGGATGGGGACGTTAAGCCTTGAGCAGACCCCTTGGTGCTATTCGACAGGAGTAGGCTATGTGCCGGCACCGGGTTTCACCCTCTCTCTACTATCATATATCACGTCATTCATTTCATCTCTCATTAACTCCTCTGATGAGGTTGGCGTCAGGAAGGGCATCCGGTCATAAAAAAACCGCCACGACAAATTCATCTCACCTCATACCCGACCCCGTAGGGAAACGGGACAAGGGTTGGACAAACAAACAAATATCCTAAATGTAATAAAGAGAATATTTAAAGTCAATCTATAATGAAAAATAATATTAGTTCATAATTATTTTACTATGGTAAAAGGAGGCAAATTTATGTTGGAATGAGCTTTTAATCGAATTTTTACGTAAGCCGATCGTGGGCCATTTAATTCATGACCTACGAACATTTTGTATAATGTCACGGTGAAAACATATCTTTAAATATAGTTTTTTGTCGAGATGTCTAAGCTTGTAGCTTATTCAATGTTTTGTAGATTGTAGAATTCCATCTTCTGTGGTGTAGTGGTTAGTGTGATTAGCTGCCACCCCCGGAGGCCCGGGTTTGATTCCCGGCTCTGCCACGAAATTTGAAAAGTTGTACGAGGCTGGCACGGGGTCCACTCAGCCTCGGGAGGTCAACTGAGTAGAGGTGGGTACGATTCCCACCTCAGCCATCCTGGTAGTGGTTTTCCGTGGTTTCCCACTTCTCCTCCAGGCAAATGACGGGACGGTACCTAACTTAAGGCCACGACCGCTTCCTTCCATCTTCCTTGTCTATCCTCTCCAATCTTCCCATCCCCCCGCAAGGCCCCTGTTCAGCATAGCAGGTGAGGCAGCCTCAGCGAGGTACTGGCCATCCTCCCCAGTTGTATCCCCCGACCCAGAGTCTGAAGCTGCAGGACACTGCCCTTGAGGCGGTAGAGGTGGGATCCCTCGCTGAGTCCGAGGGAAAAACCAACCCTGGAGAGTAAGCAGATTAAGAAAGAAAGAATTCCATCTTAGTTTACTTTATTATCTGTAAAACATCCCTTCAATCGCTATAGATTTTAAGAGACATAGGGCGTAGGAAATGTATCTCATGGGAGCCTGCCGATGCGCCGAAAGCTAACGGCACACACTCGTCAAATTTCTTCTTCTTCTTTTCTTATACTTCTCTTAGAAGTTTGACAATCATCACAGCTATCTGGGCTTCAGATGTTGCAGCCAAATCATTAGTGCTACAGTTACATCACGTTTTAAAGTTGTCCAGCTAGAATTTACTTCCTCTACCCCCTGTTCGTCTGCCTTGTATTTCTCCTTGATATTTCAACTGTCCTAGTTGATACTCCTCACTTGTATTAAGTGACCTATATATTTCAGTTTCTTGATCTTCAGTTTATTCAGAATTTCATTTCTCTTCCCCATTCTTCTGAAAATTTCCTAATTTGCGACCCGAGCTATCTAGCTCATCCGAAAATCCCTCCTCTACGTCCACAGTTTAAAGGCTTCCAATTTCTTCCTTGTGTTCTTTTCCAGCGTCCATATTTCCGTTTCGTAGAATAGTGTTGTCCTATACGTAGCGCCTCAAATTATTATATTAAGACTGAGGCCCGTGCTGAAGAAGAGGTTTCTCATTTCTTGCGAAACATCCTTGTTTTTTTCTCCTCAGTACAATCGTACTTCTTATTAACATTCAAATTTAAAGATCCTAAAATGCCACAACATAAGCCAGGGTCAAGTCCACTACCTCGGCTGTATATGGGCCATGACTAGCTGAGGTCGAATTCAATCAAAATTGAACCTGTCCTAAAATTGAATCTGCCAGACTGAATGGCTCAGACGGTTGAGACGCTGGCCTTCTGATACCAA